>NC_060252.1:82121865-82746865 GCF_921293095.1 Ischnura elegans | reverse complement strand
AAATACTCCTCCTCTTACTAGAGTATTACTCCTATTACTCCTAAAATACGCTGAATATATAGGTATACATTGATATACCCTCATTTCGGCTGAGCTCTCCCGGCCCCCCTATTCAGTAACCTCGAAGTGCGAGGTGACCCAGCGAAATACACTACCCGACAACTGCGCAGAATACGTGGACTCCACACGCCTACAGCTTAGTTCAAAGTGAGCTCTACCCTCACCTATCCTTTCCAACCTTCGGGCTGCATCACTAAGTGAGCGATCGATGCATGGATGATCCCTTTCAAGTTTTCAAGGTACCCAAAGTTGGATACTTTTGGAGATACTATTGCGAAACCATGGGTGGAGATTTTTCTTGCAGGTGGATGGCGACGAAGAGGGTGGCTTGGTAGGAAGAAGTGTTAGGGACGCACTCTCGGGAAAGCTTTTGGGAGGAAGAGTTTTAAAACGCTGCGCGGAGTGGTTTTCTAACATCAAGGGAAAGTGAAGATCGAGGAAAAGATGGCGGAGGGATGGGCGGGTGACGTGGGATGGGTTCGATATGGGGTGGGAGGCGCTGCGTTTTATCCGGGGGAAACATGGACTACACATGAAGACGGTATACAAGCAAAGACTGATGCCGAAATGTGAGGGCATAGCGAAAGCCATTGCATGAAAACGGTATTTCTAATGACACAAACCCCTGTTACATGATGTGTTATTTAGTGTGGTAGAGAGAGCGTTGAATCCTAGCCTTATCTTATCCTTCTTTTTCAACCATCTTTTAATGAGCTATAATTTTTGGTCTGAATGACCAATCCAAGTAAATTAAGGGAATTTAAAGTCTCAGAAAAGCTGCAAACAAACATTTTTAAATGCATATTTTATGAAATTTCCCGAATTACAAGGGGAACATTCCATCCCACCAAGCTCCACCGTGGTAAACGAGGTGCCCACCCGTCTAATCCTTTCAAATACGTACAAGGGATAATCTAAGGTTTTCTTCCTCTAAAATTTTCTCGAAAAGAATCTGGAACCGAATCAAGTCAAATCTTGGGTTTTGAAGAAAGCGCTACACGGTGCGGAAACATGAACACTTACGAAGAACGACGATAGAAGACTGGAAGCGTTCGAGATGTGTGTGTGGAGGAGAATGCAAAGGGTGGAGTGGACTTCAATGGAAGAGAAACGACGAAGTGCTTGACAAGGTGGGTGAGGAGAGGCAGCTTTTAAATGAGATACGGAGGAGAGAGAAGGTATGGATAAAGTGAGTAATTAGCGGGGAGGGGATGTTGAAAACAGTGTTAGAGGGTAGAATGTTTGGTAAACGAGGGAGAGGAAGGAAAAGAATAGGGTTTTTAGATGGAATGAAAGGCCTCTATTATGAATTGAAGAAGGAAGTAAATCAAGGAAGAGAAGGCTGACATAATACTTCTTTTACTCCTTGGAAACCTACGTTATGTGCGGAAAACTTCAATAATATAATTATAGTATCAACACATTGAATGATGAAGAACAGTCCAGGAATAAAATGAAATGAAACTAACGAGGATACAAGGGTGAGTTAGAAAGATCTATAGATTATAAATATCAGGAAAAACACAAGGTCATTACCATAATACGCACATGCCCAACGTATGTTTAATCTCTAGCATAGAGGAAATCTCTTATAATAAGGAATGTCAAGCAAATTTGCGGAAAGTAATTTGAAATATATGATAGATGATTTGGACCGACTGAATAAATATCGCAAAGGGATTAGATATGGAAGAATGACAGTACTATTAATAAGTTAAATATCCGTTGTTTCCTTCTCAGAACGATTGAATATTTCTTTTAAAGACACTGCATTTCCAGGCGACATTTATTAGGTCAAATTTTTCACGAACAGGCTGGATTCAAGCATAAATCGGCATGTTATCGTCTTGGAAGAAAAAAATGGCGAGGTCCTACTGAGAGAGGCGTTCGCAGTGTGATCGAACCATTCTTCAAAGTAATTTTCGCCTAAATTTCCTTCGGCAGCCTTTTCACTCGCGTACCTCTTGAGTGCAGTTTCCCTCATTTCCACTGCCAATCGGTTATGCCTCTTATTACTCTTGCCTGATTTTCCTCTCAATTTCCTTTTCCTCCAATCCATTCTCTTCCTTCGTTTCCACTAATGGCCACTTAACGATTCCCCACCCCACGGCCTAATATCCTCCTCCTCCATTCCATTATTTCCATTTTCTTTGGGGACCACCGCGCAAAACATTTTTTTCCTCGAAGGGCCATCGATTGGCCTGTGCTTTTTGATGATGCACTATAAATTTAATGGAGGTAATCTTCTTATTTAATACGGTTAATGCTTAGGTTGAAATACATATCTCTGTACATTTTTGTCTCCGGATGTGACTGATAACTCAATTCATTTATTTCATGCACACATCACGTACTTTTGATTATCATATCCACTGTGTATTATTCTCGTGGATAGTGGCTTTGAAGTACTATCAAGGGACTGTTCTCTAGGCAACACCTCGCAGTCACTGTGATGTACACAGAATAGCAGTCGACTCCTATAGCAGGCAACGTTGTGTGTCAACGTGTGTAGTACATTTCTCCTTCCTACTCCTGGTATGGTCAAAATACTCTTACCGAACTGTACGACCTGTTTTTCAAAAAGATAACTTTTTTATTTCTCATAATTATTTTGGAGCATAAAACACAAAATAACAGAAAAAAGGTATATTTAAGACTGCCAAAATTATTTTAAATCGTAATTATCATCGAGGTAATTTACTAGTCACCATGGTGATGTCGATGCACGTTCATTATAAATAAATGGGAACTTCGAGTGTCATTGAAAAAATCCACTCATTCCGTTTTAATCGAAAGGAATCCGTATAGCAAGAGGACACGGTGAAGAATGTGCCGGGGGTGTTCGTAAATGGGTTGAATTGGCGACTCGGTACCAAAAAAGGGGGATGGAAGAAGTAATAGGAGGGGGGGAGGGTGATCGAAATAGCGTGGGAGAAAATACCCGATACGGTCCGTACGTGTCCTGCAAGTTAGATGGGCGGTTGAATTTTTACGCGGGCGCGAATTTCAATTTTCTCGATCGAAAATGGCCTCCTCGGAAAGAGGTATAAAAAAAGCTGCGTAATGGCCTAGAATCGATCAGATGATTGAGAATTTTTTTTTCTTTTTCATCTCTCTCTACCTAATCGTGCCGGCATTTGGGATTGACTCGATGGTGGAAAGAGAGTATTGGACTCTTTCGGATTCTTAAAGGCACTCAAATCTTAATGACCTTCTGTAAATGCTCATTTCATACCAATTTAACATTCTCTAGGGGAAATGAAAGTGTCGGAGTGTGGGGAAAATAGGAATATATCCGAATGGTTTCGAGGCATATGGCCCATCTGGAATCAAATAATAACTGCGCTCTCTCCCCCCCTTTCTCTCTTTGCGGAATTAAAATCTTAAGAAGCTACCCTTAAGTTTATTCACTATGCCAGAATATATGTGGAGAGTATCTTTCGAGCCCAATTGCATTTTTTTGGGATGACCAACTTATTTCCTCGCCGCTGATTGCATCCGGGGCTAGCAAGGGCATGATTTGAATTCAATAATAAATTGCTTCTCCTTCTTTTAACACCAATTTGAAAAAGAATACCTGTATATGTGGGTGCCTTTCTACATCGGGAAAATTATATTTAAGTACGTTTTTAAATCACAGATTAAGTCGATTAAATTAAGATTAAACTAAAGTGTGAGAGGAAAGGTTTTAATTGAATAATGCGGTAACTTTTCCATCCGTCACCTCTACGAATACAATGAGAAGTAACCACAGTCTGGTAATTACTTCCTAATGATGTATTTTTACTTGAAAAATTGTCTATATCGCTAAAAAAAACCATGATAAAACTTCATGAATGTGGCTTGTGCTAAATATTGCAATAAATTGGTAAGAGCATATATACTAAATGATAAGTAGACACGCGACACGGAAAACTTTTAGAGGATTATTTGGGAATAGGGTGGTTTCCTATTATTTTTTTACTGCCTAAATCGAATGATTATTACTCCTGGAGTACATATTTTACGCTTTCAGATTTTTAAATGACGATGTCTATTTTTCGCGATTTAATGAAAAGTGACAATTTTCAAGCTCTGAGCTCTGAGCCTAGGCTCTGTGCTTCATGTATGCATTGGTAATCTCAGACGATGTTAAACTCCTATCTACTCGTATAGAAATTACGTATAGAAACTACGCAGTGTCTTCTCTGACGAAGTTAACAATACCTTACGAACGCTAACATACTAAAGTATATCAGATCATGTAAATAAAATAAGAGAGATAGACTGCAGAACAGGCAGATTCAGAATGTTTTTTTTTCCACGATCAATAAGAGATTATAACGGCAGCGTTGGAACCCATAAAAATATTAGATGACTTTGTAGTGTAGCCTACTAACTCTCCTGTATGTATGCTTTAATGCATGTTTCCGAATTTTATTATAAATTCTAACAGCACGTGGTAGTATAATTTTTAAGTATGCGTAACGTTTTTTGGACGGTATGGTGTGCATGTGGGAATCCAATTGCATGCTGCATGCTGGTGATTGATCACCCCCTGCCAAACACACTAGAGGTGGCTCGCTGGGTTATGTAGATGTAGACTTGTCAGTGCCAATGGGTCTTCGTTCAATGACCATCTTTCGCCGACGGTTCTCTTCTACGTACTACGCCTATCACAGTGGGCTCTCCCGACTTCTTAGAACATGTAGGTAGTGCTGCTGCTATGTACTTGGATTTCTTTAATGAATCTCCAGCTTCAATCAGAAGAAAAGATGGGATGTTTTCAGAGTTTGGTAAATATTTGCCAGGAGTTATTTGATCTTGTGTAAATTTTTTAACGATAACTTGTTGTATTTATTTTTTTTGTTCTAGTTGTTACTTTCTTGATCAGTTGAATTTTTGTTAAATGATGTTATCCGTGGAAATGAATAAACATGTCAGCATCTTTTGATGATGCAATTTCGAAAGTAATAGAGTTCACAAGTTCACTTGCATTAGTAAATAAATCGTGTAACCAAGGTATCAGAAATAGTTGAGTAACCACTGGGCAGTTAATAGCCCCTCGATTTTTCTTTCACCGATTTGCTCACTGGAATCTTGTATCCATGGTCCGAAGAAACACTTAGGGAAGCTCTTGCCACTTCTCTTCTTGCCGCTACAGACTTGATGACCCATAAATATATAAAGACGCCTCAGAAGACACGAGCGTGGGCGAGGATAAAAGCTGCATCAAAAGAAAACGACAGCTCTTGTGATCTCAAATTCAACAGAGCCATTTTCCCTCGCCCAGAGATTACACTTCTTGTTTTCGATCCAACAAGACACTTCACTCCCTGACAAGCTAGCAGCGTTATGGCCTCTCGCTTGTTGATTTTTTTTCTGAAATTCGCCCATCTATAAGGCTATGTGAGCCACTTCACGGAATCTAAGTAAACAAAAATGGGCAAGAAGACACTATTTTGTATAAAACAGGACATTCCAGCATCACGTAAAAGAGTGTGATATAAATAGTCACCACATAAACTTAAAAAATCACGCTGATCAACTAAAATTAATAAAGTGCTTTCGTGATCTTGCTCTGCAGTATAGCCACGACTCGAGTGCAGGAAAAACAAACAGCATCGTCTTTGTTTTCATGCTATTCCAATATTTATTGACAGGACAGAAAAAAAGGCCGGGTGGCAAAACTAACGATCTAATACTTGAGATAAATGTACGAATATAATAAAATCCGAAGATATCATCAGTTAATCCAAAAAAAAAAGCATTATAAAATTAAATCCAGCGCACTAACTCCGCAGAGGTCAAGCCCACTCGGGGGGATACTCTTTTGTAATATTTGCGAATAGAAAAGGATATAAATTCAAATAAGGTGGAGTACCAGGCAGTGGCGAACAGGGAACGCTCGAAGAAGTATAATGGAAACTGTCTCAGGTACAATAGAATTCTGAAACATAATCCAAGGAAGGATAAAGGAATTGGTAAAGAGGAAGGGGGATGGAAATTAATTCACAGTGTCCGGCGAGATCTGGTGGAAATGTTTTATATCCATGAGAATAAAATAAAATGGTAAATTTCCACACAATTTTATTTACAAAATACCGACCCGGTTTCGACACGTAGTGTTCCTAGTGTACCTTGATAATGACACTACGTGTCGAAACCGGGTCGGTATTTTGTAAATAAAATTGTGTGGAAATTTACCATTTTATTTTATTCTCAGGGATGGAAATTGTTTAAATCTTTTAAAGGTTGATTTGTACTTGCTTGAATGATTCAAAGCTCACCACGAGGAAATTTCTTAAACCACGGGAGTATTGGCGTATTAATATCCTCACGAAGTTCAAGCTCTTTATTTTAGCCCAAATGATTATAAGTCACAGACGTCTTTATGCGTGACACATATCATAGATATATTTATTCGTGTTTAAAACTTTACTTCTTTCAATTTCTTCTATTTAACTGGATGGTACTGTTGAGAATTTCTTCATTTTCTTACCAGCAATCTCTCACCCAGTTTTGCTGGGAAATAAGAAGAGGATTTCTCGTCAGAAATCTGAATTAGTGTAAAATTGATTAATCTTCTAATGGATCCTTGAGTGATGAAGTCAGAGTACCGTACAATTTAGTCTATTCGTCTATGTCCTCATTTACACAGAGGAGAAATTCGCCATGAAGAAATTCCTAGCTATTATAGTTAAACCAAAAGATTTATTCATGACAAAATTCATTCTCAGTGTAAATTACTTAGTTCCCGCGCGTGTGCCACGGTACTGAGTTATTGATTACTTGCAATACTTCGGAAAACCTCCGTTGTTAGATAGCGATGATAGTGGCTTAGTATACACTATATCTGTCTGAATCGATTGACTTTAGACTTTCATCTTGGAGGAAGGTGTTTTGGTGGTATAACATGTCTGGTCGGTAATGAGGAGAGGTGGATACTAGTCCTGAATATGCCAAATGATGTTTTAATGGAGAATTTCACCCACCGTTTTAGCTGATGCATGCAGATTAAATGTCCATTTGCCTTCATTTGTGACCATCAATGCCTGCCTAAATCTTATGAAAGCCTCGAGTACTCTTTAGATTCCAGTACGCAATTTGTCCTAATTCCTTATTATTCTCTTCCTCTTTCTTATTACATCCAAAAATTTGTCCTTATCATGAATACTAAACCTCTATTTTCCATGCCTTTCACCTTTGGCCATCAATTCCTGCCTAAATATCAGAAAAGCCTCGAGTACTTATTGGATTCCATTCCGCAGTTTGTCCTAATTCCTTATTATTCTATCTCTCTCTCTCTATCTCTCTGGCATGATCTGGCGAACAGTGAGCTGGCTTGTTTAAAAGAGCAGGGCTTTTAGGAGAGAAACAAAGTAAGAATGGGAAAAGTTGGCGAAGAGTTCTTTTGGGGAAAGAACTCTTGAGTGGATGGCTGCGAGAGTAAAGGAGCAGAGTGTGATGTCGAAAATGGAAAGCTCTGATGCAGGTACGACAGGACGGAAATGGGTGGAGGGGGTGGGGGGATTGACAAGATGAGGGAATCGGAGAAATTGGAGAAAGGATTCTGCGGGCCCGGAAAGAATAAAAGGGATTTTTTTGGGAAGGGGAGCTTGGGGGTGGGGGAATAGTGGTAAGGTGGCGGACGAGGTTAGTATTTTTGTTGGCCGCCAAAGGGTGCCTGACGCAAGAGACTTTGGGGAGGGCTTGGCGATATGTCCGCGATGTGGAAGTGTATCGATATTTTCCAAACAGTTGCTTTAGTATGGAGCGCTACCAGATACTTGGCTGAGTACATCGATTGGCGAGGTTTCTATTTTTTCTAGCCCCCAATATGTGCCAGAAAGCGACTTAACTGACCTAGGTTTCGGCAATATACAAATTCGGCATTATCCACAAGGCCTAAGGCCTAAGACGTTAAACTCATCTCGGAAAGGGATTAACGATACATATGTGTTGTGAAACTGTATCGATATTTCCCAACCAGTAACTATGGTATGAAGCCTTACCAGATACATGGCTGAGTACATCAACTGACGAAGTTTGCATTTTTATAGGTGAATAATTGGTGCTAACGTAGGAATGGGTTAACGACATGCCCACGATGAGGAACTTCATCGATATCTCTCAATCAGTTATATAGTATGGAGCGGGGATCGGGTTGGTTTGGTGGCTAGAGTGCTTGCTTCCCACCCCGTGGGCTCGGGTTCAAATCCCGGCGGTGGCAGAGAATTTTCAGAGACTGCCCGATCCCTGATTGAATGTTGTGTGGAGGACATTTCAAGGACAACACTCCGTCCGTCGGATAGGACGTTAAGTCGTGGTCCCCTTGGCGCCTTTCGTTACGAGCAGGCTAATGCCGACGCCGGGTTTCTCTCCACCCTTCCTTCCCTACCCTTCCCTCTTGGCGCTAATGACTTAAGCTGTCGGTCGCCTTCTTGAAATACCATACCACCAGTATGGAGAGTTACCAGATAAATGGCTAAGTACGACGACATGACGAGGTTTATATTTTTACTGGTGGCTAATAGATGCCTAACGTTAGATACTTGGGAAGGTATTGACGATATGCAAGCCATTTGAAACTATAGATATATCCCTATCAGTCAATATAGTAAGGAGTGTTACCAATTTCATGGCTGAGTACATCAACTGACGAGGTTCGTAGTTTTTCTGGTTACTAATAGATGCCTGATGCAAGAGACTTGGGAAGTATTCAGCGACATATGAGTTCATTCATATTCAGGAAGTATGCACAAGATGTAGAGCTGCATCGATATATCCCAATCAGTTACTATAATATGGTACGTTAGAATATTTACTATCAAGTACATCCTCATTCAAGGTTAGTATTTCTGTTGGCGGCTAAGTGTGCCTGACGGGTAGCTCGGACCATTCATTGTATTTCAATCTATAATTTTACTATCATGTAGCCTGCTTATTCCTTATTCAGACGTTTATCATCCGAACCATGCTAAAACTGCAAATTTATTCGATTATTTTCAGAATATTGTGGTGAGTAGTTTTCGGCAGGCATTACAGGTATCGAGATTCGGCAGGCGGTGAGTAAGGATTGTGAGCAGTGATTTTACTTTGTCCATTTGCTTTTCCTTGTTAGAAATTCCCATCAATCCCAACACCTTGTATTGGTTTGATGTGAATTGGCAATGGTTTCACACAATTATCGAAATCTTACTATGATCACAATGAGCTGTAAAATGTTTTAAAGAAACCCCTACAACTAATCTCGCATACCTTTTGATTGCCATTGTCCCATATAAGAGCATTTTATACGCGTAATTTCCAGTGGGATGTGTCAAATAGAAAATCGGAGAAGAAAATCGAAACTGGGAGTTTCGTAGTGTAATACCAGGATAATTTTTACGTTGATATATTTATTATACATATTATTTTTTTTACATATAATATATTATTTTGTCTAATATATTTGTATGAATACTCTTGATGGGACTACGTTCGCGTGTCTGTTGGTTAGAAAATCGGAGAAGAAAATCGATGCTTTGAGTTTTGCAATGTAACCCAGGATGCTTCCGATATTGATTGTTTGATACAATTGTATCGATACTCTTCATTGAACTGCTTTCGTGTGTCTGTTTCTGTTTGTTAGGCAGAGGTTTACAAGTTACGAGCCTCCCGCTAGTTGGGGTTGGGGTTACGAAGTGAAAACGTGCAGTTTTCTGCAGGAATTACGTAAGAAATTGTGTACCTTTGATTTTACTCCGTCCATTTACTTTTTTCTTTTTAGAAATTCCCATCAATCTCAATTATCCTAAATGTGAGTTGTTCATTCGCGTACTTTCCAACGGGATGTCACGCATGTAACCCAGAGCATGCTTACGATATTTATTGTTTGAAACATTTGTATCGATACTCTTGATTGGACTGCCTTCGTGTGTGTATGTCTGTTGGTTAGGGCGGGGGTTTACTAGTTACGAGCCTCCCGCTAGATGGGGTTGGGGTTACGGAGTGAAAACGGACGTAGGATCAGCATTAAGGAGTTGTGCATCGGGGGAACGAGGGACTCAGGGGGAGGGTTAAGGAGGGGAAAAAGGGGGATGAGGGGAGTGTTGCTTGGATTGAGTCTGTGGCGTGAGGAGGTAAGGAGAGAGGGAGAGAGAGAGGTTGAGTGCGATGGAAAGTAGTGGCAAGAGAATGGGAAATGAAAGCTATTTCGTGTCTGGAACTGTCCGATTTGGTCAAGATGTCAGAAAGGCTTTTAAAACACACTTATGCTCCGCCGTGGCTGGGACGCCAAAGTGAGTGCTCTCCGGCCTTTCCTCTCTCCCCATCCATTCCAACTCTCCTCCATTCCTTTTTATCTTCTTCCTCCTCCTCTTCCGCGTCCCTTACTCCCACTCCTTGCTTCCGCGCCTTCCCTACTATTTCTCTTTTACTTCTTCATCTGAGTTTCGTTCCGTCCCTCTGCTCCGAAAAAACTCTCTCATTCGGCAATGTTCTTTACCGAAACTTGAACCAGTTTACCCTCTCCCTCTTAATACCAATCAGTTGGAAATTCCAGATTGGTCGTCTTTTTGCTTAAAAATCGTTCGTACGCCAGTGTACTTGGCGGGATTCGCTAATGAAGTCGAGCGTCGGTTAATTCCTATAATTGGATGCGTATTTGTTACAATCAATGAGCTTAATCCTCACTTTTACGACAAGATTTTCCTATACATTAACGAACGAGGTTACCTGCATTTAAAAATATGTAATTTTTATCTTATTCGTGGATTAAGGGGATTTAAGGTACTCCAAAAATACTCTTTTAGTCGGCAATGTTCTTTACCGAATCTTGAACCAGTTTGCCCTCTCCCTCTTAATACCAATCAGTTGGAAATTCCAGATTGGTCGTATTTTTGCTTAAAAATCGTTCGTATGCCGGTGTACTTGGCGGGATTCGCTAATGAAGTCAAGCGTCGGTAAATCCCTATCATTGATTGCGTACTTGTTAAAATCAATGAGTTGAATCCTTACTTGTACGCCAAGATTTTCCTATACCTTAGCACACATGGGTACCTTCATTTAAAATGTGTTATTTGCATCGTATATCGAAGGGAGTTAAGGTACTTCGAATAAACTCTCTCAGTTGACAATGTTCTTTACCGAATCTTGGGTCAGTTTACCTTCTCACTCTTAATATCAATCAGTCGGAAATTCCAGATAGGTCGTCTTTTTGCTTAAAAATCGTTCGTAAGCCAGTGTACTCGGTGGGATTCGCTAATGAAGTCGAGCGTCGGTGAATTCCTATCATTGAATGCGTACTTGTTACAAAGTGCTTAATTCTTATTTGTATGCCAAGATTTTCCTTTGGTACCTATATCTAAGAAAGTGCAATTTGTAGCGTATTTATAAATTGTGAGGAGTTATTTTATTTGGTTCTTTGATAAGAAAGTATCATAAATGGTTTGTTGCTTTGCATTTAACAATGTAATTAGTTTCTTGTATTTTTAATGTACAACTGCGAAGGCATGAAAATATTTATTATTGTTTTTTTTACTCAAAAATTTCTTCATTCGTTTTTGTATTAGGGATAAAATAGAAACTGCATGATAATTAAAAGTTTTATAGATTTTAACCTTTGAAAATGAAGAATTTGAAAATTTTTAATTTACAGAAAATATATACCCTAGGCTGGTTCTGAGATAGAAATTCTTGTGATGCTGTAATCAAAGAACCTGATTACGAGAAGTGACTAGCACATGAAATCTTATTTTCATTGAAATCCGAGGAAGTTATTACTCTTGTCACAGTTTTACGTCATTAGGGATTTTTGAAGTCATTGTCGCTCTTATTTTGAAAATCATGAAATGAGAAAATATTAAATGACGAATAAGTATCTTCCAGGATGCGAAGGAGAGAAAATATGCAGCTGTGAAAAGGTGAGAAGGAGAAATTGAGTGGAGAGCTGCGTCAAGCCGATGTTAGGAAAGTTGACTAGTGATGATGACGAGTTTTTTCTGACTTCAAGTTTCATAAGCGTCGAGATATTTAGTACCTCCTATTATGAACTAAATGTGCATGGATAGTATCGCAAGTGGTTGTTTTACGTGTGAAAAATTGTAGCCGAGAATATATTGTGAGCTGGTCTTCTGTTTCTTTGTTCTCGCAAACCTACTAAATTGTAGGATATGGAAGATACCATTAGTGAAGTTCATTTTGGAATAAATCAGTCTCCACTTATCTTATTGGATTAAATAATAAAATGTTCACAGCTCGATGGAATCTCATGGATGGAATGGATGGATATGCATAATTTATGGGCAGTTTTTATAACATGTCATCGGATGATTTCGTTATGAAGTGCAGAAGACAGAAAACAAACTATTTTTTATTACTTAATTTGGGCATCAAAGTGATTATTCAAGCTAGTGGCACCATGCACCGCTCAACAATCACGCATGGGTTGATGCTAAACGCAAATGTATGTGCTGTTGACTGAAGGTATTGCTTTACTACATATTAGTCACTCAAGATCCCAAGGCATTTTCATGTTTTTTTCCTAGTTTTATTTCGGTCTTGTTGGCCGTGGATTTTCCGGTGATAAGAATTGATGGAAAACTCCGTTCATCAGTCTACTCTTATACCAAATGTGAAAAAATCCTTTTTAGATATGAAACAAGTTCAATGAAACCTTTAATCGAATTTCAATTTAAGTATTGTGAAGGCTCTTTTATCTCTTCTCTCTCTGCGGATTTCCGCTTATTTTTTTCCTCTCTCTGTCAACATCGTGTCCATTTACCGAGTTGGCTATCTCGTCTCGAGGTAAGTAAGGGGACACATTCGAACGCTTTTGAGGACGGGAAGGACAGGTCCTCCGTCCAGTGGCCTCCTCTATCCTAAAGACATTCCCTCTTTGAAAGGGAACCGCGTCTCCAGATGTCATGCAACCGGTTATTTCCCGACACTGCTTATCGGAGAGCAGTGTTAGCGAGGAGGCTTGTTGACGTCGGAAAAAAATTAAGCTTTTTTCACTTCTCCTCTCCTTTGTCTTAATTTAGTTTATCTCGGAGGGATGAACGCATATGTATTTTTATACTTAGGTACTCGCTTTTTTTTCTTCTCCTTCGCTCTCCTTTGAGTGGGATTACATCGATTGTTGACGAGTTCCCTTTGAGGATATTCATCGATAGTGATGATACCTAGAGCTGTAGTAATTTTCCATACCACTCTATTTTTCTATTTATTACAATTATTATATAAGGGGGTGAGAAGCCAAGGGGTAAGTGATTTTTCTATCTAAACAGAGCTAGGTACGGAAATTAGGTAAAGAAAACAAACCAGTTCGACTAGAATTTTAGTAGTATATTTGATTTTCCACTCGATGTCAGCACATGACATATAATCACTCGTTTCCCTTGGCCGCCAAGTTTTTGTTCATTTCTTCAATCAATTTCGGTACCCAACTCTGTTCAGAGAAAAATTCACTTGTGTCTTTGGCTTCTAACCCCCTAATATTCATTATATTATTTCTATTTATTCTATTTCACAATATTCTATTTAGTATTTGTATACTAAGTATTGTGGAAAATTAGAACAGCTCTCTGTATCATTTCTTTTGAATGGAGTTATTTGGTTACGATTTCCACTGTTTTCAATGTGTTCTCCCAAAGGTCAAATCATAAGTCAAAACTTTCGGCGTTTTCAACTTTGATATTTTCCCTCGTGCGACGCACGCAACCTTCACTCCAATTATCCGTGAAATACAAGCGTGCTTCGTCAGAAGTGAGGCTTGAAAAAGATCTGGCATTTGTCCACCGAATAAGCCGCAGTTAAAATTAAGGGTTAACTCGAGTTAATTGGCTTGTTAAAATTAGTGTGAATGCTTGGAACGAGGCAAGTGTATAAAACATATTCTGAATTATATGTTGCTTGGGGATTTTCATATTTAATTATGTCTTTTAAGACTTAAGTTAGCTAAATTGGCCATAATGTACATTCTAGGCTGTCACGAAAGGGTATGCCATCTCGAGACGTTGTATTTCATCTCAATACTTTACGACATCATTAGTGTTTTCTTTTACCTATAACAGTTTAGAGGACTGCCTTATGTTTACCAGGCCTCTTATTTGATCTCAGGGTATAAATATTTTGTATTTTATTTTAATGGGTAAATTTGAGCGTAGAAATTGAATTTTATGTTTGAACATCGAATGAGTATTAATGTGGCAGCAGCATTGCTTATTCTTTTGACGGTAGACTAATGCATTTTCCAAATCCTGAGTCCAAAAATTTACCATAGAAACGAATAAATTTATTTTATCAAATTTAATTCTTCAAAGTTTTTTTTTTTACTTTTTTAAATTTATATCATATTCTTCTCAAGATACAAACGTGAATTTCATGATAGCATAATCTAGGTGCACTACCCCGGCGTTGATTGTGAGCAGAATGGCATTAATGAAAACCAGGTAGTATTGTATTTCACAAGTGAAGGTTTCTTGGTTAGTTAACTTTTCCTTATACCACTACTTTCACACATATTTTACACACATTTTACCACTACTTTTACACTATTGCTGGCCTCGGTTGCGGCGGGGTAAAGTCCTCGCCTGACAAACAAGAGGTCGCGGGTTCGAGTCCCGCCTGGGTAGATTTTCCCCCTATCAAGAGCATGGTTGTATGTGTACGTGCAATTGCTAAATTTGTTGAATACCTCGATATAAAATGGCCGACATGATCTGTATTCGGTGGTTTGGGAATAAAATTTTAAAAAATAAAATAAGCTAACCCCTGTTTCGATGAGAAATCATCATTATCAAGCGTAAATTATTTCGGTGGTATGAACGGATATGCATGTTTATACGTAAGTACTTGTTTTTTTCATCTCTCTCCTACGAATGGGATTGCTCATTTACGGCTAAAAACAATAAAAACATTATAATTTACATCTGATGATGATGATTTCTCGTTGAAACTCGGGTCGCTTTATGTAAAAAAAAGTAGCGGTATAATTAACGTTAACTAAGAAAGAAACCTTATAATAGTTTCCCGTCAAAGTTCTCGCATCAAGGAGCCTTGAACCGTAATTTGTTCGGAATTCTTTTTAGTAATTGGCCTATCCCTTTGCTTGCATGAATTTAAGATCATGTCATGCCACTGGAGGGAGCCCTATTAATACTAGGAGTAAAATAATGGAGAAGAGAAACTGAGCGCAGAGAGAATTTCTGGCAAATAATTCTGAAGACCCGAGATCTTTAGGAATTGAAGCTACCAAATGATGTATGTTATGCAAGCATGTTATCATAGTTTTAGCTGTTAAGTGAGCGCGAATATCTGGATATCCTTAAAGTCTTTCTTTGCAGGCAGCAGACTTATTTGGTTCTTTTAGTTACCTTCAGGTATTAGCCTTGTTGAAATCGATAGATTCAGCATTTGGTGGATATCCATGCTGAATGAAGAGAAAAAACCTTTGTAATTTTTAATAACTATATGACATTTTCTGAACACTGTTTTTAATGGTAGGGAAGATGTTACAGAGGTTTGTTCATTTAGAAACATTCGTCAACATTTACCACCCACGCTTTGCTCCTTTATTCCAGCATCCTCAGGGCTTAAGTGTTCCTTCCGATTGTTTTCCTCATTATCTGATTTATTAAAAGTCAATTAAATCATCCCCATCATTCATAAAAGTAGCTGTTATGATGGAAAATGTGTGTGTGATTCGTTGCAAGTCCCATTAGAACGACAGAGCTCGAGAAAGGACGGTTGATTTGCAAGAAGTGCGTTGAAAAGATGCTTTTTTTTTATTTAAACGTAAAAGAGTCTTGAGTCATCACACAGTGAAGGGATCCCTGGTAACAGTACAACCTCTTCACTGTTGCGCAATCAATATTCTTTCGTTACAACACGAATTTCGATGTCATTTCGCAAACTGTTGTTGCTCATTTCCTTTCGGATATATCATTTCCAACTCCCCTCTGCGCTATTTTCAAACGGCAACAATGTGAGGACGACATAGAGAGCCGCAGATGCGGTTTCTTGCTCTTGTCGAGTGTGGAAAGAGCATTCCGACCTTCTTCTATTTCTTTCCTAAGGGTTGATGAGCTCTAGGGTAGTCGTGTCTTCATAGTGACGGGGGAAAAAGGGGTGACGCGAAAACTCTTTGCTTTTTTCTCCTCTCCTCAACTTCAACTCATCCCTTCACGGTCTCCCTCCGATTCGACTCGGTCACCGACACCAAATACCGTCGCTTGATTGATTTTTCTAACCTCTCTCCGAGAAATGAGAAAATATTGCCGTGCGACCAGGAAAAAAAATAATGAAAGGAGTTCCGATTCCTTAAGGCGGCGAGCGGAGGAGAAAAAGTGAGCTCCGAGGTCCGTTTAAGTGGGGAAGAGTAGAAAACCCTTAAACTTCCCTTTTTTTATTTCCCCCCACAGTGAGGGAGAGAGTCAACACAAAAAAATCTCTTTCGGGAAGGAGAATAGAGACTGCTCCATTGTAAAAGAGCAATTATTGGCTGGCTGTGGTTACGGTCGGAAGAAATGTTATCAGCAAGCGCGAGGACTGGGAATGGCGAAGTTTTACCAGGATTGTTTTTTTTCCGAATCGCCGGAGCTGGAACGAGTGACAGCAACTGTAGCCTATTGCTGTCATAAGTTTGGAAAACACTCAAGACAGCAGGTCATATAGAGAAATTTATGCAGGAAAAAATGTCTAAAATTTTAAGTTCCAATGCCATTTACATGAATTATTATTAATTTTATATAGATAAAATTTATGTAATAACTGTATTAAACATAAATAGATGGAGCGAGTACTCAGCGGAGACGGTATGTTGAAAACGGGTAGCGGATAGAAGCGAGTAAATATTGGGTAAACGAAGGAGAGGAAGAAAGAAAATGAGATATTTAGATAGAATGAGAGGGAGTAGGCCTTATTAGTGAATTGAAGAGACATGAATGTAGGATAGGCTGCCAGAATACTTCTTAAGCACTCCATGGAGACCTACCTTAATCAGCAGAATACTTTAATAATATTGGATACTAATTATTATTATTGAATTTAAACAATCTCGGGTGGAGCCTTGTGTCACCCCTCAAAAAATTCTAGAAATGCGAAATGGTCCAGGGAAATGAATTGGCCCATCTACCCTGAATCTGCGAATTTCACACGCCAGAGGCTAAATCTGAGGTGACCACTACCCTCACCTGTCCCCGCCAACCTAGGTGGTTGAATCACTCAGTTGGTGTTAACAATAAATAACGTAAATATACAGAGCAAACGTATACAATTTTCCTGAATTGAGATTTGAAATTAGATATTTTGCCCTAGAGTTCACTCCATGAGGAGGACTCCAATAATGGTCACTAGTGACCATTCATCGGTCGTTAAATCATATTAGGTATTGTTTTATTATATGAGGAGGGACGACACTAGGATGTATGTTAGAAGTAAAAGGGAGCAAATATTTTATAGGTGCCGAATAGCATTTAGTTTATATAGTCCCCTACTGGGACGCATTCGTTGCCGTACGAAACATATTGTGAAATGTTACGGTTTATTATTATATGTTATTCTATTTTATATATTTTTTTCTTGCATATTTACATGAATCATATTACAGTCACTCTCTTGGTGGCATGAAAAATTATTTTAACCGTTGTGAATGTTTAATCGTTGTGAATAAATCCTAATCGATCTAATCATGTTATCTTGTGATTCGGAAAGAATTATTCTGTGCTCTCTCTTACGACTTGTTAGAACCAAAAAAGTCATGTATAAGGTAATGAAAATAATTAATTATTTTTGGAAATCTGTTTAGAAATATTGGTGGCTGGAACAAACAATTACTAGTATTACTCTCTAATTAATGTATACTTCAGGATATCGTGAAGGTTGAAATATGAAGAAATATGCGGATATCGTCGAGGCTGAAGCCCCTCAGCCGGGTTAGGTTTGACCACCAATTCATTGTTCTTCATAAATTCTCTCTAAATTAGGTTTTCGGCAATTTCTCTTCTATTTGTTGTTGTTGACGCTGAAGTTGATTCGACGTGTCGATTGTCTCCTGACACAAGAAGTTTCACCTCCTTCGTTTTCAAATACATTTATACCCATCTTTTTGCACCCTTTGTTGTATCGGTATTAAGCTCTGGATCCCCTGTCGAATATCCCATCCAGAGAAATTCGGTTAGCTAACGAGAGTAATTAAATCGGTCGTGATAAGTTTCCGGGAACCGTTTAAGTGTGTAATGATTGCGTTTGTGCCAAAATTCCACAGTTAACTTGATTACCCCCATTATTAATTAAGCCCTGTGAATTTTAAGAGAATTTTGAAATTACATTGATTCTAATATCCTGACTGGATATTTTCGACAAAGTTCCCGAATCAAGGGACCTCGAATCGCAATTTGAAAGGAATTCTCTGTGGAAATTAGCCTTCATCTTTGCTTTCACAAATTTCAGATCATGTGATGCCGCTGGAGGGAGTCCTATAAATACTAGAGGTAAAATAATGGAGAAGGAAAGCTGAGATCAGAGAGAATTGCTGGTAAATAATTCTGAAGACCCGTAATCCTCAAGAACATTAGCTGCCAAATGATGGATGTTATGTAAGCATGTTATCATAATTTTAGCTGTTAAGTGAGCGCGAATATCTGGATATTCTGTAAGTCTTTCTTTGCAGGCAGCAGCCTTATTTGGTTCTTTAAGTTACCTTCAGGTATTAGCCTTGCTGAAATCAATAGATGCGCCAACTGGCGGAAATTCATGCTGAATGAAGAGAAAAAAAACCTTTGTAATTTTCCACAAAATGAAAGAATGGCACGACGCGTTTCGACACTAAGGCGTCATTCTCGAGTACCGAAAATGACTCGATTACGCCTTAGCGTCGGAACGAGTCGCACCATTAGGAAATTCTGTGGAAAAATACATAGGTTGCTTATCTTCATTCCGTTGCATTGTTGATTGGTGATGCATTTATCTATCATTATGTGGTGACAGTGTGCAGGCAATCATCCGAATCCAAATTGGGGTTTATATGTCTTATTACAAAGAATGTCTAGAAAGAAACAGACGTTTTGAAATAAAAAATAAATAATGGAAAAGTAACAATTTTTACCATATGCATTTTGAAGTTAATCTCTTTGGCTATTTGTATGCATAATCCCCATTTAAATTAAGGTATTTATCACAACGTGGTATAAGCTTTTCAATACCCTCTCCGTAGTAATCTCGCCGCCCGCGAGTTCAGCCAGTGGTTTAGGTAAAGCGGCACGCAGTTCAGCGGCAGTGTCAAATCGTTGCGTAGCGAGCCACATCTTCATCGTTCGGAACTGTGATACATTTTGCTAATGACACATGATATATTTTGCCATATTTTAAAATTTGTTTGCGCAAATACCCGGTGAAAAAATATTATGTTTTCTCGTGATATTGCAGCTTGCCATTTACTTCTCTTAACAGGATTGATCACCCCTGTCAAACACCCTAGAGGTGGCTCGCAGGGTATTATGTAGATGTAGATCTTTTGGTGCAGAGAAAAATGAAAGGGTTTGAAAGAAAAAAAAATTTTTGGAGCCATACTCCTTAGTAAACCCTGGTGCGACACAACTTCGTGGCATTTCAAATTCCAACGAAAATAAAGCAAACTACCTCCTTCATCACTTGTGATATCCACACCGAGAATAACCTTCGCGTTCAGAAATAAGAAATGCGCTATAGAACTCAGTTTAATACTTTTTCAAGTGCGAATGACTTGTGTAAATATACCGTGCCACATGCAAACCATGGGTTGACTGTAAATGGCGCCCGTAGTTCGTTAAAATTCCGCAGCCTCAAAAACGTGCCACAAAAACTAAACGGCAGGGCATGGGAAATGTCACTGGGGTGCTGGGAACAGATGGTAGTCCGGGTAGTCCTTCAGCGCCAAATCCGGGTTGACGGCATATGATTGAAATATTCCCATCCTAAACCATCCAAGAGCACTTGGGTTCGATTTGCCGTGTGTGGGCGAGCGCTGTCGCGGAGAAGCAAACCTTTCTTGTTGAGTTTTCCCCGACGCTTATTTTGTATCGCGCGTGTTGATTTTCTAAGTGATTTTTCCTTGATGGTGCACATCGCGAATCAGGCGATAAATTTCAATTAATTTGTGAATTTTTGCCAACAAAATTCTTATCGCAGCTTGCACTTGACAACTGGGGGGAATTCCAATTGCAGCGCTCATTTTAACACTCCACGATTTACAAATTACGATAGGCAAGATGTGACAAATATTCCAGCGGTACTCCATCGTATACAAATGCGCCATTAGCTTATTTCACGAATCGGTCTCTTTTATCGTAACTTGTAACATTGATGATGGTTACTTATACTCATCAACAGCGGGCCAATTAAAAACGAAAATATTCAACGGAAGGTTACGTTAATCTCTGCAATATCGTCTCCTCTTCGATTGCATCCATTAGCTGTGGAGAATTTCACGCCTCGAATGGTCGGCAAACATCACCGGTTCCAGTCAGCTTCCTCGAAGTGTATTTTTTGTATCTACCTATAAACCTTTTTTCAGCGCACGAATGAAACTGCGCGGGGGTTATCGAAGCGGACCAATCACTGATTACTCCGACAGGGAATTTTTTTCCCTGTGATTGGCTTCGATTGAAGGGATGGCCGGAAGTGAAGGATGAGTGACTCGAGTTAAGATGGATGAAATAACCTATTCACGGTCACGTGAAAAAATAGCAGCACCGGTTCAGAGAATTCCTTTCAAGTTTTTATCGGTGTAGAATTCCAGGAAAAATATGGGTGTCATAATATTACTTTAGCATTACTTATTTTGAAACAATGTTCAATTCTCTAGTGCTAAAAGAGATTGGTAATAATATCCATTATTCTTTTTTCTCATGTTAATGAACACATAAGTCTTGCTTTACTCAATTTATCCGTGTTTTATCATTCTTTTCCGGAAGAAAAAATTAACCTCTCCCGTGTCACACAGTGGAAATGGTGGCAGGAAAGATCTCGTGGAGGAACAGAAGAAGTAACTTAATACAGACTGGCGGAGGGTTTAAAATGGAGAAATAAGTAGACACTGCTGGTAATAGAAAATGAGGTCTTGCGAAAGAGAAGTATAAAATGTTCTTTTTATTCGAAGTTGCGGTAATAATTAGCGCTGGTGAGTCAAAAGTAGGTGTGAGTGATCTTTGTATATTTAAGGAGGAATTTATTTTGAGCAGAGAGGAAATAACTTAGTAAGACATATCACACCCTTCCCAATGGTATTTATTTCGTCACGGTTAAAATTCAAACTATCACCTCCCTCTACCCTCCTTGTCGAAGGCAAGAGTAAGTACGTACCAACTGAATACATGGACTTTTCTCGGGTTTCCGCGCGGGTAAGAAACATTTTCTAACCCCCACGGAAAACCCGGGAGAACTTTATTCACTTTAATCGAAAGTGTTAAATCATGCGAAATGAATACGTTTTCTCAATGTGATGCCGGTTATTTTCATTAATTTTTATCATGCACATTCCATTAATATTATTATTGTAGATATATATTAAATCGTGTATAAACTGTGAGACTCGGTCAGTACTTTTTTAAAATAAGAATAAAAACTAATACAAGTACCATCATATCATTCTATGACTATTTTCACTCGAAATTGATTTTATTTTTCTCTTCAATACCTCTCGTGATTTCGAATTATTTTCGAACCCATTTTCGTTTAAATCCCATCAACTCCTTTGAGACTACACTACTGAGTGTACTTACGTCTTTGTCTGAGTCCATACCCTGTCCAGCCACATTCATTGTCCCTGCGACGAAAACCCAAATCAAACACCGTGAGACCAACCACTTATTTTTCGCCTCATTTGCGGCGAACTTCGAGACTAGCAATCATTTCGTATTTTATTCTTAAAAGAATAATAATTAACATTAATTTAAGTACTTATATTATTTTACGACTATTTTCACTCGAAAATGATTACATTTCTCTTTTCAATACCTCCCATGACATTCTAGTAATTTTTGTAACCTATTTTCGTTTTACCCAATGTTGCTTATAAGCAAAATCAAAAATGTATGAATTTTCTGCTATATTCAGAAAATATCTAAATTACGCATTATTTTGTGGTTTGCATTGTGATGACGAAATATTTATCTGCCAAGATTACATTATGATTTTGTGCAAATTTTTCGAGTTTTAAAAATGAAAAATATTAAAATTTGATTTTCCTCCTAGAAGCAGCTCTGGGTTAGAAAGGGTTAAATCACAAAAAAAAACTTCTTCGCCTTCGCCACTGATTGTATAGTACGTGTTTGTCTGAGTTCATCCCCTTTCCAACCGCATTCTTCGTCCCTGCGACCAAAACCCATACCAAACACCGTGAGACCAACAACTTATTTTTCGCCTCATTTGTGGCGAAAATCCCAGCGGGGGCTGCCAAGGACTTCCCCCTTCCCCCTCACCCTTTGGAAGCCCTTAACTCGTCCTATTTCTCCTCACTCCAACCTCCTTCTCTCCGTGGTCTCATATCAACTTGCCTCCCCTTCCAATAACTCCTTAACCTCTGATCCCTTTTTTCCCAACCATTTCTTACATCCTTTTTCGATTCCTTCTCCACGTTCCGGACCCTTTTATCCTCGAGGTTCGTGATGTGGTTGGCAGAGGGCATCGATACTTTCCTTTTGATGTTTTGCTCTCGATATGGCTCCAACCGTTTGTTTTTATCATTTTCCTTTCAGTGTTATATACTAATTAATTATGATTAGTATTCTATCAAATTAGGTAGATTTCCAAGGAGTGTATGGAGTTCCTGATAAACATTCTCGGAGCCTCTCCTTTCTTCAAGCACTTCCCTCTTCAATTCACTGTTAGGCCTACTCTCTTTCATTCAATCTAAAAATCCTATTCCTTTCCTTCCTCTCCCTCTTTTACCTAACATTCTACCCTCCAACACTGTTTTCAACATCCCCTCCTCGCTCAGTGCTCGCTCCATCCATACCTTCTGTCTCCTCCGTATCTAATCTATAAGCTGCCTCTCATCACCCAACATGTCAAGCACTTCATCGTTCCTCCTCCTCTCCGTCCACTTTACTGTCTCCATTCTTGTTGTATACTAGGTAAGGATAAATTGTGTCACGAAACTTTAGCCCTGGATACTTGATACTAGTAGGAACCGAAATTATTTATGACGTTAATTCGAAAGCGCACCATTTTTAAGCTACAGAAATTTTGAGCCAAGCGCACCGAGTTTGTTTAACTGCCGGATGCCTCGGATACATCGCGATCTCCTGCAAGCAAAGCATTCTAATTCATGAGTTTTCATGAGGAGATTTCATGTAAACCTGAGTGGTCCGGGTAGAGAGGTCAACCTTAATTATGTATAATTCGGCATGAAATGATGATTACTCAAGGAAATAATCGCGGAGAGCCGGCGACGCGACGTAGCTTTACAGAGTCACCCCTAAGAACACGTTAAGCGTGGAAATTCTATTGAGGAAAAATCATTTATCTTGACCGGAATTCCGGTTTTGTTCATAGAATTCATCTTGTTTGACTCATTGTATAACCCTATTGCATGAATAATTTTTTGTGTACCTACAAATTTTTTATTTCTTTTAAGATAATGTCCCGCTATACATTTCTCAAATCGAGAATTTTTCTTTGTGCCTCCCTAAAGCTTCCTAAAAATGTTTTCATGAATAAAATCAATGGTTCGATAGTTCACATCATGGAATGGTGACATGATAGATTAAAAAATAAACGTAGTTATATTCCGCACACTATTTACTGAAAACTACCGGTTTCGATGTCATTATGAAGAGGTAACAGAACAAAATTTCCTCATGATCGTTTGAGCATGATGACATGAAAAGTTGTCCGATTCTTTCGCTAAATGATATCGATACACTTTTATTTCTCGATCTCCACTTCGACAAAATCTTCGTGATTCTTCGATAGTACCAAAGTTCGAATGCTTCCACTCTATAGCATGCGGCCCGTAGGCACTGAATGGTGTCCGATTCTTACCCTAAATTATATCGATACACTTTTATTTCTCGATTTCCACTTCGACATAATCTTCATTATTCTTCGATAGTACCAAAGTTCGAATGCTTCCACTCTTGAGTATGCGGCCCATAGGCATTGAATGGTGTCCGATTCTTTTCCTAAATTTATATCGATACACTTTTATCTCTCGATTTCCTCTCCGAAACAATTCGATTTCCCAATGTATCCCTTCCCCCATTCTCTCGCACCTTCCCGCACTTATCAACTCCGGCCGTTTTCCCCCCCTCCTACCTCAACACGTCCAAACCTCCCTCATCCCTTGAGCAGCCCATTCTTATATATATATATATATTCCCCCTCCCTTGCGCACAAGTCCTCCTCCCCTACACCCCCACTCACGCCTATCGCACTCACTTGCCTGCCTCCCCGTATCCATTGTCACACTCGCTCGACCGGCAAATGAGGTCGTCCGTCTTTGAAAATTCATTTCGGGAGATTCACGCTTCACTTGGTTCTCTCCTCCTCCTCCACGTGGTGTGGGGGAGGGGGAGAGGAAGTGGGCGGGGAGGAGGGTGGGTCCACCCACCTCTCTTTTCCCCCTCAATCCGGCGTGGTTCCTCTTCGCCAAACCCCAGCGCCTAACTCCAAAAACCTTCGTCTCCCTACCCCCTTCTCCATCTCCCGTCTTGAACTCACCTCTTCCCCTGACGTCTTGAGATGTATACCCATTCAATGCCGGCCTAAAGCGTGATCTTCATCTTCTCATCCTTTTGTCCTTTTGTGTTTCCGTCTTCTGTTCTTTACTTCTTTCTTCCTTCTGTCGCTTTCCCTAATTCGGTTCTCATCTCTTTATCCATGCCTCTGTCCTTTCGCTTGAATGCCTTAAGCTAATGTTTATGCTATTATTATTATCATTAATATAGTATTCCACCGATTAAGGTAGGTTTCCATGGGGTGTTCAAGAAGTGGTCTGGGAGTCTCCCTTTCCTTCCAGCGCTGTCTTCTTCAATTCACTGTAATGCCTACTCTCTTTCAATCTATCTAAAAATCCTATTCTTTTCCTTCCCTCCCTCGTTTCCCCAACATACTACCCTCTAACACCATTTTCAACATCCCCTCCCCGCTAAGCACTAACTCCATCCATACGTCCTGTCTCCTCCGTACCTCATCTAAAAGCTGCCTCTCCTCGCCAACCATATCCAGCACTTCGTCGTTCCTTTTCCTCTCCGTCCATTTCACCCTCTCCATTCTTCTCCATACCCACATCTCGAATGGCTCCAATCTTAGGTTGTAAACATTTGTTTACGTGCAATTTATTTTAAATGCTAAATAGCAAGTTCACTTCATATGAACAAAGTAGTAATCTCGCCATTGTTTTCTTACAACTTTTCATTTTATCCGAGAACATTAGTCCTTAAATGTCTTAAGGTTTTGAAAATGCTATAGATCATGAATCATTGTTTACGCTCGATTTTCTTTAAAAATTTTAATTTGCAAGATCCCGTCGTATGAACGGAGAAATAATATCACCATTGCTTTCTTACAACTATTCATTTTATCCGCTACAATTAGTGCTGTAAGGTATATGTTACCGGATATTTTTTTCAGAGATAGGTAAACATTTTTAATACTAACTTCCGATTTTTAATTGAAATTTATAACCTATGACAGCCCATCTGACTCCTTTTTCGTCCCACTTTCCTGTTAACACAACATTGCCATCTTAAACTCACTCCTTCCTCAGGCGTCTTTAGACGGATACCCATTAAAGCGTGGTCTTCATCTTCTCATCCTTTCGTGTACGGTCTTCTGTTCTTTTCTTCTTTCTTCATTCTTATCCTTTCCTTCTTTTCTTCTCTCTTCGTATCATTTCTCTTTCCCTTAATCGGCTCTCGCCTCTTTCCGTCAAAATCAAAATTGTCCTAAAACCTTCCAAACAAATACAAGTTTTTACTTGTTTAATTGTTTCAATTTGGCATGATATTCTGAAGTTACAGTTCATTTGTTGGCCTATGCCGTGCGCCGTGGATACGATAAATTTAATGTATTCTCTCCGTTTCTTCTTTTCTTTCTAATTTAATTTGTAAATCTCTCTATCTTCCACCTCTGTTCAGTAATGGTTGTTTTTATTTCAGTTTCGGGACTTCTGTATTTATTCTGCCTTAGCAGATAAACATATTCTTCTATTAATATTCATGAAACTAAGGTGTGACTATTAGATTATTGCTAGTGTAATAAGTGTATATTAATCGGGATTTTCCAAGCCGCTTTGTGACGAAATATTATTGTGTAACAAAACCAAAATTTTCGCCTATCGGCTCTTTACCAAAGCCAAAATATTTCCCTGTCATGCCCGGCAACGCACGGGATTCCGTACATTAACTTTGATTGTTATGTTTTATTTGCTACAGAACGGTTATTGGTGACGAGAGACTTGGATTCTTTTTCTATTTTTTAGTATATGAAACCTTTCCTATCTTCAAATTCCTATTTTATTACAATATCCTCACGAATTCACGTATTTCTTGGCGCCTTAAGATGCAAACGCATTCAATATCCCTCAAAAAGCAAAGCATTCTGCTCCATCTCCTTTGTTCTGTCGTTTCTTCCCTTCTGCTCCCTATGCCTACGTTTCCTTTTCATTACCCCTCCCTTTCCTCTCTTCCATTCGGTTCCTTCTTTTTTATTCAACCCTTCCGCTCCCTCTCAATTCTTCTGGGGCCTCTCGACGTGCTCCTTAATCTGATCTTTGCATTCTCTGTTCACACAAAGTGGTCTTTTCAGGTATTTATCTTCCTTATTGCCTTGAATTAGTCTCCGACGTCCTTCTCAAGGATCATTCTCAACATCTGTCTCCCTCTTTGATCATCTCCATTCATTCCCTGCGCTCACTTAGACGTGTTCTTTTTTTTTAAATAACGGATACACAATGGAGTACCTAAGAACTTCAAATGATTTTCTTTTACGCTTCGTCTCCGTAGAAAAATTCATACTATTGCCTTGAATAACTTTTTCCTCATATCAGCAACAAAATATTTACTTTACAATCATTGCTGATATTAAAAAAATAGGGGAAATGACGTTTAAGTCATTTCTGAGTCTTACTTAGTGTTGGAAGTGTTTGTTGGCAGCGCATAACATGCAATAAAAGGGGGCTGCTATGACTTGAATATCGCCAATATTAACCCTGATTAGGCCAAACGAGAGTAGAAATGGTCTTCTTCGATCTGGCAAGGGTATCGATAACATCTACTAGCATATAGCAACGGTACAGGTTTATTTTTTCTATATCATTGGTCAATGCATTTTAGATATCTTCTTGTAGCATTTAAGATTTTTCCTGTACCAGTAGATGTTGATTAAACTTGAAAAAATGGATTTCAGAAGTACTTAGCTTCCGCATCAACAGATGATGTGATCAACAGTGACGTCGATTATGCCGATCATGAAGGTTAGAACCTCTATTGTGTGGCCACCGAATCCTTTGAATCTCGAAATAGGTCCTTAAAAGTGCATCCATCACATCTTATATTGTATAATTGAATGCACTGCGTGGAATAATAGAAACGATTTTTTAAAATCAAATACGTATATACCAGGGCCATGACGATCGAGAACGAGAATCGTGAATGGGAACGGTGAATCCCACATGAGAGAAGAATCATGGTTCTTCTATGATTGAAACAATTGATTCAATCATTCAAGTGACTTGAATCAAAATGATTGAATCAGAAAAGTGAACGACACGCGCCATCTCTACTCCACACTGAATTTCCACTACTCCACGCACCTAGAATATGCAGCGAGCATATGGGATCCGGTGCAGAAAGACTTAATCCGCGAACTGAATAAAATTCAAAGGAAGGCTGCGCGTTTCGACAAAAACTGCTACGGGAGTACAGACAGCGTTACCCAGATGTTAAGCGAATTAGGCTGGGAGCCGTTGGAGACTCGGAGGCTGCGCGCTAGGCTTAGATTGCTTGAACAATTGAGAATGGATATCTTTAAGAGCGACACAGAGAACATAATATTAGAGCCACACTATATTTCCAGGTCCGATAGAAGTGATAAATTAAGAGAGATGTTTTGCCGAACGGATAGATATGCGAATTCGTTTACCCCCGAACCATAAAGGACTTTAATAAACGCTAGTCCTAACTTCGTTTGAGCACTTAATTTGTTTTAAAGCTGTAAACGGCTGGTGTCCTAACACCCCCTGCCACACGCCTTTTAGGCGGCTTGCGGGGTATTATGTAGATGTAGATGTAGAATTTTTCCAAACATCTCCTCGGAGAAGACCTCGTGTGTCCTCCTCCCCTCTTTTCCCTGTTCTATCCCTTCCTCTCTCCGCCCACTTCCCCCATCTCCTCCACAGTAGGACTCATTCCTCCGGATTGTCTCCTCGTTCCGTCACGCTCCATCTCCTTCCCTGATTTCTTCTCCTCCTCCCCCTCCACACTCCTCCTTTCACTCAATCTTCTCGGCCTTTTTCATTACTTCAATCCCAAGCCTTTCCTCCACTCTCTTTATTCTCTCTAAGTGTTTCGTTTCTCTTACTCTCTCTCTCTCTATCTCTTGACATCCCGCCGAAATCAAAAGCACCAATATTTGTGCTATAATATCAAAAGCACCAGTGTTTGTGAGCTAGTGCGGCTAGCAGGAAAAAAAGAGCCCTTTTAGATTGGAGTCAACAGATGGAAGGTGTGGTCGCTTTACAGAATTCTTATACGCTTCATATCGGTCGAAAAATCATGTTTAATACTGAAATAACTCGCAATTCAATCTCAAATCAGCTGCATTATTAAATTTATAATCACAGATAATATTTAAAAATAGGGAAAATGAGTATAATTTGTCCATACTGAGTGAGTTTGAAATAAAGTACCATTTTCATAAGTTCTTTTTTGAGTGGTGGACCTTTACGATCATCCGCAGGTTTAATTTTTTGGACGAAAGTGTGTATTGTTTGATGATATATATGATCTCTTTAATTATATAAATTCCTATTAATTGGTTTAGTTTCTATCGTTTTAAGACATGTCTCATTAATTATAATTATTAATCATCGATGGTCTCATTAATTATATTCATTCCAGTTCATAGGTTCAGTTTTTTAATGAAAATGTCTATTGTTTTAAGATATGTGTGGTCTCTTTGATTGTGTTAATTTTTATTAAGTCATTGGACAGGTACTCAAATTTGTATCATCAGATCGTAATTTTCCCTGTTTCAAAACTCAAACCAGTGATTGCAATTCTTTGGCATCAATATTCGATGATTACGGAATCTTTTTTGTGAAGGCGCAGGTATTAAAATGCAGCTAAAGATTACATGCAGATAAACACCGATACAAAAATCGATGCATAAATAGAATTACTCGATGGAAAAACTGGCGCTGTCACTAGATGAGGCTTTGCGTGCATTTATTGTGTGCGTCCAAATTGCGAAAATACGTGGTCACTAAATAAACTTAAATAAATAGTCACTAAATATCTTCAAAGTCAGTTATTTCATTGAGTCAAAAATCATGCATAAAATTATGAATGGTGGTTACATGAATATTTTCCCATTTATATTTGAAATTGGTACCTTAAATGCAACATACGGTTGGAATTATTTTATTGCTTAATGTAATCTAATAATGAATTTTTTAAAGAACTTATTAAACTTCCATTTGAGTTTGAAGTTAGGGTCTTTGCTTGTATGTTTAGTTAGAGTTTTAGGGTAAGTTAAAAGGTAAATATCTTGCGTCAGCAAATACGAGTATATTGTTTAATCTGAGAGGTAGAGTTTAATCAGAGAGACAGAGTTTATATTTAAACATTTTATACTGTGAAGGTTTATTGGCGCATCTTATCAAAAGTAAGACTTGTCATTGATATCAAATGGATTCTTCGGAGAGGTCAAATGTTCGAATGTCACAAGAATTCTTACTTGTATTGAAGGAATGTGTTTCATTGGTATGCAATTGTGTTGTAGAGTATTTATTCATTTGAGAGTTCGACTATAAGTTGATTCAATAAGGGATAAGGATTAAATGCACTCACCGTGCTTGCTCTGCAATGGTGTGATTATCGAAGGGAGTCTCTTCTTTCTCGGTTGGATTTCATTCTACGCTGATCCACCCCTCCTGTTGGGATAAAAAAAAATAATTGAAGTAAGAGCCAATTTCCGGTGTAAATGAATTCAACCTAAAAATTTACAGTGGAATTCCGTTTTTTCAACAAACATCTGTTTATATTCGTGGAATTTAAGGCAAGAAATTTAAAAAGAAATAGAGTCAACGAAGTAGTCGTGATGAAGCTACGGATAGGTTTCGTTTTCAACTTTTCGACCACATGAATCTTATCTGTAACAGAAAGCGATTAAATATTCGCATATATATCTGCAGAAGAGTTGACTATTATCTTGTAACAGAATGTGAAATCTGATACGGCTATCTATGCATAATGCAAATCAATCTGCCGGCCTCAGTGGCGGCAGGGTAAAATCCTTGCTTGTCATATAAAAGGTCGCGGGTTCGAGTCCCATCTGAGTAGCTTGACCCTCTCCAGGCCATGGTTAGTGTATGTTTGATTGTTAAGTTAATAACCCCGACATAAAAGGCCAATGGTGCTGTTTTCGGTAGTATAGAAATAAATAAAATATAATTAGGAAACTGGTTCAGTAATTGGATGGGGATTATGCTATTGCAGCCAATTCTACACCCATTCAATGACATTCAACTAAAAATACGTAGCCATTATGTCTTCAAAGTTTACATTGATGAAATTGTTGCGATTGTTATAAATACTGAATATGAGTCAGTTTATCACCCTTACCATCACTTGGAAGAGAAGAGGAAAGGATTACCCTGAGGACTTGACGCCGCCATTAGGAAATGTTAGCTAATATTTCAGTTTGTAAATTTCTATGCATTTATTGAAAGATATCGTTGGGAAGTCATTATACCGGCCTTTATCGACGGCACGGATTTTAATAACGTTGCGCACTCTCAGCTTTTATCGCCTAAAGTAGTCGGGGATTCAAGAATGACGCGGTATGCTTGCGATAAGGAGTGGAACTTGAACGAATCGACCTCTTCCCTACCGTATCTCTCACACGCCCATTCACTTCGATCACACCTCCGCGAAGAAATCAATTTTCCTCTCAACTTCGACGTCTTAAGAGTTGCCCCGGTTTTTTTTCACGTCACCTGGGATTCGAAGTGGTTAAAAAAAAGGAAGAGCGTTGAAAGAGAATGATAGAGTGGGAAAGAGTTTCTCCTCTCTCCCATTCCTACCCTACCCGTTGTCCTTCCAGACCTATGGAGTGGGTTGATCGCAGTGGCCTTTACAGTCGCCTTTATAGTGCGTTCCCGTCATACTCGGCCGTTTGTTTTTCAACCTCCGTTGGATCATGATCAGAAGACAAAGGGATTGATTAAAAATTATTTCATTGCTAAAGGTTGAGAACAATTGTGGTGTCCTTTCGACATGATCGCCTCGGCGATTGAAGAATTGTTCGCGCCTGTGGGCAAGCTTTACTGTACCGTCTTCATATAATGTTGCCACCGATGACTTGCAATCAATTGTGCCTAAGTCCTGAAGCTCATCGCCCGTTTGAAAACGCATACCATCTAACCACATCTTCATTTCAGTGTAAATATGAAAGTCTCTCGGCATTAGGTTGGCATTGCGCGGCAGGTGATCGAAAATGTCCCATTGAAATGGCTCTAGGAGCAGTTGGGCTGCATCAGCGCTGAAATGACGGGCGTTGTCATGGATCAGAACACTTCCAGAACAACATGTCTCTTCTTTTGTTTTGAATGGGAATGGACGTAATGTTTCGCACTGTTTCATACTCTAGCCACATTGAATTATAAAAAAATTCTCTTACATCGCCGAAAGGTCAAGAAAAGTCAATGCTGAAGCCGTTAGGGGAGTTTTTTGGCTGTCTCTCCGCAGTGCACACCTGGCGCAATTTCAGTTTTATGCTGGGGGATTCGTAAGTCAATATCCTGGGAGATAGTTAAACGATTAAAAGTTTCCTCTTTAAATGTGAAAGTGATGAAAATGTTCTGAGGACAGCTAGGAGGAGGACTATGTCGACATTTGAGCCAAGGGCTCCGATCGGCCGCGAGTTTGTTCTGTTTACGGAGGCTTTGCATACTACGCGATCTCTGGCAGGCAAGGCATTGAAGTCAATAGTTGTCCCAAAGCATTTAGCAACAGGGCCAACTTCCGGCCAATCGGAGCGCTTCGCTCAAAGTTTCTGTAGTTTAAAAATGCTGTGTTTTCGACTTACACATTAATGGCAATTTCGGTTCCTACTGGTCTCAAAATGTGTTTTCAACTCGCAGACGTTTCAACAGTTTTCAACAGGCAATTCACAAGCTACGCATTCCTTAATCAGCTTCAAAACAAAGATTAGTTAAAATACTGCCATTGTCAGCACCACCCCACATACATTTTCTTCACAAAATCCAAATTTTTCACTGCTTACACCACACATAGACACGCGATGCGCACCATTAGGCATCAAAAAGGGAATTTTCCAGTCCCACGTGCCATCAGGTTTGGAAATTAATCGCTAATCGGTATGTTATGACCGAGGAAAATGCCGTCACACAGATAGTGCGACTTTGTTCGCAGATTTTCTCCAAGGCGGCGTTTCTGTACATACGTTTCCCAAGGATTCATATGAGTTTAACCTCAGACCCCAGGATTCTACCGCGAACATTACAAAAGAGGATCCTCAAGTCGGCCTCAAAATGTGTTATCACACACCGCGCATTTAAATGGGTTTAAAAAAGTCGCCACTCGTGTCGCTGACGGACAAATTGAACCGAATTTCACAGGGAAATAAGGTATTATTAGGAGTTTTGAACAAATTTTGTGTGTGTGATCATGTGATCTATCAAATTCATAACTTTTAACCGCTATTCCTCGAAATTTAAAGCATTATAATGCCAGATATGGGAAACAAGTAGATCGCATTGCACTCATCACCGCGCCGCGGATATTTTTGAAAACACATTAAAATGCAACCGAAGTGGGAACAGAAATCAACATTATATGGGATGGATTTGGGCCTCCTCTATGCAGTCCCCTTGCATCCAGGTTTAAAATTTCTCCTCCCTAAAATTTCGTATATTTGGTCTAGCTCTAAAATTGTGCGATAGCTCTGGAAAACGCAGGAGAAGCCATCTTGATATTTGAATGGTCTCCTTTTTTATGTGCCATCATGAGGTGCCTTTATTCTACGAAACTTTCCACCCTATGAACGTGTTTCGCGAGTGCCATCATCATTTCTCACGCTTTCCTTCTGCTTCGCCCTTCCGATTTCACGGCACCACAGAGCGCACTTATGGTTCCCGCCTCTTCACGCTGGATCATCGACTTTGATGTCTAAATTTCACACGTCAAATGTTTTCGTGCCGCGCTTCGAAAAGGGTGGATTGTGCGACCTTCCCAGAGGACAATAGCGAACCGTGATCGGCTCACAGGCTTTGGCGAGTGTGAAAGGCCTCCCGTTGCAAGTGTTCTGTGACTGGTCGTGACAGGTATTAGGCGATCATCTCGTGGTCAGTCCTTTGGATGGCCAAGTTTTGGTCACGCGGTCCCATCCGTCTCATTTACGATTGATTTTGCTCCTCTTTTTTGAAGCGGAAACGGTCGATTTTTCGCGATTTGACTCGAGAGTCCCGATTGCCGATTGGTCTTTCGGATCGAAAAAAATGGAGTTGTTGAACCTATCCAAAAAACTTGGCCTTGCCTCAGACACATTTAGATAACATTTAGTACTACCGCTTTTTGATATATGTACGTGGTGTGAAGACGAGAATGCAGATAAAACTTTGATTAGGGTGTATTTTTATACACTTTCTTTATATAAAATTTATAGCCATTGAGTTAGCTTTAACTGATAGCATGATATTATCGACGTTGGTATTCAAATGAATTTAACTGAGTTAATGCGGCTGGTTTTAGTTGTGGTTTTTTTTTAGCATGTTCGTTTATCATGCATTTGACTTTATAATGAGGCATGCTTCTGAGGGAGTTATGCTCGGCCAGTAATCACAAACGCCTTCAGCGTTAATCATGCCTACAGTCTTTGCGGTCATTCATGTCAATAATGCTTTGATAGTTTTAATGGCGTTGTGGAAATGCAAATATTGCATCAATGTTACGTTGCTGAAAGAAAAGCTTAAGAAAAATATAAGCAAATAGGAAGGGAATATTAAAATGGCGTAGTTTATCATACCTTTACGATTAATGGCTGTGAAATCATTGGTAATAGTTATTGTTAATCGTCTTAAATTAATTTACAGTTTGTCTAAAAGGATGTGTCGGACATAAAAATATGTGGGATCGGCCAGTTTGAATAATTCTAGGGTGTAATAAATTGACAATCGCTTCAAAGAAAAGAGAAAAGAAAAAGAGGAAATTAAAGGAATGTGCAGTCTCGTACCCAGGGTTATCATAAAAGAATGGTGCGGTTTCTTTAATTCATAGGAAGATAGTAGGGATAGAGTGGCAGCGATTTTTCAGAGGCTGCCCAATCCCTGTTTGAGTGCCTTTAGGAGGACACTTCAAGAGCAGCGTCCGTTGGATGGGACGTTAAGCCGTGGTCCCCTGGGCACCTTTCGTAATAAGTAGGTTGATGTCAACGCCGGTTGTCTCTTTTGTCGAGTGACTAGTGGGCTATAATTGAAAATTATGAATTATGTAAAAACAAACTGTTTAAGACGACAAATTCGGAAAATAAAGAAAAACTGTAAGTAATTATATTTTATTGAAACCATGTTAAAGCCGCAGCGTTATTTTACAATAACCCTGTCTTGTGGCTGATTGAACATTTATCGACTCTATTGAAATAAACAATTGTAATTTTCCACGATTTTAAATGAGAAACGGTAGAGACAGAAGGATGGAGCGAGTACTTAGCGGGGAGGGGATGTTGAAAACAGTGTTAGAGGGTAGAAAGTTAGGAAAATGAGGGAGGGGAAGGAAAAGAAAAGTATATTGAGACATAATGAAAGGGAGTAGAATTTATTTTGAAGTGGAAAGGGAAGTGCTTGATGGAAAGGGAGGCTCTCAAAATTATTCTTAAGTACTTCATGGGAACCTACCTTAATCGGCAGAATACTTTAATAATAAAAGATATTCCGACCTAGGTTTCGATGTTACCGCGTCATCTTCAAGGCACAAAATGGCTCGAACGGTTCTGAAACATTTTGTACCTTGAAGATCATGCGGTGATATCGAAACCTAGAGCGAAATAAATTTTGTGATCTTGGAAAATTGTTAGTGGTTATTGCAATATGGAAACATTCCAATCCACCACGCTTGCATCTTCGGATTTTATTTGTTCTTGTCTCGCAACAGTTGGAGACACATCGGACTCCAGAGGTTTCTATATAACGAAATAAAATTCCATAATTTTGATCGAGGATCGAAACCTAGAGCGAAATAAAGTTTGTGATATTGGAAAATTGTAAGTGGTTATTGCAATATTCCAATCCACCACGCTTGTATCCTCGGATTGTTCTTGACTCACAACAGTTGGAGAGACATCGGACTCCAGAGGTTTCTGTAAAATAAAATAAAATTCCATAATTTTGACCGAGGATGCGAGGTGACAAATGGTGGGATATCACTGAAAAAAAGCTTGAAATCTAAGTACGCTTGCGTTTTGATCGGAGTGATGACTGAGAGTTTTCATAATATCTTTTTATCTCGAGTGGGTGTGCTTTTCTTCTACTTCGCGACCTCAGCTGAAGCATGAGACCTTGCTCCATTTTCCCAACAAGAGATGCTTTCACCTTCGCCACGGCCTCGCGTAACGCTCGGAACCGATCCTTTTATTTTTCTCTCCACCTTCGCACTCCTGTGAAAAATCCATTTTTTACTCTCAAAAATCGTTTTACTTACTTCTCGGTCTCCGTCTCTCGCTCAATTTCCATCGCTTTTTTCTCGGAGCCTGCTATTTTCGCTCTGTCACGCTCTCTTCCATCCTTCAAATAGGATGCCACGCTTCTCTGGGATGTTACAAATGTCTATCGTGGAACCCATTGGCTACGGAGTTACGGCATGTAGCTTGCGTTCCCGCAACTTATCTTCTGCTAATGAATGAAACATAAGAAGTCAATTACATGATCACCGAATCAACTAAAATAGCATAAATTATAACTAGCCGCATGAACTCTGTGATTTTCATTTAAAACATCAACGTTTATAAATTCAAACTATCCGTTAAAGCTGATTTAAAAGCGATGAAATTTATTCATGATGAATTTTAAAATATATCATACAGAAGTTTTATCCACATTCTTGTCCGTACCAAATTGCGGTAGAACTCATTTCTCAATTCCCATTATTAAGCCTCATAGTGGTTGATATTTCCACTGTTAGAAAAAGTGTAACTCTCTGTAGATAAGCGAAATATGATGGGTTACAATTGCTAATCTGAAGTATTTCAGGTTTTCAAATGATAGTTTTAATAAATTCTTCCCGGGTTTTACACCGGGTAGGTGTTTCATGGTGACCGACGTTTCGTCGGAATTATTTTCCAAAATCATCAGGGCTTCTTTAGAGATCTTTTCTTTTCTATCTTTCCTTTTAAAATCATCTCTAAGGAAGTATAAATAGAATTTCAAGGTAACGTCGTCCACTTTGTAGGCACTGAATTGGTGTGAAAGCCAGCGAAGGGAAACTAATCGTATACTCATCCAAATTGAGTAGGAAATCGCACCATTAATTCTATTCTAACTCTTATTCGTTTGCCTAAAATTGATGTGTCTGAAATCTTCCGATTTCTCGGAATTTTGCCAATTATATTTCCATGTTTTCGTCCTTCCTTCATTCCCTCCAATGACCTTTTTCCTTTTCTATCGCTTTCTTACCGGAATCCCAAGCATTGGAACCCGGCTTTCATCTCCCTCCCTTGTTAAATCGTCTTCATCGCTAAATATAAAGTTTTCCACTCGGCACAAGCTTTATCGCTACCCGTCATTCAGTTTTAGATAACACTCATATTGGTGCATAATAAAGTGCTAGAAAATGCATATCATTTGATTTTTTCACTCATTTTAATTATTGACATATAAGGCCAAGAGCGGATCCAGGATTTTGTCTAGGGGGGCACAAGGGTCTGACAGGCAAATGGTCTTCTCATACTTGAAATTTAAGACAAGATATGGAAACCCACCTTAATCGGTAGAATACTATAATAATAATAATAATAATAATAATAATAATGTACAAAAATTACTGTACGAAATATTCTCATGATTTTAATATGAAAGTTATCAGTATGAAATTAAATGATTGGTGCTCCGTAATAAACAAAACGAAACAAATGTAATTAAACCGTATTAAAATTTTGTCTATTTTTTAAGTGTCAGGGGGGCGCGTGCCCCCGCCCCCCTTTATTACATTTCCAGCTTCGCCCTCGTAGCGAGACACTTTTTTCTTTTCAATTGCAAGACGACAGTTTATGTTAAAAGGTATTACATTCACATTAGATTTTGATACTATCGATTGATGCTCAAATTTCATTTATAGTCTATATGTGATGTATGTTTACATTGGTTGTATAGTAATATTGTTTATAGAGGTTGGTATATTTATTAATAATATGTATAATTTGAGGCAAAGTTTAATTTTAATGATGCGGATAAGGTCATCTAAACCTTTCAGATGGGACTTCATCTGAATCAGATGGGACTACATCTACATAATTACATGGAGTTTTTGCATTATTTACGCAAAATGGGAGGCACGACCGAGGCTTTAGACGAGTTACAGAATGCCTTATTGCTAGTGTATAATATATATAGCGTATATTTCCTAAGGATATCGTTGTATCTAAATAAAACCATACCCTCAGGAACTTGAGAAGGGCGAAGGAAGGACTTAGCGGAGTTTTGGTGAGAAATAATTCTATCACTATGCTTTCGACAAAAGGCCGGAAATGACGTAGAAAGTGAACAATTCCCTACGAATGTCCATTGTATTTGACGAATCGATTCACTTTTTTTATCGATGGGATTGGATTCTATCCTTCAGTGCTCGTAGTCTTGGTCCGTTGCGCGAGTGAAAAAGGAATAGGTCAATTCGATCCGAGGAAGCAATCTCGCGAGGGCATTCGAGTTTAATTGCTTGGTCACTTCGAGATTACGCTCGCCCTGTTGCTAAGATGCGAGACCAAAGAATCGTTTGAACTTTCGCGCTCAGATACACGTGTTTAGCTGAAAACTTTTCGCGGCCGTGGCATGTGAACTGGTTTTGTTTCACAAAACGTAGACTGAGATTGCTGTGTGGAACTCTTTATCTAATCATCCGGCCTTCTCACTCCGACTCGGCCCTCTGAGGGCCGTGATTGTATTAAGGGTTTTAGTGTGCACTTTGAAAATCAATTCGCTTTCAGTGGGAAATTTCTTTAAAAAATTTATGCACGTCTGCGAGACGGGTAAAAGGCGTGATGGCAGACACATTGAAACATACATTTTCGGTGTACTTGTAAAATGGCTTTCAGAACAGTATATTTGTGGTTGAGTCGAGTTTATTTATACGAGTGCGACGTTTGCTGGTGTCTCCGTTCAAACTTGAACCAGCTAAGCCATCACCGGTCACTAAGCTGTCGAAGGTGAGGCTGCGGAATAAAATATTGTTTATTTTTTCAAGGTATTTATTATGGTTGTATTATTATTTATAGTGTTAGTCGTATTTTGGCAATGTAAAATAAAGCCCGAGCATGAGGTCCGACAGAAGTTATAAATTAAGAGAGATATTTTTTTGAACAGATAGATATGGGAATTTGTTTTTCCCGTGTACCATAAAAGACCTTAATAAAGCTAGTCGTAATTTTGTTTGAGTATTTGCTTTTAATATGTAAGCGGCTTTTGCTCTAATACCCCCTCCTACACGCATTTTTAGGCGGCTTGCGGCGTATGTAGTATGTACGTGTAGATTTAGATCACCTCCTCCAGGTAAGCTCTCTATAGACGAAGAATTAAAAAGGTATGGTAATTATTTCACAGGCTTTATTTAAGTCGACCGGATTCGTCGCAAATGTGACATCTTCAGGTACAGAGTTTGTTAATTTGGTTGCTATTTTGTTTTTATTTGTTTTATTTTAATTATTTGCCATGGATTCTCACAAAGTAAAGCCTGAAACCGTCGAGTTTATCTCCATAGATGGCTACGATTACCTGGGAACCTACGCATGCAGTTGAATATGATCGCACTCGGAATCACTTCCTTTCGTTTTTCCTCGACGCAAGTTTGCCACGCACCCTCCGTTTCCCATGGCAACCTGCGAAAACCATTTACGTTCACCTTCCCCACTCTCTCCAAATCTCACTCTCAGCCTTTACTTCCCTCCTCCCTTCCCGCCCCTCTTTGCGGAGGGCGGAGGTGGAAAAGTGGCAGAAGAAACCTTTTAATTAAACATCACGGATCTCCGACAGCGGTAATCCTTAGTGCGGGAGGGAGTGCTGATGGAGGGAAAGGGAGAATGGACGGGGTGTTGTTCCTGAGAGTTGAAAAGGGGAGGGAGGGGATGAATTTTCTGGATTGGTCTGAAAGGGAAATGGAGAGAGGGGGTTGATGGGAAGGAAGAGGATGGGGCCCTTGTGATGAGACCGAGGACGTTGAAGGGGGTTACTGTTCTGAGGGTTGTTGATGGGAAATGGGTCGACAAGTAAGGGTTTCGTTACGGATTTTGGTGAGGTTTTATTTTGAGAGGGGAGAATTTAAGAAGAGCGAGGGAAAGTTGGAGAGCAAAGAAAAAATTGCTTATCCTCCATGTAGGTGATTGGAGCGCTCAGCGGCTATATAACACGATGCTGTGGCGTAACTATGGGGAGGGGGAGTGAGGGGATAGAACCTCAAAGAAAAGCTAAGCTCAGCTCAAATAGACCAAAACCTCAGAGAAATAAAAAAAAATATTTAACCCTTAACTTCATGAATTTCTAAATGAGTGACAAAATATTTTTCTTTATAAATTACTTCATTCATTCACACAGCACCTTAAGCGCAAACATACAAAGGACAAGGATAACGGTGCTGCGGTAGATGGAAAAAAGCCAGAAATCAGAGGGTAAAAATGCGGTCTGACTGGGACTTTCCTTACCTCTGAATTTATTTGTTTCTTTATAAATAATATATATCCGGATAAGCTTCAATTACTGTATTTTAATAACTAGTTTGCTATTTTTTAACGAAAAGTTTTAATATTCATCACATATGATAAATTATCCTTATAGAAAACTTTTAAATTAAATGGATAGGTATCACAGATATGCCAATTTTCCACAAAAGGCTTTTATTTCAATTATTCATTGGAAACTTCTCACTGGCGCCAGTACCTTTACTAATTACACACATAGACACGACTCGGGTAAATCCTATCACTCGTTTCTCTTTCGGGGAGCTGACTTCTTTCAACATTAGAAGCTGATCACCTTTGGCACCTACTGACTGCTTCGAGAACCACATAGGATAACGACGGAGGGTCCATCATATCTGATACACTGTGCGTCAGGGAGGAAGAATAATGCCATTCAGAAATAACCGGCAAGGAGTGGTAGTGTATGAGTGGGCGAGATGCCGAGGGATGCAAGTGATTTCTTTTTTTCCACACAGAGTTAGGTACAGAAAACAAGCGAGATCAATTAGATACTTAGTGGTGCATTTGATTTTCCACACGATGTCAGCGCAGACCAGAGACTCACTCGTATCCCACGGCAACCAAGTTTTTGTACAGTTCTTTTAACAATAGGGTAGTTTCCTTCATCAAAGAAAACGAAAGGCATTGATTGCGATTCGTTACCCACCATTACTGTATTCATAATATACAAATTATTTCGTTTTAGAAATACCGGTTTAGACGAATGGCAATGGTCCATTTTTATCCTCATTTGAAAAGGGCCAGATTGGCGCCCATGCGATGCCACTCCACGTGACGTCACAGGGACCTAGTTTCTATACGAGAAGATAGGATTTATACGTCGTCTGAGGTTACCAATGCATGCATGAGGCGCAGAGCTCAGGGAAACATGTCTTAATAATCACTTATTAAAACTGGCTAAGGTCGGAAAGTTTTCTTCATTTGATAAGGTATTTATAATCCTTATTTAAGCCAAGCGCTACCAGCCAGCAGGGTACTCAGCTACCCGCTAGCAGCCTGCGTCGTATCAGCGCTCAACTCGCCTCAAGGTCACCTCACAGGGCGGCAGCGGGAACCAGAAATACGTCACACGGAGAGATTTCCCGGCATTCATACTTACGCGTCGCGTTTTCGCGCGCTTGAAAAATTTCACTTTTCATTTAATCGCGAAAAATAGATATCGCCATTTAAAAATCTAAAAGCGTGAAATACGTAGTACTCCAGGAGTAATAATCTTTCGATTTAGACAATAAAAAAATAATAGGAAACCACCCTATTAACTTTACCTAACTCCGTCGAGAAAAAAAATCACATGTAGCTTGGTTTCTCACTCCCTCATATGATACAAAATGCAGTGAAGGGTTAAAACTACTCCCTATTTTTGACATATAACAACAAAATCTGCTTAAAGATCATTTATTAATATCATGACAGTGAGGCGAGTTACTGAATTCCGACCGGGACCCCCCGCTGCCTGAATGGGGCTCGCCCCCCCCCCCCCCCATGCCAACCCATCTCTCCCCAAAGCATATTCCTAGTTACGCCATTGACACGGAGGAATTCTGGTTGGGGGTTCTTGACATTGAATTGGTCAGTGCGCCTTTACGGTCAATGCTTGCAAATTTTTGCAAACTATCTGTGAGGACAAATATAAAAAGTAAAAACAAAAACAGTAATTAATTCCGTTTTCATTGAAACCATTTTCAAAACAGCACCATTCTTAATGACCCCGTGTATTAATCTTAATGCCACTGTGGTGCTGCGTTAATTTTTGCAGTATCAGTCACTCGCTAAGTAATGCAACCAGATGGTTGACTTGGATAGGTGAAGGTAGATCTTACCCTAGACTTAGTTACAGGCGTGTGTAGGTATATCACAAAATTAGTATTGGGGGGCCAATTCCTTTCCATGGGCAACCTAACATTTTGAGAACATTATATAACGGAAATCATCAGGTCTTTACATGAATATGATGCATTTTTTGGCCGTAAAAAATCATTGGAGGCCTCAGGGGATAAAACCCTTAGTGAGTGTTTTGTCTTCAGCGTTAAACCTCCTTTTCAGTGTTAAATGGCTCATTCAAGCGGCAGCACACTTTCGCTTAGGTTGATTTACGAATTATCATAAAGGAACGATGCAATTTTGAGAATGGTTTAAATGAAAACAGAATGACTCAGAGTGTTTATTTTTCATTTTTAGAATTTTTCGTCTCAAACAGTGTTTTTTGATAAATAACAACTTTTAATACCTGCGCCCTTAGTAGCTCAAGAAGAGATAATACCGGTTTCGACATTAGCCTACTCCTAACGAAAGGCGCCACGGGGACCACGGCTTAACGTCCCATTCGACGGACGGAGTGCTGGCCTTGGAGTTCCCTCCTCTAGGCACTCAAGCAGGGATCGGGCAGCCGCAAAAAATACCTGCCACCTTGTCCTTAATATCGTCCGCTGAAACCGCAATATTCTTTTATGATAACCCTGTGTTTAGAAGATGGGTTGGGAAATGGATTTTCAGCGAAATGATAAGCCTTGCAGTTGAAAATGAGGAGTCGTAAAACCCGCACACTCTATACGTTCTCTAAGTCGACGGAAAATTGTTTCTGCACTAACTAATGCCCGTGCTTAAAAGGGAAGGAGATTTTCGTGTTTAGCCACTTATATGGACGGAAGCTGCAAGTGACGTCATAAACTATCCACATCCTTTTCAATGGAGTGCAGAATTTCAATGGATCTCTGCCGATATTTACAACGGTAGAGTCCATTCATAAGAACATAGAAATGAAGAATTCTTGGTTCTCGACATCTTTGTATTTTTATCACAATAGCATCAAATAAAAGAATGATTTCAAAATCCCTTCTAGTCAGGAATAATTTATTCCATCAATGTGTCAGGAAGCACTAATTAGGCTTTAGAATAGGTTATTGTGTGCTGGCGAAAGGCCTAAACTCTTGAAGATTGCTATTTGCTTACATAAGATAATTTATGCATTCCACTTTTGCTGTAGCTTGGAGATATTCTCTTTTAATTTTACTTATTTATTTGAGTGTAAATTTTCTAAAGATCAAGCCTATTTCGATAAAATATGCATCACCCCCTAAAGTTTGATATCATTTGTCTATGCTTTCTTCCATTCCATCCCAGGGGAAGCATTAAGCAAATGCTTACCCAATCATATTGAAGGGACTTTGGAAAGCGTCGCTTAGGCCAATCGAGGTATTTATTCATTTATTTTATTGAACATAAAATGGTGCACTTACCACTAAATTGCCAATTTAAATCCAATCGTGGATAGTAGCATGGGAAGGTCTTTCCCGATTGAAAATGGGGACAGTAAATGGGAGTCAAGCAGAAAAAAAAGTGGAATAGGTTCACGGTTCTTTCCCTCTACTTCCTCGTTCTCACCGAGCTCCTCCCCGTGTAAGCTGCATCGCCTCTCACTGATCGAGTTCGTTAAAAACGGAGAAAAAATGCCGGAGAAGGGGCAATTTTTTCCAGTGTGGCAGCTTCCTTGAAGACTTCTCCGTGACGGTAGCTCCGGGTTCCCACCCATCCTCTATGTCATTCATTAAAATTTTTATATACGTCAACGATGAATCTCCTCCCTTGTTTATGAAGAGGAAGTGTATCTTTGGCTTTCTTAATCACCTTACGATTTCAGCCATATTTTTCGTATTCTTCAAAATTATCACATTCACCCTAAAGCGTTCTTAAAATAGTTGAAGCTCGAATAAAATATTCCCAACTCTTCTGAACCAAAGTTTCTGAACGAAATTTATTCCATCATCAGCGCTACAGGCCAAGAATATTTTAGGTTACAACAATTTCCATGAAATATTGAACACACTCATGAACATAAATATCGTGTTAATTTAATTAACTATCATCCCGGAATATATGAAAGGCAATAAATTAATCTTTTCCTAAACTACAAAGATGATGTCATCATTATTTTTAGAATAAACAGAATCATACAGGTATTTTATGATAATTATTGTAACCTCAAATATTCTGTACATACAGCCTCTTTGATGGAATATATTACGTTCTCAAAAGTTGGCAGAGAAGAGATGTTTTCATTACACTGATCGATCTTCGAGATCCTGGATTAATTATTCTCTCATACGCGAGGAGTTTCCGTTTAATTTAGTGAGGAGTTCTCGTGATCGCCACCGGGTCACGAACTGCATAACTGCTGACGTTTCGATGCCCGACTCGGCCCTCGAAACGTCGGCAGTTATGCAATTTCTGACCCGGTGGCGATCCCGAGAACTCTTCACGAAGTCTATTCGCCGTAAAAGCACGAAATCTTTCTTTCCGTGTAATGTTTCTGATTTATCGCTGACAATGGATTTTTTTAAATTCAGTAAAGCTCGATAAATCCAGCGTTATATTGCAATTTAAAATCTACGAGGACGATGATGGTACACGAAACTTCTGGAAAGGTGGAATTGTAGCGCTGATGATTTTCGAATGAAGAGGATGTTTATTTTAGGGTCTATGGGTGAGCATGGGTGATAGCACTATGGAGCTGTTAAGAGTGTTTAGGTAGTATATTAAAGCCCTGGAGGGAATAAATTACGTCGCGGGCTGATTTCATTTGGACGGCTTCCCTTTTCCCGTGGATTAATGCACTTTCCTCTAATGAGTGGGTCGTTTTTGTTCATTAGTCCGCGTGCCGGCTCAGAGAGGGTGCGGAAACGAATACTCTGTCGGCCGGGAGGATATTTCTGTTCTCCTGAAGCGGCCGCACTTGCGCGAAGGCTTTGGTTAAGGAATTTTAGGAGAAGAAAATTAGGAGGGATTGGGGACAAAAAGACACCACCTAGAGGAGTGTTGTAAGATGCGTGCGCTAAGTGACGGATAGGGAATCCGGGGAACCTAGGACAAGTCATGGGAAAAGGCCCGATTTGAATCAGCCTTTCAACACTTATTTTTGAAAGAAAATGTTTTCACTATTTAATTTCACCGTTAATACCCTTCCGAAAATAACTTTAATTTTCTTCTTTTTCAGTTAGTTTTGAGACTATGCTGTAATATCGTCGCAAGTAACGAATTTTGACAATAATATTTGCAATAAATCATTGATACCTCATGTCTAAAAGGCTAATATTTTTTTGAAGATTTATTTTGACTAAGTAATTGATAGTATTAGCATGCTCCATAACGAGCTTATAAACATGAGGTCTTTACGAATGGAACATGAACTTATTCTGCTTTAATTCCCAAGAACCAAGGCTGAATAATAAAATTTTGTTTGATTTGTACGGGACGTTCGTTTGAATTTTTATTTCGCTGATTCACAAAACGGTTCCACGGATGCTAAATACCTTGTGAGCAACATAGCGTTTCTAAGGTACGATAGTTTAACCTTAATGGCCGTGAAAATAAGGTTTTTATGTGAACTGCGTGAGGTAAATCGTTTACTTTTTCTGATGACATTTTTACTCAACTTATAAAAAAATTAATCCTCAAATCTCTTCGTTAAACCTCTCTTGGGTCATTTTAGATGTTGGTGATGTTTTTTTGGTTGTTTTCACCGCGTAATTATTCGGTTTGTTGCCCGACGTTCCGTGGCCGTCTCTAAGGAATAAGGAGAGTTTTTCCGCGATGGGTGTATTTTAAAGGGTTCATATCGGGAAGGAGTTGAAATGGGAGGGGGTGGTGGAGTTGTAATTTTATTCAATTAAATTAAATGACGAGACAATAGATTAAATAAAACCGTACTTCCTTTTAGAATTAATTTATCGGAGTACGAGTGTCAGTTCCTTTTCCTAGGCCGACTCGCATTTTGAGGCTTTTTTTGTTGGTATCCTAAGACTTCACCTGGGGTTTGCTATTTTGTCATTCTATTCAATTAAATATAATTACAGGATATACATCTATCTAAACATACAATCTCGTTAAATTTTTCATGGGACGCGCGTTTGAAATTTTATTTCACTTATTCTGAAAAAGATAAAGAAAATTTCGCATTTAATTTAATTAAATAAAATGACAAAATTTTGGTTTGACAACAACTATAAAATGGTAACACATCTACAATTTTTGTCCCGTTACTCATACCGAGCAAAAGTTCAGCTGACAGTATGTAGAATGACCCCTCTTCAGCGGTATGGACCCTGCGATTAAACGCAAGAAGGGAACAAATGCCACTCGTAAATGTAAGGAACCAGTGTTAATTTTCCAGCGCAAGTGAACTCACGTGGATTTAGACTGACCACAGGAGCGGGATAGGAAGTTTTCTGTATCGGCGGCGTTTTCGCTTCTAATTCAGTCCGACCTCGGCCGGATAGAGCAGACAAGACGACCTTTGTCTATTTTTAAGGGCACGATTCGCGAAAGGGATGGAGGGAAAAGACTAGGCCGAGGAAAGAGGACATTAATTGAAGGGAGTGGAAGGGGTGTGTGAGCATGAAAACGCGACTTGATTCGAACGATATCGGATTTCCGTGACGCGGACGTATCCAACCGCGTGCTCGCCTAACGTGTGCGTGCGTGTGTGAAGCGAGCTGCGCGTTCCCCCGTGACTCAGCGACTCTTCTTTAATTGATCCGGATGACGTCTATTCGCGCCTGGACATCTCCTCACCCTTGCTCCACTTATAAGTCACTTCTGCAGCCGCGTGACATCCGACACTAACCCTCTCAAATGAACACCCATTCATCCTCATTAAGCAAGAGGCGCCTATCTCTCTCTCTCTTGGCTCTTCGCTTTGCGTCTTTCTTTTTTTTCTCATTATATTCTCCTTACGTGGGAGACACTGATCTCTCGTATATGACCGCAGGAGGAGTTTGCAATTGCCGTCTTAGTTAATCATAAATAAAAGTTCTATTTAAGTACTAGATTTGTTGCAAAATCTGTTACGTGGAAGCGTCAGAGGTGGATGTAAAACTTCAGTAACTCTCAGATTATCATCTTATTACGTGGGAGACTATGATCTAGTTTGTGACCTCAGGAGGAGTTTTATATTGGCGTCTTAGTTAAATTATAAGTAAAAGTTCTATTTTTTTGATACATTTTTAAGTGATAGATTCTTTGCATTATCTGTTACGCGGAAGAGTCATAAGTGGATGTGAAGCGTCAGGAACTCCCAGTTTGAACAAATAAAATGGTCGCAAACAGGTTTTGTGTGAAATTTATATTTCCGACTCATTGTCAGGTTTTGAAACTTATTTTATCTATGTGTGTAAAAATAAATAAATTGTTAGTTGTATTTCAAGAATCGCGATAAAAACAAAACGTTGTTATTCACCAGATTTCTTTTGGAATTTGTAATGAGGGGTGCGAGTGTCAGTTCCTTTTCCTAGGCCACCGCGAACTGCGAGAAATAATTTTTTGGTATCACAAGCCTTCAACTGGGGTTCGCTATGTTGTGTCCGACTACAAAATCAAAGCCATAAGATGTATCAAGCTCTTAAAAATTATGTAAAGGATGATTTAAATGATGAGTATTCGTGTCATCATTCGCGTCATAGTCATCTTGGATGTCTTTTATAGTCAGTACTCGTAGATTTTATGAACCGGAATGTGATATCATTTGAAAAATGCAAAATTATTAGTTATTATTTACTCTTTCGGCTCTAACCGCCCACAACAAGTATACAGTACAATCTGTGCAATCCGGGCTTGCGAAAATCCGACGCGTCCAGTAATCAGGCGTGCAGGGCTGGCGAATTCCCTTCGGCTTATATAATTTCATCAGTTTTAAATTTAAAAAAAATTCAATGCATAGTAAGTATTTGTTTTTTTTATCATCTATGCAGGTGTTTAAGTTCATAATTTGCATGGAGTTTTGGTTACATGACCTACTGAATTGGGATAAGAAATGTTCTTTGCAGAGTCTTAGTAGTGTTCTCGTTTTATTATGTATTTGTCAACCATAATCTTTATTATTAATGCATGACTTACCTTAACTCATACCCTAAGCAGTATGAGGAGTTGGCGTCATTTTATGTATTCAATAGCAAAATTATACCTTTAAAAACATTTAGTGGATCGTGCTTGTTTCGTGTACTAGCACAATAATCCGGCGTTTTCATTAATCCGACTATTCCACAGATGCGTATGAGTCGGATAACGGAGATCACTCTGTATAATAGTAAGGTGATGGCGAAATGGTGGAAAGATCTAAACTTTTATAGCATAACTGTTTTATGGCATCGTGCCCACAAGCGGAGTAGTTCCTCTCATTTTCCACTCGTTCCGGTAACTTGGCCGGCCTTATTTTTTTTACCTAAACCCTTAACGTCACTACTTCTCTCCTTTCAAGGGTCCCGAATACTTGCTGAGATATACCTGTCGTCGCGTCGTGAGGGAGATCAAGTCACGTCAGAATCGGTCGCCCTCGGACTCCGAGGAGGCTGAGATGCGGAGATCCCAACGGACTTGGAAGGCTGGGTTCGTACTCGCATGATAATTTAGTCCAACGTCTCTTTACATGTGGAAATAATCCACCAAAATGAGCTGCATTTACCGGTTATGTACTTTAGTCTGGTACCAGGGTACCAGTCGTTCCCAGACCTGATTTCCCGTAGGAAAGTTTTCATTAAAAGGAATATAACTGCATAACCGTTCGTATTTTTTAATTTTTGTAATGACATCTTACTTGCTAGCCTTTCGCTATCACCTTGGAATTTCGAGGATGTATGTGGTAGACCTTTTTCAATAAATTCCTGTCTTTCAAATATGAAAATTTTTCATCTGAGAAAATATTGAGATAGAATTCTCAAGTTTAATAAACGTAAAATCTATGTAACATGAAAATTTTGAGATGATTACTTTTTTGCCAGTTTTTTTAAGTTGAACCTGCTAAAGCAACGAAAGCTTTACTGGTTGGTATATTAGTTGAAATCTTCAGTAACTGAAAATTTGGGTTATTTGTAATCAGCATGCGGTGGCTGTTTGAGAATTTTTGTTCCGTGTAGCATAAATAAGATTATTAAATTTAATCTAGATCAATTTAACCTAATCTTAACCTTAGTGATGCCAGTGCAATACATTTCAAGCCCTAATGACTAAATAATAGCATCAACATTGTATCTTTGTGTCATCAGCCAGCCCCAATGACGATGGACAAGTATTTCATCGAAACTTCGGAAGAAATGGAGTGCCTAAAACATTGGAAAGCGCGTTGGAAAACATTCTCAGCCATTTCCCATTAAGTCAAATTGCTCTAAAGCATAGGATTATATGTATAACTGAGCATAGATGAAAGCCGCTACCTCAGACAGTGGTATTTTCTCCTGATGATGCAGGGAACTTGCTACTAGCTTGTCACGTCCACATATCGAAGTGAATGGGTCAGCGATGAAAGCAAGTCCTGAGTTCATGGAAAGCCTCACGACTCCGTGACCATCCTCATCGTTAGAGGACGTTTCTAGTCTACCTTTATAGGTGTGATGTGGGCATCGCCATATCAATATAACATATTGTGGGGCGTGGTACTACATTTCTCACAGTTTGGTGGGAAATGGGACGTATTCTATTTCACGCGGAGCACAAACGATTAGGTTGAGCTCGTTTTGGCACCAATAGCAGAAAAAAAGCTTCTCTATTTGTCTCCGGTTTTAGCATTTACGGTGATCGTGACCAGTTTTCGTGATGAAAGCTCGGTTGTTTTTTTTCTTTATCTTATCATTTTCAATCCCATTTTGTGAGAATATGTCGACCCCGTGAGTATGTTTCTATGCCATGTTATTGTATAGAGTTTGAAAAAATATCATTGTCATTGTCTTTGTGTGGGAATAACCTCGATATATATATTGAAGGTATCATATTTTAGATTTGTCTTACATTTTGAGTAGCTGACTGAGTGCGTGAGAAGATAAATAGTATTTTCATATATAGGAAGCCCGAATATATTCAGAAGATAATTTATTTTATCCCGCATTATAAAAAAAACTATAGCTTCTATTAGTCCATTCAAATTTATGAGACTTGAAACCAAATAAATCCATTGCGATGAATAAGCAATAGTTTTAGTACGTAAGTACTCATTTCGTTGGAGAAAAATGGTCAAAATAGCTCTGTATTCTCTAAAAAAAACTTATAATAATAGTTTTAAATTGAGGTTTTTATAATATTTTTAGCCTTAGACTGGAGCCGCTCTAGTTGGGAATATAACTTACTCCTTATGATTTTACCTACCATTCAGGAGTATAATGAAAGATCGTTATTTTTATAGTTCCTAATTAGGGTAGAATATATATTATCGTATAAAATTTTTACTGTATATATGGCTAATGAAAGTATCTCACTATTTTGCCGAGAAGGCCGGCGCAAAGTAATAACATTAGCTCATCGACTAAGTTTTAATTTGATTATCAAATCGGTTTACTTTATCAAACTAGGTCTTACACAATATGTGTAATAAAACATTTTTTTGCTGTTTCCAGCGGTATCGTCACGAATAAGGAGTAAAGATTAAGTTATATTCCCATATTAACCGTCGAAACCATGGTCGTGACTAAATAAAACATTCCATGGAAAAACAAAGTTTAAGTTATTCATTAAAAAAACATGAGGTTGGCTTTAAAATTATGAATCATTCATTCCAAAAATTAATACATCATCTCTTTGTATACACGTAAGCCTTCTTCGAGGACAACAACGAGTCATGTAACATCATGGGAACAGTAGGAAAGATTCTTCACTTATCTCCTCCGGCTCCATCTCATTTTCTTTTTCTCTACTGGCACTGGGTGACATTTTCCATGTAATTTATTTTATTTGTAGATACCCAGGTTTTCTCAGTAGGTTTTCGCAGGTTTTTCACGCCCCTCTTCTTGTGTGGGCGTTTTCCTGCAGCGGGTTTTTTCCAATAAGGACGACAGTCAATATCCTTAGGTTTTTCCCACGTTCACTAACATCCTTTCACACTTGGTCAATGATAACTTTGTTAACTTATAATTTTATTTGCTGATTGAAAATGGAACTTCTATTTATTTTTTTGTAATTTTTCTGCATTTAATTTCGTGAGCAACTTGACAATGTATTTAACTGCATATATTTCATGTTTGACGAGGAGTTAGATGGAAGATGGGACTTTCTAGTCCCAATCTCGCCCAATAAAGACGTTTCATTATTATTATTATTTTTATTATTGGTATATTTGCTGATTTTTTTCCATTAAATGGCGTTCATTTCTAAGTTGTGGTGTCTGAACCAATTCTACTCTATAAAAAACTGGTAATGCACATACGCGGATGCGGCAAGGGATTTCATCGAACTGTAGTTGAGTCAACGCCCTCATCCAATCGGAGAGGTGTATTTCCGACAGGGATAATTACGCGTCCCGAATCCTTCGATTGGGAGTTGGGATGTTTCAAATTCCATCTCAAGTTTGAAATATTGGAAGGAGCGAGGTGTAAACGATCTAAACACAGATTAGATCCGAGTGGCGCTTTCCTAATCACGGAAGTCATCCAATTTACGTCGGCTTGGCTCGATACTCTTACGAAAACCTCTTATCCTCCTTTGGTTCCCCAAAACGGGAAATATATCCCGCAATAACCCGAAGATGAAAGTTCAAACCCCGGGCATAACGTGAATCTTCACCTTGCACACAATCTTACAGTCGTCGTGCCTACATGCAGTCTTTCCTAACGAAGGATTTTCACACTCGGTCACGTTGATTTACATGGTGGTCGAAGGATAAAATATTGCGGAGGTTGAAGTGGTAAATGCAGGTCTGAGGAGCCATATTAATAATTGTATCCATAGATTTCTCTGGGTCCCCTTGGATACGTAATATAATCTGGGTATACGCACGATGCTTAATTTTTTTAACTTATTATTCCCATACCGCCGATTACAGCACATATCGCCGATTTTACATCCCGATCGCCCATTTTGCCCCGATTTTACATCGGAGTGTTCAGCAAATGTAACAATTATACGGGTACAAACAACCATGCCCTGGATAGGGGCAACCTACCCGTACGAGATTCGAACCCGCAACCTCTGATCTAGCAGGCGAGGACTTTACCACGCCGTCACCGCGGCCGGCAAGATAACAATGGCGAACCAGGGGGCTCTGAATGAATGGATATTTTTTTATTAAGCTCTAGGTAAAACCTATAACAGCAAAAAAATAGAAAATAGGAAATGTTCTACTCTTAATAAATACAATTTTGACAAAAATATGGCACAATAGAGATTATTGCTGGGTTAACAAGTAGTAAATATTTAGACAAAAAAATGTAAAATATTCAATATTAATAACACAAAAATAAAATTTTTAACAGATATCATAATGAACACACACATACGTATATAGATATGTATGCAGAAAATTTTAATAACATAACAATTTTAAGATGATAACTTCAATAAGTTGATGAGACTAACTTAAGCCCAAGACTTCAAATAGGAGTACAGCCTTTCTTTAAACGACTGAAATGATTGTGACGTCTTTATATTTGGCGGTAAAGAGTTCCAGAATCTAGATGCTGTTAGATGAAAAGATTTGAAACCTATATTGGTGCGGGGTTGAGGAATTTGAAGGTCCGAAACACGACGACATGTCTTTCTTTCTTTCTCTCTCTCCCTCCCCTTGTCTTTAGTTCATCTGCTGATTTTTACTTCAGGGTCCATTTTACCGGGCCTCCCGTTACGCGCGTGCCAAGAACTCCGATGCAATCGAACGAGACGGTGGTTGCGCTCACTTCTACGCCCTCGTTATGAAGCTCAAGCGAGAAAGAGAGAGATAGGGAGAAATTGGAATCCTGGCAACACTGCATTCGTCCGCCTCCTCCCGAATTGCCCACAATCCTTCACGTCGCGGGCCAACTTCTTCAATCAGAACGGATAATTGCGCCAAGTTCAATAGCGAGGAGAGATGGCGAAGACCGTTCGTTCGTCGGATTTAGGAGAAAAGGGTTTTGATGTGTGAGCCCGGTGCTCTCGGAAGGAAAGGTTTTCTGGGGTGGAGGCGATTTCTGAAAGGGTAAGGGGTGTTAGTGGTAATCAATCGAAGCGGAGTGGTGGAAAATGGAGGTTAACGGTCCTAAAAACGCTGAGGAGTAAGAAAATACCGTGATTGGCTCCGCGGCATGTGGGTGGATGCGAGGTGAGACCACTTCGGAGGCGGGGAGGGGAGAATAAATGATTACTGTGGGCTCGTTCACAATTTCTTTTAAATTGCCGAGTTTGATTTGCTTGTGATTTTATTTATTTTGATGGTATGCTTAATTTTATCTTGAAACCATTATTCATCAATGCAAATCAAGTTATTAGGAAAAGAGAAGGCACTTAAGTTAGGTTTGCACTTTGCATTTTATTTGTTTATAAAGGTTTTCCTCCGATTGATGTAATTTTGTATGGAGTATTTACGAAGTATTCTGGCAGTACCCCCGACCTTCATTGATTTCCTTTAAGAGAGGGGATAATGTCAGAATGCATCACAAATTTGATACAGTTAGAAACAAAATAGAGTTTCATGGTGAAGCAAAAACCCAGTACCTACTGTTCCACAAACTTTTATTAGTTCGATTTCGATAATTCACCAACTTTTCAAGGTATTTGTGGTAAAAAATCAACGGCCTTTGCCCTTTCGATTATAAGTTGATGACGTCATAGACTACCGCCAAGCAAGGCTCGCCTCTTTTGTATTGGTATCCAGCGTATGGGATGTAAACTACCTGTTTTGTGAGCCGGCGTTATTAGAAGTAAAGTCCAATTTTGTACCTCTTAAGCAGTAAAATAACTTGGTAACAGTAATTATTCTAACCGTATCAGAAAAAAACCTTTTTATATGGGCTAAAAGAATATGAGTAAAATGACCTGCTAGTTAATGGACTATGAAACAACTCCACTCTACCACTATGTTTAATTTTCATAGAAGAGGAACTATGCTGAAAATGATTCACAGCTAGAGTGGGACGTGATATTATTTTAAACTATTTTCCACCTCGCTTTCGAGCTTCAAAATAAATGGCTGCCTCCCTTTATCCCCACTTTCATTAAGACGAGAAATTCCAGGAAGTCTCTTCTCACCAGACTTTTAATTTTTTTCGACCCGTGCCCTTTTACCGGTCAGAGTTCTGAAACCTCTTTTACGGCTCGTTCTAATAACTTGCGGACAATTTTAATCACACGATGGGACATTTTGCAGAAAATTAAAGTTCACGTCGGCTCAGGCATGGTTGTGGAGAAAGGAATATCCTGGATTAAAGATTTTTTTCCGCTGATGAAAAAATGGATAAGAGTTTTCTTCAGCTTTTTGCCTTGAAAAAATCTATAAGATGATGTCATGGCATGCTTAATTTTACCTGAGTACGTTATTCATTAATAAAACTTAAGTACTTGGACAAAGAGGGGGCACTTATAGGTCTGAATGAATGCCGCTAAGAGTCAATTCCGGAAATACAATCCTGGTAGTGCCAGGTCACCCAGGGCAAGCAACTGACCCCCTAATTTGAATTTCTTTCAGTCACACCCTAGTTTTTTGTGAGCTCTACCTTCACCTATCGAAGCTAACCTTAGGGTTAAAACCTAATATTAGTGAATGAGTTAAAGTTTTGTTCGATTCTAGAGTCAGTTGGTTCTCTATTCTGTATGCGGTAGAATTTTCTGTAAGGAATGCCAACACTAATGTAGTTCTATTTCCTACCCAGAGCAGTATGAAATCCTGAAGATCTGAAAATAGAAAAATCATTATACCACAGTACTTAACTTTTCATGCTAAATTTTCTGTATATAATTATGAAATTCAATTGATGAATTGGGAAAGACGACATCCTATATACTCTCTTCGGCTTAGTGATTGATGCGTTTATATAAGAAAGATAGTTATCCCTGAGTAAATATTTGAAATATCATATTATAATAATGAATACAATCGGTAAGATAACAAATAACTGAATGCAAATAATTAAATTTACTTCTCATGTATGTTAGCACCAGACCTGTGCAAAAAGTGTATGATGGTAGCCCCATAACTATTCAATAAGGGGTACCTATATATTCCATAATTATTTAAGGGTTTTCTAATGTAATATATTTGAATGTAACTGGAATAAAGTTACATTATTATTATTATTATTATTATTATTATCATTCTTACGCTTCGTGAGACAGCCCTCAGCAATGAATACAATTCGGGATGCGATACAAAAATCAGCTATTTCAGGAAAAATCTTCTTCTCCGGTAGTAAAACAAAGTGGTAGAATTGTAGAAACCTGGTAGAATTTTCTGTACGGAATGTAAACACTACAGTGGTTATCATTTCTACTCAGAGAAGAATGAATTCCCGCGGATATGGAAATCACTTATTTCACCATGCTTAACTTATTTTGTCAATTTTTTTGGGCGTCATAATAAAATTCAATTGAGAATTTGAAAAGGCAATAGCCAGTATTTTACCTACAGATTAGCGATTGATTGTTACATTTTGTGAGAAATTAAAGACTATGCAATGAATACAATTCCATTCATTGTCTTATCCCTAACTGGTTGCGGCAAAAAAATCAGGTGTTTCTGGAATAGCCTTCTTCTCCGCTAATGAAACAAAGAGGTTGACTCGAGCTTTCATATGCACACGCTACGTCGGTTTAATAGTCCTTTTGATCTTAGACTCTTTTATCTAACTACTCCGGCCATTTTGATAGTATTTATAAAACTGCATTTATCAAACTGGTATGGAAAATGTTACCGAAATACTCAATGTTCCATATTAACCGAAAACTTTGATGAATTTCATCAGAATCTGTTATTTCTAGCTAAACCTTTTTTCAGAGTGGGTAAGTGATATTTTAAACGTTGGCTTTTTAATCATGTCTAAAGGCTCATTGGCCAAATTGGCACATATTTTCTCTCAATACCTCTACCCAGACCAACCAAGAAATTGTACAATTGACCTAACAATGCACTGCATTGATCAAGATCATGGTGTAAGATGGTAAATGTATAATATTAAGAATTATTTTCGAGAAAAAAATATAATTTTCTTCGAGGAAAGCCTTGAAGACAGCTCTTCGCAATCAAATTTCTCTCCCGCATGCACTCATTTCCGGCCATTTCATCGAAAATTTGCTCATTTCCCCACTCTCCAGCGCCCAGCCAGGAGAGGGAGGGCGGAGGGACTAAAACTTTCTCGTCCACGCGCATAAGTTCGGTATTTTCCCATTTTCCTTTAATTGTTCTTTTGCCGCATTCTTTCTGTTTTTTTTTAAATTGCCAAATAAATTACGTCGCAGAGGCTATAACGAGAAAAAATGCGATTCATTCCTTCTACCTCGAAATATTCTATCATGTCTTTCCGTCTTAATATCTTCCCATATTTAACAGTTTACGTACGGGTGTATTTAAATGTTGAGGAACGACGTACCAGGGTAGAGGCGTTGAGGGTGAAAATATGTGCCGAATTGGTAAAAAAGCCTTTAAACATAGGTGAATAGCTATTGTTTAAAATGTAACTTTGCCCAATCAAACATTACTGTACGTCCATTCATAATAAGTAAGAAGCAACGAATGAAAACATTCTACCAAATACCTATTGTACATACAAGAATTTCCATGAGAAAACAAATTAGCCAACACCTAGTACCATGAGCCTCGGTATGATTGCCATGGGAATTAAAAAAACCTGGATAGCGTAGTGGCCCGGAAAGCCAGAGGTCCATGATTCGATTTCCGGTCCAGGGGAAATATTCTCAAGGCAATTCTTGTATATTTCACCGCCGTTCACGCGGCAGGATTATAAATATTACACATACTACTCTATGTTAGTTAAATGATGATCTGATGATCAGATTCCATAGAAAAAGCCCCCTCCCCTGAAGGAGCCTATCTTTACCACTGGCCAGGGATATTTCCATTCATCTCGTATTGCTCAATCCAATTACTTTATTCCATTTCTGTGATGCGTACACGAATTTTTATTTTGGAAGAGGTATAGTTTTACGTAAATGCTGAAAGAAGGAGTGTTAAGAGATATATCTGGTAAAGGTGTCAATAAGTAGCCCATTGATATTAACGGAGGAAGGCGATATGTGGTGAAATGACATCTTGATTTAATGAAAAAGAGAATAGGCAGTTTTTTCCACAAATTTCTGTAGTAAACTGGTGGATGGCGATGTTTGGTGGAACTGTGAAACAGGAATCATAATCATAGATTCATTAATAATGTGTATATATACGATAAAATAAACTACAAATTGTACCTTCAGCTCTTTAATAGAAACCTCCACTGCCTCCATTCTACATTTCGAAATTCTGTATTATTTTCTAAGTGGTCACCTTGAAAAAGTCTACCGAAATGTTGAAATCATATCGGTACCTGAGTTAAGTTTTATAATTATATGAAGGTTTGAAAATTACCATTTGTAGTTTTTATCATGGACATATCGCATTTCCACCAAATCAAGCCTGAAACGTTTTATACGATACTAATATTGTATTTTCCACAATTTTTTTATAGTCCGACCCAGCTATTTCGACGCTACAAATACTGCCATTCTCAAAGGCCAAACACCCTTTTAGAAAAACGTGGTTTATAGTGTCGAAACCTGGGTCAAACAAAAAAAATTGTGGGACATACAATATAGGTGCATCTGTGATTTATTTTTTCGTCAAGAGAAATGACTGTTGGAGGTAGAAATAAGTAGACCAATGATGAAAAGAGGTAGACGGACAAGGGGATAGGAGGTAGGAGCGGCGAAATAATGGAGAGGTTTTGGGTTGAGAGAAAAGGAGCAGAGGATTTAACGAATAATGTAGGAGAGTGAGAAGGAGGGTTGGGTGAGGGGGTAAATACCACCCCGGGTAGGAGAGGCTGTGAGGATTAGTCGTCACGGGGGTGGAAGAGAACATATTTAGAGCAAAGGAGGGTATCCCTGGAGGGTGATAGGGGTGAAGAAGAAAAGGGATGGGAGTAATTAATTAAATTGCGCATTAGTTCTCTATAAAACTCAATTAAAATTTCCAATTAAAATTGTCGCCCATGTGGTGGTGGATGGGGTTTTTGGCGGGAGGCCGGAAAATGGGCTGAGTGTCTTTTGAGGAGAAGGGGCTATTCTTTATTCGCGAGGCGCTTACTCGGATCGTGGGATGAGTTGACGGGAAGTTTTAAGGAAAATGGTTGAAGAGGCAACGGTGTAAGACGCCGGGGAAGGAGGAAGATGGCAAGACTCATTTGTAGTATTTTGTTTATTTCAGAGTTCTCTGTGGTATAAGCTACGGTATTGTTTTTCCCCCGTTGCGCCAAGAAACGGAGTTGATATCATTTTCGACCAAATATAATCTTTATTTAGCTAAATTGGAGCCGTATTCAGTAGGAGTAGCTAGTTACAGTAAGTGCTTAGCTGGTTTGCATGGAAATGCAGCGCTAGAAAATATTGTATTATATCGAGATGCTAAATGCTTGCCATTGATTTCGTTCGCGCGTTTTGAAATTTCAAATTATGCCGATTCCAAATTATTTTTTTTTTTCACTTGCACAGTGTGTCACCAAGTGTCTAAATCTATCCCATGTTTTTGAATAAAATTTTTTAAAACATGGATCGATATATTTCATTCGAGGTCTTCATTTTCCGTTATTGCCATCTACTTGTCGCTCGACGATCGTCTTCACCAGGCCAGCAAGGCCTGTAAGGTTGTACCGAATGCATAGCGGACATACTCTGTATCATATAGCTGTACCTCGGAGGTAGACTCTATGTCAAATTTCCTAATTATTCAGGAGAGCAGATTTAAAGTTAAAAAAATTAACCAATAATTACTGGAGGATTAGGTTACTATACCAATAATACTGTGATAAAAATGTAGTAAACTTGTTACAAAACCTTATAGTAATTACTGGTTAAATTTTTTTGTAATCTTACAACTGATCTCCTGAAAAATTAGGAAAATGTATATATTGTCCTTTGCCTCTGAGGTACAGATACATAAATGTACCTTATTGAAAGGACACCAAGTATGGACGAGGTAGGATATGAGAGAAATATGATGCAGATGCAAGAAATGGATGTGATGTGTGGTGCAGATGAGAGAAGTGGATGCTGTGATTCCGGTCACAATCATAATTACTCCTCCGAAGTCGCCTTTCCTACATCTCGCCCACTCTTTCCCCCTGCCCTTCCAATAACCCGGCCCTAGCTCCTCCCAACGTCGAAACCCATCTCGTCCCGACCTTCACAATGCCTTGATATTAAAACTCAACTCTTTCTCTTGGAGAAACTGCAATGGAAGAAGTTCCATTTTGGGGGAAATAATGGGATTTCCACAAGGGGGCGAAGGAGAAGTAGCGAGATGGGTGGTGCGAAGGGGGAATCGGTGGGGAGAGGGGTGTCAGCAGTGAGAAAACTCGTCAGACATTGAGTGCATGTGTGAAAAAGAGTTTCTTCGCCGGAACTAATCTAAATAAAAAAATAAAAGACGAGAGAGCAATTCGCGTGGGAGAGATGGAAAGGGGAGACATATATCGAGGAGTGGGAAATGTTTTCCCATTCCCTCGTTTTTTTTTCGATTTTTTTTTTCGTTTTTTTTTTAAATTTTATTTTCATTTCCTCCTAATAAAAAGTGGGAGTTGTTCACTAACTCACTCTCCAGTTATCCATCCTCCCCCTCCTCCCTAGTCTGCGTGGTTTATACAAGTTCGTTTATTGGCCTCATTCTAATCTTTCGTTCCTCTCCTCACCCTCTCTTAACCCTACTCTTTTCCTCACTCCTGGATAATTTCTGGCTTCCCAAACGCTTATCCAGAATTTAGAGTATTAAATTTAATATAGATTTATATTGAAAAATGGCTTATCGAACTATGTTGATAAAGGCAAACACAACCTGAGGTGTATTGAACAATTCAATCATCTGAGTAATTTTTCGGAGGAAATCGATCTCAAGAATTAAATCGTTATCGTCTTACGCATGTAGATTATCGACCCAAATGTCTATTATACCACCCCACGTGCCGGCCCGCGTGAATTTTTGGCTGTATATTTTAAGAGTGCAGATAACTTTTATCACTTGGGTATCATGTAAAGGAAAAGCTAATGGAATCCTTCACTCAGACCCTAAATATCAATTCATAATTTAAGTAGTAAGTAATGGAAGGAAAATACAGCGTTCGAAGAAAAAAAACTACCTTCCACGTTCAGCCTTTCTCTTACAATTTAAAAATAAAATATGTATAAGTTAACGCCCTCCTTTTAATGGGTTAAAATTCCAATAGAATTTTGGCCCGTTTACTGTCTCACAGAGAAGAGCTCAATAAATATCATATTTTATGAATCGATATAGATACGCCACGTGTAGTGACAACATTAATACGATTAACGGCTCTTATTGGCTGTCATTAGCGAGAAATGAAAACATATTTTGAACGTGCAATATTTAAAGTCATATTATTACCTAGATTTAATAATTATTGGCGTTTTCATAGGATCTACAAATATATCTTTCTGAATGCTTGTGACCGTAGTTCCTACTCGATTGCTTAAAGGCACACAACTCTCCCGCACAATGTGTTGATTTTAGGGGAGTATTACTCATGTTAAACTTATGACGCCATCTTTAATTTTAAGGTTACAGGAGGGAATGAGAAGCCAAGAGATACAAGTGATACAAGTTCTAAACAGAGTAAGGTACAGAAATTAACAGAAGAAATATAAAAAAAAACCTGGTGGCCTAGGAATTGGATTGAGTCTCTCTTCTATGCTAACATTGAGTGGAAAATAAAATGCACTACTAACTATCTAGTTGATCTAGTTTGTTTTATTTGCTTAATTTCTGTTCCTAACTCTGTTTAGAGATATCAATCCTTATCCTTCCGTATCAGTTCATATTATTTAGTCTTGGATGGGAGACACACTTCTGAAGATACTTCCGCTACACGAGACGGCTAGAGGTGGAATAGTCGGAGGATGGACGAGAAAATTATTATACTTCATTTATTTGCTCACGTACCACCCAAAAACAGCTCGTATTGGTCTTTAATATCGAGGCGTTTCAACAAAGTAATAATTAGTAACACGCCGACAAACAACCATGCCCTGGATAGGGGCAACCAACCTAATAATCTACATCTACAAACTACCCCGCAAGCCTAAGGCGAGTGGCAGGGGGTGTTAGGACACAAGCCATTTACACATAAAAAGGAAATGCCTAACGACATTATGACCAGCATTTTTTAAAGTCCTTTATGGTTTGGAGGAAAAATGAATACCCAAATCTATCCGTTCGGCAAAACATCACTCTTAATTTATCCTCTCTGAAGGACCTGGAAATACAGTGGGCCTCTAATATTATGTTTTCTGTGTCGCTCTTAAAGATATCCATTCTCAATTTTTCAAGCAATCTAAGCCTACCGCGCAGCCTCCGTGTCTCCAGCGGCTCCCAGCCTAATTCACTTAACATCTGGGTAACGCTGTCTGTACTCCCGTAGCAGTTTTTGAGGAACCGCGCAGTCCTGATATAAACAGCGGTAGTAGTTTTCCACAACATTATTATTTTCTCAACCTTTATCAATGTAGTTATCGAGAGCTGTCTCTAGACGAAGTGGAAAATTACTAGGGTTATTTGTATAATTACTGTCCATGAATTTCCATAAAGTGCACTCTTCAACAATGGATCTGCAACCGACATAGGCGATATGTGAACCCGCGACCTCTTGAATGTCAGGCGAAGACTTTACCCCGCCAAAACCGGAGGCCGGAAATAATTTACATGCTTCCTATTTCCGTATACGAACCCATTTCCCCAAATTTCTCCTCTCATTCCTCCCCTCGATTAAAAAACTTAGACCCAGCAACTTCCTAAGCCCATGTGAGATCTTAGATTCTCCAGACGCATCAAGTTCAGAAAGGATTCACGGGCTTTTCACCGTTTAATTGAATGCATGTCTCCCGACGTTTCAAAGAACGACTTGCTCTTCATCCTCAAGGGATCTTCTGAATGCCGTCCATCAAATTTGTCCTGTAAGTGATCCACTTTCGTCAACTACAGTCAAGGTTTCACCTTGGCAAAGGTTGGTTCAGCCTCCTCGTCACGGCATTACAATACTCGTGAGGAGCATTTTATAGCCATTTTCAAAATTGTAAAAATTAAAGTTAATACATCACTAAAATTTCATCGTTATTATTATTATTATTATCGGCAATATATGTACAGCAAAATATTATAACATTGAATACATTATTGTTTTTTTTTTCTTTTTTCAATCTAATTTTAAATGCTAGTATTTCCACTGACAATGCCAGTATATTTTAGTCTGTAGGCCTCTACAATGTTAAAAAGGGTATGTGTATTGGCTTATGTAATGTTAAGAAGTGTAAATAGATATTTTAAGAGGAATAATTAAATTCGAGAACCTCCTGAAAAGCTAGTACAATAGCTTAGCAGGACTAATACTTGTAAGCAATATATTATACTGCTGTGTTATATTATAACACTAAATATTTTGTTGCTTCTGTATTGATGTTCCGATGTACATTTAAATGTTAATATTTCTACTTAAATTTTACTGTCATATTCTATTCAGTAAAAATTATTATTAAATGATAAAAAATGTTACATTAAAATGATACAATTATTATTATTATTTATTCTAATTTCGGAAGGAGACTTGGGAGACATGGAGTCAATTACACGGTGGAAAACCCGAGAATCTTTCCTGTTCTTCTTAGCCCTTTTGCTTTCCCCACTTACGTCTTAGCATGCATGCATACACACATACAACCAACCAACTTCGTTTCTTGAAGAAAAAAAAGGGCTCCTGTCCCGCCCCGCCACCCTGCTAGTTCCTTTTTCCCATTCCCTTAACACCCTCTCATTCCCACCCCTCTCGCTTCTTCTTCCTTCCAGCATCCATCCATTTCCCGTCTTGCGTTCGCCATCCCGATTTCAATTACAACTTCAAATTACTTTTCTGTTCTTTTAATGGGAGCCAACTTTTCCTTATTCCGATGGCGAGATGGGCAGGGAAGGAGGGGGAGGGGATATTAGGGAGTAGGGATAGAGTCTTAGGAGGGTGGGGGAAGTGTTCGCAGTGCTAGGAGGAGTAATACGAGGGGTACGAGTCCGTTTGGACGGTAGGGGTGTCAGAGGAAGGTTATTTCGCGAGGTGGCAAGGGTATTTCTATCCCTCCCATCGCCCTTGATAGGTAAAAAACCTATGAGAAGGGGGAAGTATAGATCGTTTTCTTTTTACGAAGAGAGCGGGTGGTAGATTAGGGTTCTGAGGACTGGTGTGTGTGTTTGGCCATTTCGTTTATCTTCGATTTCCCATCTTTTTTTCATACATGCTATTTATAATTCTTGTGCAAGCTACTCGATACCTGACGATGAAAATGTTACCTCCGTAACTTTTTGATAGCTAATTTTCTTCATAACTAATTTATAAAAAAATTATATTTTTCACGGTATTGAAAGACATACCTAGGATAATTTGAGAGCACACGTTATTTAAATTCGTTGTTAAAGCTTCTCGATTCCTGACGCTCAATAATTTATCTCCATGGCGTATATCATAAACTATAATTACATAAAAATAATGATTTTTCATAGAATCGAAAGACGTAGCACATAGGATAGAGAAGCAGTTTAAAAATAAATCTACGATGAGAATTAATGCTACATACGTTTCGTTAATTTTAAGCTTCTATTATGAAATGATCTTTGATGCATCATCTACACGAATAATGGATCTTGGAAGGCATAAAGTTAAAGGTCTGTTTCGGTAGGGTTAAAATTTTTGGTACATGATCTCTGCATTTTCTTCTGATACTCACCGCGTCCGTTAACTTTTGTTGACTATAGTTTCGCTGACATAGCAGTCAGCGTCTTCAGGTCGAAGGGTATCAGAAAGGGAGTAAGTCATTTCCCGTCATTCATTGATTGTCTTTTTTTGCATTTTCATTTCAATTCTAATTTTTTTAGCTACTGAAAAGGATAGACCACTCCTATTTTCAAGTAAAATATAATTGCTGATTTTAGGATAATAATTAAAAAGAAAATATATTTAGCATAGAGTATGGATATGAGGCAGCCGCTAATTAGGCCATCATATTTATATTGTGGTCAAGGTGGCCTTGATAATTTGTTTATATTTGTGTATCGAAGTCATGAACTCTGTGAAAGCTGTAAGTGGCATTGCTAAATGAGTTCTAACAAATTAATTCGATAAACGTGGATATCTTCTCACTCACCCCTCTCCAAAGATATTATGCAAGCTTCCGTAAAATGTTTCATTCGTGATCTTTACAAATTGTGTTCACATGACTTTAGTATTCATTTTAATCATGAGTTTCATTTTAGCCCCAGAAATTGAAGGCGAAAATCGCCCATCGAAGTTGCAAGAGACGCTAATGAAAAAAGGCGGAAACTTATATTTTTTACGCGCACCTCTGGAACAGCGGTCGGATATCTCTCGGAACAACGTTCTTGCTCCAACGGCCCTTTATTTTTTTTTACTTGTTTACCTTCTCCGTTTACGACTACTTTGTTCGGAAAGTGGCACGACACATGTTTTGATGTTTATTTACGCTCCCTCAAGGGATCTTCTGAAATGCGCTGTCGAGCAGCGTTGCCAGGACCCCCAACGTTCTCTCGACGATGCGCACCTTAATGGAGACAAAAGTTATGATGTTCGTGCGGACTTTATTTTTCGTTTTTTTTTTTATTAAATGCGATGTCTCGCCATCAAACGGTTTCAGGCAGTCCACTCGCTTTTCGAGGACTAGCGTTTGCGTGTGGGGTCACGTTTTGGGCTGCTCGTCAATTGAACTCCTCGTTCAATTGACGAGTGTTTGTCCTCAAAGCATGCGTTACGACTCGAGTCGGAGCACTTGGCGCGTTCTTCATGAATATTCAGCTCGGATCTGATGAACTCACGGTGATGAGAATGTGTTTTATTGAAAAATATTCATCATTGATTCCATTAAGTGAAAAGGCTTGTAAAGTGTTTTGGTATAATACGCATTTTGTATTGCGCGATGAGGACTTAATTAAGACCTAACATTCGCCAATGCTTTTATGATATCATCGTCGATTAATGAATCGAATCATTCATCATAATATTATCATTTTACTGCGCTCAAATTGATCCTCCAAATATGCTTCTTACGAAATTATTATCCAGTCGCTAATTTAGAAAAAAACAGAGCTCTTTTGAGATTACTTTTTCTAAATCAGGCATGCTGTATCCGGATGTGAGGAATAAATATATTTGTTTCGAATGTCAAACCGGAAAATAATTTATGTCAAACAGCAATTAGACTATGATAATTAATATGTAAATTTATTCGGTTTTAAATTGTCAATTTCGTGGACAAACACGAAGCATTAGGATAGATTTTATTGTGTCTCAGCCTACTAAGACGGCGTTATACTGACGAGTAGTTCATAGATGAACCGAAAACGCAAAACACGGTTTACGAATAGTAAAACTACGAGGTACTGAATTTTTGATATTTTGAATTCGTGAACAGATAAAAAAATGAATCAATGAAGCTATATTATCTTGAGAATTAATTAGTGCTTGCATGAACCAGGTTCTACTTCTTTGGTGACCCAAAACTTTCCTGTGAAAATTTTAAGCCTTATTTACAACACTTTAAATTGACTTAACTTAAAATAATATGGAATTGGAAACTCTAAAGGAACGTATGTTGGCTCATAACAAATTAAAATTGCGCAACTGGTCATTGGATAGACACCAGTAGAGAGAAGCTCAAATATTCTCTTGAATTTTGCAGTAGCACCTACTTTAATCCTGAGACATAAAAACTATCGCAAGTCCACGTTAACTGATATGGGAAAAAAATGAATTTCAAAGCTCTTCAAGCAGCAGGCTTGGGATATACCCACTTGTAAGACCTGTAAGTCCTCTAAAATCGATTCCAACGATTCATGCGGGGATTGGGCTGTGATTTAAGGAATATGTTTTCAGTTAGTCTGGTTCGTAAAAGAGTCAAGTTACGCCAAATTAAGTTGCTCTGGTTGGGGCTAATTTTTAGGCTAATAATCTCCCATATGTTTCACAACCCTCTCAAACATTTAACTACCCAGTTTGCAGCCTTGATTCGCCTTGTGTCCGAGGGTATTATATTTTTGGCTGCCTATTCATTCCTCTTCAGAGAAAACTCCTGCGTTATATCAAATAATAGCCGTCTTAAAGCCTTCGGAGCGAAAAAAAATATGGACAATGGAAATCATCCGCTAGTAGATTGGTTGCACAAAGTAAACTGCTCGGGTGAATAGGGTAGTTTCCTTCATCAAAGAAAACGAAACGCATCGATTGCGATTCGTTACCCATCATTAGTGTATTCATAATATACAAATTATTTGGTTTTAGATATCCCAGTTTAGACGAATGTTAATCGTCAACTTTAACCTCATTTGAAATAGGCCAGATTGGCGCCCATGCGATGCCACTCCACGTGACGTCACAGGGACCTAGATGCTATGCGAGAAGTCAGGAGTTATACACCAAGGTTCTTAGAACAGTCTAAGAACATTGGTTATACACCGTCTGAGATAACCAATGCATGCATGAGGCACAGAGCTCAGGGAAACGTCTTAATAATCACTTATTAAAATTGCCTATGGTCGGAAAGTTTCCTTCGTTTGATACGGTATTAATAATTCTTATTTAAGCCAAGCGTTACCTGCCATGCTCGACAGCAAACAGGTTGTATCGTAGCGGCGTTCATAGCCTCGCACCACGGTGGCCTCACGCAGCAGCAGCCAGACGTCACACGTGCTTTTCCCAGTATTCATACTTAGCCGTCGCGTTTTCGCGTGCTTGGAATTTTTCACTTTTCATTTAGTCACGAAAAATATATATTTTCATTTAAAAATCTAAGAGCGTGAAATGCGTACCCCAGGAGTAATAATTTTTCGATTTAGGCAATGAAAAATAATATGAACCTACCCTATAGCCCGGCAACGCGGAAATCAATTATGTGCAAAGAGGCGTCTCTATCCTCCCGTTTTACTTTTCGTACGTAATCGCGTGCGTTGTGCGCTGAACGTTTGGTCGTAGCCGTGTGTACCAACACAAATGCAGGAGCGTGATAGTCTCACGAACGGGCACGCAGTAGTCGAGGCGTTTAGGTAATGGTCGGTCGGGTTTCAATTTCAGAGGCGTCTGACCAAGACGTCGGGACTAGCGGTGGTGACCTTAGGGGAAAGGGGAGATTGAAAATTTTAACAAGTTCTGCTGAATGTGTTCAGTTCATTTGTGCTATGCTGACTTACGTAGGTTGTGTTCCCAGGATTTTGTTTTTTTGAGTTTTGGGAAAAAATGATGGGAATTGGTAGGCTACTTTGTGGCTAACATTCCGTTCTATGAGGAAATAAATGCAGTAATATCCTTACAATCCTGCCTTGCAGTACCCCGGCATGTCCAGTAATCCGGCGTTTCGGGATAGCTACTTCTCATTGGTTAACATAATGCCATTATTCTTAAATGAAACATTTTTAAACGAATAGTTAGAATTTTTTCGTCTTCTGGTGCGTGTGTATCTGTCCCAATTAAAAAATCATATCTGCGTGTAGTTTTTGTGACGGAAGGTAGGATATCCTACTGTTCAAGGATTTAGGACCTAATGGGTAGGGGCTAAAAATCAGTCGTTTCAATTAAAACCATTAAGAATGCGACAAAATTTTAAATTTTCTTCATTTTTTTGTGAAGAAGAATTGTAAAATCAACTGTTCATTCTTTTCTCGATAGGACCACCTTCACCAGTAAAGGCACCATCAAGTACTAAACAACTGAAACCAGCCATTCCAATAAAAAATTATTATGTGAATATGAAAACTTTTTTGTTTTTCAATTTTTTTGATGAAGAAGAACTCCCTTAAAAATTACGACTGAGGATATTGATTTTGAATGTTTTAAACGGCGAAGGTAAAATGTCCTACTGGTCAGTGATTGAGGACCTAACAGGTCGGGGCTAAACTCTCGATTCGGGAGGATAGCACCAGGGTCCATCCGGAGGGCCGGGGCGGGGAGGAAGGCAAGGGCCGGGCGTCGGCAGGGCAAGGCGGTGGTGTTGGTGGAAGCAAAGCAGCAGCAAAGCGATAAGAAGATGATTGGATGACGCCGTAGGTCTACCCCTGGCGTGCGATTTAGATTGCCTCTTGACCTGTGGTGCCCCCATGCGGAAAGATCCCCCACCCTCCTCGCCAATACCTCAACTGAAATCCTCCCTCCCCCCTCCTCCCGCAACCCCACCCCACCACGGCCCGCCATCTCTGCCCGCCCGGCTGCGGCTGAACAGCTGACAGGCAATCTGCGCGGAGCCCATAGGATAAGACGTCCGTTTAATCTTGCCCGCCCCAACTCCCGCCTTCCCCCCCCCCCCCCTCCTTCATTTTCTCTCTCGTCCCCCGCACCTCCTCCTCCCGCCGATACAAGCCACACGTGTGTGTACCCCTTACTTTGTAAATGAAAAGAGAGCTCTCTCACTTCGCTCGAAACGATTGGCTAAAACTGTGAGTTTCGTTTCGTATTTTTCGACAGGATTGCGGCAAAGAACTGATGCAGAGTTTGTGGACGATTACATGCCTGATTTGACGCAAACTTCAAGCCTGATGTTTGAGTCTGGCATTTGAAAAACGCAGAGCATTCAACTTTAGGCTGCGTTTGATTTCAAGCGCAGCGCTGCATCGGCTAAATGCAGCACTGCGCCTGCAGGTTGTAAATATCTGGAGGGGGCACCACTGGTTTCGAGCGTGGAGCAAAGGGTGGCCGGAAGGGGGGTGCTTGGGTTGGGCAAGCCACCCCCACTTTGACCAAAACATTGACAATCCCATAAGAGTCAATGCTTACTATTTGGTGAAAGTTTTGGTCATAATTCGTTAAAGCATTAAAATAACCTATGGAACGCACGATGTAAACCATAGTAAAACCATTGTAAAGCTATTTGGTGAAATACTCGGTCATAATTCGTAAATTAATTAAAATGAACTACGGTTCACACAATGTAAACCTTTTTTTCCTACTTCTTTGGTAGGCTTCGCGCAGATACGACTCAAAAATCTTTTCCCAGGGAAAAATTATCATCAATCACCACGGTTACGTTCTACAACCAGCTCAACTGAAAATGAAACTTTACGAGAGTATAGTCTGAGGTTTCAGGCGAGATGGAGTGGAAACGTGACATAATGAAAATGAAAAAGCAGGAGCAATTTCCACAATATTACATTTATTAATACTACCGGTTTCGCTTTTCAGCATCATCAGGTACAAAAATGTCAAGTGCGCTACGCTTAAATAGGAAAGGTAGGAGGGGGTGGTGGGCGGTAAGGCGGGGGAAGGATGCCTCGACGGCCGACACCATGAGGCATCCAGGGGTAGGTGACCGGACCGAGCGACTGGAGCGTTGGAACCCAGCGGAGAGGGTACCAGGGGCCTTCCCACCATCCCCTTGGAGGAAAACATTAAGGACAATTAGTGTATTTGTCATACTCCTCTCTAACCCCATCCTCAGTTTTCCCAAGCCCCGTGACTGTACACCCTCCCTCAATCCCCTTCCCCCGCCATACCGCCCACCACCCCCTCCTACCTTCCTATTTAAGCACAGCGCACATGATATTTTTGTACCTGACGATGCTGAAAAGCGAAACCGGTAGTATTAATAAATGTAAAATTGTGGAAATTGCTCCTGCTTTTTCATTTTCATTCTTTACGAGAGTAAACTAGTCATTTATCTGCACTTATACTAGTGTATAATTTTATTACAGCCATCGGAAATCTAAAAATTACAGTAATAAAGTATGTTTTCAATGATATCCCTGATATCCCCACCAGTAGGTAAAGTGGCTAACAGACACAGGGCTTACACATTAATAGAAGTATCTCGAATGATGGGAAAAATCTGATGACTATTACCGGCGAAATAATGATGATTATGGTAGCATTTTTCACTCATTGTAGTTCCATTTTCAGAGTAAAACTTAGCCACCTCAAAATATTAGTCAGAGACTCAAGTCCAAAAATTGTCAAACTGAGATGTGAGAAATTTGACCACGCTAAAAACTCGGAAACTCAGAAACAGCGTCTCCAGATATTTACAAACACCTTGGCTAAATGCAATAGAAGTATTTTCGATCGTATGTTTGCATCTGCTCTCAGTGATTCAACAAGTACTTTGTTCGATGGCGGCGGGGTGAAGTCCTGTCCTGTAACACAAGAGATCTCGGGTCAACACTGGCCAATAGGGTAGTTTCCTTCACGAAAGAAAACGAAAGGCATTGATTGCGATTCGTTACCCACCATTAGTGTATTCATTATATAGTACAAATTATTTGGTTTTAGAAATCCCAGTTTAGACGAATGTTAATCGTCAATTTTAACCTCATTTGAAAAAGGCCAGATTGGCGCCCATGCGATGCCAATCCACGTGACGTCACAGGGACCTAGTTTCTATACGAGTAGATAGGAGTTTTACATCGTCTGAGGTTACCAATGCATGCATGAGGCATAGAGCTCAGGGAAACATGTCTTAATAATCACCTATTAAAACTGGCTAAGGTCGGAAAGTTTTCCTCGTTTGATAAGGTATTAATAATCCTTATTTAAGCCTTGCGCTACCAGCTAGCATGGTACTCTGCTACCTGCTAGCATCCTGCGTCGTATCAGAGCTCAGAGCCTCGCCCCGAGGTCACCTCACTTGCGGCAGCGGGAACCAAAACGACGTCACACAGGAGTTTTCCCGGCATTCATACTTACCCGTCGCGTTTTCGCGCGCTTGAAAATTTTCACTTTTCATTTAATCGCGAAAAATAATTATCGTCATTTAAAAATCTAAAAGCGTGAAATACGTACTCCAGGAGTAATAATCTTTCGATTTAGGCAATAAAAAAATAATAGGAAACCACCCTATTGAAAGACCAACACTGCTGTTCGTGGAACAGGAATAAATAAATAAAATTAGGAGAGGCTTGTTAGGTACAGCGTGGCCATTTAAGTTTTCGCATGAATGAATTTTTTCTTCATAAGAATTATTGTGAAAATATGCACATCGGAAATTCACATTTCAGTGATTCACATAGCCTTGAGGCCCTGGTGTGCCAGAGAAAACGTAATTCAGGGTAGAGAGCCTTGCGTGCCAGCTTGACACCTTCATAACTGCTTATCTCTTCTGCATTTCTCCGCCAAATGTCTTCTGTTACAAGGAAAACTAATTTAAACACTTTTCATAATCGAAACAATTTCATTAGTTGAAGAAATCTTTCTCGAATTTATGATTTTCAACATTTTTTTCTATTATGAAGGAAATAAATTGTGTTATTATATTTCGGGGGGGGGGGGTGGATTTGGACCCCCAGGACCTCCCCCCTCACTGATGTGCGGCCGAGTTTGGGGTAGATAATTCCTTATTCAGTCTCTTAAGAATTGCAGATGAAAAATGGATTCTTATGATCATACTTAAGTCATCTTGGTGACCTTTTAGATCTCAAGAGATACCAGTTCCCGGCATTCTGCTCTGTGCACTACCATCGGCTTATTTTTCGCTATTTGGGAATGTCGTGCTATATTAACATTAGGCATTAGATGTGTCGAGTTATACGCATCCTGAGGTCTCGCGACCATTAAAAACCATTTTGCTGAATGAATGGCAACAGAGACCATTATGGTGAGGATAGCGTCAGTAGCCCGAGACGAAATACAGCGTATGCTTGAAGGGAGCTGTTGAGGTGTTGCAGCAAGTGATGTCGCGGTGCGAGGATAAGATACTGCCACTAGTATGAGAATAGGCGTCATGCAGCCTCCTCTTCTTCCCCAGGAGGTCGTCGTCTCGCATTCCGCGGGGTGCTTTAATGGCCTCTTAGTTCGCCTCGCTCCCAACAGGAGGGCGCCACCGGCTTTCCCGCCCTTTTTTCTCTCCCTTTCTTCTTGTTCCATTTTGTTTTCCTACTATCTCATCCTAGTGTGGGAAAAAATAAAAACTGCTTTCGTCCGAAGGGTCTTCACTTCGGTGGCCTGAGTCTATTTATTTTTTAATTTCATATTATTCCCACCATCTCCTCTATTCGTTCACAAGTCGCAATCTTCGCATTGCCTGCGGTGACCTACTAGCCGCTACTGAATGACAAGAGACAGGCTGGTTTCGATGTCAAGGCGGGCTTTTAGATCCATTTAGGTGATTACGCAGATAGATCATGGTGGGGATAGTCACGTGATTCTGTTGGTGCCGATAAATCGTAATTTCAAATCGTTCAAATGGAACCGAATGAACACAAAAAACGATGAGAACCTCATCAACACAACGGCCATAACAACCAAATAAATACAATGAACTACGGAAACCTAATTAACCCTCCGTATCAAAATTAACTAGGCGTACTAAATGAGCACAGCGAGTCGAAATGAAAATTGCGAACCAAATGATTACTGAGTCCAAAAAAATAACATAACGGACTACGTAACCATCGAAGACAGTGCTTGGAATCGCAGCATGTTGTGTCGATGATGAATAACGAGAATCACATAAATAATGTAGATTTCACAGTCGAACGTTTGAAAGCACATTTCCTTTGGAAAAATGTAGAGTTTTTACAAATTTGATTATTTCACTTTATTAGCTGAACTAAAACAGTTTCAATTTTCTTAATACGATGCCATGCTTGTAATTCCCATGTGATTTCATATTTGTAATTAATTTGTTAACTCTCACCTCGTTAGGTCCAGAATCCAAATGGGTATTACCATGCACCACCTTTTCCGCGTGATTCCATTTCCCTTCACGAAAAGGCATAGATCGAAATGAATTGCAACCAACGTGAAATGGTCGTTACTTTGATGGATTACCACTCATGTCCTCTAATTAATAATTAATACTAATATCATAATATCTAATAAAAATTTCTCTCGATTAACGCCGGAAGAAAATCCATTAAAAAGGTATTTTATCATCTGAAAACCGCGAAGACGGTCAGGGAAGATGATTTTTACAAGTAAACTTTTATCTCGCAAAACTCTGTAATTTTTATCGCAATAATCGTTGCGTTCACATTTCTTCTTAAATGTTAGAATAGGGCTTCTGGTTTTGCGTGATAGCGAGTGGTGTTGAGAGTGTTGAACTGAATAATCTACACAAACCTCATGATCCACATCATTCGTTAAAAACAAAAAACATGATCCAGTTCATTCGGTTCATGAGAGTGACTCGTTTTTAATGAACGATTAACTCATGAACGACACAGCTCGAGTTCAGCAGGAGGAAGCGAGAGAGAGAGAGAGAGAGGTCGAGGCGTAGCCTATAGCGGCGCCATAAAGCGTCTCATTCCGCCGGATTAACTTGAGACCTCTCGTGATGGATGCGTGCGGAACAGCGGCTAATGCACGGCGGGAGACGACGGTCTGCCTGGTCTAGCGTCTTCCACCTCCTCCTTACCGATTTCTTAGCGCAGGAGTGAGGTAAGCCGACCCCCATACTGTGGTGCGCAGTGCGTTAATGTGATAATTCATTGGAAGGACTCCCGCGGGCTACTAATTTTGTGCCTCCCTTAGGATTCCTGTGGAGAATAGGAGGCATTAGTATGCAGCGGTGGTACTGATTAGGCTAGTCTAAGGAAAACTTGAGACAGTAAAATCAACGACCTACGGCGGACATTAACTTCATGGAGCCTTTGCTACATTACCTACTGTAAAAAGTGGGAATTATCTAAATTTAGCTAGAAAATTTATTAGTTACTTCTAATGATTCCACCTGTATATGGACGAATGACGTAGTGCGTCTACCCGTACGTAGTTGGAAATAATTGATGGAGTCGCAGCCGTCATACGGGTTAAGGTAAACATTGAAATTAATCGCAACCAACGTAAAACGGTTGTTATTTTGATGAATTAGCATCCACGTCCTCCCATTAATAATTAAATTTCACACGATAAACCCTGGAAAAACGTCATTAGTAGAGTTCAATTAACATGTGCAAACCGCCAAAACGGGTAGCCAAGATGGTTTTAACAAGTAAACATTTATCTTGCACAAGTCTATCGTTTTCATCGCAATAAATCAATTAAGCCCAGATTTTTTCATAAAATTTAGAGAAGGGCTCCTAGATTTGCGTGATTTGCGAGGCTAAGCGGGTAATCTTGGCGTCATTAAAAATATATTTGAATTATTATTCCACTTAAAAGTTTCCCTCGTGTCTGGCACTCGTGCTTGCGTCATCAAAGCGCCTAAATGCCTCACTCAGTGTAGTAACGAGGAATATTCCTTGGGGGGGGGGGGGGGGGTGTGTGACCCCCCCCAGGGGTCCGGGAAAATGTTTGCAAAATGAGAAACCTAAAAATACAATGTACACCATTTTGTAACTTAAAATTTAACTTGGAGAAGATGCTGCTATTGAATGCCAAAACAGGACAATAGTTTTAATTATATTTTTTATTTCTCTGAGGCCTTGGGGGGGGGGGGGAATCTATCCCCCTCATCCCCCACCCCACAGTTACGCCACTGACCTCACTAATCCCCTGCGTATTTTCACTATCCTTCGATATGCATATATGCAGCATACCGTCGCACATTCTCTCTTCCATTAGGCCTCCGTCCTCCGCACATGGTTTAGGTTCCAGCGGAATGAGGGGTGCTAAATTATTTTTTATCGCCTCGCGCACGACGCCGCTTCCTCCGCTAACTCAATTAAGTTTTTCACTTACGAGATAAATGAGCGTCAGGGTTCGCGCTTATGTGTGTAAATTAATTGTGCGGAATTCGCGCTGCACATGCGTCGTGGATCTTGTTTTTTTTTGGCAGTCGCTTAAGCCCCAACTATAGTACCACTCTCCCATATCCCTCTTAGGTAAAGCTTTTTTTTGTTGTTCCCATAGCTCTTCTAGGGAGACATCTTCGAACTGGTGGCGGTATGAGGGGAAGGCCAACTTGTAGATGGGATTTTATGGGCGGCCGTAAGGGTGGTTGGGTTGGCAACGCCATAATTAATTTATTCAGGCGCATCGGTAATTTTCCGCTCTCGAGTTTAAATGGATTAATTTCATCTTACCCTTGACGCGTCACGCTAATTTTGTAATTATGTTGAATAAATTTTTTTGTTAATAGTTAATCTTAAGCAGAGTCTTTCATAAGGAGTAAGATCAATAATTTATGCGTAGGAGCAGCGTATGTGGATTTTAAATGAGGGACTGAAGGGTAGGCAAGACTAATGCGAAGTTTGTATTGTTCATTTCAAGCCCCTTGAACAGAGGTGAAAATTCGCATTCATTGCCATGAGAAACAATTCCCCTGAGCCGGAAATCGAACCACGGACCTTTGGATTTCCTGGCCACTGCGCAGACAACTGCATAACCCTAAATGGTAGCCCCAAGGCCAAACATTAAAGTTCCGTGAACTTCGGTAAAATGCCAATTGAGGAACCTGGATGGCATAGTATTCTGCGCATCGGCCCAGAAAGCCGAAGATCCGCGGTTCGATGTCCTGTCCTGTTCTCGACTCCTGACCGAGAGTTAGCCGTGCTCTGATGTCTCATCGATACACTTATCTCCCAGTCCAACTAACGTTGACTTCGCCGCTCATCCTGCCGTCACGTGACATCATATCTAGCTCCTCTCCTGCGGAACGGCAGCGTCCGGCTGCTTCCTGCCCCAACGAGAGTCTACGGAAAAGTATTTGTAATTCTCTATTTCCATATCGTGATATTATCCTCCATTAAACGTGGAATCATTACGAACTGTATGAAGCCCACTAACTTCTCTTGACCCACGGTTTCCATGGAGCCAGTACTAAGCGGGGAGGGAACGTTAGCAGCTGGGAAGAATGTTTGCGAAGCGTTTAAGCGTAGGGAGAGATACGAAGAGTAGAGAGTATATAGATATAATGAAAGCGAACAACCCTTACTCGGTACGGAAGTCGGAAGTTCAGTTTGGGATGAGATACAAGCGGGATTATTTGCAAAATTCTCCATGTCAACCTGCCTTTATAGATAGAATACCTTTAGCAAATAAACAAGGACGAGGAAGAGCCAGAAATGGTGGGATAGGAAACAGCTGGAGAATATATGGTGATGAAGATAATAGAGAGGGTAATAAACCTACCTTAACCGGTGGAGTACATTTAGTAATAAAATATAGTTTTACAAGAGAAAATGGCATGTTAAAGTAGAAACGTTAGATAGAGACGTAATGGCTGCATAAAATTAATATCTGGATGTCAGACCATTGATTTGGAATTAAAAACTGATTTTGAGATTAGAAGCCCTGGAGTTAAAAAAAACAAGAAAACAAGCTCAAAAAAGACAAAAGACAAATGATAGGAGGCACGTGGCTTCCAGTAATTACTAGAAGAAAAAATACTATCAAATATATTCCGCTCACGTAATCAGATGAGCATATATTGACGAGCGCTATTGTCGATATTATTAGCCCTGACGATGTCTCCTGATGAGGATGGGAAACGTCGGCAGTTCTAACAACTGACTGGGAGGAATCCTAAAATAACTCTATTTTACATATTTTCAGATTTTTTTATAATAGTGATGATTTCATTTTGCTTGTTTAATCTATACATAGATGACGTTCTGTGAATATGGAAAGAGAATAATGCATCACCAGGCATAGAATTGGGACCATCTCAATACTTAGATACAATGCTGTTTGCTGACGATCAGGTTATAATACAAGATAAAGAGGACAAACTCCAGATGGCAGTACACAGACTACACCAGTTGAGCAAACTATACAACCTGAAAATTCAAAAACCAAAACAAAGACTATGGCATTCTTAGGAAGCGACCCGATACGAACAAAAATTGTTATTGAGGATCAAGTCTTGGAGCAAGTGTCGCACTTACAGTACTTAGGATGCGATATAACATATGACGAGGAAAAAGATATTATAAATAAGGTCAACACTTTCCAGAGAATACGTGGCACAATTAGAAGAACTCTAAAAAACAAAACAAGAAAAGAAACACAAATAAAATTTTACAGAGTGATGGCAGTCCTTGCTGTACTCTACGGATCAGAATGTTGAGTACCAAATAAGAATGAATTAAGACAGATAGAGTCATCGGAAATGAAATTTTAAAGATCAGTAAAGGGCTGCACGAGATTGGATAAAATAAGAAACACTCAAATAAGAGATGAACTGGGTGTCCAGGCAGTCACTGACAAACTACAACTACAAACTGCAACCATAGGTGGAAGGAACATTTACTTCGAATTCCAAATGAAAGAATTCCAAAACAAGCAATGGAATATCAACCATTTGGCAAGAGAAGTATAGGAAGACCAAGGAAAATATGGTATTGTGGAGCCGGAACAGGCTTAGTAGCTTAATCCTGGAAGGAAGAAAAAGAAGATGATTTCATATGCTTGATGATGGTGAGCTTTTTTGAAAATGCAATACAGCAGGGAAACGTACATCGACGTATTTAAGACGACCACACCGCCTCCCGGTCTCATCATTACATCTACAAGGTCAAACCATTAGTTAGTAATAAAAAACGAAAAGTTAGCGTAGTAACTGATTCGTGCATGAGTTATAACGTGCCAAGAAATGCATGGAGATAGCTTATTGACAATTATTACCGGACATAACACTCATAGACTCCCGTGTCGCAAAGGCTGTGGAGATTCGAGTATTGTGGAGGTGTTTTCTCATGCGAGGGGCGAATGGAATGAGGAGAACGCATCAACCCGCGGAGTTCAGGGAAGTAGGGAGTTAACGACCCTCACCACCGACCCCCCTGCCCCCTCCTTCCCTGTCATCCCGTGGCGTGAGTTTGCGCATTTATTCGTGCCCACGCCATGTTTGTATAATTAGACTAATTACTTAATTAAATTCGGGCAGATTTGTCTCCCGTGCCGGTGTGTGCGGAGTTAGTCTTTCCGCTTCGGGGAGTGGGATAGTTAACGCAAGAGAAGGCTGGCTGGCGTACCTTCCTTTGGAGAATGGGGAAGGTACACGGTGGAAGGAGATGGCAGCAGATGAGGTCGGACGAGAGTTGGAGCCGAATAGTATCGAAATAATTTCCAAGAACCGATATTTTAGTTTGTTGTCTAATAATGAAAATTTTCTATTTCCGATTACGACTGAGTTTAAAGGATATAAATAGCAATGTGGGACTTTTTTCTCTATGTTTAATTTCTCGCATCATTATAAAAATAAATATTTTTCGTCTTGGCAGTGGCAGGTGTGATTTTAATCGCGTATAACTTCATAATCGTCGCATACTTAAAAAAAAATACTTTACAATTGATCTCAGTTTTAGCATTGTGAATAAAAGGAACTAAGTTTCAAAAAAAGAATTCAATGCTTTATTTGATGATAGAAAATTATCATAAAAATTTAACTGCGAAACCTAAAAACCTGCGAAGAAAACTTCTATCGCCACGAGAAAAAATTAGGCTCTAATTATGGAAAGATTGTGGTAACACTAGGTAAACATATTGACCGCAATCGACGTAGAATAATCAACGCTTAATTTTTGAATATTTTAAAAATTCGGACCCGTTGTAATCAAATTACCTAATCTTGAATATTTTATTTATTTATCGAACTTTCGTAACCTTGAGGCAGATTCTTCCAGTGTTTACAGAAAACGATTAGGAAAAAAATGTCATGCATAATACTGACCAATTGGATCGACCGGGTTAGTAATAAGGAAGTCCTAAGAATTGTAGGAGAGAAGAGAAGCCTCGTGAAAACCTTGACAAGACGACGGAAAAATCTAATAGGTCATATCTTGTTACACGATAGCATCATGAAGACAATCATCGAGGGACAGGAAGATGGTAAGAACGGAACAGGAAGACCTCGAATGAAATAAATAGAACAGGATATAAAATAGAAGAAATATGTAAATGTAAAAAGATTACCTGATAGAAAAATGAGCTGCGTCAAATCAGCATTAGGTTTTTGACCAGTGATGGTGACATGAATGAGATCATTAGGTCTACGAAAATGTAAGGTGGGATAAGTAAGACACTCGCTCTACGATAATAATCTGTTTCAGAGGATCAATGGATACATAAAACGAATTCCATCGTGTGGTCAACTGGCATTTTGTCCGGACGAGGAATCATTTTCAAGGGCATGTATGCGTGCTATGCTAAAAAATGTTTCGTTCAAGAATAAGGCGTGGACTTACACACTCGATGACTTACTTTGGAAAATCATTTGAAGGAAAATTGAGTGGAGAGTTGCATCATACCAATCCTATCCTTGACTTATCCGAGAAGCAATTGAAATACCGGTAACTTACTGGCCGCGCCCATGGCGCGTCGATAAATACTGTACCGGTGAGTCAATCTCATCACACCCAGTCAGTCGGAAATACAATAGTACAGGTGACGTGCGCATATGTTCTGTTGTTGTTTGAAGTGTTGTTTGTGTGAAGAGGAAACTTGCCCGGACGGACACTTTTAATAGAGACGATGTCTACAACTTGGATGCCAATTGGAGGAGACTAATTAAATCGGCCACTGAGAGAGCAGCAGCCACAACTGGCGGGACTGAGCCCGTATATATAAGGAGGACGAGGGTCGTAAAACTAATAAAATGTCCAAAAAAATATATAAAATGAACAAAAACGCATTGTATGCGACAAAAAAAATGATAAAAATTGTAAAAACTCAAAAATAATAGTTGAAAAAATTTTAAGTGTCATTTTAGGGCCATTAAGGGCCGTTCCCGGCTTCCGATGCCGTTTAGTTTGTAGACTTCCTAATTTTAGAGTGCTTTTGCACGTGCTCACTAGAAGCCTGTCTTTCTAATTCTCCTTCACTTACACTGGAAAGGTTACACTGGTCCCTATACACTTGCTTTATTAAATTCCCTTGTTACGCACTTTGCGTAAATTCACCACAGCCGGAGAGGTGGTATATATACACACCGGAGGCTGGACGAGTCAAGGGTATATAAACCCGAAAAATATTGAGGATCGTCGTCGTCGGACCGGCATCTTCGACCTGAAGACGCTGACAGTAGTGCCAGCGAAACTGTTGTCATCAAGAAACAACCGACGCGGTAGCACCGAAAGAATGGAGATTTTGGAACCTCGACACCGCGGAAACCTACGTAGTCACGATGATGATGCAGTATAGTTACAAAGTGTCTGTTATTAATGATATGGAGGCATTCCATCACGTACAAGCTTCAAGTTTCGATTTAAGTAGTATAGACTGGTGTATGCTTGATAAGTTCTAGTAAATTTTGTTCTAGAAATGTGTGGCAGTAGGAGGAATACCAGTGACCACTCCTCTTAATCGCTTCTCCCTCATTCTTTCACCACCTACTCCGCTTTCCCTCTAACTTCAACCCCTTACAGCGACCCACAGTAACAGGAGACGAACATATTTCCTGCATTCTTCCGGTTTCATTCCATTTCTCCAATCCCATCCCCCACTCGTCTCTTCCTATCATTTCTCGGAAACAAGCTTTAACTTCTTCTTTGTGTCTCCATTCCCCTAGACTTTGATGTTCTCCTCAAATTTGACCCTTTTAATTTGTTTCCCCTACAGTAATGAAGTGCCATTGGGGTAAAGATAAATGTGATGGAATGTTCGTGAAAAGATATAATGCCTAACAGACCCCCTAGTCTTAATCCTTTATATTTCCCAAATCTTGTTTTTCAGCCTCGAGCATGATGTCTATTCAATAGACAATAGTAGGACATATATTGGTGATCGACAAGGACCTCTCATCCTTCAAAGCACTGCATAGAACAAGTGACTTGGTTCGCAGTCATGCACACGAGTGCAATAGACACCAAGGATGAAATTCGAAATGAAAAAATCATTTGGATTAGCCGGGATTCGAACCCGGATCTTCCGATTGCTGGTCAGGTATTCTCCGACAGCGGCTTAGTTAGCTCGACCTCCGTCTCCTGTGATAGAGTTTGGACTTAAGACGTCAATATCTTTTTCGGTTAATCCAATCTGAAATTCGCCTTGGATGAAGATGATGATGGGGGTGTACCTAACTGGTAGCATAACTTACCAGCAATCGTGAGATCCGGGTTCGTATCCCAGTTAGGTCAAATGATTCTAATCCTTCTTCTATTCATTTTAAGATGCATATTATTATTTTTAATGCACAGTTATTTTAATGGAATAGATGAAGTGGAAATTATTGATTACGATTGTGTTCCTACAAAATTTTCGAAATTTTAATTTTGTTGACTAATAACGGAGAAGTTTCCGATTGAAGAATTTCGGGAGCTGAGCGTTATTTGGGAATTATGAAAACCAGTCGTTATTTTATCGGAAAGAAATTTAGAAGATAAAACGACTCCGAAACTTTCCCGTTAGTCTTTATTTTCCCAATTATACACGTAGCGCAGATTTCGTGTTTTATCATTATTGGAGGGCTTTTAGTGAACTCGTGAGAATTTCGGAATGAGAAAATTTTTGGCAAACAACGGTGAATTCCTGATCCTTTTAGTATTTTTTAGAAAGCTTTGCTCCATACGTCGTGTCTTTAACGTAACTGGTTGAGTATAAAATTACGAATTAAACTTGAAAATTAGGTGAGTTAATACATAACTTGAAGGTACTTGGGTATCTTAAACTTTATTCTCGTGCTCATTTCGGGCGATAGGAAAGAGAGATTATTGACCTAATATTACAAGGTGTATAAATATATCTGAAAATGTTTTGGGGAGAAATTTGACTGGGTACAACCTTCAGAAATCATACGCGTTATTTCCTTAATCTGGCTTTCATTTCTCTGATTTGATCTATTTCAAGTCACGTTATGAGGGAAATTAAATATGATACATTTTGAAAGAGTTGGTGCTTTTCCGTCGAATATTGATGACGAATCCTTCTCGGGAAGTCAGCCGGGTCAAGAGGGTCGTCACTGCCAATTGGAGAAATAAGCAGCACTGGCCATCTTGACCCGGCTGATTTCTCGGGAAAACTTCATCAATGATACCATTTATTCTATCGATTTAACATGTGATGAAAGTGCGGTGGAATGGACCTGCTGGTAAATATTCGTGATGCCGAAATACGTAGGTAAGTTTTCATTTATTGAGAGCAGTTAATCTCAATGAATCAATCTATGTGTTCACCAATGCAGTGTGCTAACTGATTTCCATTCCCCTCGATAAATTCAAGTCCTTTGGTGGTGCTCCCGTTAATATTTATGCGCAACCGCTCCGGGTTCATTCATTCTCCGTATAAGGCAGCTTTTCAAATGAAATGGAACGGCATTAATTAGGCTAATGATGGCGAGGTTTAATCAAGCTGAGAGGGTAATATATATGCCGCTGAAAAAGATGCAATTTGATTAATTGCCGACGGCATGCAGCGCAATCAGCCAGGTTACAGTCCCGAGAAACCAACTTCGTGTGCTCCCTTAATTTAGTCTAGTCGCCCTTGATGGCCTCGGCATCATTGTTTCTGGTTCACGAATGGAGGAGATTAAAGTAGGTTTTCCGTGCTTTAAGATTGGGAGGTTAAGGTGGGCTTAATGGACCGTGGAGTTGCCCCAAGTGGCCTTAGCTAGATGAGGTCACCTCGCGCGAGGTAGGTGGAAAATCAATGAGACGGTAAGTTAATGAGGAATTGGTAATATCTCCAAGCCGAACGGAATTGATGCAGCAGAATTTACTCTAAGGCATTGTATTGGTATGTTGGGGGAGACGACCTAGAGAAATATTATTCACACCATGAGGTATAGTAGGGAGGGAAGTGTGGAAAGAAACCCGGTGTCTGTATTAGCCTGCTCTTCACTCATTTCCACCCAGAAAAATTTCTGCTTGCGATTGTAAAGATTTAGGCACGTCGCTCCAATGGTTTTCTTAAGTAATCCAGTGAAATATTTTCGTGATACTTGTCTCGTCAGAATGATCCGACGCCACACAGCTACAATGGGGAGTTACGAAGATAAGAATATAATGTTATTCAAAGTCTACCAGTTACCTTGATAGAAAGGATAACTCCTCAGGACAAACATATTTTTTTATGAAAGAAAGTTAAAATTATGTGTACATTTGCTGTTTACTTTTATGGTACTTACATGTGATACACAGACAATAGGCTTCTATATTGCATTTCCGTTTCGCACCCGTCTTATTCTGCCAGTGGACTTATTTCCACCGACTTAAAAAATAATATATATAATTACTGGATTAAGTTATTGTAAGCTTCAGTAGCATATTTGTAACAGACCGAAAGCAGAAAGAGAGTGCGGATTTTCTTCAAGAGTAATATTTCTTCAACGCTTTCTTTACGCCTAGAATGTTAAGATGTAGCCATATGGCTACGGTGGGCGGAAATGGGTTAACGAAAGGTGCAAAGGGGTCCATGGCTTAACGTCCAATCCGATGAAAAGAGTACTTTCCTTAAAAATACCTCGATATATCGTCCAAGTGGGGATCAGGAGACCTCTGAGAAATCTTCGCAAACGGCGGGTTGTAAACCTGAGCCAGCGGGGTTTGGAGCCAATACACTACTCACTACACCTACCCTATCCCAATAGGGTATTTTCCTTCATCAAAGAAAACGAAAGGCATTGATTGCGATACGTTACCCAACATTAGTGTATTCATTATATACTAATTATTTGGTTTTAGAAATCCCAGTTCAGACGAATGTTAATCGTAAATTTTAACCTCATTTGAATAAGGCCAGATTGGTGCCCATGCGATGCCACTCCACGTGACGTCACAGGGACCTAGATGCTCTAATAGTAGATAGGATTTTTACATCGTCTGAGATTACCAATGCATGCATGAGGCACAGAGCTCAGGGAACAACTCTTAATAATCGCTTATTAAAATTGCCTATGGTCGGAAAGTTTCCTTCGTTTGATAGGGTGTTAATAATCCTTATTTAAGCCAAGCGCTACCTGCTGGCAGGGTACTCTGCTTCGTGCAAGTAGCATCGTATCGGAACTCATAGCCTCGCACCAAGGTGGCCTCACACGGCGGCAGTCGGAACCAGAATGAAGTCACAAGGGCTTATCCCAGCATTTATTCTTACCCGTCGCGTTTTCGCGCGCTCAAAAATTTTCACTTTTAATTTAATCGCGAAAAATAGATATCGTCATTTAAAAATCTAAAATCGTGAAATATGTACTCCAGGAGTAATAATTTTCCATTTAGGCAATAAAAATAGGAAACCACCCTATTGTGCAGCGTTCATTTGGGATATAATCAAAAGAGTTGTTGGAAATTTTTGACTTAATAGCATGAATTTGGAAGTATAATACGTTAGTATGCGTAACGTTTTTACGACCGTCTGGTGTGCTCGCTGGACTCTTCTTGCATGCTATATGCTGGTGATCGATCACTCCCGGCCAAACACCCTAGAGGTGGCTCGCAGGTAGATTTAGATGTTGTTTTGTTGATTTTTATTGCCTCAATAAATCGTCAATTTTCTTGTTTTGAAATTTTAAGAGAAGGCTACCAAAGAATCCGATACGTAGCACAGCGCTTAATGGCGTGGAAACGTGGACGCCTTGGAAGGAAGACGAGAAGAGTGGAAAAATGTGGGTGTGGAATTAAATGAAGATAACGAAGAGGAGATAGAGGACGGAAGGTCGAAGGGACGGAATACTCCGGCTGGACCGATCTCTTCTCTTGACTTTTAATCGTTTTAAAATCTTCGATGCTATTACCTTTAAATTTTCCGGGAAAGAAGTTAGACTCTTTCGACATTCGCCAATAATTCAAATTAGAAAATTTTACCTCCGCATTTTCTCATGATATATTACGAATAAATACATTGTACGACCGATCTAGAGAGAGAGAGGGTGTTGTATTTTCTTAAGCTTGTCCCAGAGTAAATTCAACTATTTAGGCAGCACATTAGAGGAAAGCGGATACAGTAGGGACATCAGGAAGGTAATTGCATTAGCAAAGGAGGCGTTCATGAACAGGATGAGAGTTTCCAAGAGGTTCACAACGTAAGAGTTAAAGAAAAGGTTAGTGAAAAGTTTGATCTGGAGTGTAGCTCTTTAGGGTGCGAAAACGTGGACACTTAGGAAGGAGGACAAGATAAGACTGTAGGCATTCGTGATGTGGGAATGGCGAATAATGGAGAAGGTGAAATGGACCGAGAGGAGGAAGAACGACGGAGTCCTGGATATGGTGGGTGAGAAGAGGTAGCTTTTAGATGAGATACGGAGGAGACAGAAGTTATGGATGGATCGAGAAATCAGTGGGTGAGGGATGTTGAAAACAGTGTTAGGAGGTAGAATGTTGAGTAAACGAGAGAGAGAGAGGAAGGAAGAGAATAGTATTTTTTAGATAGAATGAAAGGGGTAAGGCTTCATTGTGAATTGAAGAGGGAGGTGCCTGAATAAAAGGGAGGTTCTCAAAATGCTTACTAAGTACTCCATGGAAACCTACCTTAATCGGTAGAATACTATGATGATAATAATCCTGGAGTAATAGGTAGTCGTGAAAATTCTACAGATTCAGGATCGTGGAGCCAGTTTCTTTTCCATCTCACTTTCCAAGTATTTTTGTTTAGGGTGTTATAAGGCTTCTCTCGAGTTTGAACTCAATTTCCGTCTTTCAGTTGACAAACGCGCTATTTAGTAAGCACTGCAATGAATTATAAGTGGTGGAGATGAAATATTAAATATCTTTTTACTTCAACTCATATGCATTCATTCATATCGGTAGAAAACGGCAGGCAACAGTATTTTCAAGTGATGTAAGTATTGTTAGTAGTAACCAGCTAAATACCTCTAAGTCATATTATTTTACGTATTTTTGTCATGTGAAACCATTGACATGAAAACTATATGCAGGACCAGGATCCTAGATTCAAGGAAATCACGGCGCGGAAGCGGTTTACGATATCAGTGGTGTAATTAGCCAGATTCATTCATAAAATTTTCTCCCTTTACTATCCTCGTTTAGTTTTCTTTAGAAAGGCTCCGTAATTCAGAATGATTTCTATCAAAATGCTGTCACTGTTTTCGGCACTTTTGTTGCAGTTCTCTGTGAGGAGAATAATCCCATTTTTATCCCAATAATTTTTCGGTTCTTCCTTCCCCTTTTTGACTTTCCTGGCTGTCATAATTTGTCTGTATAGGAATTCTTCATCCACCACAAATCGCCTTCCAAAAACTAGCCTAATTGACTTGAATACACCTACGTCATCCTTGCTATAAAACAGTAACAGAAAATGATGAAGAACATTGAAAATAACACACGGACTCAAATCAGGGATTGTAAGGGAACCAAAAGAAGAGAAAGAGACTAATCTAAATGTAGCAAACCTTGCTCTGCGTTCAGGGAAATATTTATATGAAAAACTTCGTTAGAGCATCCTAGTTCTTCTTTCTCCTTAGATGTCACAGATTTGCGTTTACTTTGGCCATGTTAAGCAAATGATTTGCAACTAAATTAAGTGAAAAGTTCTGACGCACCTCCTCGTAAGTTTAGAAGAATCTTTTGATCGATCCCTCTTTGTCTCTGGGGAAAGATATAAGTAGAACAAACGGATTACAAAGCTTGCACTTCATTGTAATTGGCTGCGTGGATATACGATTCATTTAGAGTAGATGAGGTAACAGATTCACGCCCTAATGATTATTCGGTTCAGAAATAAGGAAGTTGATCGAGAGGATTATGAAGTTATCATTCTATGAGCATGAGCTGAGTCATAATGCAAAGCACTTATCTGCCATTACTTAGGTTGATAAGCTGAAACCGAAGATGTAAACTCCCGTATTGTCTAGTGGTTAGGATACCCGGCTCTCACCCGGGAGGCCCGGGTTCGATTCCCGGTACGGGAAATCTTTTTGCCGGCCTCGGTGGCGGCGGGGTAACGTCCTCGCCTGCCAAACAAGAGGTCGCGGGTTCGAGTCCCGCCTGGGTAGGTTTCCCCCTGTCCAGGGCATGGTTGTTCGTGTGCGTTTAATTATTAAATTTGTTGAATACCCCGATGTAAAATGGCCAACATGAGCTGTATTCGGTGGTTTGGGAATAAAATAAAATAAAAAAAATAAAATAAAAAAAATAAATAAAAATGTAGTGGTATTGAAGTGGAGTGAATTAACTCGAAAGAAGCATTACTTGTTGAGGCTTCGGAATTGATAAAGCTGAAAACTAGGAGTGCCGAGTATTGCCATTGGAGACGATGGTGTAAGTATGTTTATGTGTACTGCATTGCTGTGCGAAATTATGCGAAAGGCATTCGTTAAATGGAGGGAAGGGAAATGTTTACAATTAATTGAAAGGTATTCTCAATTATTAACGATGAAGCAATATATTGAGATATTTTTAATTTTAGGGAGAATACATTAGCTACCTCAGCAGACGCATGCTTCATGACACTCGTCATTATCTCTCTAATATTATTTTCTCTGCAACTTTTTTTTACGAAAATATTATCAATTTTAAGGATTTTTGGTCAGGTAAATATAATATTTAATAGTTTTTACTTATTTCGATAGATTTTCGAGAGATTTCGATATATCGATAGATTCAGTAGCATCCCCATTGTCACGAGTGAACAGCAACAGGACGAGATCAAATTGAAATTCAATACAAAATATCAACAGCTATAACGAATTTTTTTTATAGGCATGGCTAATGAACTCATTTTCCATTAATGGCAAATAAGACCACTGGAATTGCAGATTTGAAATACCTACCTGTCAATTTAACAAACAAACTAAGGCACTGATGCTACATAAAACTGCTCTTTGAAGGTTCTCGTTGCGAGGCATGTCTTGGCCCTGTTTTCATTGGACATTTCTGCTTAAACCACAGCGTCTCCTGTGTCCCACATTTCGTTTAAAGCATCTGGAAACCTTAGGAAGGCAAGAAAGACGCGCGCGAAGAAAGAGGAATGAATAACGAGAGGGAAGGAGTGGGAAAATAATAGAGAGAAGGAAGGCAAGTGGGATGAAGAAGAAGAGAAGAGGGAAAAGAAGTGATGGAAAAGGGGTTGGAGGAGGGAGCAGAAAAGAAGGTGGGAAAAAAATAAAAGTCTGGATGAGATAGTGGACCCAGTGGAATGGGAGGCGGCACTCAAATGCTTTTAGACCGAATGAGTTTTATCCCGTAGTCAATAGAAGACCGCCAATAGTAACTAATGCAGGCTAAGTGGCTCTTTCAAGAGATTGCTTGGCTCTGTAAATATTTCATGCGGGGATGGCGTAGGAACGTATAGCCCAGGCGCGCTTTTTCAGCGTGGAGTGGAAAAGTAAAGAGGAGAACTGGTGGTGGATTTGGAGTAGGGGTTTCAGGGAGTTGGAGGGGGTGGGGTTTTTATGGCCCCTGGCGGAAAACAGGGGGAAGGGAAAGCTGTAGGGTACGATATAAGGAGTGGGATTGGGGGTTGGAAAAAGCCTTAAGGGTAGGGGTGGAGGAGAGGTGGTTGATGTTGGGAGGAGGAACCCAGGAAGCGTGCAGTATGGAAGTGGTGGCCTGGTGTGTACCTTTTGCTTGTCAGACGAGAGACCCATAGCCGAGAAAAGAGCATACCCCGAGCGTTAGTGTGAGTGCGCACCAGAGCACCATCTTTTTTCCTCCCACTCAACTATCTTTCACTTTAGAAGTCCCTCAAGGTTCGGTCCTGGGATCAGGAAATTTCCGCTTCCCGTCCATTTCACTCGGGGAGAAGTGGAAGTTTTTTTTTTTAGAGCTGTTCGTCTCTGGATGCGGTTTCTCTCGATTGAGTGCCTTCATCATTGTTTTGTCTTTGACAGGGAGGCTGTGTCATAAGAAAATATGCATACTTTATTATGTTGCTACATGGATCTTTCTGAGTAAAAATAATTAATTGTAACACATGTGCAAATTTTAATATTACTTCCAGTAGTCAAGGCTGTTTTTTGCTCTGATTCAGGGGATTTCTTCTCCCCTGGGAGATTCTAAGACATTATAGTCATTGTGTGGCTCAGAAGACGGACAAATTCACAAAAGTAGGCGATTAAAGTTGAGAATGTGTACTTTGAACGTTTTGAATAATGAGATGTATTATAAATTACAAATTTCCACCTTTAGTTCTTTATATTGTTTGATTTATTTTTTAGCATTTTTATACCAATGACTTTTTCATTTTATATGAAGAATTTCTAAACAATTATCATGTATATTCATTTGCTTAAACAACAGATTGATGTACTTAACCTATTTTTGAGGTTTATTTAATAGGTACTTAATATTCAGGAAGGAGATAATACCATCATTGTACCAGATTGATTCAGTTAGCATTGCTGCTATACAGAGAGGAATTGAGCCCTACGTTAATGAAAAATTTCACTCTATATAGCCAGTATTACGGTCTCCTAAAATAAGTATCTTTTCTCCTGAGACACCGGGGATATTTCCTTCCGATCCATACCAAAACTCCATTCACCCGTTCCACCGCACATTGCGAGATCATTCGCACTTCCGCTGGAAACTGTCTGGGAGATTGGCTCGTAGTTTACTTGAGCCCTTGGTGGTGTTTCGAGCGAGTTCCTTCGGGTGTTTTCGTCGGGAAGGCTTTCAGGCCGAAGACCGTTTTGTTCGGGAGCGGGTTCAATATCCACGCTCTTCTTGTTTGCGATGATGAATCGGCCATGAGGAGCCGAGGCAGCTCCTTACTCGATTGCCAGATCCGCTAGCCGGGGATGCACTCAAAAATCCAGAGACCCTGATCGCATGCACGTGAGTGGGCTGTTATTTATCTCCCGAGCGTCTCGGAATCTTTTAGAATGGAAGGATGGCGAGGGTACGGGGAGAGTTCATGCACTCTGAACATTCTCTTGCCGGAAAAAATCGCGACGTGAATGAATGGACCGCCATATGATTAGATTTTTGTTTCATTCAACTCAAGTAAGCATGAACGCTAGCGCTGGTTGCGGTTTTTTTTAGCACATTACTTAGGGAAAATTACTATTGGCGAAGAGATTATTTAAAAGTTTAAATGTAAATTTCTAAAAAATGAATGTATATCTCCTAAAGTGAAGCTAATATACGTATTATTTTGTGAAAAATTCTCCTTAAATACTTCATTTAAGAAATGATTTGCATAAATGCCTAATTTACTTCAAGTAAGCTTGCACATTGCACTGGTTGCGGCTTTTTAGTGCATTACTTAGGGAAAAATTACTATTGGCGTAGTGCTTATTCGTATGTAAATTTCTAATAAAATGTACCTCTAATTTGAAGAGAATATAAATGATTTTGAGAAAAACTCTTCTTAACTACTCTCTTTAAGGATTGGATTGCATAATTCACCCCAAGCAAGCTTGTGCCTCGCAATGGTTTCGGTAGTTTTTTTTAATTGATAGCATTACAAAAGTGAAGATTCTATTTGTGATACTTTCTGTTTATGAATTTTTTGAACAAATGGAAATGTATATAATGAAATGAAGCTAATATAGATGCCTTTTTGAACTAATTTTCCTGCATAATTTAGGGATTAAATTGCTGGAAATTAGAGACGGAACTGTGCCAAAAATGCAACAATACTTCGGTAGGACAATAAACTGGTTGTCCAGGAATAATCTGCAATACTTCAGGAAGTGGTAGGGGAGGCATTTGACCATTTTTTGTCCATAAACATTGGATTGCAACTCCTTAGATACAGAGCAATGGCAGCACAAATGTTGTTCTGAATGCACATGAAAACGATTTTATGTGGGTATGCAGCCTTTTCGAGATTTTATCATATACTCTGGATTTTTAAGGGCATTAAGTGATTAAGGGTAGGAAAATGTGCGATTATAATTTTATGAAATAATTAATATTTTGAGCTTAATTAAACGAAAGTTTTGAGCGAGTACCAAAAATACAATTGCGCAATCTCACCTATTTTGAGATTTAAAAATAATAAAGGCATTATTTTACAATTCCATGTAGCTAAACAACTGTGTAAGTATGGTGGAGTGATTCGTTATTGATCGGAGGTTCCCGGGCTAAACTATAGTGTGAAGCCTGTGGACTCTATCAATACATTTGTATAAATTCTCGTTGTGCTACGTGGCATAGGAAAAGATACTTGCCCCCTAATACTCAGAAATAGTCATTTACATGTCCACGGGATGAGATATAACCTCGCTCATGCAAGTTATATTTATGGTTGAACTAATGTGGTCGAGTAGTTTGTTATTCCGAGTGAAAATGGTTTTTTATAGTCATGTTTTGACGAATTTAACAGAAAAGGTAGCGGTAATGGAGAGAGGTAATTATTTTCTCTTCGAAATTAACGTGTTTTCGGAATAGTGGATGTATATTTAGATTTTACCTTTTTAATTTACCCCGGGCAACTGTTCCCGTACTCTCTAACTCTCTAGTCGAGGATAACGGGTGAGCACTGAGCAGTGCTGTGCCAAATATAATTCACTAATTCGCAACTTGAGATATCATGGGTTAGTGTAATATTTCAAAGCCTGCCAAGTGAACAGCGGAGAAATATGCATGGATTGCCGTTTGCAAATTACCCTGGACAAGAAATCGAACCGTGGACGTTTGGCATACAGTTGCTATGAGATTTTAGGAACATAGGTAGCGTATCAGGTTTATTTTTGACAGTTCACTTTGTGGAAATTCATTGTAATAAGATACAAACAGCTGTAGTAATTTTCCACGCTATTTAGTAATTAAATATTTATTGAATAAATATTCCTGGTTCAGCGAAATTTTTTCTTCATCATAGGTTTAAATATAGTCATAGACAATGTTTTGAAGGTTAAAAGAGAGGAATCCATAAACTCCGCCATACCCACATCACGCAATGAATTATGGATCGCAAATATCTCTACTAGCCATCAATCAGCAGCAATGTATCGTACCCTTTTCACGTAAGTATTACCCACTCTCCATTAAGAAATTTTCCAAAGGATTAAGAGGTCAAGTCCGGGCGCTCTTCATTTTCGGCTTTTGGGATTGGCCTCCTGGAAGATGTTTCTGGGGAAACGTGCGTCTTTTCCCCCGCCAACCCTCACATCCCCTTTTACACCGGAGGATAAATAAAACGGAGGAGGCCCTAAATTCGCAGGGACAGGGAGGGAGGGCGCGTGGTAAGGGGAGGCAAGGCGGGCACTCCCGCTGGGGCAAGACTGAAGTCTCCGCCTTCGAATCCATCGGGTGAGAGTAGTCCGATGGAATAGAGAGGAAGAGAAATGGAGGGAAGAGAAACGGGGACAAATGCATGAGGTGAAAATGAAACACTCAGCAGTATTGATGGAAAAATCGATTTCGATTAAAATCGAAAAATCCAGATCAAAAATCGTATCGATTCAAATGGAAAATCGAATATATTCAAATCCAAAATCGAATCGATTCAAATCGATAATGAAAACGATTCCAATTAAAATCAAACCTATTCCAATCGATTTCGATTTTAATTGATTAGGATTACGATTTTAATGACGATTAAAATCGATTACCATTAAAGTCGATCTCGATTAAAATCGATATCGTGTTTTGATGGCCAAAGGTCGAGTAAATAGATATAGAGCCCAAAGATTCCTAATCCATCGACAGCATAGGTGAAAAGTTTCCAGTTGGTAAGACCAGTAGAGAAAGCGTGATAAATTGAAAAGAATAATAATTAAAAAAACAGAGAAAATCATTAAATAAGCCAGATTACGAATAAAATCAGATGGTATACTTCTCTGCACATATTAGGTATGCATGGATGAATAAGAACTGGAGATAAAATCCTTCACAGCCGAGCAGTGATGGAAAAATTTCGGTCGTAATCTGTTTTTCGAGATATCAATTTTTAATCGAATAGAAAAGTTAGTCAACCGAGGACGATATTCTACCCTCAAATCTCCCATCAGGTAATCTTATTACACCTACGTATCTCTTATCTTTCACATTCTTCTTTACCTATTCTATGTATTTAATTCGAGATCGTCCTTTTCCGTTCTTGCCATCTACTCGTACCTCGACGGTTCTCTTCATCAGGCTATCACATCTCAAGATATGGGTTATAAGGTTGTTCCTTCTTCTAGCCAAGATTTTCTTAAGGCTTAACTTCTCTCCTGCTTCCTCGTTACTAACGCGATCCATACCTTTGATCCTCATCATTCTTCTGAAGCACCACATTTCGAATGCCACAAGAATACTTAAATAATAACAATACGGTGGTTTACTATTATTTTTATTGCCTTAATCGAGAAACTGTTACTGCTTGAGTACATATTTCGTGCTTTTAGATATTGAAATGACGATATCTATTTTTCGCGATCAAATGAAAAGCGGAAATTTCCAAGGGCGCGAAACCGCGACGGCTAAGTATGAATGCTGGGAAAAGCCCGTGTGACGTCTGGCTGTTGCTGTGTGAGGCTACCTGGGTGCGAGGCTATGAACGCCGCTACGATGCAGGCTGCTTGCTACCGAGCATGGCGGTAGCGTAGAGTAGCCTGCTAGCAAGCAAGGATTATTAATACCCTATCAAACGAAGGAAACTTTCCGACCTTAGGCAATTTTAATACGTGACTGACCTCTGTGCCTCATGCATGTATTGGTAATCTCAGACGATGTAAAATTCATATCTACTCGTATAGCATCTAGGTCCTTGTGACGTCACGTGGAGTGACATCGCATGGGCCCCTATCTGGCCTTTTTCAAACGAGGTTAAAATTGACCATTGAAATTCGTCTAAACTGGGATTTCTAAAACCAAATAATTTGTATATTATGAATACACTAATGTTGGGTATCGAATCCCAATCAATGCCTTTCGTTTTCTATGATGAAGGAAACTACCCTATTGTATTAGTAGAGGTAGTTTTACGTGTAATATGCAAGAAATCACCCATGGTTTCCTACGACTCTGACCCTCTTATACGACTCTCCACCTGCCTCGGTCCTGCTGGAAACTTTTTCCCTTTTCCTCTCCCCACATAGCTTCCCCACTCTCTTTTTCTTTCCTCCTTCCCACCCTCCCTCAGTGCCACCATAAGAGAAGATTACTGCTTGACAAATGCTTTTATTTCGGGAGGAAATGGAGGGGTCGAGGGCGGGGGGATGGGGTTTTCTCACGCGTGAGATGTGGACCCCTAGGATTCCGTCCGCCCCACTTCACTCTCTCTCGCCGGGCTGATGGAAGGTAGATGGATGAAAGTGAAGGTGTTGGAGTGGAGGAGAAGAAGGGAAGAAGCCTGCTTGTGCTTTCTTGCCCCAGTGCCGCCAGCGTGGTTGGTTTGCTATCTCTCCCTCGGGGAGAAGGGGGAAGAAACTGTCATGTGTAGGGGTGAATAGAATTATATATATGAATGTCAAGAGATACCACAAAAGCGAATGCAAAAACCAAATAAATGTGTACGTATTTGATGCACTGAATTGTTGAGGTCTTTACTTTGTTGAATTCCATTAAATGGTAGGAAGAAAATTACTTTGCTTTTCTACAAAACACACACTTTATTGCCGACTAGTTTCGGTACACTGTACCATTTTCAAGACTAGTGACTAGTTCACTAGTCTTGAAAATGGTACAGTGTACCGAAACTAGTCGGCATAAAGTGTGTGTTTTGTAGAAAAGCAAAGTAATTTTCTTCCAACCATACGTGTACGTATTTATAAATACTTAATAATTAAAGGTTTCATATTTGTATGCTAGACTTCTTCTTGCCCAAGGGTGGGCTCACAAAGCATTTAGTTTTATACTAAACATGAACAAAAAAATGAAAAGATGGAACTAACGAAGCATAGTTTGTCCAAATTTGCGAACTCTTAAGAAAGATGGGCGGCTACCCAATCGAAAATTAAAGCAAATTTGTTTATTTTCACTGAATAACTAAATATTTTTTTGAGCCCAGTCTCAGGTAAAAAGAAGTTTTATTTATTTTTTGGGGGATTTCTCTAGTCAGGATTTCACTCGCTCCCATCTTGATTCGTATACATATATACTTATAGATGTATACTTATAAAGATGTGTACTTAATATAGGCAAAAAAGACTCATCTGATTATATGTTAATTTGGCCTATTGAATCAATTTTCGTTTTTTATAATTATTATGTATTTCGATTTGTCACACTTTTATGTAGGTACCATCAGCTTTTAGTAGCTGTAAACTTTTCACCTATGATATGGATGGATTAAGGCTGGGTAGGTAAGAAAGAGAATTCTCGCTAACCTACATTGCCCAATTTTTGCCTCCTCACGAATTAACAATGTCGCAAGAGTAGAGCAATTTTTATTGGCAGCACTTCTTCTACCGGCAACAATTATAAGGAAATCGGACACAAAACCTACCTACTTGAGACATTAGGAGGACAATTAAGTTAGCTTAAGAGGTGTTCAGGGATAACAAAAAGATGACTGTATATACATACAAACTCATATGTATGCACTTCAGTGACCATATTTGTTGTTTCTCTAGTCAGAATTTCCTTTCTAGACCCATGGATAGACATTCTGGATAGACATTAAAATACAGTTTGTCCCAAAAAGAATGACCCGATTTTAACTTGTAATAATATTGAAACAAATGTCACAAAGTTAGCTTAATAGGTGTTCAGGGATAACAAAAATATGACTGTATATACATACAAACTCATATGTATGCACTTCAGTGACCATATTTGTTGTTTCTCTAGTCAGAATTTCCTTTCTAGACCCATTGATAGACATTCTGGATAGACATTAAAATACAGTGTGTCCCAAAAAGAATGACCCGATTTTAACTTGTAATAGTATTGAAACAAATGTCACTAGGCAAGTGAAACAGCGCCAGATGTGATCGGCATTGTTTAGAGTTTTAGAAAAATCCGCTGAATGTTACCACGAGCGCTGATGTGGAGCGTGCACCCTTGGACCATTGATCTAACAATTAGGTCTAACAATAAGGTGCAGCCAGTCTCGCTGAAGATGACGTACAGGACCGCGAGAACAGGCTTTACACTCTTGGCCTCCTAGGTCCCCTGACATAACACCATGCGATTTTTTCCTTTTGGGAAATGTTAAACAGCGTGTTTACGTTCCTCCCTTACCTCGTGACATTGATGAACAAAAAACATGAATATCAGCTGCTGTAGCTTCAGTGACAGAAGACATCTTACACTCAATTTTGGATGAATTCAGCTATCGGCTAGATGTCGTCCGCACAGCCAATTGAGGACATATTGAACATTTATGATGGTTTTTTATAAACCTTTGTCTTTTGTGAGTAATTTAGTATACAATATGTTGATGTTTAGCCCTTCTTTCTAATAAACAGTCTTATTTAAAATCGGGTCATTCTTTTTAGGACACACTGTAGTTATTTAACGGATGCTGTCATGCATGTCTGATATAAAAGACTGATCAATGAGTGACATGCCAGCCGTGGGATGTAATCCAATCCATTAATATTTTTTCTTCACATGTAATGTTTAAATTCACGCTCATTATCGCACCTTGGATGAGCGGCACGAGGGGAAACAATCGACCACACGGCGCGGACTTCATTACTGTGTGATTTTGAAGTACCATCAGAAGACTAAAGTTTTGAATTTTCCTTATGGTGGCATACCTGGCTTGGAGCGTAATAAAATATTCCACTGGTTATTTTTATAGCTCACGGGTAGATGTAGGTTATGTGCGGAAAAGCAATGATTACTTTCACTTAGCAATTAATATACCTAAATGAATAGCGGGCTGTTAACCCTTTATGATATTCATTACCAATGGTGTCATGGTGTCGGAACGCCGCGGCGTTCCGGCTCTGGTCAACAAAAGACATAAAAGTCAGATAACACTTTTATCAATTTTGCTGCCTCAAGATGATAATAACATAAGTTCCTCCACTACCACCTGAATTAAGATACAGGATTAATGCAGCTGTGGTGACAACTACTAGAGAGCCAATAATCAACGTTTGGGAAGAACTTCGTCGTATATCGTCTTGACGTGTGCCGTGTGGCGAATGGTGCTCATATTGAACGGCTTTTTTATAAACCTCTTTGAGTTGCTCTTTAATTTGAAGCATTTCAGTTTATGGATGTAAGTTTTGTGATATAAATATTAGAAAGTGCTAAATCCTCGCTATTCACTTAGAAACATTCAGGATTATGAGCAGTAATTACAGTTTTAAAAATATAGGGATTACGAGTAAAATTTTAATGAAATGTAATCGTCACTTGTAATTCAGTTACTTTTACCCAGTTACTGCCTAAATATGCCCCTTAACAAGCGCTGACTTCTTTAACCAATTGGATCACCCAGGCGTTCATCTTACCACAGGATGAATGAAGCGAGTACCTCATGGTCTAGTTCTTGCCCCCCCCCCCCTATTTTCATTCAACCCGTTCTTCCTCGCAGACCTCCGCGGATGGGTGCGGGGTTTAGCCAAGACGGGGGAGAGGCAAAGCGCAAGCAGCAGTGGTTGGCGGGAAAAGACCCATTGACGGAAATTGAACAGTGGTTAGAGGTGAGAGGATGGGAACGCTACGGCTTGGGGTATATTGAAGGAGGCCTGGGAAAAGACGGATTCTCCGGTCGGGAGGCAATTTGGAACGAGTGCTGTAAGAATCTCGTGATGGCCCGTTAAGGCTAATTCCACCGACCATTCAGAACGTTTTCATTGCCTGTTTGAGCGGCCGGAATGGCATCTTGGTGGGGAGCCGGGAGAGTTTATGTAGCGGAGAACACTATCTAAGGTACGACCCGGTGGCGGCGGATCCCAGAGATCATCTTCGAAAGCCCCGTTTCCCAAAGGGTGGATTGGAGGAGTGAAATGCAGCCGAGACTCCCAAAATAGGATTGAAAAAAATATGACAGGAGTTCTCCAATCGAGCTAATGTGTGACGCGGGAGGCTTTCGAGAAAACAGACGAGTCTCAAAGTGGATTTCACTCCTTCGTTTCAGCTGTGTCTGTAACTTGGTAACGCAGAAACAGGAATGGGAGTCAGGATGTGACTTTCATATTCAATCCCTAATGGAAATTTGCGTATGCATTCCGGAGAATTGTGATGAAGTTGGGCAGAGACATCTTTGATCGTTTTATTTCAAAATTGTGGCTATGATTGATTAATTATTCAGGTGCAAATTTTAATAAAATAGTGCTCATTTTATTCATATTCATTCATATATTCATTTTTATCGACTAATGCACGTGTTTTTACTTACTCCTTAAAAGATTATCATTCATGAACACGTCTAGTCACAATTTGCATCTTGGCTCCTTTCTCTTCCTCGTTTTTCCAATTTTACTCTACATGTTCCTCTATTATGGATTTAAAAATTACTTCTGCCTCTTAATACGTTACGAATAATGTCAAATATAGAGAGATAAGAATAATTCTAAAAAGGGAAGAGCCGAAAAACTGAGAATTGGCCAAATAAAAAACCTTGATTACCTGTAGATAGTTTTGTTGACTCATACTCAGTCACCAGCTACTTCTCACATAGCATTGCCTAGTTGAAATTCAAACCTAGTTTTAAATGTAAAATTCCTTGTGTAAAATATTTAATGCATTGTTGGTAACTTTTTTTTATTAATATCACCATTGTGTTTGGTCATACTCACCTTTGCCCGCTAAATTGAAAATAAGTCGTGATCTGTAAATGTTGAATCAATATCGTGAAACTAGGACATATATTTCATACATAGGCCTAGCAGATTAGCGAACATGCTAACATAATCTCCATGGGGGACAAACCAGGTGGTTTAAGAGTAGGCACTGACAGTGACACTGCTTCTCATAAACCCCTCAAGTCTGACAGTTTGAATGGTAAACCGGCTCATTTGTGCCGAAGTAAGCGCTTTTGAGATGTGACTGAATCACACCCAGTCGAGTTGGCTTTAGAAAAGGTGCCGGGGTGCTTTAGGAAAAAAATGGTGGCGTCCCTTCACTTCCCGTGCTCCAGGCAGTAAGTGGAGGATTTAAATTTGACAGGATGTAAGCAGGACGGGTGTGACCATGCGACGTAATGCGATGAGATGGGGTATTTTCGTCTCCTTTAAGCGGATCACGCATCAGCTTCCTTCAAAGCTCATTCTTATAGACTTGGATTTAAGTTTTCGCCAGCCGTAAACCGGGTAATGTATCGCTTTCAAAAGATACCCGAGCTAACTTTTACTCAACGATTCCACGTGAAAGTTGGCATGGATCGGTTGAGGGTAAATTTCTCTCCTGCCTTGGTTACTGAATAAAAATTTTTACTTTTTCAGCGAGTTTTGGTGGCGTGGCGTAGGGGAGCCTGTCTCCCCCAACTTAAAGGTAATATGTCTGAAAAAAGGACAAAATCTGTACATTCAAGTACAACCAAATTCAAAATAGTTTACTCTATCACTAGTTTAAAAAAATTAAAAACATCTTAGTGTTGTGTCCGGGTAAATAATTTACGGGATCCAGGTGTAGATTTAAGGTTTTTGGAATGACACAATAAAAATATGGGGGTTATTCCACGGCTCCTTAACCTCGGGCAGGATATCTGGCCACCGCAAAGTTAAAATTTTAACTTCGCCCTTGTTCAGGGAAGGGAGGACCCATAGAGTTTCAGCTTGAACTTGCAAATGGTTCACCCGGATTTAAACCCGGGACTCAGAGGTCAGGAGCCAAACGCTTTCATTAGCAACAAAGTACGTTAAGTGCTTTTAATCTATTTTGCGGTGGAATATGACTTGCCAGGAGTCACTCTAAATCTTCATCTACATCGACATACCACCCCGCAAGCAACATCAATAGGCGTGTGGCGGAGATTGTTAGGAAACCAGCTATTTACATAAAAAGGCAATGGTCTAAATAAATTACGCCTAGAATTTATCATAGTCTTTTATCGTGCGGGCGAAAAACGAATTCCTATACCTATACGTTCGAAAATATATCCCTATTAATTAATCGTTTCTGTCAGAACTGGAAACGAAGGAGGGTTCTTATGTTCTCCGCGTCACTTTTAAATATATCCATTCTAAATTGCTCAAGCAATATAAGCATAGCGAGAAGTTTCCGAGTCTCTAGCAGCTCCCAGCCTAACATCTGTGTAACGCTTTCTGTAGCAGTTTTTGACGGACTCTTGTAGAAATCACAGACGCTGTCTCCCATCGAAATTAGGGGAATAATTTGCAAGGCTCTTTCTCTTTTCTTCGTGGGTTTGTCCAATGCAATCAAAGTATTTAATAAATATCCCTATCAATATGGCTCAGAGCAAGAACGACGTTCCCTCTTTTAGATATCAGTGGGATGGGAGCACAGGGGATCGGGTTGGCGTGGTGGCTGGAGTGTTGGCATCCCACCCTGTGAGATCGGGTTCAAAACCCTGCGGTAGCAAAGAATTTTCCGAGACTGCCCGATCCCTACTTGAATGTTGTGTGGGGGATACTTCAAGCGCAACACTCCGTCCGTCGGATGGGACGTTAAGCCGTGGTCCCCTTGGAGTCTTTCATTAAGAGCAGGTAAATGCCGACGCCGGGTTTCTCTCCATCCTTCCCTCTATACCCTTGCCTTGGCTTTGGTGGCGGCGGGGTAAAGGTTCTCACATCTAATCCCGGGGTCGCGGGTTCGTAATCCGCCTGGGTGGATTTCCTCCCGTCTAAGCCATGGGAGTATGCACGTGTCTATCAACTTATTTGTAAGTAAGGACTGTGTAGTCCTAAATTCGGTTCATATATTAGGGATTGAGAAGCCAAGGGATACAAGTGATTCTTTTCTCGACAAATTTTTGTATAGTTAATTGTTAGAAGAAATACACACGAACTTGGTTGCCAAGGGATTCAAGTGAGCCTCTGTTCTGTGCTGACATCCAGTGGAAAATCAAATGCACTACTAAGAGGCTAATTAACTCGTTGTTTTCCATTGATAATTTCTGTACCTAACTCTGTATAAAAAACAGAAGTCACTTGTACCCCTTTGCTTCTCACCCACTCATATAAAGACAGTAGTGTAGCCAGGAATTTCGTCCGGGGGGGGGGGGGGTCCAAAACCAGGGGGGAAATATTTTTGAAAAACAGGGTACTAAGAAATGTGTTTTAAACTAATTTTAACGGTTTTCATAATCGAAAAAACTTCATTTGTTAAAATATTTTTGGAATTCATGATTTTTCAACATTTTGTTTCATTTTATGAAAGAAAATAATTGTTTTTACATTTCGGGGTGGGGGTCCGGACCCCTCGGACACCCCCCTGGATACGCCACTGCCTAAAGACAACATTATTATTATGGTTCAAATTACTTCAGTTGTCCGTCGCCTCCTCCAAGTTTCGTACCGTACGTGGAAGCTGAGGCTTTAGTTTGCGTAAAAAGAGAAGACAAAGCAGTCCGTCCGAGTGCTTTGTCTGTGTTTGTGGGTGTGGGCATAATGCACTAGTGGGGATTGGCTTAAGATGAACGGGGGAAAGACGAGAGGGAAACGGCTGCACAGGAACAGATAGGGAGACGCATATCAATTCATATTTTATGCATCCCATTTCCCGTCTCTTGGATGAGGCCCCTCTTCCTCGAAGTACACGCGCACAAGTCCCGCTAGACGTCTTACCGTCGAAGAGGAGGGCGAAATGGCCGCTTCGGATGAAGGCTACTTGTGTAGCTGCTTGCTTCTCGCTTCCACCTCAACTGTCCGTACCAAAATTACAGATACTAGAGTTTGAAAACTTATAAAAACCATACCCTTTAAGCTACTTTCACGAAATTGGGGTCATTACTTTCCTTATTTTATTGCGCGTAGATTAATATTGTTGAAAATATTTTACATTACTTGGTGAATATAGATATTAGTGCATAAACAAAAAAGTACCGGTTTTTTTTTAAGCCTTTCTAAGTAAACCTCTACTTTAAACATTGGCCAATTTTAAACGCGCATTACTAGCCTCACCAAATTTATACTTGTCATGGAATTTATTGAATTAATATTAAGTTTCATACTTCTCCCGCAATTACAACAATTGTAACGGGGAATTCCACTGAAAATGGATAATTATGCGATTAAAAAATATCCTTCGTGCTGAAAATTGAAGTGAAAGCAGTTCTTCTCTAATCTCCGTATTATTCGTGAAATTGCACTTTGAAAATTGTTGTAATGTTGCGCTCCAAACGACCCATCGCCATTTTGGCTGAGCGTGACGTCAGAGTCCAGTAAACAAAACGTTTACGTGGTGCCAGTAGACTATTTGTCCCAGTTTTAGGAAAACCTATGTATCTCAGTACTATTTATTTTTTTCATGGCATTATATGTTAATTCATCAGTAATGTGAAATATTTATCCAGAATAAGGCTTAAAGAATGTACCTATGCATACTGGAAGATGCAGCGCAGTCTTGACTAGTAGCGCTCATTACTTTTTCATCCTCCTCATCTACGGCGATTTCCGCTGTACAAGATTATTGTTCTCACTTTATTTGTGTCACCTTAGCCCCAACAGTGCACACGCTAAATTTTATAAACAGTTGAGCCTAACAAACTGCTGAAACACTGTATGCCTCTCTTCCAGACCTTAGGAATGCTAAGTAAATCGGCGCAAAATATGATCCGTTGTATTTCTCCAAAACCTTAACTTCACATATTACAATATTGCACCAAGTGTACATTAAAATAAATGAGTAAATGGCAGTAATTAAATAAAATACAAACCAGGCTTTAGATTATTAGCGAACGAGATTGTTGATTTAATTTATGTTAGATTTAAATTTCGCGGCTTCTCAACCCCGCGCCGGGAAATCTTCATTATTGGAAAAAAATAAGCGACCATGAATTAAGCTACCTTCAGAATCTTCCCAGAAGTCTTTACAAAGTCGGAGGCAGCCATTGCGCAATACACGCACCGTAAAAACTTTAAAACTATTCACAACTGTTTTTGACACATCCTTCAAGTTGGATCAGTATCGTCGTAGATTTTCGTTATCGTCGTTACTGTTTTGTTATTGCCATGGAGCGAATCTGCTAACTCGCATTCTGACGTCACAGGGCGTTCCTGTAGCGCGAAAGAATTTAATAATTTATGCGAACTTTGAAGATCTGTAGCAGCAAGAATATTGACGATTATGAAGTCATATTTTGCATACGTTAATAACTTTAACTTACTTAGACATAAAAAATACTATATATGTAATAAATTGACTTTTTAATTTTATGAGAGCACCCTCAAGGTCTTTGAAAATGACGTAATGTGTTGAAACCATGGTCGGTTATTGGGTTTTGGAATTAAAAAGTGTGGGAATTACCATTGGTTTTCTTTCATCATGGAAAGGTCGTGGAAGATGCAGATGAACATTTTTCGAATATTCCTCTGATAGAACTTGGTGTATTCTTTTTAAATTAATCTTTGCCAATGGATTTGTTCAATCAGCAAATGCAAAACGGACTCTCGTGGAGTGATGCAGACATAAATCATAAAATACTCGCCAAAACTAATATCTATGAAAACACTTTCGTGGCAATTCGTTTCTGTCTCGCTTAATGTCTCCGAGTTTCAAGAAAAATTATTTTTTGAAGACGTATTTATATCATTCATCTCTCTATAGTGGTATTCCGTTGCAGATGCTGTTCATTAACGTCCATTTGTCACGTGGATGCGAAACGCGGGAGGGAAATATTGAAAAGTTTATCTTAATATAAAATAACGTTTATGGAGGGGATTTCAAATTGCTTGCGCAAAGATTTAATCTCGGGAAGGGAAAATTTGTTTGAAAAAAAAATTGCTGGAACAGCCCGTATTCCAACAGGATTGGTGCATAAATTTTACTCCGGAGGGTCGATCCATTCTGAACTTTTTCGTGAATAGCTGTCGGGGATAACAAGTGTACCGAGAGATTTTTTTCCCCAGCGATGAATACAACAACTTTTGAAATTTTGAACCGAGGCGATTAAGCGAACAAACATGGCGTCAGATTTTCGATATCATTGAATGGAATTCTATCGGAAACATATTTAAACAGGGGTTGGCAACAAAAAGTATTGGGAGAGCGATATGCAAATCAAATAGATGCCTTCCCGCGTGGTCATTTATTTGCAGGATTCCCGGGCGAAATACGAAATATCCCATTAAAAAAATGCCTATACACACACGCGAAGCCCGTAGAATCCGGGAGAATATTGGAAAATATTAAAGCAATCTCCGAAAACGATAATGCATAAGCTGCTTTCCCAATGTACGATAAAGGACGCTATTGCAGTATTAGAATGAAATGGGTGCTTAAAAAGTGTATTTTTTTATCGGAATGCAAGCTTACAATCTAATTCATTTTTTTATACTGCAGGAGAGCAGTATAGAATATAACTGAAAGGCATAAGGGAGGGTGTGGGGGAAGGTTGCATACTAAATTTTTGCGAGAGAGAGAGAAAATGAACGAAACAAAATTTAAAAAACGAGACGAGAGAATGTAATCCAAAGAGCAATTAAGTCTTAAGTGGGGGATGTTATCCGTTATTGTTTTACGATTTCGAAAGTTTTTCGTGGAGGTTCTCTCTCCCTTAGGCAATCGCGGGAGAATTTTAAAATAATAATAAAAAAATCCAGTCAAAATGACACTTAAGCTTGAAAAATTGGATTCCACATTCAATATTCCGGACCACCTCACTCCACCTCTCCCCCCCGTAGTCCGTCTCCTCCGCCTCGGTTTTTAATTGCATCCAATTAAGGCTCAAATAATCCGTAGGAATTTTTGAGTTTTTTTTCATCTCCCCCGTCCAAATTTTATATTTTTGTGTATTGATTAAGTTTTTGCTTCAATTACCGAAAAAATATAGTATACGTTTATGTGTATATATATGTGCATGTGTCCGGGTAAGTGTACCCTTCCCCAATTCCGCCATCATCTCATCTTGTTCGTATTTTTTTTAATGGAGGCTCTCTCCCGGTGAGCTCCTGGGAGGGTATGAAAATTAAAAAAGAAAAACTAAATTTGGAGTTATTAATGAAAAAATAGAGGCGCCGTCCTTCCTGATAGTCGTTCGTTAGCGCTGGGCTTCATTTTCGAGGGGACACCAGACAATTTATTATATGTATTTTTTTAAATGTGGGACCCTTTTCCCCGAATTGGAAGTCGAATTTCGCTTCGGAATTGTATCGTTTTATTAGATTTTTTTTACGATTCCTCCGAATGTTGTCTCAGTTTTCATTATTTACTGATCATGCTGTTATAGCTCAGCGGATAGTTGTCGCGGAATGCTCTTACGGTTGTATATGTTCGTTTTGTTTTACTATCTTGTCATTTCCTCTGGGGAGCTTAGTACCTTTTTTCATTTGGACGAATTGGGAATATCTTGTTCAAATGTACGTTTATTCGTTCGGTGGAAGGGCGTGAGCAATACGTACAATTGCTATCCCATTTAATGGCGAGACGTTTTATGAAAGTGTAGCGACTGATGTAATGCAGTATTCAAGGAAATGACCGCAGACTGGCTAGCGGTATACCTTAACGAATTTACCCACAAGTGCACGTAATAAATAAATGCGAAACTTCACTTAGCGGAAATATCATTTGCCTTGACTGGGATTCTTATCCGGGCCTCCCTAATTCGCGCAAGGTGTTAATTTACATCCACATATTACAGTGCAAGCCACCTCAATAGGACACCAGCCGTTTACACGTAAAAAGAAAGTTCACTATCGAAATTACGTAAGATTTTACAGTTTCCCAGCGAACAACACGTATAAACTCTTCTCGGGATACCGTGCGGGTAAGATTATGTAAGAGCGCCGACATTTCGGATACCCACTCGCTACGCATTCTCACGGCTACTGAGAATGTTTTGCGAGTCGGTACCAGAAACGTCGGGCTCTTACATAATCTTACCCACACGATATCCCGAGAAGAGTTTATGCATCGAAATTACACTTAGCATTTATTGAAGTGCTTTATTCATCTAGGGTGAAACGAATTTCCATATCTATCCGTTGGGCAGAATGCCTCCCTTAATTTACCATTTTTGCCGGACCTAGAAATATACTGGGGATCTAATATGATGTTCTCTGTGTCGCTCTTAAAGATGTTCTCAAACTCTCAAGTAACTTCTTCATTGTTCAAAGCACCGCAGAGAAAGATGATGCTGGGGTAGGAGAGACGGGTTCGAATCACGGTCGATGAAAATCATTTTTCCTCGATGGAAGATTGTATGCAAGTTTGGAAATGTAAATGGCGACGATGGAACCAGGAATAAGGTTACTGCCAGTTGCAAGGGTGTGAATGAGGTTCGCGATGATTTTAACGAGATTGGGTTTCGGTGTGCTTACTTACTACGGTGCTTAATTAATACGGTCAGCGAGGCCGTCGCGAAGATGTCACATTAGTAGGTTGAGCGCTATTAAAATGAAAGAATTGAGTCGCTGTTATCCTACAAATGTATTCTTCCGTCCAAATTCCTACTCGAAATTTTTCTGGCTACGATCTTGACCGCTGTTGAGGAGAAGAAATGATTGTACCAGGCGAACAGTAGACAGAAGAAATCTTATGTGCTGCTCCAAAAGGATAAGGATGTAATATTTTATATTTTTGCATGAATGATTCTGCCTATTCATGCATAAAATGTAATTGGGGAAATTTTTATAGTATTTTTTAATTATTATACATTCTTTTGAAATTAAAATCCTATTGGCTGTTTATAAAGGATAAGGGAAAACATAGACCCTTGGCTTAACGAAGGAAGCTACTTAGAAATAGAGAAGAAAAAGGAAGGTAACAGAGATTGTTGAAGGAATGAAGAATGATATAATTGATACATGATCGACGCAATATTTGCAGGAAAGCCTTATAGAAATTTTCCTCATCATAGCTAGAGGGCAATAGCGCTATTTTTTTCACAGGCGTTTCATTGACCATCGATCAGTATCAACACAATCGCGTCTCATTAAGAGGAAATACACCAAAATCATAGCTCAGGAATGACTATGAGTACTAGAGAAATAGGGTAACCAACAGAACGTAGTTCCTCAAATGATAGCAACATATTTTTCGAAGGTGTGATTCTCAAGCATCGATAAGTACATATATATGTTTTTCATTGACAGGATTGTGGACAGTGCGTTAAAAATATGAAGTGAAGTTCTAATGATTTCGCTTTGTTGAAATTATAGTATATTAAACCATGAATGCAAAATTTAATATTTTTGCACCACCGATTGTGCCTATTCATGCATTAAATTTCATTGGTAAAAAGTTAATAGAGTTTATTTAATTGAAATACATTCTTTTATTAATTGGACATAAAAGTGAACGCTTAGCAATTAAAATTTTCGCTTGTAATTCGGTCGTTTTTTTTCATTATCTCAGCGTCAAATCCAAAAGGTTTTGTGACTCCATATCAATGCAGGAAAATTACAATTAATTGATTAATTAACCAGCGAAGATATATGTATGTCATTCGCATGGTTTATACTTTTTCGATTTAGTTTTAAACTAAGAGAAAATATAGCTCTGCTATGCAAGAGATGTGAAACTTTTTTTTCGGCCATAGCGTGGTATTCTTCATCCACTTAATTGTGAATCATTTCGATAGAGCATTAAATGTTTCTGGCAAAGGCATCACTCTGGTCGTTCAATTACTGCGGAAAATCAATTAACAAAATTTGCTTTTCATCTAGGATGTGGGGCATGCTCAGAAATGCACGTAAGCATACACGCTAGGTAATAATTAAATTTGTGTATCACTGGTTCTTTTTCCACTTCAAACCTTTGGAGTCTACTCTTTTTTAGAGGTTTTAATTTTATGAGCAATTAATAAGTTAAATAAATTGCAAATGAAGTTGATTAACTATTCCAAGCTTTTAATTTCGGAGATTTAGAGGGTTTAAATTAATTATTTTTCCCAGCTCGTCAACAGATTGCTTACATTTGTGGTTTTCTGCATTTTCCCACCCCCACTCTGATCCAACCCATATCCAGGGGTGTGAGTAAGTTGGGTAGGGGAGGGTCGGGGGATTTCAAATTAAAACGCTTCGTAATTAATTCGTACAGTTCATCCAATTCATACCGTTTTGGAGGACTCATTTATATTACACACACAAACACGCTTCACCGTTTCTTATTTGCAGAATTCATAATTACTTTCGTCAGATGGTGTAGGTTTTGTGTTTGTATATCTATATATATATTTTAAATTGAGTTTCTCCACAGAATACTATAATCCAGAGTGCATTTATGTGAGTTGTTTTTAAACCTATTTCGTAACGCAACATCTGGTTTCATGGCGATGTAATTCTTTTTAATCTTTTTTCTTTCAATTTTGAGTCGAGTTGGAAAAAGTTGGAGGGAGGAAAAAAACCTTGACCGTGTGTCATCTGTCAACAGAAACGAAGCGATCTGGTTTCCCCGAAAATATTCCTAATTCTCTAATTAAAAAGATCACAGCCGGAAAAATAAACGTTCCGAATTAAATGAGATACGCGAATTAGTTCATCGAGGTACGGACATTTGTTCACGCTTGGAAAAATATGTAGGCTAAACAACATTAAATAATCTCGTTTGCCCCAGGGGAACGAATTAAGCGGCTTGAATCATTTACGCTGATAATACTCAGCGGGGCCGAAAATATTCTCAATTATTCCTCGTTTATGATTAATTCACGAAACATAGCGGTTGAATGGACAATTTCATTCCTCATTTGCATATTACGAACGCTTGAAGCACACAGCCGGTGCTAAACGGTGGGGATAAATAGTAGAAATTTTTAATTTCCTTACGGAATGGAATTCGCTCCAACCAGGGCGCAGCGTTAATGTCTCATGCAAGTGGCGTATAGGTAGTACTGATGCATACCGTGCAAGAGTTTCCTGTTTTTTTTGTAGCGAATAGCGAAATTCACGTGAATGCGTGTGGCACCACTGTATGTTTAAATGATGCTGAAAGTTGAAACTTTTTCAATTCTAATATTTCCTCAAATTAATTATAGCTCTCGCCAATTCATTTTCAATTGACGGGGGGAGAAGCCAAGGGGATCAAGTGATTTTCTCTAAATAGAGTTAGGTAAAGAAATTTTTAGGAGATATGTACTTGGCGGCCCAAGGATACGAGTGAGTCTCTGTTCTGTGCTGACATCAAGTGGAAAATGAAATTCAAAGTGCAAGTCAAAATATCTAGCTGATTTCGTTTGTTTTTTACATAATTTCTGTGCTTAACTCTGCTTAGAAAAATACATCACTAGTAACCTTTGGCTTCACACCCCCTCAGTTGGTTTCACGTCTATGGAATAATGTTATCACTTCAATATTAGCAATTACGGATAAGAATCTAATTAGCAGTAAATGAAAATTTCTTTCAATATTGAGTTGAGTTAGAAAAAGTTGAAGGGAGGAAAACCTTGACTGTGGCCTATGCAAGGTGGCGAGGGACCAGGGGCCCCATATTGCAGCCAAAATTTTCTTTCTTCTTGTTGAACTGGTCGATATATTTTATCTGACGTGTTTATAGGTATTCAGCAAAGGTAAGAAAGAAAAATGAGTGACTAATAATGTTTTATTAATCTATTTTGATTTCATATTCATTTTCATCCCGGATGGCAGAGGGACAAAGTCACGTACTTTATACAGAAAAGGGACAGGATTCAAGTTGGACCTGAACAACGGTTTCTCCTCTGAGGTGAGTCCGTTTTGGAATGCCATCGATGTATATTGAGTGATGAATTTAGGAATGGTATTTGATTTTTATACACAGGTAGTCGGTACTATACCACTGAGTCACTCAGGACACTGAAAATTTGCTAGGGAGTCACTACTACGGCATTAATGGCACGATTTAATTTTGGAGAATGACGAGCAGTTCCCGAAACCTATGTATTTTATCTATAATGTATTTTGGGGTGAAAAAAATTGCTTCACTATCGAAACATTTTATATTTAAGCATAAATAAATACTTTCTTAACTCCATAGCATTAAAGTGCTGCCGTTAAACTTTAGGGTTTGGACCTCTGAAGTTGGAAAGAGTTAGGAAACAGCGTTAAGGATAATAAAATACTGTGACACAGTCGTGCATGAAATGCACAGCCAAGGTTTAAAAAGTAGCTCTTATGAGCGACATAAAAACTCGCCATTGGCGTGGAAGGCGGTCGCGTTAAACTTGAGCTCTCCGCTATTCTTGGATTTGAATCTCCCCCTTCTACTACTTGGCGTAATGTTTGCGTTTTGTCCGGACCTCTGACGACCACTCAGTGAACTTGCTTGATGGTGTAAAACTCGTGAAAACCCACCGCTGAGATCGGGCGAAGAAAAAAAAAACTCTCCCGTCTGCATGTCGTTGCAAAAGGTTAAATGGTCCAGACGAGCTTTGTAAGTAATTTCTCGTATTCGCGCCTTTCAAAAAGTTTTTCATCGTGCTTTGAAGAAAAAAAGTGTATGCCACCTCCTCCTCTCCGACGTGTCCATAAAGTTGTTGCGGACATTTTACGATGCACAATAAGCATGGTAGGGTCGCTATTTTTTAAAGGCTATGGGGTCTTGCGATACAGGCTCTCTCTCTCTCCAACCCGTCACCACGTGATACCGTGAGAAGACGAGGTTTCCAAGGGTAATAAAACTAGTTTTACTCGCCCCGCGATGAGTGAAGTTCTTACCCCCTCCAAACCCCTAGCCCTCCTTCCACTTTGGCGAGCGGTTGCGTAGACGTCTGGCCGTCTACTTACGTGATTTGCGGAATGGAAATTTTTGCACCTCACTCGAATGTCTGTTTGCTCAAGTTCCTCATTCCTCATCCAGCCCGCGCTTAGCAGTCAAATTACGGAAATACTGCCTTTCGTTGAAGCATTAGTTGGTTACCATTAGCCTTATGATACTAATGACATTTAGTTCGACTCATTTAAGTCATACATTATAGTATTACATTCCTTACACTAATACTCTGGGGGGGGGGGGGGATCTGCAGACCAAACGGAAATTTCCAGAATTTTCGTACATTATTGAATTTTGATGGGTTATTTGCCTTTTTTGCCTTAAATATTTATGATGAATTGCATTAAACCGGTCTCGGTGGCGGTGGGGTAAAGTCCTCGCCTGACAAACCGTAGGTCGTGGGTTCGAATCCCGCCTGGGTAGGTGATTCCTATCCTATCCAGGGCGTGGATGCTTGTGTTGTATTTTGTTAATGCTGGAAACCTTTGTTGTAAAAGGCCGCTATGTGTTGTTTACGGGGAAGTTGACAATAAATTTAAAAAAATAAATAAACAAAATTAATCATACCATTTTCGTCTAATCAAAAAATTAGCAAATTTTAATTAATCTGCTGAAATATCTCCAAAGATTGCTCATCCTTGGAATATCTACTCCCCCAACCTCACCGGAATAAGCCTGCAGCCTTTTCTCGTCACTCTACCAGTTTTACAACTTTTATTGGGCCCTATGACGCTGCACCGTGTCTCCTTCCGTTGTTAAGATAAAATAATTCACGAAATGGAGAAATTTCACGATTTTATTCAAGCTGAAAGTGCTCCAATTGGTCTGAAAACTAGTTTCTCAGTGAATCATGTGGTCTAGATTCGAGAAATGGCATTGAAACCAATGGGAAATGACACCAAAGTCATTGTGGCAGCTGTTAGTTCACACCATATCACACTGTCACAGACAGGAAGCTTGGAAACCAATAACCTTCTGGTATTCAATTTAATTAGGTTGGATAACACAGAAAAAACAAGCCCTATCCGATTTGTTCCCCTGAGGGTCAGGAAGAAGTGATTTGCACTCTCACTTTTTTTTATAACGGTACGATGTATTCCCAGTCAAACTATAGGTCTCTCTCTTCACGAAAAGTTCAATGATTTGTACCAAAAGAAGTATACTCTTAGTTGCAACGATGTGAATAACGATGTTATTTTGATGGACGCCATTGTTTTAGGACGAATACCAAATATTACCTTGAGCTAAAAACAAAAAAAATTCCATCCACCTAATAGTATTCTATTTCATCCGGAACTTTTACTGGTTCCCTCAATTTACAGTAAGTTTTCCCATTCAAATCATTTATTATTCATCCTATCCCACATATTTCTAGTGTTATTCAATTCCAAAAATAGTTGATGCTCATACCAAGAAATGAGTACACTTACCTGATAGTGTACCTCCTGGAACCCTTGTTCAAAGAATTTTTCTTTCTGCTTACCTGTAATAAATGAAATACAACATTTTAAAAATACGATAAATGTAAATTACTTAAATATTTTAACATTATTTTGAAATAAAATAACGTATCTACCACTGAAACTCTTCGAAGAGAATAATTACCTAATGAATACTATGATTCTTAGAAACCAATTCCCATTACTTGGGCACATTTTAATAATAACCCTGAATGAAAAGCCATTAATTTTGTAGTAATTTAAGAAATAAATAAAGAGTAAAGTAAGTAATTTTCGAAAAAAGTGACTTAAAATATTCGCTCTTTGTACCATTTCACGCAGATTATATTTTTTTGTTCCTGTACTCGGAAATGATGTTTCATATGATTTTATGTGTAGTCGTCTTCATTTATTGATCAATTCAGGCTGGCATTTAAAGACCTCAGGAGTGAATACTGGGAAATGATGTTTAATATGCCTTTGCATGTATTCCGCTTCATTTCTTGATCGATTCAGGTTGGTACTTGAAGATTTCAATGGTGAATACTGGGAATATGTGGGAATGAAACGGTTTGGCTTCACTGCTACAGGCGTTGTATGGTGTCAGAGAAATCTTGTTACGACGCAACAACCCCATCCTTTTTTTTCAATTCTCAGCTAACGTTTCACTTGTCCCCTCTCTTTTCTATTTATTTTTCTCTCTCTGAAAACCTTACCGACCTCTTGACTGTACACCTATGTACACGTACACACACACAAAACTCCCATCAGCCCCTTCCTTCCTCTGGTGAGCCTCAACCCCACTGACTGCAGCTTCCCCGACGAGGGGCAAATGTTGGGTACCTCCTGTTGCTGCGCCGCCGAGCCGAGCTCAAAACGGATGAATGAAGTAAATGGCGGAGCAGATAAGCTTCCCACTCCATCCTTCCTTCTCGTTCGTTGCATCGGTGGTTTGGCTTGCGCGGAATGGAGAGTGAGAGATCTATTTCCTTTCGTTCCCGTTGGCGTCGCCACTCTCGACCCATTGCTTTGCCGAATGATAATAAACTGAATGAGGGAAAAAAGCGCTAATTCTTGCATCCTCTGTTTTTTTTTACAGCCATGGTTTTTAAGCGGAGTGTACGAAATCCGGGTTTCACAATCCAATCTAACTTGGTAGTGTTTAAGTCCTTCGTGTCCCAAAGATAGCGCCTCGAATCACTTCCAGATCAACCAGACTAGAATCACCCCCATAAAACCAATACTTTAAACAAAAACGTGTAAATATGTAAACAAGTCAATTTTTTCCCTTCAGAACGTTTGGCGTCTTTGTTTAGCCATGGTCCTGTGGTTACGGTGTTCGATTTACATGCCGATGTGTTGAGATCAAGTCTGTGACACATTTTTTTTCATAATTTCTTCCACTTCAACTATTCGCTATAAAACTACTAGGGTGATTCGAGGGTGATTCGAGGATAACACCCGATGGACCGTGTGGTGTGCATGTGGCGGTCCTCTTGCATGCTGCATGTTGGTGATTTGTCACCCCCTGCCAAACACCCTAAAGGTGGCTCGCAGGGTATTATGTAGATGCAGATGTAGACTATAGTACTGAAAATTTTCGATTGAATTCTAAGGCACGATTTCGTACGCTTCCATTGTAAGAGGTCGCCAATATTTTGATTCCTTGTATCTACTTAATAACCCGCAAATTTATTAAATTTTCGTTTATCAGGGGACGTTAAGACATCGTAACTGTCACAAACTGATCACATTGTGGGACAAGTGGGGGCAAGTTCCCTCCCCTAGACCACCTCGGAGTTTGAGAATTTTTGTTTGGGGCAGTCTGACGGCTTCACCTGAAATATGGACCCTAGACTCTTCTTCAGGCGCTCTTCCCTAGCTAACGACTACACTAGACTACCACGCTCAAAAAACATCGTAATGCTTGAAAATATTCATTAGCGACTCGAAGAAATTAATATTCCCACGTTAACACAGTTAATTCAATTTTTTTTATCTCTAAGGAGCGCATTTACTCACCATGAAGAAAGAAATGTAACATTAGTTCTACAATGAAGCGTTCTATTCAGTTGGTTTTATCTTCAATAATTTCTTTTAGCATTTTAAGGTCGCAATTCGCCCCGATAAATAATATGATTTTTAAAGTTACATCTAATGAAATTATTCTAACGCTTTCCGCATTAATTAATTTTAGTGAGTGCTGAACAATTTTATTTCGGCAACTATAATATTGTAATTGGTATGGAAGAACTTCAATAAAAACATGCAGTCGAGTTTTTGATACCGATTTTCTCAATAAAATTAAATTTACATGAACTAATGGATTGCAAAATTAAACCTCAGCCGTGGTGGGTTGTCTTTACTATACAGAAGCTACGATGGTCTTGTTACTTATTCAGGAGAAAATACACGCGCTGAAGCTTACATCGTTTTATTTCCCTGACTGCTGACAATAACCGATTGTTAAAAATTGATTGCATTTGATTAATTTCGTGAAATAGAATGCTGAAATTAATATCGTATATCTTTCAGTGAGAAACTTTCTGCATGGAGTTGGAGAGAAATTATAATTTAAAAGAATTATAGAAAGTCAAAGCTCAGCCCACTCAGCTCACCCCTAGCTGCATTAATATCAGGAAAATAATGCTTGATAGTTATCGTAAGAAAAATCGAGGAAAAAATATTTTGGTTTAAATTATGGTATGACCATTTACTTGGACTCAAAAAAATTTCATAGGACTTGAGGGCCCCTTTTTCACCTTCCTTACCCTTGAGCACTATTTTAAACGAATGGGTCGTTACTTGATTGGCCAATTGGAGGAAAAAAAATGAAAGATGAAAATGATGAGGAACTCTTAACGAGGCGAAATTTCCGCGTCTGAGCTTCCTCCTAAATTGTTATTCGAACTAATGAGAAGAAAAATCGGCAAAAAAGGATAAACTGGGAAATCTGATACATTTTACTTGCATGTTGTCGGTCTCGTTGGATTTTATTCCGAGGGGTAGGTTCGAAGAAATTCTAAAAATGACGGTTCGAGCGGGTGAGATGTGAAATAGAGCGCAAAACGATATTTAGGTAGGTACGGCAATGTCTACCTTTTGGTAATTAGGGAATGCAATTAGCTCATGCAAATAAAGAAAAACCAATCCCCTGAGGTCTATTTATTACATAATACACTGCGGTAGCGTCTACATATACACTGCGAGCTACCTCTAGGGTGTTTGGCAGGGGGCGGTCAATCACCAGCATACAGCATGCAAGAAGATTCCCACATGCACACCACACGGTCATAAAAATGTTACGCATACTAACCAATTATACTTCCACATCCATTTAAAGGCAAAACTTTCCAACTACTCACGAAGGCAATCTGCCAATACAGACATGCTGTTAGAAAAACAGACAGTTATAAAAAACCCTTCCTACATAGAGGAATAAAGGAGTGGAACGACCTACCTGAAGTTATTTTTGAGATCTTCACCGCAAATGCGAAAACTTTTAGGAATAAGTGTTCATCATGTATGGTTAATTACATATTGGTTAATTAGGGAGTGTTTGAAATTGGATCATTCGGGTCAATATTCATTTGTTAGTTGTATGATATTAGAATTAACTTATTTCATGGAGTGTTTGGAATTAGGCTATTGGGGTAAATGTTCAATTGTTGGTCGTATGATATTAGAATTAAGGTATTATTTTTTTACTATAGGTTTCTTTTCTGGTTCTTACTTATTTATTAGATTGGTACATTTGTTATTCATGTGTTTAAATCTAATGCTGCCACCAGGAAATTGCCTACTTGCAGCCATATGTAATAATAATAATACGGAAGGAAAGGCTGGCGAAAGACGAAGTTTATATATTTTTTACAGGTCATATAAGTCCACGCCTAATTAAAGTAGGGTATTTATGTGTGCATAAAACTAAAAAGATATTGAAACACTAAGATCTTCGAAGCACTGTGCAAGCCATCACCAGGGTGTGTGGCATGGAGTGACTCCACATTAGGCATGCAGCACTCATCCTAGCCTTAATCAGAATAGCACTCGCTTACCGGACGCAGACCAAGCACACAGGAATACGACACGTGGTCAGACCAGAAACTAGGGGAGTGTTAAAAACACGAACATGCACCCATGCAAATAAAAGTATTATTGAGTAATTGAATAGAAATGATTATAGTTAATGACGCTCTGTTCATGAATGATTTAATACTTTACTGAGCTATGTCATTATAGTTCGGGAATTCATTAAGTATCGATATATCAACTTTTCCATGTTGATATCCTAAACTGTTTATTATTATTTGTCACATTAACAAAAAGCACAGAGGTCAAAGGGCGAGCACTGTAATCATTCATAAATAAATCCAGATGATAGCGTCTCGGTGCCAAAGAGTAAAGGCCGCTACACACGGGGAATGATCATGAGAATGATTGTGTTGAATGATCACGTGATCATTCACAGGATCATGCGAGCAAAATAGAACGTGTTCTAATTTTCACTGAATGATCATGCGCATGAAGGTTCATTCGCGAATCGTTCCGTTATACACGGTGAATGATCATGCGCATGATCATGATGAATGATCATGCGAATGAAATCATTCGCCGCGTATAGCGGCCTTAAGAAAAGTAAGTCAGTAGGTGTTTCGGGCCTAGCAAATGGTGAATAATTGCTGGTGAACGGATTATGTTTCTTGAATATGTAGCTCATTTACGTAAGTTGTTTTATATCAAACCGTGGACATAATTATACTATTTATACATTTTAGTTTGTTTTATTTCTTAGAACGATGTTATGTCTAATAAAATGTCATACCTGATATGTATCTTTGAGAACGATTGACAAAATCTCGGATCTTTCTCGCGTTTCAAATCGGACAGATTTGACATCTTGAGATGCCTCTAAAAGACTCCGTTATGTTATAAAAATATGAATGCATAGAGCGCGTGGGAATAGGGACTGAATAATGTAATAAAGATGAATCATTTGAGAAAGCGAGTTGAAGTAACTGTACATAGGGGAATGCTGTTGTTTGGCAAAATTGTAAATATATTGCTGCAAGATGGACTACGTATAATGCGCAGAATACCTGGTAGGTGTCATTCCTATCCCGCCCAATGCCATCTATTAAAATGTTCTGAAATATACTGTAGTGATTTTTTTTAGCCTCGCATGTCGGGGCCGTTTTTCAAGGAAGAGAGAGCTGTTGAATGGGTCCCCAGGTGATTCCGGAGTCGCGGTAGGGTTTGAATCTCATTCGTACCTCCCTCTCGGCCTCATAGGGTACGGCCCACGATGCCCGTGGATTCAAATGCGGGAGGAAGCTTCCACTGGGTAGGGGTAAATTCCCCCGTCCATCCTTCCCTATTGCAGTTATTTCTACGAACAGGGGAAGGTGGGACTGTATACGAAGAAAAAAATCCTTGTCCTTGTTTACCGGGAATACAGAATATTCCTCCGTCTTGGGGATGGCCTTTTCCCCCACCACTCCCTTAACTCTGCCGCCGTATGCCCAACGTTTTAAATCCGGGGCGAGGGGTCTTCGAGTCTTCTGGGGACACCTCCTCCTTGTAAGTGCGTCGGCCTCCTCCTTTCCGAGTCTGGAGTGGCACCCTTGGGGGCTGGCGTTCGTCACGTGACCGTATCTCACGCCTCCCCGTCCGCGTACCTCAAACTGGGCTCGAGTCGTTTTTCCTTTCTCCATGCATACATATAGTTCGAGGGAATAGTGTGCTGTTTTATCTGCATACATAGGTGTATTCCTGCTCATAAATATGAGATGTTATTCTATCTCTCTTTCTATTAAACGTCTCAATGTTGGTCACACAGAAAATTTTAAGCAGAATCTTATTTTTTTATTAAAAAACGTATGAACCAGAAAAAAACATAGCTCTTATATTTCTTAAGCCACTAAGAAGTACAGCTAAGTGCCCATTTCTCCTCATCAAACAACGGCATAAAACGGATATGCGAGACACGACACGAACAAAGGGGTGATTCGCGAAGAAAATTTAAAATTTATAGATCTAGTGAACGGAATCACTACAAAACTGAGAGGGGCCCTTATAGCTTGATAAATCCATTCCAAAAGATAATTAACTCTATAAATAAACATATATAACGCTCAAATGGTCATATGCTATGTGTGCTTGGCTTGGCCTCATAATTAAACAGACTTTTGGCAAAATATCAGTAACGGAAAGGTAGTACGTAACTCAATAATTTAAGTAAGATGTTTGGATAATGATAATATATGTAATAACTTAAGATAACTTCTGATTTGCGCATAAATTAAGGGAGTCCGTTAAGAAATACTTTAAAGACGTTGAGGAGAAAAAATAAAACGATAAAAACATTTGATTTTGAAAGAAAAATGGATGGCAATGTGATACATTGACTGAATATAGTCCGACTGTACTTTCGCCGAATAATTCTTCTGTCGTCGAATAATTTTTCCGTTATCTTTTTTTAGGATTACATAGTCTTCTTCTCTCCGTCTCCTATTATAGCTGCCTCATTGCCCGCTCAGTCGATCCATATAATGTTCATCGCTCTTCTGAAGCACCTTATTTCGAACGCCTTCAACCATACTCTAGCTGCTATCTTCTATGCCTCAATGCCATAGAGAAGTATACTCCAAATTTAAATTCTAATGCATTGCTTGCATACTTCAGCGCTAACATTCCCTGCCGTAAGTATATCCTCCTTTTGGTGTAATAAAATTTTTGTCTTGGCTATACTGCTGACATTTTCTTTCTCACTTCTTCCATCACTGAAAATTCTGCTACCAATGCATCAGAATGCAAACACGTTTCCATTTTTATCTTTCTTTTCTAAATATGTTCTTGATTTCTCCCTTAATGCTGCATGCTAACATCTTAGTTTTCTTCACATTTATTTTCAGCTGATATCTGGCCATTATCCTTCCCATATTTTCTTGTATCTTCTCCGATATTCTTCTATGCCTCTGCTACTACGGCGATGTCATCGAAAAATCGTAGAGTGCCATTCCTATACTTTTTCCATTTTGAGTTAATGCCGTATTTTAATTCAATGTCTTTAAAAGTGTGGCGGGGGTGTCAGGACACCAGCCGCTAAGAAATAAACAGGAAATGCTCTATGAACCTAAGCAAAGCATTAATTTAATAAGCAATATAAAGCAATTAAATCCTTCGTCGTTCGTGGAAAAACGAACTCTCAAACTTATCCGTTCTGTAATTATCTCTCTTAATTTATCGTTTCTGTCGGACCTAGAAACATATTGGGGTTCTAATATAATGAGATATGAAGTAAACACTTTGAACTTTCCCCATAAAATATTTTACCAAACTATAGTCGACATGTTTCGCTGCACTGCAGCATCATCAAGACTCAGTCTTGATTAAACTACAGTTTAATGAAAAAATTTATGTGGAAAGTGCAAATTGTTTCACTTCATATCTCATAATGGATCTCCACAGTTTATCTGCCTCATCCATCCAATTCATCTAATATAATGATGTCCCTCTTATTCAGAAAGATGTCTATTCACAATTTCTCTAGTAATGTAACTATATTCCTGTATGCATGCTAATCATTAATAAATTTTGAGATATTTAATATAATACACCCTAGAATAGACTTGCTTACCATTTTTCTCCCTACTTATCCCCAAAAGCCACATCACTCCTCCCCCGCGTGATCTTACCTTACCAACGCCCATATCTTCTCTCTTACCGCACCGTGTATATATATATCTCGCGCTCGCACATCCGCGTGTGCGTTGGGAAGAAAAAGAGCTGCTGGGTGTTGAGGCAAGCCTTTAACTTATGGCGTCCATTCCTGCCCTCATTTTCTGTCGTTCCTCCAGTCCAACCCCCTTCTCCATCACCCTGGCCGCCCCATAATGCTCCTTTGGGCGCAGCGCTCCGCATTCGGAGATCCGACCGCCGGTAAGTCCGTTATCCTGCCGCGCGCGTCCATCTCGCACGCCTTTTCCCTTAAACCCAATGGATATATACATAATATAAGCCGGAGCGCGCGCGCGCACCCATGGAATGCTATCTCCCGTGGGCATTAGAGGAGCCGTACGTACGTCTTGGAAGACTTGTGGGGAGGCCGGCTTCCCAATGAAACATTTAATCCATTCATATGTTATCGTCCGCCCCGCTTGGTCCGCAATGCCCCTTGTCCACGCTGTACGGCCCCTGTGGGAATGGCGTAGGTATGGATAGAGAAAGGGAAGGCACCGCTGAGCCCCTCCACGGCTTTCCTGCTGCAGGTACGCGCTCCGACGGACAGAATGTATGTGGAGTACTTCATTGGTCCCAGCTGGTTTATCCCGTCTTTCGCTTTTTTCCCTTTTCCAGAGTATTGAAATGGAACATGGTTCCTCCGGACTGAGATCAGCGCGGTGGAGGACATGATATGATATTACTGCGAGCGGAACATGAATAGAACCGTGAGTAAACTTAAGGCAACAAGACTCTATTTTATCATCACTTCCTAATACTATTAGCATGAACTGAAATGGAGACAAAAATATAAAAAATTGTAAATTGGAAAATTCTAAATTCCCTTCTAAATTGGAAGATATGGCGACTTCAAGAAGATGGCCGGAGACAGGAGGGAATGGAGACAGCATTGGCGCGGGGAACATGCCGACGGGCAGTACACCACGAGATGATGATAATGAAATGGAGATAGAATCGATTATTTCTGATTTATCTTCGAGATGGCGGCAAACATTAATTCTGAGAAATAAAAATCCTATTCATACTCCACCGCACATAATATCTCCAGTAATACGCACTTTTCCGTCGTTCTGAATTGTCAGGTATATAATATGGAATCGCTTTTGCTTGCCGGGGGGCAGAGCCCCCTAAGCGAGCGAACCAAGTAATCTTTGAAGTTAATTAAACGAGAGCAAGTATCAAAAATTCTGTGCGCAATCTCGCCCATTCTTAGATTTTTCAGACAATTATGATCGCAAATTTTCGTCCAAAATTAATTATTTAATATCCTTTCAAATCCAGAGTATTAAATAAAATGCCGGAAAGGCTGGATACCCAAGAAAAAACGTTTTCATTGTAATAACAAACAGCATCCAAAAATAGTTTCCGTTGCCAGAGCTCAGTTGCGACTCCATGTTTATGCACAAAAATTTCTTAAAATTGTCTCTCCTACCACATCCTGATGCATTGAAAGTTCCTCCTGAAGCACCCTGCAGTGGCGTAACTAGGAATATTCTTTGTGGGGAATGAGAGCGGGAGAGAGGGGATGGGGTAGGGAGACCTCCCACCCACCACCCCCTTTTAAGAAAAATTTTGGAAAAATGTCATGCCTGCAAATACATTTCACATAATTTTAGCACCTAAAATTTGGGTTTCATTAAAAGGTTAAGTTAAAATTTACTTATGTCAAAACTAGACAATAGTTTTGAATATTATTTTTATTTCTCTGAGGCTTTGCGGGGGGGATCTATCGCGTATTATATTAAGAATTGCATATCATTCATTACAGCAGTGGCATAAATAGGGATATGCCATGGGGGGACGGGATGGCCTAGGGTGGCGACCCTTCCCACCCAGGCAAAATCTGGTAAAATTTTTGAAAAATGACATGCCTGGAAATACATTTTACATCATTTTGGCACTAAAAATTAAACTTTAAGCAGATGCAGTTAGTATGTGTCAAAACTAGACAATAGTTGTAAATATTTTTTTATACCTCTGAGGCTCTGGGGGGGATCTATACCCTCATCCCTCCTCCATAGTTACGCCACTGCAATGACTTCTTTTGACTAATCTCGGCATTTTTTATGATCCCAGGTAGTAATGTTTTGGAGAATAATAACCGAAGTGGAAAATAATATTCGCCTAGGTAACTATCTTGCCTAGGAACCAGTGAATGGGGAACTATGGGGGAGATGAGGGGGTAGACCCCCGCAACGTCTCAGAGAAATAAAAATATATTCAAAAGTATGGTCTAGTTTTGACATATAATAAATTTTAACTAAACCTTTTCATGAAACCCAAATTTTAAGTGCCAAAATGATGTAAATTGTATTTCCAGCCATGTGATTTTTCAAAACATTTCCCGGACCCCCTTTGCCTAGGGGGGAGGGGTCGCCCCCCAGCCTCTTTTATCCCCCCAAAGCATATTCCTAGTTACGCCACTGCTAGGAACCGTATGGCACATTAATATATTACAGCAAAGGCTTATAGTTATAGCTAATAAATAGTAAGGATCGAGGCTGAATTGTTTTGTAGTCAAATATTTCATTAAGTTTTATTTTAGAATTAAATCCTCCATTTCTGGAATACATTCCTGGGATTAGGAGGTCATAACTACTGTGCCTTCTCCCGTATCAGATGTAATTGTTTAATCACTAACACCCTGAGAAGTGAACGTAATTAGATTAAGGACTTTCGGCAATTTCTCCGTAATTACGGCGTTTTCATTCTCACAATCAGTTCAGTGCCGCAAATATCAATTTTCATCGCTCAAAGTCAACAGCTTGTTCGCGATTGATCGTACATTTTCTCGGGAATACGATATCGCAAATGTTGTCAACACTCGTTATAAACTCCCTCAGCGATGTTCGCTTGAAAATGGAATGTGAGATGTAATAGGTCCTAGCCGGTAGATCTTAATTAAACCTTGCCAACATTTCGGGGAACATTATTATGGGCTTTAGCGGCGAATAATCCAAATCTCATTCAATCGAGTTGCGAAATTGGGATGGGCCTTTGGCATTTATTAATGATTTGGCGTAAAACGGAATTCGTGGTCAGGAATGACCTCAGCCATATGTGCTACGAAAGCAGCGAATGAAACGGTTACTCAAGGGAATCAGTCATCCATCCCCGGTAATTTGATTAGCATGGCCATACAGCGAAGAGGTAGGAGTAGTAAGGGGAGCCGAATGATTTGAAATCGTGCGCCGAATGCATTACTGGCGAAATTGAATGCTTGAAATGCAACTGTTATCCGTTCATCAAGCCTAATTAGAGTCTTTCGGAGGTCTTTTGGGAGCACGCCACAGAACTTGGATCAGCTTTGGTGATTAGGACGTTATTTTTCATGAGATGTGGGTGCCATTACAATGAGATGGGAGAAAAAATATGCTTCTACACTTTTTCAAATAGTTTTCCCGTACATATACGAACCATAAAAAGCTCTAAAACCAGGGAAAACTTAAGTTTTCAGTATACATCTGTTGTTACCCTGAAATGAGTCGTTCCGTGGTATTTTTCTGGCGTATTGAATAAGAATTTTAAATGCTTTTCGCACAGTCTAGCTCTTATTAGTCAAAATCAGTCAGTTTATTTAGAATGTATGCAATTTCGTTGCCTTATATGAATTGGATAACAGCAGTAGTATGTGCACCTTTAGACGAAGGCGAAATCAAGAGCGATTTATTTCTCTAATTATCATTAACTGGGGTTTCTTGGCTAAGCGATTGACAGTAGATAGAGTAGAACCTAATTAGGTAGGTTTAAATAGAATGGTTGTTTAGCATATCTCCTCGACTTGTTTTCGTCCCACTTTGAATTTCCATTTTGTATTCACGCAGGGCCTATTTATTTTCCTCATTTTCGTTATCTCTTTCTTGCCTGCCCTGTGCAGACTTTCTCAAAACTCTTACCTCAACATGGTTTTTAGCATCTTACTGATTCCACCTTTTTTATCGTAGACACTTGATCGGTATAAAACTTCTTTCCGACTTCATCATTATGAATTAGGCTTCATTTCTAGTGATTTTCGTAATTTTTCTAACGTTTGCATAAAATTTGTGCTGAATAACTTATTTTTAGGTCAATGCTGTTCAGAGCTCTTTTTTATCCTCGTCTTTTTACAAATTTTACCGAGAAACTACCGGGGAGAATTTTGAATATTGTTTTCATTTCTAAGTTGGTATGCTGATATCTGCCAAAAATTCTGTACATTTTGAGCTGAGCCCCATCAAAGTTATAAGAACACGCTATGCTTTTTGGAGCTATTTGATACGTGAATACTCATATTCCGGTTACCAAATTATTTAAATTTGGAAGCACTCTAATCCGGCTATTCTTCTCAACAAACCCTCAAAAGTACTTCGTAATCATGGCCCACGATATATTGTAATAACTAGTCCTCTAAATTACTGTTAACGTAGGATTTTGCTCATTATCATCTCGCGATCATTACTCAACCATCAAATTGGATTAATGGAACCCGAGATCAGGTGCTCAATTTAACCCTACGCCGCAACGTTCATTGTCAAGTTGACGTTGCGGCGTGGGGCAATTGTTTGGTAATGATACAGACAATCCTCTAATTACGTAATTTGCTATTGTGTTACGTGATTTCCCGTTTGATATGTGTGTCATCTTTCGCAGAAATCAGCTATTAGGAGGGGAAGTAACCAAGCTATTCCATAGCATTCGAATATGTTCCAGTGAATATGTAGAATGGTATGGTTTTCATGGGAATGTACTTACATGGGAAGTATACACAGGTGCTATTTCTCTGGAACGAAGCCTCATATAAATGAAGCATCAACATGCGATGATCAAACCACTTCTAGTGCTGAATTTGGAACGTTTCTAGAACTATAGAAGAAGAAAACCGATTAAATACCCTTTCGATCATGTAAAACCATTCGTTAATGATGAAAGATGATTTGCAATTTTCCACAAAAATAAATTTAATCCGACCCGAGTTTCGATGTTACTACATCATTTTCAAGGGTGCATCATTTGCAAATCATCTTTCATTATGAATCGATTCCACTCCATCTCGCTTGATTCCTCGAATTTTATACATTCGTTAATGGGCTAAAATATTTATCCCAACATAAAAAGGAATTTTTTAAGATAAGTGTATGTAAGTGAAGTTGAACCACTAGGTGAAGAGGAACCGTGTGTATTGCATACGGAAAATTGCGACTAAAAGAATATAATGATGATTACCTACTCCGGGCCGACCCGTAGAATTTTAAATGAGTGAAATCATGGTTTGCATAAGCTCTTCAAAGTTATCGCTAAAATGCCGACCGGACATGTATATTTTCCCGACTTATTTCGTACCAGAGGTTTGGATTAAGGTAGGGGGCGGAATTGAAGATGGAGGAGGACTTATAGGTCAGGGGAGCCTAACTCCTTACGTAAAGCTGCCGGTCTTGGGGAACCCTCACCAAATACGGGCCCTCATCCTACCAAAAGCTCGCGTGGCGGTGGACGGCGAGAAAATAAAACCGATATTTTATCGACATCGGGGAGAGGAGGGTTGTTTTCAATGGGTGGATTCGGTATATGAGGCAAGGGAGAAAGGAGAGGGGACTATACCCCCTTACCTCCCTTTCCTTGCTCGGTTTCGCTTCATCTTAAGATACATTCCAGTTTTCCCGAGAGAGGAGGAGGCCGAAAAGGGGAGTCTGTGGAGAGTTTGAAGTGCGGTGAAGGAGGGGAATCGGTTTGGGAAGAGATATTGGAGGGGTGAAGGGGAAAGCCCAATTCCTTGGAAACCCTTGGCGGCCATAGGCACGCATCTAACACAACATTTCTCTCTCTCCTAACCTTCTACTCCCCTTCCTCCTTCTCCTCTGCCAGAGTCGTTCTACACCCCACTGAGAGCGAGATGCCAAAAACTCTCTACTTGCCCCGAAACCTCTCTTCTTTCACGTTTTCTCTTTTCTGTTTTACTTCCCTCTTTTCTCTTACCCTTCGTCGCGAGCATCTTCATTCACTTGTTTTTTAGTTCGCTGCCGAAACGTTTTTCTGAATGAAGCATCCAATCGCAGACTTCCGTGAGGGTAGATTTATCGGGCATCCCACCGGGTGAAAATTTGGAAACTCTTGGCGCCCATAGGCACGCATCTAATGCAACATTTCTCCCTCTCCTAACCTTCTCTACACCTCTCTGACGGGGTCGTTCCCCACCCCTTTAAGAACGAGATGCCAAAAACTCTCTACTTGCCCCGAAACCTCTTCTTTCACGTTTTCTGTTTCCTGTTTTACCTCCCTCTTTTCTCTTACCCTTCGTCGCGTTCATCTTCATTCACTTGTTTTTTAGTTCGCTATAGAAACGTTTTCCTGAATTAAGCATTCAATCGCCAAACTTCCGTAAGGGTAGATTTATCGGGTATCTCACCAGGTGATAATTTGGAAACCCTTTGCGCCCATATGAACGCATCTAATACAACATTTCTCCCTCTCCGTACCTTCTTCTCCCCTCTCTGCCAGGGTCGTTCTCCACCCCCCTGAGAACGAGATACCAAAAACTATTACTTGCCCCGAAAACTCTCTTCTTACACGTTACCTCTTTCTTGTTTTACCTCTCTCTTTTCTCTTACCCTTCGTCGCGTGCATCTTCATTCACTTGTTTTTTAGTTCGCCATAGAAACGTTTTCCTAAATGAAGCGTCCCATTGCCCATAGGTTGCGATCTTTTCGTTGAATCCCACAAACTTACCACACTGGGGAAAACCCGATTTTAAATCTTCTATAATGGACAATTGAGTGTTTCCCACAATTTTTTTTATCCATATTCATCCCTCGTCTTAAATTTCGCTGTAGATACATTTTCTGAATGAGGCGTACGATCGCCAACCTCGTGTGTCTATTTTGAAATATTTAACGCGATTTCCAACGGTTAATAATGTCGTTTAATTAAAAAACTTACTACATGATTGGAGACCCAAGAAATCGCCCTACATGGATGAACGAGAGTTTCACAGCTATTCATCATCCAAAACCATCTCTTGACTTTTAGCTCGGTGAAGAAACGTTTTCCTGAATGAGGTGTCCGATCGCCAAGCTCGTGTGTCCATTTTGGAATATTTAACGCGATTCCCACCAGTGAATAATGTCGTTTAATTAAAAATTACTACCTTATTGGAGACCCAAGAAATTACACCGCATGGATGAACGACAGTTTTCAAGCAATTCGCCATCCATAATCATCTCTTGTCTTTTAGATCGGTGAAGAAACGTTTCCCAAAATGAGGCGTCCAATCGCCGAAGTCATCTGCTCATGCTGGAGGGTTTAACGGGTCTCCCATCTGTCCCAAAAGCTCACTCCCGAAAATGTCGCCTCTGACGCTAAGTACCTATGGTTGATTACTAGTGCGTATAAAATTAATAAGATCGGGTGCTACTTGGTGGAAGTGCTCAATATTTATGTTGAATGCACAAACTTCGTACTATCCAAAGGTTTTTTTTATTACGAAGGGGATAATAAAATAATTTATTTTACGTGTTGAAATAAAAAATTATTTCGGTATGAAAAAATAGTACACTTTCAAATTGATTTATGGCTCATAGCCGATTAATTCTACAATAAGTATTGATGTTTAACCGATGGAATATCTCTGTTCTTCTTGTTTGAAATCTAAACCATCGCAAATTTTATGAGAGACAAGTAGTAAATCGGCGAACAGTCATAAAAATGGAATAGCTATCCTACTTGTACGTAGAACTGTTGAGCTGTAAATTCGAAATGAGAACATTTTTTGGAATATTTGCAAAAACTCGACAAAAGATTTAATCTGCACTAGTGAACAAATGCGGCGAATAACTCGATTGTACGGAGCGGTTAACTACTTATTAGATTCGCGGAAATCTGAGAACCATTGTTCTCTTCGTCGTGCCTAATCCACCAATCGCTAGGTTAAAACTGATGCCACATAATTTCGGAGAGAATGATTTACTAGTCGTTTCCAACCCGCAGAAATCTTTGTACCACTCATACTGAAGTTAAATCACATTTGGGGCCCGGATTCCGAGTCCACCTCACTGTATCTTCCTCAGTTCATTATCCATTGTATAATTGGAAGGTGTCGAAGTTGAAAAATTTTTAGATCATGTAAAATAACTAAATAAGAAATTTGGACCATATCTTTCAACCCATTTTTGTTGAGATTCCTATCATTTGGCGTCTTTTATTGCCCCGCCGACCATCCTGTAGCCTGTCAAGTATCATACGATTAGTAATCATTAATTTTACCCTTATAGCAGTTGACCTAATCCACAGTAAATCGAAATTTAGTAAAACCGGAGTAACTCTGGCAAAATGCAGAGAAAATTGGTCATTTAGTATGCAAGTAATAGTAGTGACAATACCACATCTGCGACCGATATGTCCATCAGAACCTTTTTCAAATCAATGTAGCCTTGCTTACCTCAATTCCAACCTTATTAGGTACCTCAAAGTTCAAATCCATGTATCACTTCAGCCCCCTCACCCACCCCTTGTGGGGCCACTGATTGTGAGAGTTTTAAATGAGTAATTCGTGACCAAATATGACCGGTGGAGTGGAAGGGACGCGTCGTCTAAAGCCAGCCAGGCTCACCAATGGGCAGATCCCAGCCCATCTCTTAGATCCCTTCAAGACGGCAGGCATATTTACCCCCAAGAGAGGGGGCGGACATTGGTAGTGGAAGAACTACTTCCCATTCCTTGCGTCTATATCTATTCCTGTGCCGCCATATCTTCCCTTCTCCAGAGCAAACGACACCCATGTGGTCAACGGCAGGGTTGTAGCGAGACGCAACATAGGTGGACTTCTGCTGGAGTGAGAAAAATAGCACCGATGGGGGAGGAGGTGCGGGATAAAAAATAAAGGAATGGGCAGTTTGGAGGGAGGATGTCGGGAACTGAGGAACGAATGCGAAGTCCGAAGGGGGCGAGTCCGCTCGGTGCCGTTACTTTGGGTAACAAACGACTGTCGGAAGGCGCTATTTTTGCCGCCATCGTGGCGTGGTGGAGTTGGGTGGGTGGGGAACAGTTTTTTCTTCCTTTCCTATGTTTTTTTCCGCAAGGGCTAAAGAAGGTGTTTGAGTGCCGCATTGGAGTATATAAGGGGAAGGTATGGCTGAATCAAGGGAGAAAGAGGATGTGTTCAGGTGTACGTGGCCGGTTCAAGGGCCGTGAGAATAAATTTGGCGTTCCGAACGGCGGCGGTTTGGTGGCCAGCATCCAATTGAATACCCTCCCATAATATTTCACTTCGTTCGGAATAAAGTCGAATGCGAAAGGAGAGGAGTTTTTTTTTCGAAGCAAAAGTCAAGGTTACCGCTTCCCGTGTCCCGCTTGCCGTGTCGAGTTTAAAAAACCATCCATAAAGCTATTTATGGTTATTTCAAAAGAAATTAAGATCTGATTCTGAAATTTGGTTGCGACCGCAATATATATGCATAGCTATTTTGTAATAGGGATGCTTTGAATATTCATTCTGTTGGGAGTAAAAGTATATTAAATTATCAAATAAATCATTTTAAATCGTCGCATTACCTTGAAATAGAAAAGATTCTTACCGGTGCCTTCTGAGACGTTCTGAGCTGGTGACAAAAATAAAGTTTTATTGACTGTACATAAGATACTAACATCTGACGTAATTTGAACTAGTTATCCGATTAATTGAAATAAAAAATCAAGAGTATTTAATAATAGTAACAAAAGCAGGCGAAATATAGTGGAATGTTACTTAGTTATAGTTATATTTAGTTAGATCTAACTGTGATTACTGTTCTGTCGTATGGTCTCCTTACTATGTATTTCACATTAATACTATTGAGTCTATCCAAAGGAAGTTTGTTCGTATGGTTTCGATAAAGTTAAGACTATTTGATAAGGACTATAGCTATTCTGCTATCTTGCCTCTATTTAATCTTCCTTCCATGTTTAAGCGGAGACAGTGCTCTAATATTATTTTCTTGTATAAGCTATTAAATAACCTCGTTGATTCCCCTGTCCTACTAAGAGAAATATTCTTGAAAGTTCCTTCTTATTCCACTAGAGGTGACAACCTTTTTGACAATAGCCATCACTCACGCAACTATACCCATTTTTCCCCATTGCAACAAATAATGCGTGACGGCAATTTATGTCTCAAAGTGGACCTATTTTTTGATTCCTTACCTTCTGTAATGAGGTACCTGAAAGGATTACCAGATAAGATGTTTACTTAATACTTAATTACCTATTTAATATGTATACTATTGTCATTGTTGTGAAATCTTATAGCATTTTATAAAGAATTTTAAGCTTTGTAATTGGGCTTCAGCCCGTTAATTAATAAATTATGAAATTATGACATCCTGTAAGTATTAAAAGAACAGAGAGATGACACTTTTCTCCAGGTTTACTGAAAGTAAGTTTTGATCGTTAGGTCCTTTGTACTTGATAATGACCTAACGGTAAAATGCGTCATACTTTCAATATACCTATGGAAAAGTGCTCTCTGTTCTTTTAATACTTAAAAGTATTTAACTCTGAATCTAAGTTGGAAAAATTCTTTCGAACATTGTAGAGAAATTGAGAAACAATTATATTTTATAAATTATGAGATAGAAAGTGTCATTGCATTTCATAATTTAGTATGCTCCTATTACCCTTAGATCTTACTAGCTTAGTAGGTATAAAATTATTGGCTGGCATCATAGAAAACACTTTTCTGGGGTAATTTTCGTGTAATATTTGTAGCTCATGTTCGTTTTCCACACCACGTTAACATGAACGCAGGACATTTTCGATAATAATAATGATAGTTACCGTACAGTCAGCCTCCGAATATCTTCGGTCTGACCCAATGCTGTTTATCAAGAGCTGCTTTTCGATGTAAAAGAAGACCTTTACCAATTATGGCGATTGTAATCGCTAGTTCAGTTCATTTGAAATCCCTTATCCCAGCGGAAGCGGATTTTAAATTCCAGGGATGTAAGTAGTTCGATGGCGAGAAAAGACAGGAGGCCATCGAGATGTGAGTTTGGAGTAGAATGGAGAAAATGAGATGGAGGTAGAAGGAATAGAGAAGAGGAAGTGCCTAATAGGCGAAAAATTAAAAGTTGTACTGGAGGCACAGTGAAAACAGATGGGGTTGATGCTGAAAACCGAGTTAGAGAAGGGGATCGTAATAGTGTGGTGGCTAGAGCATTATATTTCCACCCCGTAAGCACGGATTCAAATCCCGGCGGCGGCAGAGAATTTTCAGAGACTGCCCGTTCCCTGATTGAATATTACAAAAGATGACGCTCAAAATCGGCCTCTAAATGTGTTGTCATCCGAGGTGCATTAAAATGGGTTTATAAAAGCCACCACTCGCGTCGCTGACGGACAAAGTGATCCGAGTTTCACGGGGAAATAAGGTATAATTAGGGGTGTTAACCGAAATTTATTCACATGATCATCTTATCTATCTAATTAATAACTTTTCAAAGCTATTCCTCGCAATAACAAACATTATTATGCAAAACTTTGGAAAAAAGTGGGTTGCATTGTACTAATCACCGCGCCGCGGACATTTTTGAAAGCCGATTAAAATGCGACTCAAGTGTCAACAGAAATCAGCCTTCCGTGGGATGGAATTGGACCTCCTCTCTGCTGTCTCCTTGGAATGTCGAATGGAGAACATTTCTAGCGCAACACTCCGTCCGTCGGATGGGACGCTAAGCTGTGGTCCCCTTGGCGCCTTTCGTCAAGGGCAGCCTAATGCTAATGCCGAGTTTCTCTCCAACCTTCCTTCCATACCTTGCTTAAGCTGTCGGTCGCCTCCTCCAAATACCATACCATGCCGAGTAAGAGGAAAGTATTTTTCGTAATCAGGAATGAGCAAGGAAGAGGATGGAAAAAAATATGGACATTATTGTGAACTTAAAAGGGAAGTTTTGGCATGGGTGTAGGAATGCATGATTTGTAAAAATTATTCATGGAATACTGCCGTCGTCGGTGGAGTACTTACGTAATAGAAACAAATATCTCATTCTCCCCCTGTGAAGGATGATCTCTCATCTGGAGGATCTCTCTTTGCGTGAGGGGTGGAGGAGGTAAGGATCGCGGAAATTGAAAGTGTTATTACGGAGAGGGACGAGCCTCATCCTGCTCCGTATCTCTTAAGTGTGGGCGCTGGGTGTGGCCCCGGGTGGTTATGGGTAGTCGTTGGCCGATGGCCCTGTGGGAAATCGATGGACCGACCTCTTGACCAAACCTCTTTATCTATTTCCCTTCTGTTCTTATCCGCTTTCCACCCCTTCCATCCCTATCCCCTTTCAATTTTTTATCTTATGTGGTCCACGCGCCGGGGTACGTCCGGATGGAATCGGGAATAGCTACCGGATCCACTATTTTGTGACATAATGTTATGGTCGATCTAGTTCATTCTCTAGCTGAGTATTCTACGTTCTATACTTTTTTATCTCAGTCGTAATGATCCATTCGTCAATATCAGTCTTATGGCCAACGAATTCCTTCTCTCACAAAGTTCAGTTCTATTTCCAAGTCTTTCAGTGTGCTGTGCTACTTCAAACTGTCTTTTCTAACTTTTTTTAATCAACCAAAATATTTCACTGTCTCTTTTTGGGATGTTTACTGGCAGCACGTACTCGGCGTAGTGTAAATTGTTGTAACTTGATCTCTAATACTAGCTAAAATGGTGTTTTTCCTTTCTCTTTGATCATCGATTTAGAGTCGGAATGAATAGAAGGAAGAACAGCTGCAATAGATACTATTTCACTCCCTTTCTTACATAGCCTAGAAGTATGAGTAACTTTCCTTTTAATGGGCAAAGAAGTGAAAACCAGAGCCCGTAAAATACATTATTTGGGCATTAATTTATTGAAAAATTAACAGTCGAAATTTGATATGTGGCCCACGGAGCATTAATACTTTTCTTTAGTGGCCCGCACGACCATTTTGGTTGGCCACTCGTGCTCTAGCAACTATTTATGCACGACCAATTGTTGAGATAGGTATATTATTTCATAGTCGTTGTGCCTCCATGTCATATATTTTCAATAATATCTTACCCTCAACTGAAGTCTTTTTTCTTCTCATTTTTTGCCATTTTATGAGTTTTTTTTTAACAGTGAAGTATTTCTGGGTATGATATTCGGAGGAGGCGACCGACGGCTAAGTTCATTTGCGCCATGAGGGAAGGGTATGGAAGGAAGGGTGGAGAGAAACCCAGCGTCGGCATTAGCCTGCTCTTAACGAAAGGCGTCCAGGGGACCAAGGCTTAACGTCCCATCCGACGGACGGAGTGCTCTATTTGAAATACCCTCCGCAAAGCACTCAAGCAGGAATCGGAGAGTCTCTGAAAAACCTCTGCCTCCGCCGGAATTTGAACCCGGTCCCACTGGGTGGGATCCGCTTTAGCCACGTCACCAACCCAAACCCAGTAATTTTGGGGAAATTATTGTTTTTGCCGATATGTTTTTTTGCCTCTTACTAAAGTATTTCTTTTGCAAACATGAGAACAGCATGGTATCGCACATTTCCGTGCAAACTTAAGTATTTAATGTCTTTAAAATCCAGAATATATATAAAATGTCGTAAAGGCTGGATACTCGAGAAAAACCGTTTTCATAGTAACTGTAAGAAAACTACATCCAATGCAATATTTGATCTGCCAGTTGACATGGAGTTGCCACCCCATGATTATGAGCAAAAAATGCTTATAATTGTCTCCCCTACCACCTCCTGAAGTATTGCAGGTTCCTCCAGAAACACCCTGTATAACCTCTGATAATTATGCTTTTTGCGAAGATCTGACATCTACATCTACATAAGACACTGCGAGCCACCTCTAGAGTAGAATCTGAGTTTTTCCCGGCGTATGCTCTGCAGGAATATTTCTCGGGTTTCCCACCGGGTGTCGTATCGGGTTGTAGTTCCCAACGTTTCCATGACTAAGTCCGTCATCGTCATCAGGTTACATCAGGGTTTAACCTGATGACGATGACGGACTTAGTCATGGAAACGTTGGGAACTACAACCCGATACGACACCCGGTGGGAAACCCGAGAAATATTCCTGCACCTCTAGAGTGTTTGGCGGGGGATGACCACTGATCAATCACCAGCATGCAAGAGGATTCCCACGTACACACCACTCAGTCATAAAAATGTTACACATACCAACAAATTATACTTCCAAATTCTTGCAAAGGCAAAACTAGCCAACTACTCATGAAATCAATCTGCCGATAAAGCTGGAACGCACAAAACATCCTCTTTTAAATACTAGAAAGACTCAGAAACATGCATAAAGGAATACATAATTTAGTAGGCTCCACTACAAGTTAACTAACCTATAAGTCAGTCCCAACGCTCTCGTTGTAGTCTCTTATCGATCGTGGAAAAAACAACATTCTGAATCTATTTGTTCTACAGTCTATCTCTCTTATTTTATTTTTATAATCTTATCTACCGTAGTATGTTGGGGTTCGTAAGATTGACTATCGTTGACTAACTTCCTCGGCAAATAAATTGCTCTTGAATTAGCATAATAGGTTTAGTCTATTTTTCAGTCTACGGTCGGACAGAAATTCCATTCCAAATGGATCTCAGAGGTCAGTAACACTAACAAGACTATCGTAACAACTTTTCACGTGCCTGGCAGAAGGACGAGGCAACATGAACTGTGAGGCAATTCCTAAGAATGTAAGATGCCTACTATGCCATCTAATAAGCGTGGCACAGTCCCTGGGGACTTCTTACTCTGTTTTTTCTCCCTTCTCCGATGAAGTTCGACTTCCCCTTCCCCTCATTGGCCGTCTGGGGATTTGCACGGATGGGGTGTATGAGATGGTGGGTGTAAGCGAGGGTGTTTTGAGTGCTGTCTTTCGACCATTAGCGTCTCCCCTTTTCATTGCGGAGGGTAGTAGGTGGGGTGCAGAGAAGGTCCAACACGTCAAATACTGAGGTGCACTTGTATGGATGGGGGAATTGCAGAGGAGGGGGTTCATTGAAGAAGATAAAAGTGCGACCGACTGGAGGGGGGAGATTTTGGCACGAGGGCACATCCCCTTTTCCTAGTTGAAGACGGTAACAGCGCTAATGGAAGGGAAGATTTTACTGTCGAATTCGAAGATGACTCGATTTTTGGCTATCAAACGAGCTTGTACAACTGGCCAGTCACGAAGGCATTTGAAAAGAATTATACTGTGCTAGCTTTGCACCCAGAAGTCCCAGGTTTAAATTCCGTAAGTCTTAGTCCTTCCTCTTGGCTCACATAGTCGATCTATTTGATTTTCACCATTCTTCGGTGTTTCCACGAAGTTCCAAGTTTACGGCTTCACCCACGAATAACAGTCATATACGTACAACTGATTGAAGCAAAGCTGTTTTTTTGTATTTTACGCGGAAAAAAGACCTCGGGGTTCTATAGTCCTGCTAACATCAAAATCCGATTTCGCCCTTAAATCACTGCCAAAAAAGTAGGGTTTTCTGCTGTTAGATATTTATTTACCCTAATGCTGCGAGATTCACATAAAAATTAATGGGGTTGCAATCATTCGCTTCGTCTTTTAAAACTCTCACCATCAAAAAGAGTTTTCTGTCGCCAATAGAATACAACTTTCTCAAGATGATGGTTCAAACGACAACTGGTCGGGAGAGAAGGTATCCGTTTTCCATGTAGCTAGCGGACCATTTATTTATTTATTTCATCACCAAAAACGGCACAAAGGCTTTTACATTGGCTGTTCATTAAATAAATAATACCTAAAAGATAACAAAAAATAGCACAAAAAATAAAAATTAACAGAAAACAAAATTATTAAACATAAGAAGGGGCACTATTGATTAGACAATGGTGAATTATTCAAATGGCCTTTTAAGGTGGCTTTGTAACTAGTGTCAGAGGAAAAGAGGTCCAGGGAAGGGATTTTTGAAGCCATGGAGTTAAACAAGGAGGGGATTCGGTAGAACAGAGAGCGTTGAGAGATGGAGAGACGGAATCGCGGAATGTGAAGCAGAGAGTTGTTTCGTAAGGGGTGAGAAGGAATATGAAAGCGGAAAAGAGGGAGAATTTCGTTTGTCCGTAGAGAACCGCTAGAGATTCTATGCAGAAACATGAGGTCAGATAAGACACGGCGGCTTTTTATGTTAGATATCCTGAGGGAGGAAAGGATAGCGTCACGGGCGTAATATCTGAGTGTGGGGATTCGATGGCGGGCAACAGCAAGAAAGAAGTTTACAGGACGGTTGAGCAAGTTTAGAGTAGTGGGGCAGGCGGTAGACCAAACTGAATATTTCTATTTTAGAATATTTCTATGGCCAAAGAGAGCAGTGAGAAATGTGCGCATTTTTCCCGACAGCTGGCGGTAATTTTTTGGTTTACCAATGTTTTCCTCGGTTCATGAGGAAACGAATCCGCTGTCAGTCGCTGTCACACCGTGCTACGGTCTACATCCAATCCTAAAACCACTCGACGAGAGCTGAAGATGGAACCTTAAGGGTAAGTCGCTCATTGCTTTGGCCCATGTCATTTTGAGTCCACTCTTTTCTAATCGTGTAGTATCCAGTGACTATCTAGATCCCTCAAGTTCCGGCCAATAGCGGGCAGAAAAAAGTCAGAAGGCATTCGTTATTTGATATAGCGTAAAGATACGGATCATCCTTTCCTTTGTGGCAAATACTAAGGGGAAAAGTAAATTATTGAGGGGTCGGAGAGCAATAAAGGAGCAAATAATGAGATAATTATGGCAACGCTGGCTTCCCTCTTGATAATGCGGATGACTCGTGGAGTCTTGGTAGACCCCTCGAACAGTAGGCCATTTCTGTGGCCTATAGACCACCTCGCTCACCCACTATTTACCGTAAGAGTTTCCAACTCTGCTGTAAAGAACCTATAATTTAGCGAACTCACTCATTTCCAACCCGATTGAACCCGAAGGTTGGTATGTATTAGTGAGGTTAGAGCTCACCCCGGACTAAGCCATAGGTGCATGAATTTTGCATATTCAGCCTCCGGACTTCAGAATATTTCCCCATTATTTTGAAAACCCACCCTTCGGAGAGGGGGTTGAGTGGGTGTGGTGATATTTCAAATGCAGCACTCCGTCCGTCGGATGGGACGTTAAGCCGCGGTCCCCTTGGCGCCTTTCGTCAAGGGCAGCCTAATGCTAATGCCGAGTTTCTCTCCACCCTTCCTTTCATACCGTTCCCTCATGGCGCAAATGACCTCAGATATCGGTCACCTCGTTCGAATACCAGAATATACAATTTACCATACTCACTCATTGATTCAACCCGAAGGTTGGTATAGATAAGTGAGTTCAGAGCTCACCCCGGACTAAGCCATAGGTGCGTGAATTTTGCATATTCACCCAGCGGCATTTAGAATATAATAACCCCATTCCACCATGGGGTTATATTTCACCATCGCATATCAGCCTGCGGCATTTAGATTATTTCACCATTATTTTGAAAACCAACCCCTTGCCAAACTCACTGAAAGTGGCCAGCAAGTACCAGGTAAACTATATGTTGAGATGGGGTGTTTGCGTGTGAAATGTAAAGGAAGAGGAGGAGGATGGATGGATGAAAGAGGGAGGGGGGAGGAAGAGAAAGAGAGTGGGGGGAGGAGGGAGAAATGGAGGGGTGGAAAGAGAAGGGAGGGGTAAGAGAGGAGAGATGGAATGGGAGAAATTGGTTGTATCTGTGAACCGGAGACCTCCATTAGAGGCCATTAGTGGATTGAACGCTGCCGCCAACATCCCTACCCCATCCCTACCCCTCCTTCGCTCACCACTGCGCCCTCTCTGAGGGAGTTACGTACGTGTGGTGGGGGCAGTGAAGGGGAGGAATAGGTGGAATGGGAAGGACGGGGGATTTGGAGAGTTTTCCCTAGGAAAAAGAGACGGGATGGTGGGTTGAGGAGAGAGAGAGAAAGAGAGAGGCCTCGTTCAGATTACGATTGTTCCAACGATCGTAGGAACCAGGGGTACTGCATTAAGGAGGCCAAATTCAACCCCATGGAACCATTCCTCTCCATTCAAATAATCGGATAATAAAATTTGTAATTAATGGATCGCTCAGTGCCCATCGCCTCTGAAGACATTTTTGAAAAATGATAAAAAAAGCGAAGCGGTAGCATAAAAGAAGCTTTTACAGGAAGCGCTGGGGCTTCTTTATTTATTTAATTCAACTACCCCAGAAAACAGCGTAATGAGAAGTTTACATTGGGAGTTTAAACAATCAACAACAGACGATCACACACTAACCCATGTCCTGGAAGGGGCAAGCTATCCAGGCGGGCCCATTTAAATGTGCAACATATTTAGAGGCCGACTTGAGGATCCGCTTTTGCAATATTCGTGGTTCCAACAATCGAAGGAACCAGGGAGACTGCAAAGAGGAGGCCCAATTACACTCCATTGAAGGCTGATTTCTGTTGCCGCTTCGGTCGTATTTTAGTCTGTTTTGAAAAATGTCCGCGGCGCGGTGATGAGTGCAATGCGATCCACATTTTTTATAGTTTTGAATTACATTGTTCCTTATTGCGAGAAACAATACTGACAAATAATGAATATAATAGATCACATCCTCATATTTATATATTTCGGTTAATACGCCTAATTGTACCTTATTTCTATTACTTATAACTATTTTCCCGTGAAACTCGGATCACTTTGTGCGTCAGCGACGCGAGTGGCGACTTTTGTAAACCCACCTAAATGCGTGGTGGGTGATAACAAATTTAGAGGTCTCTTGTAGATACTCTTTTGTAATATTCGTGGTTGGAACTATCGTGCATTCACGCTATGACGGTGAAACCTGTGCTACCCTCCAGTGCTGAAATCTAAAGTGAACGAGACACTGACGGGTAGCAAAGCTGTTGAGGTATGCAGGGTTAGGATATTACTGTGCTCAACGTATATTTAATGTATATTTCTTCTTTCGACCATATTCTTCCTTACTGGGATAACTCCATGAAAAAAATGGAGCGATGGGCGCTTTGCAAACTTTTCGTCTTCTCTTGTCACTTCCTCTTCCGGTTTCGCAGCGCCTAATCATCGTACCGTGGAATCGTACGGAACTAAGTGTGTTAATGTCAGGACTTGCGTTCACACCACAAGTTCCACCTAGCGGCGTTGCCATGGGGGGTACGGGGGGTCCGGACACCCCCCCCCCCCCCCGAAATATAAAAAGCACAATTATTGCCCTTCATAAAAGAAAATAAAATATTTAAAAATCATGAATTTATAAGATATATCTTTAACAAATTAAGTTTTTTAGATTATGGAAAGAGTTGAAATTAGTTTAAAACCCATTATTTAGCACCCTGTTTTCCAAAACTTTCCTCCCCTGGTTTTGTACCCCCCGAACGAAATTCCTGGCTACGCCACTGGTTCCGCCAACTATCGTTAGGACGATCGCTGTAACAATCGTAGTCTGAATGAGGCAAGAGGGACAAGGTAGAGTTTTTAAGGGACGCAGGAGTGACTGAGTGGTTTTCTCAGTTGCCGTGTGGATGGTGTGCGCGCGGAGGGAGGGAGTTGGATTCCCGCGAATTGGGAGAGGGGAAATATCCCTGAAAGGGAATGGTAGGATGGGATAGACTGCGAGGAGATTGTGGTGGGATAGAGTGTTTCTAATAGGATTTGATTCCTTTGCCGTGCATCACGGTGAGGAGACAGCGTAAGCGTTAGAATAAATTCTACCCCTTCGAATACTCAAGTAAACTTATACATGTATGATCTCCCCAAGTCTGTTTTCTTATTACCTACCATTTTCCTTGTAAATTTAATTTTCATTTGCTCGCGAGGAATTGGCATTTCACAGTTAAGAGAGATAGTGTAAGCGTTAGATAATATTTCAACCCTAACGAATTCGTGGCATAAACGTGATTACTGAGTATGATTTTTTGTAGAAATTTGGAGCATTGGATGCATTACTGCCGCTGTCTTTTTCTTCATGGCACGTAACTCTTTTTTCTGATTCCCTAATATTTTACCAGAAAACTTCTTGCGAAATTTTCATTTGATCGGAAGGAATTGCCATTTCACAGTGAGGAGACATAGTGTAAGCAATAGAATAAATTGTACCCTCTTACGAATTCGTGGAAAAAAAACTGATAGTTACTCAGTATGATTTTTTTCCTGAAATATGGAGCACAGGGTGCATCATTCCAGCTAGTTTTGTCTTTTATTTCATGATGCTTTACTCGTCGAAAAGGAAATATAATCACAGATACACTAATATTGTATAGACCATATATTTTAATGGTCTGATTCAGGTTTCGACATCATATATGATGGCATTCTAAAACAAATATGGTACATACAATATAAGTGTATCCGTGACTATGCTTCCTGTCGCACAGTTCAGCCGAATTACGCCATCCACCCTTAAGTTGGACTCGTTGAAAACTTGCACGATTATCTTTAAATATTCAGGGCATGTGAAGTTGTAACATTTCCCGGATCTGAAGTTCGAAAATACTATTATCTTGATATTTTTTCAGATGTACCTGTAGACGGTGCAAATATGAAATACAAGCAAATGTTGGCAATGCAATACTGTATATGTTTCGAAAATTTCAAAAATAGCGTAAGGTTTTTTCGAGCAATTATTCGCGAAATAAGGGCGATTGAACGAGAATGATGCATCCAATAATGCGGTAATGTTGGCAATCATCTTTAATGCGCCCCCTGAGATATTAAATTAGCGTAAAATGTAATATATGAAACGAAAATACTCTTGCGTAAATTCCACACCAATACTTTGTTCCCGGCCATGGTTTTGAATACGCTATGACTTAATGACCTTGATATTGTCCTACTATGGTCAAATCGATGGGCTGGAATCAAGTAATAGTGCGGATACTTGCAAAATAAAGTTTCATTTCGTGTGTCGTGAGCAAGTAAACTTTTTAGAGGAAAAACTGATTAAGTGATTCCAATTCCTTATTTGAAATTCAGTGATAATTGCCTTCAAGATAATGGTACAATCAAGTTGTGTTCTCTGATACATAATTACAAAATTTTGTCCTTCATATATATAAGTTAATGTTCTTGGCATAAAAATCTCCCTGAGTAAAACTTAGCATTGCTGTTAATATGTTCGATGACGGTTAGTAATCGTTTAGGTAAAATAAGCATTGATCTAGGTAAACTCATATAATCCCGCCGGGTCTGTTTTCATATTACCTAAAATTTTACATGTAAAAGTCTTATAAAAATTGCCATTTACTTGTTACGCCGCTGTGATGTGGATATTTTCCTGCTTGACTTAATTTTCCTAGTTGAATTGAAAACATTCTTTGAGGTTTAAACGTACTTTTTATACATTTGTATTTCGATTATGTTACCTACCCGCAGGCAATTTTGTCATAGATTCACCCCGTTTTTTTGCCTAGTTTTTCCTCTTTCTTTCCTCGGCTGTTTTCTTGTAGGTCTCACTAACTTTTACTGAATCTCCTGATAATTTATGCTTCCGACAACATTTTAGTAGGCCATTTAGCTCGCTTGTGTCCGTAAATGAATTGAGTTCTGGAGCATCTCCGGCAAAAACAAAGTTCGCTTGAAAATTTCTCCTGGTCCTTAATTGATGAAATCAATTTATACATTAATATTTATTCCTCTTTTGATGCACTTAGCTACGATTGTTTCTGGTTTCATCACTGGAAGTGCTTGTAAAGTGGGTCATTTATTCCATTTTTTCCGTTGTTATCTCGAGTAAAAAAGACGTAAATTACTTTCTGTAATGCACCTGCATACAGCATCCTTATGCCACAAAATCTTTCCGGGAAAAATGACGTTTTTTTGGGAACACATTATATGATTGTGCCCTGCAGAGAGCGGTACCTTAGCTGCGCGTATAATCATGCAAATAGGTCTGGATTGGCTGATGTACTACGTAATGGTAATGGCTTTTATTCCTCAGCCTGTTATTTTAATGTTAGAAAGCTGGGTGTAATTACTCGTTTGTTGGTGCTTCCTCTGAGTAAAAAGTGCTTTTGTGATTTCGCAATAAACAGCGAAACATTATAAAAATTAAATCACTCCCAGAACTTCCTTATTTCCTCTGACTTGCTTTAGCTTATTTTAGTATTTTCTAATGAATTTTCCTCTTTCCCATAATTGCGAATTGAATGAATGTTCACCTGTTGGAATTGATTCTTGCATTTAATTTATTTTTATCTCGTCCTTCTATTGTAATTTTATAGGGCTTATCAGAGGATGTTACACATTAGGCAGGCCTGTATTCAATCTTAATAATTTTTAATACGAGTGTTTTTGCTTATATATGATGCAAGATGTGAAAAAAGGGTGCAGACATATGCAGAAATTGACTATAAGTTAACAAAATCTGGCTTGTGATGCTATCATTCTCATACACGTGAATAAGGCCGGATTATATGGATTGTACTGTATCTAATTAACATATAACCAAAAAGAAAAGATTAATACCATAGGTAATCTACCTCCAATGAGTTGATATGAAGTCAAGTTTTTAAAATATGAAAACTAACTCAAACTCCACTTGAGGTAGAGTGAGGACTCAAGGTTGAGTATGTTCATGGAAAACGGTTCCAAGTCACATCACTTGCCACTCACACACTCAAATTAGATCGCCAGATTCCAAGATGCCCGCCGTCATCGCCTCACGTTTTTGAAATGAAATATCTCTCGTAAAATACCTTCCCCGTGTGATGTTGTGCTCCAGTCATGATAGGTTTTAATGAGCAGGAAACCAAGAATGAAAACTGCATGGGTAAATACATTAGTCAGTAAATTACGTCCATTGGGTAATCCAGCTCGAGTGAGTTGAGTTAGCTTTTCAAATACGAACTCTAACTCAATTTAATGAGAAAGGTAGATGGCAACATTTCCACAAAATATATTTAATAATGAACGGCACATTCTGACCGTCATGTCATTCTCAAATACAATCTGAAATTGTTGAGATCAGGAGCTGTATTTATACAGATCGAATGAGTGTGGAGTGGAAGGTTAAGGTCGAAACGCGTCGTACATTATTAAATAAATTTTGTGGAAATGTTGCCATCTACCTTTTCCATTAAATCAGGATGTCATTCCGCTACATCTCGCCTGGCTCAGTTACTTTTAACTCAAATTCAACTTGAGGTTGAGTGAGGACTCTAACTCAAGTTGGGTCTGGTTCAGGAATACGGCCCCAAGTCACATGACTTGCCACTCACACTGAGGCCTTACGTCACCTCCACCCTCCACCTTACCCCTCCCTCTCATTCCCTTAAAATTCCCTCCCCACCACACCGCCCCCCTCCCTCCAATCCGAAAGCAGTAGCGCCACCTCTCAATTACGCCAGATTAGAGGGGGCTTTCGCTCGTGCCTAATCCTGGGAATGTACCGGCGGGGGAAGGGAAACCCTTGGAGTGGAGTGGCGGAGATGGCGCGGTGGATGGGGAGGGAGGGCGAGGCGGGCGGAGTGTTGGCCTAAGTGCGTGGCGGAATGGAAGCTGAGAAAAGAACGTTGTCGGATAAGGTTGGAGTGGGCGAGAGAGAAGTTGATGGTGGGAACTGAGGAACCATGATTCCGAACGCGAAATACGGTCGACCTTCGCCCTGCTAAGTGCGGTGGTAGATTGAGAGGAAAGTTCGAATGTATGCACAGACGAATTCAAAAGTAACGCATTGAGTGGGACCACTTTCGTCACAGTTGAGAGATAGAATTTACGAGTGATAAACGAAGATATCGTATTGCCCACCAATTTTATTATAACACATCACAGCACGTGTTACGATTGCTGCACAATCACCATTTACTTATTAATATAATTATTATTTTATAAGATAGAGTGACATTTTTATTGCCGTCAACATTTTTACTTCCGACATGCACTTCGTATTTTGATGCATAAAATGATTAACAGGTGAATTTGGTAATGAACATGATGGTGATGATTTAAACCGAGACGCGTTTTTATTTTCGCTATAAAAAGTGGTCAGTGCGATATTTTTAATTTAATTCATTCGGATATAAAAGAATAGAATTGAGGGAGCTGCGGAACAACGTACGCCGGAGAAGGAACCATTGGATAAGCCACGTCAATAGGCATATCAATTCAAAATTAAGTTCAAGAAGCAGAAATAGGACATTTTGGAAAAAAATCCTTCCTACATAGAGGAATAAAAGGTATTACACGACCTAACAGAGGATATCTTCTCCGCCAATGCTAGTAGTATTTTTAAGAGTAAGTATTCATCGATTCTTGGTTGATGTTATAGAGAGTTTTGGAATTTGTTTATTTGATTCAAACTTCATTTTTTAGTTGTGTGATATTAGAGTTAATGTATTTTTTAATAATTACAAGTGTACAATTTTAATAATTACCTTTAGCACAGGTGTATTGTCTGTCTCGTTACTTCTTGGATAGGTATAATATAGGTATAATGTAGGCATTCATATATTTAAATATCATGCTGCCACCAGGAAATATCCCAATTGTATCAACATGTAATAAATAAATAAATATCAATTACGTGAAGATAATATTGGAGGAAAAATTTGATTCAAAAATCCCTCGATGACGACCAAGTAACAAGTATAAGAAACTGATAAATAAGAAGGGAAAAAGTCATCAGAGAACCGAAGGAAATAGCTTGTGATAGGGTTGAATGGGTGGATGCTGTGCACCGATCTTAAGATTGCAATGCTATGGATGAATGACTAGTCTCAGCGCGACGTCGTTTAGTGTGATCAACTAAGGAATATCCAAGGAATTAAAATCAACAGCAAGTGCACAGCTCATGCATGATATTATGCGACAAGAGGAATGCTGCCGAAACAAATATTTTATGCAAAAAAAATCATTACAGAATCATTTTTTTAGTAAATTTTAGAGAAAAATACAACTATCTTATTTGGGTATTACTGTCCTCATTATGATGCGTGTTGCTTTTCTTTGTTCCTGATAAGAGTTCAGCCGTTGAGCGCCTGAGGAAACTAGTTATCATCGCTGTGTGAATTCAATCATGATTTTTTACAACTGTAATAACGTTTATTAGTGTCATTGAGCTTAGGTCTTTCAGAATTAAATGAAAACTTCTTCGGTCAACGTTTTGGTATATTTTTATATCTTCTTCAGGGTTCCTTCTTCAGGATCGTTAGTTTATAGAATAATAGAATTGAGGGAGCTGAGAAGTAACGTACGCCAGAGAAGGACCTATTGGATAGGCCACGTCAATAGGCATATCAATTCTAAGCATATCATCCATAGCATTGCAATCTTAAGATTGGTGAACAGTAGCCATTCATTTATCCCTATCGCAAGCTATTTCCTTTTTTCACTGATGATTTTTTCCCTTTTGTCCTTCTAAATTATCATTCTCTTATACTTGCTACTTGGTAAATGCGATGGTGGTTGGCGTAACATGGTGAAACTCCTTCATGATGCACAAAGGTGAGGAAAAAGATAATTTTTATTAAATAAACATTATTTTGTGAAACAGCGAAGTCTTTTTCTTAACCTTTGTGCATCATTGCTACTTGGTCTTCATCGAGGGACTTTTCAATCAAATTTTCCCCAATATTATCTTCAAGTAATTGATATTTATTCATTTACATTTTTATTACATATTGATACAATTAGGCCATTGCCTGGTGGCAGCATGAGATTGAGAAGGCGCATCATAATATTAGCATTGAGCATTTATGCCCATCATGTGCTCGTTATTACCGCATTTCGAGCCTTTTCTCACCAGAATGGATTCGCGAGACCGGGAAGTTCGTTCTGATGGCGTCAACGAGGGCGAAACGGAGATTCCCGCCGCCAGCATTAGCCAGCTTTTAGCGATTAATGGCCCAGAGGCCGCGGCTTAGCGTTCATCTTAGGGACCGAGTATTGCACGTAAGTGCTTTCCTCCAAGCCCTCGAGGAGAGGCCGGATTACCTCTGAAAAATTTCCTCCCTCTACGAGATTTGAACTTGTCACCTCTCGGGAGGGCATTACTTCAACCAACGTGTTAATGTTAATCAACCGCTTTTTTAGTACTATGCTTTGTACTTTCTGGAGTATTAATCATAAAATAACTCTGTACGTCAGAATAATGCCAACGTTTCGCTGAATTTTTGCACTTTTTCAAGCCTCAATCTATGTTTTTTTATAAAAAGTATTTTGATCATTTAAGTTTTATAAAAAATAATTAATATCAACATGGGTGAGATTGCGCATTTATTATGTTGATACTCACTAAAAGCTCTCGTTTAATTAAGCTCAAAGTGCGAAAAATCCACAGAGGAAAAATCATCCGCCTTGACCGGGATTCGAACCCGGACCAACTTGTCCGGTATAGCCCACAAATTTCCACAGGGGAGAATGACGCCTCGGTAGCTTAATTGGCTAAAGCACTCGGCCGGAAATCGAGGGATCCGGGTTCGAATCCCGGTCAAGGCAGATGATTTTTCCTCTGTGGATTTTTCGCACTATTTGTGCATTGCGGGTGACTCCGTAAAAAGTTATCACCGTGGCTAGTCCCGGTATACTTAAATAAGCTCAAAGATCAATTATTTCACACAATTATAATCGCACATTTACATCCAACCTTAATTATTTAATGACCTTAAAAATCCACAGAATTAAATAAAATGTCGAAAAGGCCGGATATCCTAGAAAAACCTCTTTCATGGTAAGTGCAAGAGGTATCAAAAAATGTTTGTGTGGCCATAGTTTAGTCACGAAAGAGTTTCGACCCCATGTTTGCGGACAAAAAAAATGCTTAAAACTGTGTCCCCAACCACCTCCTGAAGAATAGCAGATTCCTCTTGAAACACCCTGCGTGCAGTGCTTTAGAAAAAGTCCTATGCAGTATCTACACAGTGCTTTGGAAAACGTAATGGCGGAAAAGCAACGAAGTGGAATTTATTCTCCGACAGTGGCTTAATAAGCACGACCTCCGTCTCCTGTGTCTGTGCATGGACTTGAGACGTCAACATCTTGTTCGGATAACCCAGTCTGAGATTCACATAGGAATAAAATGGCTTTATGGTGTGACTGGTAATATAACCTACCGGGAGGCCCGTGCTCGAATCCCGTCAAAGCAAAATGATTATCTTCATGGCATATTTCATCCTTAGTGTATATGAGTGGGATTTGATATATACTGCTCAATAGATGATAATATATAAATGAGTGGATAAATTCGATGCCTAATTTCGGAAGACGAAACAGCCTAATAGGCATATCTTGAGACGTGATGGCCTGGTAAAGACAATCGTCGATGGAAAAGTAGATGGCAAGAACGGAAAAAGAAGACGAACAAAATGTATGGAACAGGTAAAGATGGATGCGAGGGTGGATTCGGGGGGGGGCGGGGGGGGGGGGAGGGCACTTGACCCCCCCAGACGCTTAAAAATCTACACGATTGTTAATACGGTTATCATTACGTTCGTTTTATTCAGTGTATTACGGAGACTCAATCATTAAATTTTATATAAATAACTTTTGTATCAAAATAAATAGAATATTTTCTAAATTAATCGTTGTATTTTGTTTTTGATCTCAAATATGAATTGATCCGTGAGACACTTGTGCCCCCCAGAAAAAGTCCTGGATCCGCCCCTGAATGGATGTGAAAGGGAAGAAATAGATAGGTGTGAAAAAATTATCTAACTGGAGAATTGAGTAGAGAGCAGCGTCAAACCAATAAGGATTGTTATCCAGTGATTATAATGAGATGATGGAGATGTACAGCCTTTTTCAAAAACTGACAAAAATATGAAGCGGTACAAGCTTTTTCGACTTCCTAACCATCAAAAATCAAAAGTCATTGTAAATCGAGACCAATCGACGACCGTTGCGTCGGTGTGTTTGTCAGTACGATGCCTTTCATCGACAACAAAGTCAGTCAGTTTTATAGACCGTCGAAAATTGGTCATACCGCGTTTGACTCTTTGTTGCTCAGTTATCCTCCTCGCTGAAAATGTTTCCCAGGGAATTATCATTCCATTGCGTTGAGGACTGAGGTTGATCCGCAAATCTGATTGGATACGCGAAGTGGGTGTGCCCATGGAGTGTTCAATTCATTCTTGAGATCGAGATAAGGAATTGGGTGCGCCTTCGTACGCTTCAAAGGCGGCAAAATAATGGCCTGGAGCGAGCACAAATGCCTACTATACGCTAGGGAATTGCTGCAGACATGAATATTACAAAAGAGGATCGTCAAGTCCGCCTCCAAATGTGCTGTCACCCTTTGTGCATTTATATAGGTTTACAGATGTCGCCACTAGTGTCGCTGACGGACAAATTGATTCGAGTTGAACGGGTAAATAAGGTATATATAGGGGTGTTAACCGAAATATATTTACATGATAAATGTTATTTATCAAATTCATAACTATTCAGTGCTGTTCCTCTCAATTACCAGCATTATACTGGAAAAAATTGGATCGCATTGGACTCATCACCGCGCCTCGGACATTTTTGAAAACAGATTAAAATGCGACCGAAGTGGCAACAGAAATCCGCCGTCTATGGGATGGAATTTGGCCTCCTCAATGCAATCCCCTTGGCTGCAGAGATTGAGTCTGGGACTTTTGCAGATGATATAGCATCTCGAGTCAACGATGAAGCTATCTGAATCAAGTGATGCGAGCTAATACCTGTAACTTATTTAAGTGAGATGAAAATGATGCGGATAAGGATTGAGAAGCTTACTGTTGTTATATATTTTAGTTGTCCCTCCATAGAAATGCCATAAAAAATCTCTTCAAAGTTTTTCCAAAATCTAAAATTCAGGAAAATGTGGAATATATCAAATGAAATTTTTATTATTCTATGATATTATGCATCACTCCAAACATTTATCGATGTTTTAGATTGGTTGAACCTATTGTTTGAAAATTTTTTTTCCAAGCATCATGACTGGAATGTCTAATTACGGTCAGCGATAGTAAATTTCACGTTAGTTTGCGATTTACCTGCGTAGTTGCATTTCACGATGATACGAACGAGGTAATGAGGTAATTCCTTCAAGTGAAAAGGTTGTACATTGTCTTATTTTAGTAATGGTATAAATGTCCACCATATCTTGCCACAAATCATGCATAATATACCTATTTTAACCTTATATTTGGTAAAAATCGCAAGTAAACATCTAGACATACTTCGCCATACGCGTTTGTTCCCTATTTTGTAGCACCCGTGCAAATATCCATGTCCATTTTTAATTTTCCTCTCTCTGCACTTCCTTTGATAAAGGAAATTTCTTTTCGTAGAAGTCAGCTCTGAAAATTTGCGCTTTCAACTATAAATTCAATATCCGCCATCGTAATGATGCCTTAGGTGTCCACTCGATCTAATCCTTGCAAATTTATTACAATTTCTTCCAAATTACTGCGTCACAATTTCGTAATTCTCAACCGGCTAACGTCAAATTACCACCGACCCCAAATAATTTAAATAAAAATAACAATTTCATTTTTGATCCGTATTTAAGTATTTTTACTCTTTTTCTTTTCGTTGTTGTTAAAATATTTCCTTGTTGCGGCAGTGTTCGTCATGATTTCTTTAAAACTTATTTTGTTTGTATTATTGATACATAATATTTTGTTTGTAAGAAAACTAGCGATGGGAGAAGCAAGAAAGAAACTATAAGTAGAATATCGCAGGCGAAGAGAGCATTCTTCTAAAAAAAACGGAAAATTTAAACATAGAGGTAAGGAAAGAGTCCATTAAAAATTACATTTGGAGAATGCCTCTCAACGGAAGTGAGGCATGGCAATGACAGCAGCAGATAATTCAAGGAAAGAGGCCTTCGAAATGTGGTGCTACAGAAGAATGATGGGGATCAAATAGATCGAACGAGTTAGTAATGAGGAAGTCCTAAGAAGAGTAGGAGAGAAGAGAAGCTTCATGGAAACCTTGACCAGAAGACGGAACAACCCCAAAGGTCACACCTTGAAACATGATGGCCCGATGAAGATAATCGTCGAGGGACAAATGGATAGAATGAGTGGAAAAGGAAGACATCGAAAGAATTACATGGAACTGGTAAAGAATGATGAGAAATATATAGGCGAGGAAAGAATAGCTAATAGTAGAATTGAGTGGAGAGCTGCGTCGAACAAATCTTAGAACTAAGTATTTAAACTTTTCTCGGGATTCCGCGCGGGTAAGATCTCATCATCAATTGGCCGCGCCTAAGGCGCGTTAATTTGCTGTACCGGTGAGAACAAACTCACCACAACCAGTCAGTTTACAGAAGAAAATTAAATAAATGGCGCATATGTTGTGTTTTCAGTGTTAGTGATTGTAATGAGAAAAAGAAAAGCAATTTTATTTTTATTTTGCATAATAAGGAATGCATTGAGTAAACCATTTTGATTTTTTTGAAATCTTTTGAATAGTTTTTAATGGATTTAAAAATATTTTTTTCCATCACATTTGGAAATCCAGTTGCAGGTAAAAGGTACCCATATTAAAAAAAAAAACATTTATACCTGTGATTGGAAGGAGGTAAGACATAGTAAAGACACATAGACATGAGAATAATTAAGGCAGTGTAATTTGTAATGAATAAAAGTCTGTATTAGTTTTATATTTTGCCCTGTAGCCTGGACAATTTATCGCGAATGAATAATTAGCAATAGGGATAGTAAAAATGAATTCTTTTCTGCTTGTAGTAAGTGACGAAAGTTGAGAACTGATATTGACCGGGCTTTATACCCGTTGGCGGTCCAACTGCCGGTGAGTATATATACCACCTCTTCAGCGGCGATGAATTTACACAAATTGCGTAAGCGGGACAAAAATGACGATTCAAGTGTAAAGGGACCAGTTTAACCTTTCCAGTGTTAATGAAGGAGAATTAGAAAGACAGGCTTCAAGTGAGGGCGTGCAAAATTGTGCACTCCAAAATTATGAAGACTAAACCTAAACGGCGTCAGAAGCCGGGAACGGCCCGAGCGAGCCCGGCCCTGATTGGCCCAAAACATGACATTTCAAATTTAACATTCTTTCAATTATAACATTTTTTCTTGGATTTTCTCAATTATTTCATTTTTTTGGTGCACTAGTAAGCATTTTGTTCATTTTTAATATCTTTTTGCACATATTTTATCAAGTTTTTTCATTATTTTTGATTTTGAAAAATTTTATATATTTTTTTGTTTTAAGTATTTTCATTTTTTTTCAAACCACAATAAAAATGTTTAACAATAACAATAATGATTTAAAAGAAAAGACATAGGAAAGAATTCGGTATTAGCGAGTTAATATTTCTTTAGGAAGTCTGTAGCTTTTGAAGCGTTTGAATTGTACAGGGTAATTCCATAGTGCCTTTGTAAGCGGGTTACGTGAAAGGGAGTTCTGAAATCTCACAGCTTGTGACTTAATGAACTCGTGTATTTTGGGTACTTTATGAGCGCGTCTTATTTCTGCAATGGGAATGAGTTTGCGTTGGTTTATGATGTAGCGCAGAGTACGATTTTGGAATGTTTCTAAGTGTTTGACATTCGTTAGGGAAGTGCTGCCGAACACTTCGCACTCTTAAAGCAGCCGAGGTCTAATATTCGAAGAGCGCCGACGTTTCTTATACCTGAGTCGGTCCCATAGTTTTTTGTCCGGTTCTTTCCTCCCTCCGGACCGACTCAGGTAGGTGGCGGGCCCTTACGCCGGCTACCTTAGCTGTCCCATAGAGTTTTTATGGTCGGTCCTTTCCTCACCCCTGCGCTCGCGACTCGTGGAACGACTCAGGTAGCTGGCAGAGTCCTCTGGATTGTTGATAATACACTACAAAGTTGAGCAAAAGACCCTATGAGGTAGTAGTGTAGAGAACTGCCATCCAGAGGACTCTGGTAGCTGGCGGGCCCGTGCGCCACCCTACGGTATACAGACTATGGGACTTTTTTTCCAGTGATGTTGATGATGAAGATAGCAAATTTATTTTTTTCCAAGCACTCTATAAATAAGTGATTTCTTATTTTCTGTTGTTGGCTACTTCACAGCATAAGTCAATAAACATTCATTCATGGATTGGTGTCGCGCTCCTTCTCGTAGAGCATGGTTCGGAAACTACATCAGGTTACTGAGGACATCCTCGATGCAATTGAGCCCTTTCTGCCTCCTCCCTCCCATTTAATCACGTGACCGGCGCTTATCCTCCCCCCACTTTCTCCTCCCCCTCCTCCTCCTCCAGTCAACTTCCCCAATCCACCGCAGTGGGGCGCTGGTTTGCGTTCCCTCTCGCGACCCGCGTACGTAATGTCATTTGATTTCGGTCCGTCACAAGGATTAAGGTTCCCAACCATCTCTCGCTGAGTAGACCCGTTTCCCGATGGAGCGGATGACGCAATTACTAACCCCGAACTGTTCTCTGAGTGAGGGAGAGAACTCTGCGGACCTAGGTTGCACTCGCGGGGTCGGCGGAACAAGAGAGAGATATAGGGTAACAGGATAGGGTTTTTGAAGGGGGGACGGGTCGAGACTACTAATGCAGCGACAGCCAGTAGGACTTCCGTTGAATTGGGCCCAGGAGAATGGGCAGCGGGTGACAAGTTTAGGAGGAAGACTATAGGAGCGATTGGAATTGAGTGAGTCTGTGTGCTCAGGGCTCCTAACGGACGTGAGGTCAACGTTTTCCGCACGAGTGTAATAGGGTAACCGTCTGATATGTCTGTTTACCCTAATGACCTTCTTCCTTCTATGCAGTTGCAGGTGGTGGTTCTGCTGGAGGCATGTTCAATTTCGTCCTGCGCCCCACAGCGGCTGAGAAAACTCGGATTTTTCGGCCTCAAATTCGCTTTTCTGATAGTATTCCATATAACTGTGGCTTAAAATACGCATACTTGAAAATTATACTACCACATAACTGTGGCTAAAAGATACGCTGCAAACTACAAAACGAATCGCAATAGGCTCATACATAAATGAGGTAGTATAATTTTTAAGCCACAGTCATGGGGAACACTAACAGAAAAGCGAAATTGAGGCCGAAAAATCGAGTTTTTTCAGCGCAACGTTTTTTGGACCGTGTGGTGTGCCTGTGAGAATCCAATTGCATGCTGCATGCTGGTGATTGATCTCCCCCTGCCAAACACCCTAGAGGTGGCTCGCAGTGTATTATGTAGATGTAGATGTAACTTTCGTAACACATTTTTCCTTCAAGTAATCCTTCACCCAAACCACTGCCAAGTCATGTTGTGCTTCGTGTCTCGACATTCTAGGAGTTCGAAAGTGTTTTTTAAACTTCACGTTGTCAGTTTAATGATACGCCTCTTCCGGAAATTATTGAAACCACCTGTGTAGGTCTTCCTGTTCGTGTACCTCATATAATTGTTGTTGATAAGTTTTGTAGTTTGCAAAATAATTATTTGATATTCTCACTTCATTGCAATAAGATAAGGCGCAATTTTCTACCCTCGTGGGTTGCTGGAAGTAATTCCAAATATCCTCTGGATAGCAGTACATTTCGGAAACATTGGCTAATCACATTGGACCTGAATTTCACAGTTCCTGGTTCGAATCTTGGTCAATCACATTGTTAAATCGAAACTTGAAGCTTGTCCGTGGTGGAAGGGCTCCATATTATGAATAACAGACACTTTGTTACTTCCACAATAAATTTATAAAATTTCTATTTTTTGACCGGTGATATTTTCTGTACTTGTTAATAGTGTAACAGCCGAAACCGGTCAAAAAATAGAAATTTTTAAATATATTGTGGAAGTAATAAAAAGTGTGGTAGTTGTAATAATCACATTGTTGTTTGCTCGTGGAATTTTCGAACGTCAGTAATCTTTTGTTCATTTCCCTTAGAAGCCGCAAGGGTGCCGCATATGCGTAGTAATTGATTCAGTGTATTGTAAATTGTGAGCTACGTTGTGAAAGATATGCTTTTTTGGTATTGCACAGACTTTAAATTTTGAACCCCGTTCATTTTCTGCAATGCTTTTCGTCATTTATCCCTTATGTATGTTCGGGAGTGTCTGAGTTATTCTTCTCTTACATTGTTAGCTTCAGGAATAGCTCATAATTACGGAAAAATGTCAAATTTGATTGCTACCACATATCATTGTAGTTGAGTGTTTAAGGAAGCTAAGGAATATCTTGATTTACGCGTAACGCGAGAGACCTGCTTACAGCGGGAAACTTAAATATGGAAGTAAAGAAACAATTTATAAGATCCTACATTTGGAGTATGCTCCTATACGGAAGTGAGGCATGGACAATGACTGCAGCGGAGAAAGCAAGGATAGAGGCCTTCGAAATGTGGTGCTACAGAAGAATGATGAAAATCAAATGGATCGACCGAGTTAGTAACGAGGAAGTCCTAAGAAGAGTAGGAGAGAAGAGAAGCCTCATGAAAACCTTAATAAGAAGACGGAACAACCTTATAGGCCACATCTTGAGACATGATGGCCTGATGAAGACAATCGTCGAAGGACAAGTGGAAGGCAAGAACGGAAAAGGAAGACCTCGAACAAAATATATGGAACAAGTAAAGAGAGATGTGAAAGAGAAGAAATACGTAGGTGTGAAAAGATTAGCTGATAGGAGAATTGAGTGGAGAGCTGCGTCAAACCAATCCTAGGATTGTTGACCACTGATGATGACGCGTAAAATTATTATTTCACAAGGATATCTCGCAGGAAATAGCTTTTATTGACCTTGACTGACTACGAGCAGTTGGGGGCGGTAAGGAGTATAGCTATATATCCAAATCGGATGCGAACATACGCTAATTGAAAGCAGCTCCCGGCACTGCGTTTCGGAAATGGCTTATACAGTGTCCTTCAATCCGCTTACCCGCGGGTATTGTCTCCCAAAAGAGCAATCAGGGAGACTGAGACGTCACGGGACTCAGCGTGATTGGTTGATCTACGTGAAACCTACAAAAGCAGAATAATAGACTTATCCAGGAAAAACCAAGGCACCTTTTATCTTTTCAGCAATTTTGGAAATACTCGTAAATGAAAAGAAAAACTTTGTTATCTTCCTACGATTTATTTCCAGGTACAACTCGATCAAGGCAGTGACGTTATCTTCAGGTACCACGCCAATGGGTCAAAGCAAGTTGTACCTGAAAATAAATTGGTAAAATATAGCAAAGATTTTATTTTCACTTACAATGAAATGAACTGCAACAACGCTTAGCCTTAGACGATAGAGATAATAGGAATTTAAAAAAATCATCGTCATAAAATACCAAAAAATCAAATGTTACGGTCATATGCGAAAACTATTTCAATCAATTTGGTTAGCATAAAAGGAAATAAATTTTAGTAAAAAAATTTATCCCCATTTCAGTCACTTAATGTTTACAGGTGACAAATTGATAGGAAAACGTTTGTATGGTCCACAAAATTGTATCGCTAACCGACGTAGGTTTCAACAACGTCTGTCGTTTCCAAGGTGGAACTATACATGATGCGAGCAAATTTATAAAATTTTTGGAGGAGGGAGGGGGTGTTCAGTAATCGGAAGAGTAAGGAGTATTGGACCACTTTTTTATGGACAAAGTGCTTGCATGTTCAGTGGCGTAGCCATGGGGAGTCCGAACCCGCCCCCCCCCCTCCCCCCCGAAAAATAAAAGCACAATTACCTTGCATCACAAAAGAAAACCAAACATTGAAAAATCATGAATTTACCAAAGATTTATTTGAAATATGAAGTGTTTTGAGTATGAAAAGTGTTAAAATTAGTATAAAACCCTATACTTAGCACCCTGTTTCTCAAAAATTTTACCCCCTTTGTTTATTTAACAATTTTACCACGAAGAACCGTGCCCTGGATAAGAGCAACCGGCCCAGGCGGGACTCAAACCAGCGACCTCTTATATGGAAGGCGAAGACGAGGAATGTTTTTGTTAATAGTACAACTAATATTTAAGGCATTTTTGTTTTGCTCGACAAATTAACACTAAACGAAAAATTGTTCATTTTCATGTATATCTTCATGGTGCGAATGACCTTCTTTTTCAAATATGTTTTCAATTCATATAGTAATAAATTTTGAGGTATCCCAATACAGGCAATGCCTAAGAGGGATTCCAATTTTTATCCCTTTGTTGATGCGTAGTTTTCCGCGGCGTTGTCTAGATGATATCTCCATGCTTATGGGTTTCACCGCGTGGATTTTATTTGCGACGACAGTTTCTCCGGAATTCCAACCGGCGTCTTCAGGTCGATGATCGACCTCTAGACGCCGGTTGGAATACCGGAGAAACTGTCGTCGCAAAGAAAATCCACGCGGTGAAATCCAGAAGCATGGAGACATCATTTATCCCTTTGTATTTGAAATGTAGCAAAATGCTGGTAATGTTGATTGTACGGATAAATAAATTTGCTTTATTATTACTTTACCCTGCCGCCACCGATCTCGGCAATCTCTTTATCGGTCGAATACTAAATAATATACTTAATACCTGGACAAGGTGACGCATAGTGTTTATCCATCGATAGGATGTCCTATTATGCTCTTCTGATGAAGATAAACTGGTTACCCCAGTCCGCGATTGGGAAAATAATTTGAAAGCTAATAATGGAAAGCGCTCCCTTGGCGTTCATTATAATAATTTATTCGTATTCAAAGTCCATATATTATACTTACCGCTAATTAAGAACTTAATATTTTTCGCACTAACCCATATAAGTTACGTTCAATGGACGTCAGTGAAATACTTAAGTTTGGGAAAATATAAAACAAATCGATAGAGGTTCAGTTCCTATCTCTAATAAGAAACATTAAAACTTATCAATGCATCGTTGGCACAAGCATCCTCTATAAACCGTGGGACAGTGGAGGATACAGATGGGGGGCGCGCACCCCCCCCCCCTTGCGGGTCCAGCCGTATTGCCAAATATTGCAGAACCACAATTGTGACTTTTTTATATCATAATATGTCATTGTCTTTTATATGTGTATAATCAATTTAATTAAAATTTTCTTTTACTCAGCCTTTGATTTGATTATTTTTTATTGCGATAAGAGTAGAGGCAACTCAAGATATCTTTTGCACGCCCCCTTGAGTATTTTCTGTATCCGCTACTTCCGTGAGACTTGTTGCCATGTAGAGAACACTGGCCTTACTGGAATTGGTAGAATTTTAAGTAATATAATACCTGGACAGAGGAGACACGTGGTGGTCGTCCACCGAAAGGATGTCCTTTGATGTCTTTCTGCGGTAGATGAATCGGTTCCCCTGGTCCGCGTCCCTCGTCGGAGCGACTTTCCACGCTCACTTTTCCGAAGCTCCTCTGGCTACCTGTTGAGGAAAACAATGGGACTGATTTTAGAGCCGGCCGGCTTTTTCGCGATGTTTACCCCTACGTTCGGACACCACGTGGGCGTGCGCTAACTGGCTTCGGTTTGCCAATAATACGCACACGGATGCTGCTGAGTCTGTCGCTTCTTTTGTCCTCGTAATAACCGTTAAAAAGTGACGGCGCGGCGCGGCGTGGCGTGCTTGGCGAAATGCCACACGATTTCGTTCGTGGCAGTTCGCGTGGGCAGAGCACGTTTCGTGATGCTGCACGCACGGCAGTGTTTGTTTGTATTCCGCAATGTACCATTTAGAATCAACTCTAGAGCTATCTAGTGTAATTTATGGCTTCAAACCCGAATGTCTTCTCTCTTTATCTCTCTTTAGTCATTGTTTGTGGGAAAACTCTGATAGGTTTAGCTTGCAAGAACGTGAACAAGAGTGAAAAACGATGAGAATGTTGCAGATTTTTCTTCGACGTGCCCTCTTAACCCATTATAACCCAGTGTTGCTTCTAAGCAACGTCAAAAATTTATAACTTTCCTGCTCTATTTAGGAAATATCTAAACTACGGATTACTTTGGGTTGTAAATTGTAATGACAAAATATTTCGCTGCCACAATGATAATAGTTGAGTCCAAAATTTTCAAGTTTTCGAAATGAAAAATCTTGAAATTCGATTTCTCCCAGAAGCAGCTCTGGGTTAGAAAGGATTATTAATTAATAACTGAAGTTATTAATCGGTACAATGATCATTTTACATTATATATACAAGATGTATGACATAGCAATCTTAATACTCACATATGTAGCGTATAGCTTATTTTTAAAAACGCATTATAGTTATAAACTGCTGTCACTAGATGTGTATTCATGTCCAAATATTAATTCAATGTAAATTTTACAATACAACAAATAAAGTGAAGTGTTTAACTTTAAAATATAATGCGTGTAGTTTTGTGACAGTGTGTAATTTTATTAAATAGAAATGTTATAAATGTTTACAATACAAATACTTAAAAGCGACTACCTCGTCAGGAGGTGCTTGTTCGTGCCAAAAATAGCAAATAAGTGAAGAAAGAAGAGAATAGGTGATGTTTAAGAATCGTTAGAACACGTGACTTATCTCAGAGAACTGGAATTGATGATGAATCAAGAGGTAAAGAACTATCAAGCGATAATTTAGACATTTCTCGGGTGGGTAAGGAGAAGATAGATGATACAAGGTTTTTTAGCGCCAATTTTCCAATATTTGGTGAGCTTTAATGTCCTTGGACATAAATATATTATCCGGTGAATGAAAAGCAATTAAATACGTTTAGCAAGCTCTTACTAAAACAGATGTGGAGCAAATTTAATGGCATAACAACAATTGTTAATTGAATGAGTTCATGATACGCGAAAACAGTGATCAATGCGAGTAAAAAAAGGACAAGTTTAGGGAAATAATTATAAGATAATAATGAAAGGTTCTCCCTATGACCTCTTCACTTGCGTTCCTGGAAGTAATTTCCACCTATTCAAAGCTCTTGTTTCTTACACTCACACCAATTCATACTTAATATCTTACGCACTATCACACATTTATTACGTGTAATTGGCGTCAATGAAGAATTGAAGTACTTGTGGGAAAATATTTTCAGAAATGGATAGCGATTCTAGGCGTTATACGTATCTCTGGTAGGAAATAGTACAATTGATCTATTCATCGCTAGTACAAGCATCCTATATCAACCGTGGCACTTGTTGACATGTAGGGAACACTGACCTTTCTGCTTTACCCTAAAAGAAATTACTTAATGCTTTTAATTTTCGTACTTATGATCTGTACTCGTATAGGATTTTAAGGCGCTAATACAACGGTATTATTAAAGTACTCTACCCTTTAAGATAGGTTTCAATGGAGTAAATAAGAAGTATTCTGGCAGTTCTTTGCTCCTCAATTCACGTTAAGGCCTACTACCAATCATTTTATCTAAAAAATCTCTTCCTCCATCTCCATCGTTTACTCAGTGTTCTATCCTCACTGTTTTCAACCTCCTCTCTCCGCTAATTACTCACTCCATCCATACCTTCTGTCTCCTCCGTATCTCATATGGAAAATAAAACGGTAGAATGGCTATTTCTTTCGAAAACGAAGAAAAAATTGTTGGCACCTTTTAAGAAATTTATGCAGTTGAGGGTTAAAGAGACCATTTGTTTTCGAGTTGCACGAACCACCAGTAGGCTGCGCATTCCGACGATGCGGCCGAGAATATTGCCTGCGGGTGGAGATCGTATCTGAGTCACTTCCCTCTCCGTGTGTGTAGCAGAGGTTGAGGAGGTTGCCGTTGTGGGATGAGTCGGAAAATGGAGGTGGATGCATGGAAAAAGGGAAAAATAAAACGGAAAATCAACGGGGAAATGAAAAAGCGAAACTGTTGAGTGCTTTCCTTTTCCGTCGCGGTCGTTCCAATCCATTCCGAGGTTGCGGCGCCTCTGCCGGGGTAAACCTTTTTACAGTTCCACTCCATCTCGTGGTGGTTTGCCGCACGGTACCCATTCCGGATACGGCGGGTGTAAGAGAATTTGCGACCATTTTTTCCCTCTTCCAACCTTTCTCCTCGCGTCTTTTGCCCTCCTTCGTGCTTTCATCATTTTACGCAATGTTGGGGCGGGACCGGGAAGTTCGCCAAAGCTCTGGGTTAAAAGGTATTCGACGAAATGTGTACCATTTCCATTTTTAGCTGTTGGCCGTGGTGCGGAAACTGCTGATCTATAACAAAGATATATTTTGTTACACGGTCCAAATTATTCAGACATTTAAACACCGTTATATTATGACTCCCCAGCTTCCTTCCATTATTTCCCTTAGTAGTTTTTTCAGTGAATTATGTTTAAACCAATATTGTATCGTTCAGATACACTCTAACGACTTCACATGCCGTTTTTTTCTTTTCTTTATGCTTAATTATTTTGGAACTAGAGTTTTCAATTCACAAGTTTCCATTGATTTTATACTCGGGCTTTTCCGTGCGTAAAAAATGAAGATTGCTATTAAAAAATATATTGTGTTTCGACAGAACAAAGAAGTGAAAAATGTATTAAAACTCACCCTATTACTTCCTTATTTGTTGAGAAGTAATTTCCTTTGAAAAAAAAATGAAGTTAAAGTACGATAGTATAATATGAATGAAGTTTCTGTCAACTCAAGATGCTGGAGAGAGTGCTGATTAAAGAATATAAATACACTAATCAGCTTTTCATGTCAAATACAAACTGTAAGGAGGAAGTAGTTGAAGGAGTTTATGAATAGCTCAAGGAAATAATTAGAGAAATATATACCGGGTAGGAAAAATAGAGTAGTATTTGGGGACAGGAAAAAATGGAAAAGAGGAAGGCAGAAGGAATGAAATATAGCAATTTGTGCTTGGAATGAGAAACGATCCGGTGGGGATGAAATAGAGCTCTTTAGATTTGTAACGAGAAACGAAGATGAGGAGAAAGCAATAGAATACAGCAGGCTAATGTCGATGCCGGGTTTCTCTCTTCTCCTATTGACTAACAATGTGATGAGCGGAGAATCTATTTTGTATTCATGATATAATTTTCTATTGGTGCTACGTTTTTCCGAAGAACCTGAAAAATTTCCTTTGAATAAATAGTGATATTTCTTCTAATGTATTTAAAATGTCTGGAAATGTGCGGCTGGTTTACCGGGTATCCGCAATCGGGATGCAATTGTATGTATATACTTGCGTATGTCTACATTATGTTTTTTTCCATTGTTATTTTCCCAATATTTTTGTATTCACTGAGTCCTGCTGTCGTGTTTTTTTTTACCTCTGTCAAATGCTTCTCCTGAATTGCTGTGCCCTTGTAAAATATTTCATGGGCCGTAAAGGCCCACGGTAATAATAATTTAATTGAAATTGAAACTGTCGAGCGACTTAGGGCGCACATATTAAAATTTATTATTTTGTAAAAATATTTTGAGAGGACAAATTCGAGTGATAAATAAGCATAAACAATAAGTAACTCTTTTTTCATATATTATTACAGTATTCTACCGATTATAAACCATGTTCAAAACGAACCAATATTTTATCATAATCCTGTAGAGATTTTTGCAATAAATTTCGTTGAAGTACCTGTACTTGTTCTTTTTTTATTTAAAAAAGGAACTTACTTTCTGTATGTGCCTCTTTTACGCTTCACTGCATTTTGTATCATATGAGATACACTGCACTTATTGCCGGTTTTTTCTAAAGGGCATAAGTCTTCCTTTCCTATACATGGTGTATCAGATGTGATACACCCTTTAGTGAAAAAAACTTACAGATATGGTCGGAAAGATTACATCGACATACTACTCCGAGAGCCGCTAAAAAAAGACGTGTGGCAGAGGGTGTTAGGACACCAGCCATTTACAGATAAAAAGGAAATACTCTAACGAAATTACGATTAGTATTTATTCAAGTCCTTTATGGTTCGGGGGAAAACTGAGTTCCCATATCTATCCGGTCGGCAAAATATCTCTCATAATTTATCGCTTCTGCCGGACCAGGAAATACAGTGGGGCACTAATATTATGATATCCGTGTCACTCTGAAAGTTATCTATTCTCAATTGTTCAAGCAATCTAAGCCTAGAGCGCAACCTCGGAGTCTCTGGTGACTCCCAGCCTAATTTGTTTAACATCTGAGTTACGCTTTCTGAACTCCCGTGACTGTTTTTGACGAATCGCGCTGCTTTCTTTTGTACTTTATTCATATCACGGTTTGAAAGTAGTGAGTAGTACACTCCAATGTATGGCATGGAGATAGGAGTGGAGAGATGACTGGTGGGCGATTCGATTAGAGGCATGTGCGAGACACGCGCCAACTCCGCTGTCCCTAACCTCGCTTGCCGTCCAGTCTTCGCCCAACATCCCCCTCTCCACAAACCACCTTCACCGGTTCATCTCCACGTCCAACCTTCGGCTCATCCCAAGGTCCCAATTCCAATTCGACTTCGAGCAGCGCGCGGTCCGGGACCGGTCCTTGTCGAACACCTCGACTCTTCCATGACTCCCCGAGCACGTTTTCGAGTCCCGACGGAAGCCACGCGCGGGAGGTACGCAATGAGTTGGTGGTAGCTGCATTTTCCCATGGTCATTTCGAGTGCCACGAACATCCTGGACGCTTTGGTGATCAAGAAGCCTCCGCATAAAATGATGCCTTACCAGATATTATACCTAGGTGATCGCTTCGCCGCAAACGTGGCAAGGAAAGCTTTACGAGCTGTAGCCGTTGATATTTAAGTTTCTTTGTAAAGAAGTATTTAACGTGTCCACAAGAGCTCTGCTTTTTATGGAATTCCATCTTCTTAATCGTTTCGTTTTGTGTTTTTTTCACATTAACCATGGAAAAGCAAACTTATCTTTGTTTTGATTTCATTTTTCCAGCTTTCTCAAAAAAATATCATATAGCAAATATCATATGTAGTATAGATAGTACTTGGATAAAATCAAAGGTTCCCGATAGCCTTCTTAGATGTCTGGTACAATCTTGGGTTGGGTTGCGCATTTATTTTGGTAACAGTTTTTTCCGCGGAATTTTCTTTTGGAAAAGTTTAGAAGAACCCTCCCATGCAGGGGGCTAAGTTAGAAGTCTATCGCCATTCTTCGACCGAGATAAGTTTACTCTTCCGAAAATATTTTCGACGGAACTGGAGTAAGAGAGAAAGTACTGAGAGAAGGTTATTCAGGGTAGTACTTCGACAAGGCGTAGGCTCTTAATAGCCCTCCACGTCTGACATTATCTTGGGTTGGGTTGCGCACTTATTTTTGGCAGAAGAATTTTTTGTCTTCTAAATTTTTCCATTGAAAAATCTAGAAGATAAAAAAAATCATCCAATGCAGAGCACTAAGCTAGAAATCCATCGTCATACTTCGACCCAGAGAAGTTTACTCTTCCGAAAATATTTTTTACGGAACTGGAGTAAGAGAGAGAGTACGGACGAAGGTTAGTACTAGGATAAGATCAAAGGCTCCCGATAACCTTCCACGTCTGACATAATGGTTTCGTGCTTTCGAGTAAAAGTTTTCACTTGCGGTCTTTCTCATCTCTCGACTCTTCTCATTTCCGTTTCCCCCCCCCCCCTTCCCCTACCCTCCCTCCTCTCCCGTCTTCCAACCGTTCTATTTTCGTCAAACGAAGGCACGAGTGTTCTCGTCTTGTCATGTACGCCTAATTATCACCGCGTTCCTTTCAAAGAAAGATCTTCTGTCATCGCGAGCTCGTCTTAATTTCTTAAGGTATTTTTACCACCCCGCGAACTTCGTATAATTAGTACGGTTTTCGCTTCGAAAGCTTGTGTGTGCTAGGTTGAGTTGAAACTTTTTTCCCGAGGGTGGATTTTATAATGATGTCCGAGGAATTTCTCCCTATGTTCTACGTTTACACGGGAGGGTAGGCCCGCAGTCAGTAGGTGAATAATGTATGTCCTTAACAATAATGTACATGTTTAATAATTAATAATGTTTTCGCATGTATAAATTTATAAAAAAATAATTCAAATTGGATTGCAGGAGAAATGTCTCGATGGGATTAGGAAAACAGTGTTGTTATCAAGGTGCTCTTTTTGTTGAGGGCCGTTTTATCAAGGTCATTTTGCTATCAGTTGTGTTGCCAAGGTTAATGGAATAACTAACTCCCTTCATAACGTATTTTGTTGCATAGAGTCGCGTTGTCAAGGTTTCCTACTCAAAACGACTTGTTATAGAGTTTCTGAGTTACGTTGTGAATAGGGAAAAAATATGTTATTGGGGTTTTTTGAATAATAATATTCGCGTTATAGAGGCTATTTAACATTATATGTCATAGGAATCTCGAGGAGATTCCTATGACATATAATTTGAAAATTGCACTTATAATTGAGGTGGTCGTTTTATTGATGATCAAGTGAGCGAGGTTCTATTATTTGAACTGTTTATAAAACTATTCTCGTAAAAATATTTTTATAGAAACAGAACAGCATGCTTCAATGACCCGTTCAGTATCAAACACCTACTTTGATTTCTTTCTTCTTCGCTATATCGTTGAATTCCGTATTTAGTTCTGTTTTCTATTCAAATTTCGTAAATTTTATACGTATGAAATATTCTCATCTTTTTTTCCAAGTGCAGAGGGCCTATTTTGCTAACTCTTATCTAGTTTATAGGCCGAGAGAAAATTTTTTCTCCCTTGTTCCCTTGACCGATGTTTCAAATGGAGCTTCTCGTGGCTGTTCAATGTTCATCTTCTTTTTTTTTGGCGGTGGCATTCCGTTATTAAGAATCACTCTCGATTACTTGTACATATTTTTATAGGAGCAATGAACATGATTCGTGTGGTTTGAAGGAATTAGGCTTGCGTAACCATTTCGTGAAGACTAATTTCTGTAACATACGTATTTACTCGTTATTTACTCAAAATGTTCATGCATTTTCATATTTATATATCATTATTTATTAACTTTCATTGTCATACAAACTCGATCGAACATTTATTCATTTGTTTATTTGCATTACCCCATAAACAGCACATTTACGGCCTTTACAATGGGGAATTAACAGTTAACAATGAAGGACATTCACACACGCCCATGCCCTGGATAAGGGTAACTTACCCAGGCGGGACTCGAACCCGCGACCTTCGATTTGGCAGGCGAGGACTTTACCCCGCCGCCAGCGAGGCCGGCATTCGGGGACAACGTCCTATTTAAACATAGAAAATGGCAAAGTCATATTTTTATTCGCAGGAATAAGTAGTCTTGAACCTAATGACGACTCGGTGAGCTGAAACGGCATGGTATTAAGTGAAAGTGCCGTTTTATCCTTTATACATGAATAGATTTCACATCATCAGCGTAATTTTACATTCATTGCTAAGTTATATCTAACCAAGGTGAGTATAAAAATTTACAATCCTTCTTAAAATAAGGCAAAGGCGCCAAATTTCGATCCCCAGTCAGTTTTTTGCCTCTGGATATCATATTTTTAAGTAAATCACCCCAAAAAAAATTATATAACACCACCAGCTAAGCCTAGTCATGATATCTAGCTCCAAATCTATCAGAAATGATTTTTATCTTTTAATAAAAAAATTCATAAATATTCAAATTTTAACAAAATTGAAAAAGCGGTCCTTTCTTCGTCCCGTACCAACAGTTTGAAAACAAATTAATTATAATGAACACATGTTAAAACATTTACTTACATGTTTCAACGTTCACTTTTGGCAAAAAAAATACTTTTTAGAAACTGCAACTTTTTACCCTTCCAAAAAAGAATCGTTATGAGCAAGTGCATTTTATTAATTGAGTTGGCTTCTTCAATAAGTGATTTTTGGCCTGATTCTAGTCCTCCACAAATAGAGGCTTGATGCGAGCGATATAAGTCGTTCCCAAACCCCAATGCACGCTCATTTCTAAAGTTCGATCCAGAGTGTAGTGCAGGGATTGAACTGCTGCCGATCAAAGAATCCCGCCCAGGGCAATGAGAGGAGAGGCAATTTCCGCTCTCGCGATATTTTTTTATGATCCCCTGATGCTAGCACGCCTTGTGTGTATATTTTTTGTTGCCATCCGCAATTCACCCGCTCCAAACTCTCGCCGATGCAACCGGACACTGACTAATACCCCCTTCTCCTGCAACACGTCACTTCGCTCCTGCAAGTAGCAGCGTAGCAAGAGCAGTAGTTACTGCGAAGGGGGCGCTTAAAGGCCCGCCCCCTCCCAGCCCGTGGTTAATTTCCTGTCCACCCTTTCTGCTGCTGCTGCCGCCGCCGGTGGTGTTGGTGGGATGAGCTGGCGTGCATGCGAAGGTTCAGAGGGGAGGAGATGACGTCGCGGGAGAGTAATCGAGCGGGTGCATCCACTCAGGGGATGTGTGCACACAATGTTTGTGCACACTACCGGTTCCGAGTAATAGTTCTACCTTCATGAGGAGAATCGAGGGGTCGGTGAAAGATATGCTCAAAGATCAAACCAGAATTTATGACATTTAAATACACTCATTACATGAAAATATTTTCCTTATCCATAATTTATCGGTACTAGTCGCAGTGGCTTACATAGGCAATATCTTGGGGGCAGATCAATTTAACGTTAGTTTATGAATTTCAAATAAGTACCAAACCGTCCCTTGCCCTTCTTCCCTTCCACCTGTCCTTCACCGATTGTTTTCATAGGCCATCATGTCTCATAATGCGGTCAACTAAGTTGCCGCATCTTCTCCCAAGGTTTTTTTAGAAGACTTCTCTTTTCTCCTACTCTTCCTCGCACTTCTTCATTGCTTACTAGGTCGATCCATTTTATCTTCATCGTTCTTCTGTAGCACCACATTTCAATAGCTTCCACTCTTGTCTTCTCTGCTGCTGTCAACGATTAAGCCTCGCTTCCATAGACAAATATGCTCCGTATGTAGCATTTGGCGAATTGCTTCCTTACTTGTACGCTTGTACTCTCAGCTGTAAAAAGATAAAATCTCTGTTTGTAAAAACCCCTATTTTCCTGCGCTGCTACTGACTATTTCTTCCTTGCTTTGTCCATGGTTGGTAATTAGGGTTCCAATAGGCAAGAAAACCCTTTATCTCATCGATCTTATGTTTTCCTGGGTTAATATCTGTTCTAGTCTCCTCTCTTTTGCTGCTTAATAATATCTTAGTCTTCTTTTTGTTGATTTTCAGCTCATATCTGGCCATTGTCCTTTCCATATTTGTCAAATTCTTCTTCAAATCCCTCTATGCATCTATATATAACTGCTATATCTTCTGCAAATTGCAGCATATTAATTTTTCCCTGCGGATATTGATACTCAAAGCCTTCTCCTTGATTTCATTGATGACTCTCTCTATGTAAGCATGAAAAATTAGGGGACCAACTACCTAAAAGCAGAGGGTTCGTTCTCGGTTCAGCCAGACACATCCGAGGGAAGTGGTTGATCAGCTAGATTACTAGGGGTACACCGGAGGATACGAGACGATAGGGATGATTACAGGGACAAACGGTCGAAGAGGACAAAAATGGAGAGGAGGGATAGATGGAGGAGGAATAAAAATATTTCCATTCAAATAAAATAAAAAAGATGTCGCTCTCGTGGAAGCAGTAAACGAAGGGGAGAAATACCCAATTAAATAATATCATTTTTGGGCTCGTAGCCTTCCGTGGTGTTCTAGATTCGTCGATCTCTCCATCTTCCGAATTTTCGCCGCGTTGGATGTCAAGAGGTTGTCGACAGTTTCTCCGAGATTACAAAAGGCGTCTTTAGGTCGAAGTACCGATATTGGGAGAATATTCAGTGAATTCTAAAATTCTGCCGATATCGACCTGAAGACGTCAGTGGAATCCCGGCGAAACTGTCGACAGCCTCTGACTACCAACGCGGTGAAAACCCGGAAGATGGTGTGATCCACGAATACAGTGGGTCAGTTCTCTGTTCATGCATGCACATCGGGAAAGTGGTTGATCAGCCTCTGACGACCAACGCGGAGAAACGCCGGAATATAGAGTGATCCGTGAATACCGAGGGTCAGTTCTCTGTTCTGTCAGACACTTTAGGAAAGTGGTTGATCAGCCAACTGCCTTAGCTGTTGATAAGCCTCTGACGACCAACGCGGTGAAAACCCAGAAGATGGAATGATCCACGAATACAGAAGGTCAGTTCAGCCAATTCAGAGGGAAGAGGTTGATCAGCGAGATCGGTTAAGAGACACCGAAGGATGCGAGACGATATGGATGATTACAGGGTCGAACGGTCGAGGAAAAAAATTGGAGTGGACCGACGGGGTAGGAGGGATGAAAAATCTTTCCATTTAAAAGGAAATAAAAAGATGTCACGCCCGTGGAAACGGTGAAGGGCAGGGGATGGTACTAAGGGTAGGAGAGCGAGAAACCAGGGGGCGTTCGGTAATAGGGGGGAGGAAAGAAATGATCGGTTCGGAGAGGACTAATTGACCCGGGTGGAGGCAAATGACACGTGCATCCATACTTGTGCCCCGATAGGGGGGAAGGGTACATACAGGGCCTCTTGCCTCCTGAGTGCCTTCGGTGGAGAATCCCTGATTGAGCCATCTCTTAGCAACGAGAGCATCGGTGCGAGCTAATTGCCGGACATTACTTCCGCCTGAACCCCTTCTCTCTCTGCGTCAACTACCGATTCCATTTATTCCCGCCCATCGGACATCCACTTCCACCCCTTTACTTCCGTTTCGTTCATCTACTCCAGTAATTGCCTCGCGAAAAAATTCACCTGGACTAGTAATTCAATCACGAAACTTAAGTGGACGCATTTCTCCTTCCAGAGGAGCAGCATTCTGTCTTCTCTGGTGACGCGCAACTCCTTAAAAACGAAGGCAATTTTATCTAAATTTTTCGCGTGTACAGAGTAGATCTGTGTCAACGTTAAACTACTTCTCAAGTATAAAAATTTAACTCTTGAAAATGCCTATGTAAAACTTTTAAATTGGAGACAGAGGCAAAAATTGATCTAGGTCTACTGTAGGTACCCTTAACTTTACAAGATGATAGCTTTGAGCTTTGAGAAAGTAATCCGCAACCAAAAAATCGTTTTCTTACGCAGCGGCAATGTGAATGGAGGTAAACGACGAACGCACGAAGTATCTCATGGACTGTTTATTCGAATAATGCGGGATATGGAATCAGCAGCAAGGCAAGTTGTAGAGAGACACATTTATTTTATTTTTTATTGTTTGATCTCGCTTGTAAGAAGTTTTAATACACCAGTGTTAAATAAATTGACTTGCATATAGGTCATAATCTTGCAAAATTAATTTCTATTTTTTAATTGCATAACCAGCTTTTTTCCTACATTAAGGATTAATTTTTTATCAATTATGGATGTATTTCCTTGAAAATATAAACAGGAGAATTTTTTTAGATGTTTTTTTAAAGATAATAAGTAATTATAAATTCTTTGTAAACGATGCACATTTCCCTATTGGAGCGAAGGGAGCCATTCAGGTAAGAATACGTGAACGTTATGTCCGGAAACGAACGATCAACCTCGTGAGGCCACCATGGTGATTTAAGTGGGGAAAGCGAAAGGAAAAAAAAACAAATGAATACGGCCGAGCGAACCCCCATTCAATTCCATGCATCACACACAATCATCTACTTCCTTTGTTTCAGCGACTATTGGAGGATGAATATACGACGTATGGTGGAGGGGGGTAGGGTTAGGGTGAGAATAGGGAGGAGGGGTTAACGACAAGAGGTAGGAAAGAGAGAAAGGGTGAAATAGCTACCGACCCTGATGATGAAGGGACCCGACAACTGACCCGAATGAGAACGGCCCCTTTAATATTTCCCGCCACTCGCGTTACTACACTCCAACGATTTCCCCTCGATATATCCCTTTCTCTCCCATTCATGGGAGATGGAACGAAAACCTTCACTTTATTCGTCATTTCCTCCACTTCGGAAGAGCTGAAACTTCATCGATTGAATCCATACGTGAGATATTTAATTAAAATATTAATTAATACACCACCTTGAGTCACAAGATACGAAAGAGAACATTCTTTGGAACCTTAAATAAAGTTTATCGATTGAATTCAAACGTGAAATATTTTGCTAAAATATATATTAATGAAGCACCTTGAGTCACAAGATACGAAAGAGAACATCTTTGGAACCTCAAATCAAGTTTTTCAAGCCGCTATGGAACGGCCATGTGGGTTTGGAGGAATGAATAAACGTTTATTTAGGCTCTGGGTTTCCTCATTAGAGTGAATGCAAAATAAAATAATTTTAGCCCAAGCAACAAGAATAAAACGTACAAAAAAAATACAAAAAATAAATAAAAAACGTAATAAAAAAATAAAAAAGGGAAAGGGAAGAGAAAATAAAGTGTGCTCTTCCTGAGTAAGTAGTAACAAAAATTACGGAAATGAGCAGGAAATGAAGTAGTTTTTTAAAATACGAGCACTTTATAGGTTTCATTAATGACTACTATAAACGTAGTAGTAAATTGAATTATCGAGGAATTTAGAACGAGAAAATCTAACCGATCGAAGTGAAAATTTTTAGTTAGATGCAATGCGAAAATTTCAAGTAGAATGAATTTTTCCTGATTTTCAAGATATTTTGAGAGTATAATTGCTATGGTACAAACATTCACATGGATAAGATTAGGGAAATAGACCACAGAACCGATAGATTTTAGGTGTCATTTTTTCAGCGTACAACAAGGGACCACAAGACCTGCGGTCGTTAAGCTCAATTTGACAAACATTTACATCAAATTTTCAAAAAATACTGAATGGTGCTCAAAAAAGTGGGAAACTCAAAAAACTGCGAAGTGGGAAAAAGTTCTCCTTCTTAATAATTTAAATTGAAGTCCATTATTTCTGGAAAATCCTAATCATATTTTCTTTTGTTTAAATTTTTTTGCGTAAATAGTTGAGGGCATGAATAAAAGATATCCTGGCTTCATTTTGCTATTAATTGATTTATTCTCCTGGAATAATTCAAATGCTGATACAAAATATATGTTAACTGGCTGCGGCTCAGTAGACCGGAACGGCTGGGTTGTTTGTCGACAGAGACTCGCAGTCGACAAGCAACCCAGCCTTGGTTGAAGCCGGCATCTACAGCGGCGCGTAGATACCGGGCGAAGCCAGTTGGGCCGCGCATGCGCAGTGGGTAGCAGCAGACGACGCTACGTACAGAGCCCGCTTCGTTCTCCAACAAATAGGTAGCTCGAGCGAATAAATAGGTAGCAGTACTTGACTTCATCCGATGCCACTCTAACTACCTCAAATGAAGTATCAATCGATCTGAGATGAAGTATTATTATTACCTTACGCTACGAACAGTGCCTTCCAGCGGTAATATAAGTTCATGTTAAGAAACAAACGTGAGTACTATTATTTCCGTCCTTTTCGAATTATCTCCACCTCCCTTCCCACGCTCACAGCAGAAGAGGTAATTCCCGCTCTTTACCTCACTCCTCCCACTAATGCAAGCACGTGTCCGTCCCAGATGACCCTCCCACGATCCCCCAACCCCTCTTGTTCTCGATCTTCCCCATTCTCTCCACTCATTAATCCCCTGTCTTCACCGAGAAGGAAACGGACCTTAATACTTTTCTTCTCGCGTGTTCGCCAGCATCCGTGTTTTACTGGCTCTCCCTTGATTAAAACAAACTTATTTCGAGGTAGTACTGCGTGATCAGTTTCTCTTAGACGTTTCGGAACTTCTATTGGTCGCTCCTTCTGAGAAAATGGTAAAGCCGTTATGGGTTTCGGTAAATATAATCTTCACATCGGTTGGTTGGGTGCAAGGGCGTACCCAGGATAAAAATTAGGGGGGGGAAGCCATGGTTGTCCAACTTATAGGTAAGATTTAAGCATGGAAAAGGTGAATGAAGCCAACATTTTAAGGAAACTGTAACAGCTCTTATTAGTTTTTATAACTTATTTGCTTCAAAATGTTATTTACCTTAAAGGCACTCGCGATTTTTGCTTCTAGGGGCGGCAGCTACCCCCTCCTGCCCCTCGCTGGGTACGCTCATGGTTGGGTGTGGTGGTGGGAAGAAGCATAATTTAAGGGAGAGGTTGAGGATGGAAGGAATTTTGGCGTGTGCAAGAATTGGATGCTAGTGTAAGGCTCCTAGCACACACACCGATTTCGGATGGTCTGTAAGGCACCGGCCGATATTTTACCGGTGAAGCACTGCTTGCGCACACGCCGGATTTTAACCGGTCAAACGGTCACTTGCTTGGTTGTTGTGTCGGCGCCGGTGATCCACAGTGGCAATGGCCGGCTGCTAACCGGTGCCGGTGCGTGGTCGGTCAGTGAGCAAGCTCCCATGCTCCGCTATTGTTTACTATTGGAATGTGGAAGGCCAATATTTTACCGGCCGTCCAAATCGGTGCGTGTGCAAAGGGCCTAACGTCTGTTTTTTCCCAGTGAAATATGGCAGTGAAGTTTTGTCGGGTGTCACACCGGGTCAGGGGCCGTATTCTGTAACTCCAAACCGATCGGTGCAGCACCGATTCGTCGGGTGCGACGTCACACCGACTCCCGGTAAGAAGTCGTACGATTCTGTACGAACCCGATCGGTGCGGCACCGACGTGAGGGCGAGAGATCGTCGGTAGCCGTACCGACAGCAAAAAGGTGTCGGTACGGCCACCGACTAGTGGGTTTCATCGACTCCCCGGTGCGCATTGTACGTTTTATTTTGTTTTTATCTCATCACCGAGTAAATAATGAGGTTTGCTGCAATGTTATCTTTTTCTGCCCCTTCGAATAGGCCTCTATAATTCACTGTGTCAACATCTTTATTGATTACCTTGACATAAATATAAGATATTGGTTAATAAACATTAGGTTTGCCACTATATAATGACTTTCTCTCATTTATGTTACCACTTTCACTCGCTTGTAATAGGATTTCTTTCACTCTATCATCATTTATTTGCTCCTTTGACATAAAAAAGATATTTTTGATTAAATATGAGTTTTGCCGCAATGTTATCACTTTATCTCACTCTGAATAGGCAACTATTATTTCACTCAATCATCATTTGGCGTTTCTCTCGGCATAGAAATAAGATCTTTTTATTTAAGTATGAAGTTTGCCACAACGGTATCAGTTTCTTTCATCTGTAACAGGCAACTATATTTCATTTTATCGTCAGCCATTGATTCCCTTGACGATGAAAGAAGATATTTGTTAATAAGTATGAGGTTTACCGCAATATTATCATTTTCTCTCACTTGGAATGCGCAACTTAAACATATGTATTTCACCCAATCACAATTTCTTTACTTCCTCGTCATTACACTTCTTTTAATTACACCCAGTTCCATATTTTTATAACAATTTCCTAACTTGTTCCTCTAATATGACATTTACATTTGCTTTTGAATCCTACGTTCACGTTCCATGGTATGTTATTTTCGTCTGCTACGGTGCCAATGGCATAACCTTCCGTTGATAACATTTAGACGGAACTTACTTAATGACAACTATATTACCAAATCATGAATAAATAGCAATATACGGAACCAATATTTAAAAAAAGAAACTACGATCTCAAGGATAGTTTCAATAATTCATTCCAGCAACAACAATCTCCATCACATACAAACTTTATTGTGATGTTGTAATATTGTTTCCTTCGATTCTGTATGTACAGCATTACTACCACACATTATATAAGCATTGTTAACAACTTATCCAATATCGTTTATTTTAATCTAGCAATAAGTCGTAATTTCCGCAAATAAAAAGATTGAGAATGACGACAACAAACTGTGCCTATGAGTCTTCACTTGTTTTTACCCTTCTTTCATTGGTGGAGACACGTTAGATGACTTCTAACTTCGGATATATTCGGCTTTTCCCTGTTTGAGAAGGAGGGGGAACCGTACCGACTGGTTTGATACCGACGACCATACTGAATCGCTGAATTAGCCGTCGTCGGTATGGAAACCGTCGTCGGTACGGAATGATGTGCTGTCGGTGGGCTGGGAAGGGAAACCGACCGGTGCGGTACCGACGAAATACAGAATACGGCCCCAGGTCCTCCATATCTCCTTCCGACGTTTCGGTGAATGATTAGATTCCTGAATCCCTGAGGACGATGGGTGAGTTGAAAATCGAAACTTTAAAAGGAGATATGGATGACCTTACCCGGTGTGAGATCCTAGAAATCTTCTCTACCAATTCCTCCGGACGTTTCGCGACCTCTTTTAACCTCCATTCTAACTGACTTCCACTTCTAACTAACGTCCATTAACTTCTTCCAAGGGATTGGTTCAGTATGTCGGTGTGGGTTTCTGCGTTTGCAATCTTCATGTTGGTTTCCTGGATGTGGGAGCGGGAAGGATTCGTCATCACTGGTCAACAATCCTAGGATTGGTTTGACGCAGCTCTCCACTCAGTTCTCGTATCAGCTAATCTTTTCACACCTACGTATTTCTTCTCTTTCACGTCTCTCTTTACTTGTTCCATATATTTTGTTCGGGGTCTTCCTTTTCCATTCTTGCCTTCCACTTGTCCTTCGACGATTGTCTTCATCAGGCCATAATGTCCAAGATGTGGCCTATAAGGTTGTTCCGTCTTCTTATCAAGGTTTTCATGAGGCTTCTCTTCTCTCCTACCCTTCTTAGGACTTCCTCGTTACTAACTCGGTCGATCCATTTGATTTTCATCATTCTTCTGTAGCACCACATTTCAAAGGCCTCTATCTTTGCTTTCTCCGCTGCGGTCATTGTCCATGCCTCACTTCCGTATAGTAGCATACTCCAGATGTAGGTTCTCATAAATTGTTTCTTTACTTCCATATTTAAGTTTCCCGCTGTAAGCAGGTCTCTCTTTTGGTGGAATGCTCTCTTTGCCTGGGCTATTCTGCTGATAATTTCTTTCTTGCTTCTCCCGTCACTCGGGAAGGATTATTTAAGGGAAAAGTTCAGGTTGAAAGGTGATGAAAGAAAGACGAAAGGATATTGCCGGAAATGTTTAAAAATTTGATATCAGTAATTTTCCTTCGAAATCTTCCCTTATAATGGATTATTTGTTATAATCGTTCCTTTATCTCCCCAATGGGATTTCCCTTATGCTTTTAGGCAGTGTTGTTTCATCCAAGCGTTGTTTATTTGGAGCCTGCCATCTCAATTAAAATCGATTTTTAGTTCCCATTTTCAATGACGTTCCCGAATAAACCGGTGTTTAAATTTGTTCACCTTAGTGAGAACTTGGCTTTATGGTCTGCCACCGCTTATCTTGCGTTTCACCAATATACTTCATCGAACATGTTGTTCTGTAAACACCTTTGCAGGAGCGTACTAATTTTATCTTTAACGTCAGCATAGATTTAACGTGCTGGCGAGGATTGAATATGTCCTTGATTTGGTATATTTTTAGAATATATCCAATGATGTTGCACGTGACACTTATGCACTTGAAAGAGGTTTTCTTCGTGATCTTACCATACGGTATGACTCGATTGAAGTGAGCGAAAAACGAACGACATTTTTGAAAAGAAATGCATTCTTCTTTCACATAGTCACTCATTCCTTAGCTGGGATTAGGTGTATTTATTTCCTTGTCATTCATGATTAATCGCTTTTAATTAGTATTTCGAGAGCCACTTCCATGGAAAAATAGGATTTCCCTTATGCTCGAGTCAATTAGTAGATTTACGTGCTGTTTTTCTTCTTAGTCGTCCAAATGTCTTTTGTCTTAACCTTGTATCCTTATTGAAAGGTGATCAATAATGCCTCGCCACTTTGTATTCTCAAAGTAACTCCATTTCGCGTCCATTAACTCAGCCTTATGACTTTATATAGAGGACCGCTGATCGTTCTCCGAATGAGACGTATCGGAAATCTTTTGCTAAGCTGTTATGTTTGCGAAGGCTTGGTCATTATCTCGTGTTTCCACGCAACTCGTATACCCTCGCAGGTGGCCAAGGGGCTTAAACGTCAACTGCCGACCCATTCAGATAATAAACAGTTCATGCGTTTCATATTTTTTCTCTCAAAGTATTCCGCGCATGCTCTCTCGCATGGAGCGCGCATGAGAGTACTTACCATCGCGTTAATTGGCTCCCTTTTGCCTCTTTCCCCCGTCTAGATGCCGCGAGTGGAAGCTTCCGTGAGTTTTCTTTGATTGAGCGCGCTTTGGAATGACAAGGGCGCAAAGAGTTCCCCCACCCTCTCCATCTCCAGCACGAGCAGCATATTCGTCCAAGAATTCGAGAGAAAGAAAACGCAGGCGAGCGATGCGTCGGGCTGAACTTGGGAAAGAATATGGATGACGATTGATGCTTCTGGAAAGGCTGTTTTCAGCGTTTCATGTTCGATGATATTTTTTTGCATCGTCAAATTTTTAGTCGAATTCCCGATTTTGAACTAAGATGCCACCTGCAACCTATTTTGTATACATCATCGCCATCAACATCATTAGTGGTAAACAATCCTGTAGACCTTTGAAAGTAGCGGTAATTAATATGGTTTTCGTAAATTAATCACCATAATTTTGGTTGGAAAGTTTTGGAGGAAGTTCAATTACAAATTGGTTTGCTCGAGTACTTAGTCAAGAATAGTGAAAAGTTACAAAATTCGTTTTATTCTCATTTACTAGCATCATTAGCTACTACTATGAGGGTAATGATTAAATTGTTAATAAGTTGTGTGTGCTTATATCTTTTGTTTACAGTTATTGTGCATGATAGATACTTGCTTGGATTTCTGCTCATTCGGTTCGCTAATGATGTGTATCTTTGACTTCCTATCGATAATCATCCCAAGGAGGTGCTGGCACTCCTTATACCCGTGGATATAAAAATTGGCCCCTCATTTCGAACTTACATCTCTGGGTAGTCTTTCTTGTCATACGAAAGATGGATTTTTAACAAAAATTTTCCACGTGCTGTACTTCATCATTAAATGTGTATTGGCGCGTCCTTTCACTCAGTTCTCAGCTATTCTTTTCATGTGTCGCAGCTCCTCTCTTTCGCATTTTATACGAAGTAATAGATGTTGTAAGTCAAATATTGACAAATTCAATGGACGCCGATGAAGGTATTATTTTATTTGCTGACAAGTTTTCTTTAATAATTTAGTGCTGTAATAATGCTGTGTTCAAATACCGATATTTCATGTAGTTAAAAATTTTATTTTATAAAGAGAGTACATTGTATGCTATTCTAATAAATCTTCAATGAGATAAAACGGTCAAAACAATTTAGTAATATTTTATTATTTTCCTCCTCTCTTACTCCATTCTCCAAAAATTTATAAATATGTACCTCCGTCATGTATTAATGGATGTGAACAACATGGTAACTAATGAGAAATAGAAGGGGCATGGCTTAAGAATCTGATGATTGGTCTCCGCTAGAGTGCCAATTCCAACCCTTCTTATTGGACCGCCGCTCATAATGATTCAGACTCGACATTTATATCTTCCCCTTAATTCTCCGCGCGGGAAATAGATTTCCTCGCCCTTTCTCCATCCCTTGCTATCTCATTCTCCTGCATTTTAAACCGGTGATATTTTCCTTTTTTTCTCTCCAGTTACTTTCCCGCTGTTATACTTTACCCCCGGGGGATGGAGAAGGAAGGTTGGGAAGGGGGGCTTGAGCGGGTTGTGGGAGCGTAATTGGCAATTTAGAGGGAATTTTTCGTGTGTCTTCATCGCTTAATCAGTTCCCGTCACCACTCTGAGCACGTCGCCCTGCCGACCTCGCCACTTTTCCCAAATAACCGTCGTAATTTCGCCGATGGATCGAAGTTGGTACCTCATGAGTTCACTCCTCTTTCCACTTCTGCTATTCCTTTGACCTCCCCTTCACCACTGCCACCTCCCCTAAAGCTCTTTTTTCTCCTCCACTTACATCCATACCTCTTTTTGTGTAACATTTAGAAAAATTGCCAAAAAATAGATTGAACTGGCTTCCTGAATGCTTGGACTGAATGACCTACATTTGATCTTGCTTTCTTACTCACTCTGTCGTCGAGCCGTAACCGATTATGTTGATTGGTTGATTTGAATCATCGACTCTCTCAATTCGCCTGAATCGGGTGACGTCCACGACTGTTAATCTAGAGGCCGCGGGTTTGAATCCCGTCTGGTTGGATTTGCCACCACCTAGGGCATGGATGTATGTGATTATCCAAAAGTAAATTGTAAGAAAGGACTATCAAGTCCGAAATACGATAGTAATAACGAAGAAATTATTTTTTAATTTTATTATTATTATCATCATCATCATTATCATTATTCTTATTATTGTTAATTTCTCTCGCCTTACCCATGATTGCTCAAACGAATTACGCTTTCCGATATGGCTCATGGCACACACCTAAAAACCACTTCTTCGCCGCCAATAGGGTGGTTTCCTATTTTTTTAAATAGCTAAATCGAAAGATTATTACTCCTAGAGAACGTATTTCACACTTTTCGATTTTTAGATGACGATATCTGTTTTTCGCGATTAAATGAAAAGTGAAAATTTTCAAGCGCGCGATAACGTGACGGCTAAGTATGAATGCTGGGAAAAGCCCGTTTGACGTCATTCTGGTTCAGACTGCCACCGCGTGAGGCCACCTAGGTGCGAGTCTATGAGCGCTGATACGATGCAGGCTGCTAGCAGGTAGCAGAGTACCCTGCTAAAAGGTAGCGCTTGGCTTAAATAAGGATTATTAATACCCTATCAAGCGAAGGAAACTTTCCGACCATAGGCAATTTTAATAGGTGATTATTAAGAGATGTTTCCCTGAAGCCTGTGCCTCATGCTTGCATTGGTAATTTTAGACGATGTATAACTCCTATCCTCTCGTGTAGAAACTAGGTCCCTGTGACGTCACGTGGAGTGGCATCGCATGGGCGCCAATCTGGCCTTTTTCAAATAAGGTTAAAATTGACCATTATCTTTCGTCTTAACAGAGAATTCTAAAACCAAATAATTTGTATATTATCAATACACTATTGTTTGGTAACGAATCGCAATCAATGCCTTTCGTTTTCTTTGATGAAGGAAACTACCCTCTTCTCTTCTATCAGGCGTCGACGCACCATTTGTGAGTTGACGGAAAGCCGAAAAAACATTTCTTCTCGGAAAGCTGGACAAGGATAAAAAAAATTAGACCGGGACGTCGTCATCTTCCCACGGCCCCGCGTACAAGTGGAAGTTCTCATTCTTCCATATCAACTGGATTCTTCTTCCGCCTCTCCTTCACATTGCCACAGTGTGCCCTCATCATGATTCACATCACTTGTCCCCGAGCGGGCGGACAGGATCGGAAAAAATGGCTCATCAGTTTGACGTGATGGGTCGTGAACGCGTTTCTTTCTTTTCCCTCTTACATTTCGCTGAATCCCCTCTCACGTCCCGTCCTATCGAATTCGGCAGCGGCTGAAGACCGCATCGGACAGGGTATCGTTCATATGTTTTAAAACGTTTACACCATTTCACCAAATTTGACCGCTATTAAGGGTACTCGCGTAGTGAGGAAGTAGATATGAAGGTGGAGATAGAGGCAGAGATGGAGACTGAGGTGGAGGTAGAGGCAGGGGTGCCGACTTGCAAAAAATATTGGGGGGGCCCAAACCGAGGATCTTGCCCCGGTAAATTTTATAAGTAGTAAGTTATAAGTTTTTTAAGCATTTTAGAATAGTCATATGATCAAAATTAGAACCATGGCAACTCGAATGTCGATATCTGGCCATTCCAAGGAAAATTGACAAGCCTGTCACATTTTTTCCTCACATCTGTAATGAATTTTTGGGGGGGCTCGGGCCCCCTCAGGCCTCATGGAGTCGGCGCTACTGGGTAGAGGTAGTATCGCATAGTAAAGAGGTTTACGCACGCAGCTTTCCCATAGCCTCGACCACGAGCCATAATCCGTGTGGCATCATGTATAATGGCTATTCGATTAGTTGTAACATTTTTACAATGTTAAGCGATTGTAGTGGTGATGGTGACGACATGTCATCAGCATGTAAGGAATGACTGATTGGACTTTAAGTAATCGCGATTCAGTGCTCATTCCATAAATCAAGCGCGACAAAATCTGGGAGAATATCACCATCTGTATTTGCAACTTAAGTATTACCCAGAAAAATTCTTCAGCACCTTCTTCAGGGAGAATGAGTAGGATTAGTGATCCCAGGCAGAGAATAAGAAACGTCTTTTAAGCCAAAAGACGCGAGTTAACCTAAAAGTTGTATTTATCCACAATATTATTTCTTGTTTTTTGTGATTTAGTTTTGCCATATCGGTAAGTAAAAGACAACGCAACCGGTTTTTAAACAATGATTAAAATCCAATAGTATGCATTTTTCTCACGCTGGTTTTAGCTTATATGATTAAGGAGGTTAATAAAGGACTTGGTATTTGCCAACGACTTTGAACCTGAAGCTAGGATTAAGAGTTAGATGACTTAATAAAGTTGATGGTTTGAGGCGTTACTGAGTGGAACTTACTCATGATGAATAAAATGTTTAAACTTTGTTTTTCCACAGAATATATTTATAATTACACGACCATGGTTTCGACGCTCCGCGCACGCAACCATGGTCGCACAACAACAGGCGCACTTAATAAAGTTGATGGTTTGAGGCGTTACTGAGTGGAACTTACTCATGATGAATAAAAACCATGATGTTACGCAACTAAGGCAAGCCTGTACAGAAGGTTATCTATCAAATACCGGATTGCGTCGCTCAACATCTACTTCAACAGTCAGTGCATCTTCTACGGAGTCTTCCCGAAGTAAGATATTTAAGGATGTTGGACCACTGTACTTGTCGCTTGAGAATGACGCGGAGCGTCGAAACCATGGGCGTGCAATTTTAAATATATTCTTTGGAAAAACAAAGTTTAAATTTTTTATTCATCGTTAGATGACTTTTTTATTTGAAAAACCCTTTCCTTTTATTCCAAGTTTCTCTGTCATGAATTATTTTTTCTAGTGTCGTCATCGTTTGAGGCCGTGTTATCATACCCTTTGTATCTCCATGCTATTTTTCACTTTTTCATACATAACCTGTTTATTTTCATTCCTTGATTTACTTTAGTCGTTTTGCTCGTGCCATTTTCTTGGAGCTTTGCGTATTTTATTCTATAAGGGGAAGAATCCATACCCAATATCCGTGAAAATACTCTTGTAAATAATGGCTTCACCCTGTTTTAGAGCATATTAGGGCTATCAACGGTGCCTAAAAAGGGACATATAAAATCCATTCACGGGCCAAGTCCTTGACGCTGAAGTACGAAAACCGATTGCGATTTTTTAATTAAACTATGAACATCTGAAGTTTGATTATAAGTTTACTCTATTTTAAATAAGAATGAACAATCGCCAATAACGGTAATATTGATACGATTAAATATATGTAGATATTAATTATTTACGGGGAAATTCTCTTCAAGTTTCTTACCGCAAAGGAGAAAGACAATTCTTTCTTTCGTGGCTTAAAGGGCAGAAGTTTGAAATGAATTAGAGATCCTTCCCTCATCTCACTTGGAAATGGTTTAGTTTGAAGGGGGAAAGAGAATAGGGTCTTTGGCATTAATTAGCCCTAATTGGTGCAAATTTATTCATTACCAGATTCCTCATTTATGCCATCAATTATGGAACGCTTACAGTTTCAATAAAATGATCGTTTACTCTTTGTCGGTTGACTGCTTTCACGACCATTATGTTTTATAGAAATGCCATTCCTAATTAATTCTTACCAAAGAAAGTCGTCATGGAAATCAATACTTAGATGAGTAGGGTAAAGTGTAATTGCTGCATATACCACTTTGTGATTCTCAAAGAAATCATTAACTTTAGAGTAAATACATATAATTCTCACTCCTGTTGTAAATATAACTACTTTTCTAACATTAGAACATATAATCTAAGTGGCTTAGTTTATTCGGCAGTTCTAGTACCTATAATATCTAATAGTCAAGGGGAATATTGATTTTGTGTTGATTATCAATAGTGACTTCCTCGATAGTCATATTTTTACCCCTTTTAAAAAGGTGCATTTTTTTAAAACACGCAGTATCAAAAAGCGGTGAAAACTGTGAAACAAGGTCGACAGTAGTCCAGGAATTTCAGTTTTTTAACTGGGAAAACACTCTGCTAATGTTCAATCCACGTTGTCAGATGCCTTCTCTGAGTCCACAAACGCAACGAACGTTGACTTATTCTTTTCCATTCTCTCCTCTATGAGCAGCTTAAGAATAAGCATGATTAAAGGCCACTTATAGAAATATTAATTCAATTAAATACATTAAGGTATAATTCCTACCTAGGAAATGCTCTTCAAGTTTTTCAACAAAGAGGAGAAAGATAATTCTTTATTTCGTGAATTCTTTGAAGTGTCGTCTATGACTTGGCATGAGGTGAGCTCTAAAATTACCTATGAAAATCAAGTTAGAAACGTTATTACTAATTGCAAGTATGAGGCTTAAGATACAAACGTCTGAGGTAATTCTTAATTGAGGCTTTCGCCATCCATGGTTGGTAAAAAATAATAAAAAACTTTTTCATGTAATATACTATAATTAATAATATTATTTTATTAGCGTTTTAATTTCATAGTATTTAATATTATTTATTAATTATTAATAATTTTTCAGCCCACACCGAGAGCAGCGCAATCACTTCTGAAGAAGCGACCAGAAGGGGTCGCGAAACGTCGGGATAAAACCTGAATCACGCGGTAAGATCCGAAAATAGTTTATCATTATTTTTTATCAGCTACAGTAATTTTCCACACTACCTTATTCACTCTAACGGTTTTCATGTATACGTATAATACGTCATTATCAAGAGCTTTCATTATGAAATCGTCAGCAATCGATCTGGGTGTGTGTATAAGGCACTAGCAGGCCACCAGGCGTTGCTTGAGAAGGAGACCCAGAGATGTGGGAAACTCGGGACTTCATCGATATCTCCACCGCAAAAACGCTCAACAATCGCCTACCGAATCAAATCCGCTCATATGGTGGCCCCAGTCAGTGGTGCAGCGAGGGGGGGGGGGTTTTGGGGTTAAAAGCCCCCCCCCCAGAGCTCAGAGAAATATTTGAGTTTTATCCATTTTACTTAATTGGATTGATATTACTAATAGAATAGTGTAAGGATTGATAAAATATCCCTCAGAGAGACGTAAAACTCACCATTTGGAACGGTTTGGAAATATAAATATTTATTTCCTGTATACCCCAGGAAATTGGTTTAGACAAAGAGAATCAATAGCTACGTGTAGAATCCTTTGAATTATGTTTTCCCTTTGATCTTGTCCAGAGGTGTGTCTACTCGGCACGATGTCCTCTCCTAGAAATTGAATGACGTGACGTAACAACCGGTAATGAGAAAACGACGCAAAGGTCGCGTCGGACACAACCAGAAGCAGCACAGCGGGCTTTGGGAGCATGAGCTGCACCTACTTACTAGCTTTGGTTGCAATCCGTGAAGGCGTATGGAAATTCATAGCGGACATACAAACAGGCATCCTTTTTCTATAAATAGATTAACCTCCATTGGTTGTCGCATTGCCTCGTCAAAAATTCGTCTTCTCCTTCTCGATTGCTGGGAAAACCTTTCTTTAGCATCATGAGACTTTTTCCACCTCCTCTCCCCTCCAATCTCTTGCGTCCCTTTCTCCATCCATTATTCCAACATTTTTTTTTCCTTCAAGTCTTCTCCTTTTACTCTCTGAGCACTCTGACCTTCCATCTCTGGTTCTTTTGTTTCGCTCAATTAAAGGCTCGCGGAAATCTCTTCAGGGGCTGCCCTCCCTTGTTTTGATAGGGTCCAATTAAATGCTGGTGAGGCCCAGCGCTTTAATCTGCAAGGCGGCTATGGCGAGCTTAATTCGAGGAAGAGCGATTCGCTAGAGGGGGTGTGGGAGAAGGAGGCTGGAGGTTTCTGGAGCTGGAGAGGGAGGTAGAAGAAAGGACCACGGAGGTAATGTGCTTCCCGCCCGCAAGAAGAATGGGAACCTTATAAAAATGTCTTAATGACGTCTAACCGCAAGGAGCAAAAGCTTCCTAGAAATGGAGAAGAAAAACAGGACTCGTGCTCGCGTTCTTACGCGAAGGCGAGCCAGCTCTTTTTCAGGGAGTGCTTGTCATTTGGTTCAGGTAATTAGTTCAATATGTTTTCGCGGGTCGGGGTCGCGGGTTTCGAGGGAAATATATTTGTTTAGGCGCGTAAAATGTTACAACCCGCGCCCATTTATGCGCATTACCGATATAGAGATAGGAGAAAACTAAGGAGCTACACATTTAATGTTTCACTTTAACGATATTCATAGATATTTCGATAGAGCTTGTTTTTAATCTTCTCAGAAAGGGAAACATAGGATAAATAAATACTGAAATTATTTTTCACATTAACACTGGGTATTTTTTCATTAATCGGAATTTAAAAGTCAACTATATTAATCTTACATTTTCTTTTATTGGCATTTTTTTCTATTTGTTAATAGAATATGGTGTTCTTTAACCAATATTTTCACTGCGTGCTTCCGAATTGGTCTGTTACATTTTACAATATATTTGTTCAATATTTATGTATTTTATATCTTCATTCGTAGAACTTTGATGCGTTTATGCCATTGCAGATTATTTTTTGGAATTTCTCTCTAATTAAATTCAATCTTCCTCATAGCGTTTATGAATGAAAAAATGTCTTCATTAGATTTAACTAATTGTTACAGAACGTCATTGGACAGATTTTGAAAAAAAATATGCTTTACTCGCGATTTTACGTAAGCATCGTAAAGATCTTAGTGAGTTTTCACTTAACAGACGTTTGACTGTTCATAATATGGTCCACTATGGCCTCTGCTATCCGCAGCATAGCTGAGGAGACTATTCATGTATACTATACTATGTATTCACTCCTTTGTATAAAAGAGTACTCTCTCTATATCTACCTATGCATTAAAATGGTAAGTATCTTAGATACCTTGTGTATGGCAAAGAGAGTTTACAAAAAAATCGCTTTCCAATGTTGCCTAATTACACCACGTGTAGAATGTATCCGTGCGAACAAAGTCGCTTGTTACATGAAGTGACGTCATGGACAAATTAGCAGTTTCGGAGCGCGCTTCCCTTAAATTCTTTTAGAAGTGAAATATTACTCTGTGTGTTTTTTTTATTAAGAGTTATCATTTAAATTTTATCACAAAACTTTTGTTTTGGTTACGAATGTGCACATTAGAAATTGTGAGACGACAAAATTGATAAAAGTGTTATTTGACTATTATGTCTTTCGTTAACCAGAGCGGGAACGGCGTTACGGCGCATTCCGGCACCATGCCACCCATGGTTACATGCATTGTTTCTTGCTGGCTAATTACTTTCAGCCACTAATTCAAGACTTTATGGACCAAAGTGTCTTTCCCGCAAGGATTCTCGCCTTTTATTAACCCTCTATTCTGTAAGACGTAATTTTTTCTCATAATTTTTACGTGAAACAACTGCGAAAGGGCTGCGACCTTTTTGGTCGTACCATAGCGGAGCATGTCCTTCCACGCGCTCGTCCAGCCGACGTCGGTGTGTTCCTCAAAGGAGGATGGGCCTCGGTCGTTCGGTGTGAGACGGCAGAGTTGCCTGGCAGCCCCAAAGGGTGTTTTGGCGCGTCAGAAAGGGCTTATCCACAAAGTGGAAGAATGAGGCGGTGACAATGAGAGCATGGAGAAGAGGAAGCGGGAAGAGGGGGGAGAAGGATTTTTGGGCAGGGAAAAGTTTTCTTGCAGGGGTCCACCAAAGGGGCGCGATGATGAGGATTCTGAAGCAGGGGCGGAGGGTGTGAGGAGGCACATGAGTTGGTGGAGGGGGGAGGGAGGTGTTTGAGGTCCGACCAGCTCCTTGCGGTTCTTCGTGCATCTCGCCCTCTGCGGCCGGCTACACAATGGAGTTGCGGGTACGTTGAGGGTAGCATATAGGAGGATTATGAACGAAGTCAAAGTACCAACATCTGCATACTGCTATACCAAGGGTGAAATTCACCATAAACAAACCATTTGGTATTTCCGCGATTCCCGGGACTCGAACCCTACAACCCAACACTCTATACATTAGCCCGTCACGCTTCAAGCTCGGATCCAGTTTTTTTCTGAAGGGGGTCATAAGGGTCTGACAGACAAACGGTCTTTTCATATTTGGGATTAAAACTACATTCAACAATTACTGTACGAAATATACTCTTTATTTTAATGTGAAATTTATTAATTTTTGTTTTCAAAATATCGTGGTTTTTTTTAACACCTGGGGGGGCTTGAGCCCCCTATCCTCCTTTGCCACCCTCCTATAAATCCAACTATGTGACGCTCCCTTAATATACACGTGGATAAGATATACTAGACTTCGAGCTTTACTGGCGCACGATGTGGATGAATGCTTCACGGGATTCCCACCAGGTGAGCTGTCCACTCATCGCCCTGAGGACGATGGCAGAGATAGGCATGGAAACGTCGGCTCTTATAGAATATCTCACGTGGAGGAAATCCCGTGAAGCATACATCTATATCGTGGATAAGATAGTGGATGAAACATTCTGATTGAATGGTTGGTCAATAAAAACAACTCGGAAAAATTTCTTCGCCCCATGCCACCAGTGTGATGGTGTGAACTGCATGGTGCAAGTGAAGGTCGGGCGAGTAAATGTGTTGGTGAGGCATAAGGGATGTTAGCTGGGGAAGGTGTGGAAGGGTTAGGGTAAGCAGTGTCCCTTCCACCACCCGCCATTCAAAGCGTAATCCTCCCTTTACCCCTTAAAACCTCACCCCCACGGCCCGTTCCCTGACTCAAATTAAATTTCAAGGTACCTTGTTCCGGAGAGTTCCACACAGAACCCATCCCACCATCACCTTCTGCTGTGGGGGGAAGGAAGGGGATCTAGGGTTTCCTAAAGTCTCGTATCGTCGTGCCCCTTCCTCACACCCCCACCCCATACTATCCTTCGTGCCGCGACCACCGGTCCAGCAGTCTCTCCTCCCCTCCAGGCTTTCTGGTCCAGCAAAGGGAAGCGGAGAGTTGGGGAGGAAGCCTTCCTTCCACCACTAAGGGCTGAGGGAGTTTTCTCCTTCTCCTCCAACATCACCTCCTCTCTCTCTCTCTCTCTCTCTCTCCGGACTCTTGCTCTAAAGTGAAATTTGTTTCGTGTCCCAACATGAAATATTCACGGGGCCTGCCGCTACATTAGTAAACGGATGTAATTAGAAGGAGCTCAGGAGAGGGAGAGAGAGAGGGTGGGTGGGGTTAAGGAGTGGGGTGAGGAGGAAGGGGTCGAGTTCTCGCTGCCTCGGAGGGTTTTGTGCCCAAGGAGTTAAGGATAAGGACCTTGGAGATGAGGGAGTTGGTAGCCATGAATTGAGTTGACGCCGAGAGAGATTTTATTTTTGCGCTAAGATTTTGGAGAGATTAGTTAAATGAAACATTGCAATATTTCGAATGGATTTTATTTTAACATGACGCGTTTCGTAGTTGCAAACAATATTATCAAGTGAGTAGGTTTCCGCGGCGTTGTTCACGATGACTGCCAAATTCAACAACAAATATGAATATGCCTAATAGCAACACGTATGACTATAAGCTACTAAGATGGCTCAACGGCAAATACCGTGGAGAACGCCTTCTGAGATCCTGTTTGTTTGTTCTATTTTTAAAAAATCACCGAGATATCTATATGATTTGTTCCTTAGTTGTCCCTCTGTTTCTACAATATACGCTACGTCTGATCCTAATATTTTTTATTTTATTTTTTATTTATCACATCCCCCGTAAACAGCACGTAACGGCCTTTTACAACGAGGGTTTCCAATATTAACAAAGTACAACACAAACATCCATTCCCTGGATAGGGATCACCTACCCAGGCGGGATTCGAACCCACGACCTACGGTTTGGCAGGCGAGGACTTTACCCCACCGCCACCGAGGCCGGCATTATATTATATCTGGTATATTTCCCTGGGCATCGCACTACTCTTTACAGTAAATATTTTCTCGTTACCGCTAGTCGGAACTGGAATGAGATATCGACTGATGTCAAAATTTGCATGTCTGTCCAAACCTTTAATTTAAATTTTTATGATTATTTACCATCTCTTTTATAGCATTAGTTCCTCTTATTTTTTTCAAATTTGTGTTCTGGTTGTCATGGTTCATTTTTTTCCGTAGCGTTTTTTGTTTTTTTTTGTTTGGATAAGAATATGTGACTTATGTTTGTGTTTGTATGAAATCCGGCTTGGAAAATAGCTCGATTTGCCGTTTTTTACTATATTCCCTGCATTTTCATGAATTGCTATGATCGGCTATGTCATGAAATGGAATATCATCGTTATCATTTATCATTGTAATCATTTATATTGTATTTAATGTAATGTGCTAGCAAACTGTAGTTTATTTATGTACTTTAATATTATTTTTGTTCTTACGGAATTTTTCCTGAGCAATGAATATATTTCTACCCAAAAAAAATTTAGGTTTCACCAGCCACGTCTGTCGTTTTTGATTGACTAGTTTCAAAAGTATTTCTGTTTTCGTCTTCAAGTCGAAGGTGACCTGAAGACGAAAGCAAGATTGCTTTGGAAAATGTAGGCAATCAAAAACAACAAATGCAGCCGGAGAATCCGGAATTTGGCAGTCAACATTATCAAGTGCCAATAAGGACCTTGAAGATGAAGGGAGTTGGTAGCCATGAATTGAGTTGACCCTGTTTGAACTCCTTGCTACGCCGCCGTCCGAAAACTATTCATGCTAGGCGGGCACATATCCTCAAGAAGGCAAAAGCAGTATGACTTTTCAAACAGTAGTCAACCAAAAACGACAAATGAGGCTGAAGACCCCGGAATTTGGCAGTCAACATTATCAAGTGCCAATGATGTTATTTGTAACGATGAAACACGTCGTTTTAAAATAAATTCATTGGAAATATTGCAATGCGTCATTTAACATAATATTAAGAACTTCCACCGCATCGTGCCACAAATCAAACGAGACATTTTAGAGAAACTTGCCTTACGTGTTCTATATCACAGCTGCCCAAACACGAAGTTAGAGCTGATGTAGAATTTATAAACTTTATGCCAGGATTTCAATAAAATTTTGACTTATACAGGATGGAGAAACATTGTGTCACAAAATGTTTACCCTGGATATCTAACGTCACCACGAACCAAAATTAATAAAAATAATTTTTTATACAGGATGGAGAAAAATTGTGTCACGACATTTTAATCATATATAGCAGATGTCAGCAGGGTTTTGTGCCTAAAGAGTTCAGGATAAGGTAAGGAGAAAATGGACCTTCGGAGACGAGAGAGTTGGTAGCCATGAATTGATATAACGCTGAGAGGTTTTATTTTTGAGTATAGATTTTCGAGAAATTTGCCATACGTGTTCTTTATCACAGATACCCAAACACGAAGTTAGAGCTCATGTAGAAATGATAAAATTTGTGCGAGGATTTCACTAAAATTTGACTTATGGAGAAAAGTTTTGTAAAAACATTTTACCCTGGATAGCTAACGCCAGGAACCAAAATTACAAATCCTTTTTAAGCGCACCATTTTTAAACTGCATAAACTTTGAGCCAGACTCTCCGATTGGCCGCGAGTTTGCCCTGTTGCAGATGCTCCGGACTCATGACTTCGAATACTTTGCTTGCCGGAGATCGTGATGTATCTTTGGCGATTTCATCCACCAGCGGGCATAGCCAAACTCACAATACAGGTCTTTTTTCCTTAGCTAATTTGAGTGAAAATCGTGTAAAAATTATATTTCATGTCACCACCTTGCATTTGAAATTGCACCTGAAACCACCTTGCATTTGTGATATGTATTCATTATATAGGTACCACAAATGCATTATCATTCATATCATTCTGTGCTTGAACCCTTTGTACCTGAAGATGACGCCGCTGCGTCGTAACTAGTAGTACCGTGAAAATAAATGGGTGGATAATTACAAACTTTTTATTTTCATCTGCTCAAAATGAACTTCCACAAAGTTGAGCCTGAGACAATAGATATTGTACTTCATGTATTAGCGATGTTTTTTCACTAGGTTAAGGTCAAAAGTACTAAATAAATAAAGGGGTTGTGTTATGGTGATGTCTGGATTCGTTTCATTGATGAAATGCCAAATTTATTTGAGAAGCATTTCAGTTGGCGATCTTTTGCGAAATTTGATCAGCTTCCTATTGATGATGCTTCAAACACAGAAAATAAATATTGCTTATAATGCACATTTTAAATGAGAATTTTTATGCGAAGTTCAACTTCCTGGTTTTCAGGAAACCATTTAGAGCTATTGGCTGGTTTTTATTTAGTCCTCTTTGCGGCGTTTATGTATCTGTAATAGAAAACGTAACGCTTATATTTTAAATTATAATTAAAGGTTAATTGCGAAGCTCAAAGATTCAGGGCTACCATCTCAGTCATCTTATAGTGGGGTGAGAGGAGGTGGGATGAGGTTGGAAATGGAGGAGAGGAGTGAGTCCTTTTCGAGTAGGTCCAGACGGGAGGAACCAGAGCCGCCCCTGTTTAAACTCCTTGCTACGCCGCCGTCCGAAAACTCTTCATGCTAGGCGGGCACATTTCCTCAAACTCCCCCCATTACTGATTTAGCAAGGGTCCGGCAAAGGACTTGCTCTTTCTCTCCTGCTCGCTGCCGCCGTGTGCCAAGGCGTCTCAAGTCCTCATATCCCACCAACTCCCTCCCTTTCCCCACTCAAAATTCCTTCTTGCAGCCATCACCTCCATTACCATGAGCGTAGCAGCTCCGGACTTCGTCTTAGAGGGAGATAATGGATAAAGGGACATTGCCTCCATGGATGTAATGGCCTCCAAAAAACATTTTGAGGGTAGTTTTCGCCTAATATGCATAGTATGAGGTGTGTTTGAGTGGCACTAGGATAGTCATGAAGCGGCTCATGTGGGGAAATCCATGGTATCTAATTGAAATAGAATTGAGTTAGAACGCGTGTAGAGAGGAGCCGTCAGGTACATGAAAAGTCGTTACGATAGTCTTTTTAGTGTTACTGACCTCTTATATAAACTCGGATGGGAATCTCTGTCAGTCAGTAGACTGAAAAGTAGATTAAACCTATAACGAGTATAAATACATGAATTCAAGAGCAGTGTATTTTCTAATGAAGTTAGCTATATCTTACGAATGCCAGCAGTTTATGGTAGATCAGATGATATAAATAAAATGAGAGAGATAGACTGTAGAACAGACATAGTCAGAATATCATATTGCATGAATTGCGGAATCGTATTGCATGATGGTGATTGATCATCCCCTGCCAAACTCCCTAGAGGTGGCTCGCAGGGTATTATGTAGATGTGAATGATTAAGTTTGACACTGATAGAAACAGCTCTGAATGTTGGCCTTTTTCACTCGCGAAAATCCATGGATATAATTGCTTCCAAATATAATTCTAAGGATAGCAATAGTTTTCGCCTAATCTTCGTAGCATGAGGGACGTTTTAGTGGCATGAAGAGGCTCATAATTTGAGTTCCATGGTATCTGATTGAAATAGTCTGATCATGATAAAAACAGCTCTTTTTGGTTTATATTGGCTTATTTCACTCATGAAATTAAAGCCGAAGTTTGGTATTGATAGGTGAGGGTAGAGCTCACGCCGGGCGTTCGAATTACAGGTTTGGGGTGCTGTTACTTTCCCTGGGACAGCTCGGAGGATTTATTTGGAGATATCTTAAGCATTTACGCGAAATTTAAATCATTTTTGAAAATAATCACCGATTGGTGAGGTAATAAAGAAATTGTCAAATATTCATTTTAACATTATTTTTTCCCTAAGATCCACCACAATATATATTATTTACATTATTTTTGGTGTCACATTTGTTTACTTACTTCTTCGCCTTATTAACAAAAATATTTCAACCATGAGAATAAAATAAAATGGTAAATTTCCACACGATTTTATTTACAAAATATAGACCCGGTTTCACCTTGATAATGACACTACGTGTCGAAACCGGGTCGGCATTTTGTTCATAAAATTGTGTGGAAATTTACCATTTTATTTTATTCTCATGGATATAAAACATTTCCACCAGATATCGCCGGACACTGTGGATTAATATTTCAACCGGCGGTTTTTGACTCTTTTTTCGATGGCTGAAATTATTGAATGCAGTCTGATGGCGCTGGTGGCCATCAATAAATTATGAACTGGAACTAATCCTTTACTTGCGAAACTTGTTTAGATAAACTGTATTTTGGAACATTCGAGCTCATTTACTTCTTTACGTTTTCCACTCTTCTCCGATAGTGCTAAAGTTTTAATTATAAAGACACTAATATCTCTCCGTTTGCCGATCCATCGTCTACTTCTCGAGATCTTTGCAGCGAAATAGTAGTTGGCCGTAACCTTTCTCGGAATAAAGTCGCTGACGCCATGCAACTGCTGCCGCGCGGGTCAACGTCTCTTAGTTACTCCTCGGCTTTGCGTGTTTCGCTGTTTTTACACTGTTGTGAGTGATTCCTCCCCTCAATGAACTGCTCCTTCTGAAGGAATGAACGATAAGGAATTTGATGACGTAATCAACTCATGAAAGTGGGCGGCTACTTATGGTCGCTTCTTAGCTACTCCTCTGGTTTGCGTGTTTCGCTGCTATTTACATGCTAATGAGTGATTCCTTCCCTCAATTAACTGTTTCTTGTGAAGGAGTGAAGAAATGGGAACTCTAATAACGTCACCAACTCATGAATATGGTCGGCTAATTTCGCATTTTTTTGTTATTTTAAGTAAATTTTTAATTATTGTTATGAACCATGGATGAAGTTCGCCATGAGAAAGTATTACGCTTTGCCGTGATCCGAACCCGGGTCTCCCGATTGTCGGTAAGGCGTGCTAGCCCATTACACCACCTACACTACATTACATTACTCATCTCAGATGAAACTTTGATGGGAGATCCGGGTTCGAATCCCGTTCTGGCCACATATTTTTTAATGGCGAACTTCATTGCCGGTGCATATAAATTTTCACCCTTGCGCATGACTGCAAACAAAGTTAGATACTTGTTTATGTAGTGCTTTAATTGTTTTATTTCACTGAAATATGAAATAGCTGCGTGAGGAATTCTTTTTTATTCATCGCTACTTGTATTTCTCTTCCGTCTCCCGAATACATAGAATAAATTGCGATTTCGGGTTTGTGTGAACTGTGATCGCAGTTAATTTTAATTCGAAATGATACTGTCAGGTCGTATCACCAGACTCAAATCTGCCGAAACGTAATTCATCCCTCGGAATACTTGTCATATCCCTTTAGGGAGCGGGTTACAAGATCCTCTTCCCCTCAACCGTGTAGCGTATCCCTACCTTGAGAATTTCTCAGCTTCTTCAACTGCTCAAACTCATTCCCTCAAGACACTGAAACCACGCAGGTCATCCCCCCTCGGGCTACCCCACTCCATTATCTTGCGTGAAATAAACCAGCCGGCGGATCTCATTAACCCTCTCCCACCATGAAGGGATGAGAATTCCACCCCTCTCTCCAACTCCCCTTTCCCTTGTTCACCAGTACCTCGTCTCCTACCCCTCCTCGCGTTCCTCTTGTTTGCCGGCAAAAGAATATCCGTTTTCCCGCACCAATCTCTTAAGAAACCTGCTTAATTTATATTCTCATCTTTTCAACGATGATATACTAATGAAGGCGGTAACCTTTTCATAGCCGTATGCCGAATGAAAATATCCTATGATAGGAAAATTCGAGTGACATTTAAGTTGGATAACACGGGAAATCTTATGACGTCATTAACTCATGAACATTTTCGGCTACTTTGGCGTTTTGTAAACTTCTTTTTAATTAAAAATTTTCACCCGTACGCCGAATGAAAATGTGCGATGATAGCAAACATTCGAGTGATACCTACATTATATGTGGAATACGGGAACTCTTATGGCGTCATCAACTCATGAAAGTGGTCGGCAATTTTCGCGTATTTTTAAACTTATTTATAATTTTTTATTTAACTGAAATATGATATATCTCAGTGAGGAAGGTTTTTTTTATTCGCCGTAAATTTAGTTTGCCATAAATATTTTCATAAATAAATGTTATTTGTATGTATCTCAACAGCACAGCTATGAAATGTTTTTTATGGCATTTTAGCCGGGGTCGGTCGCCTTTGGACCTTGCAGGAGACCAATGGGAACCCATAAACTTGGTTTTTCTAGGAATATTCTCGTTTAAAATAATAAGTGAATAATTCTTCACTGATTTACAATTGCCGAACCTATTGTATGAAAATATGGCTTTTTTTGTGCTGGTCAAATGAAATTATTGCGTGCCTTGAATCGGTGACCCCTTATCTTCCTCTTGCGTATTATATTCCTGAGTTCAGTGTTTATAAAAGAAAATGAATTTCGCCTGAGTAAACGGCAAAGAAGCTATAAGCAATGTTTTATTTTACCCAAAACCTATTTATTGTTTTGAATTTAGGGTGTTATGGAAAATATTTTAAGTTTTAAGTGCGGTAAGATCATGAGGAACCAGATGAGAGCTTCCGTCCTGTGGGTCTCGGATATCATATACCGGGTCACAGTAACTACTGTCCTGGCATAAATTTGTATAAATTCATGTTCCATGTTTGAAAATTTTAAGCTAAGGCTATGAATAGAGTTCTTTTCTTTCATCTGGAAAATTTAGCTCTCTCTTGAGTGAAGAAGTAAAAGGTGATATTAGTTTGCGCTGTCGAACTTGAAAACGAAATGAAAACATGCCTGAAATTCAAATTAATTACCTCTTATTTTTATAAGGCTTTGATCCTGCCATTGAGACTCGTTAGAATATAAATAAAATAACTTAGGTGATATTGAAGATTTTTCATTTTTTCTTAAGCATTCCCATTGTTTTTCATTTAGACAAAAATACTATCAATTGCTAAGATGACACATTCTTAAGGCCGTTTTACACGGAGAATGTCATTACGCAGCTCAGCTATACAAAAATTTTTGACATTCCGAGAATACGTGCTCAGAATTAGGGCACATTTCACCACCTCTCATCCATGCATTCTCGCATGCGTTCTAGCAAATCATCAAGCTTTACATGACGCAATTGTGACTGCACCTTCGTATACACATCAGATTGCGCAATGACGTTCCCCGTGTATAACGGCATTTAGGCATAATAATTACGAAAGGTGTGCGATAGCCGTTATCGACGTAATATTCAAGCTTTGAGTGTCATGACCATAAAACAATTCCTACGGTTCGTCGCATGACAGGAGTTGGGCGTTAGATTTTTAAAATATTTTTCCCCACCATTTAATACCTTGAACTCCGTAATTAAACTACCCTTCCTGAGAGCCATTTCCATTTTCCTCGTTCCAATAATCCTTTATCGGAGAATGTCACCAAAATATAAATGTAGATAAATCGTTCGATGCCCAATTTTTTCGAATCCAATGAATTCCAGAAGAGCTGTCTTAATTAGCCTTACCCTGAGGAATATCATTTTTTTATCTTAGTTTTTAATTTCGTTACAGCGGCTCTGGATGATTTTTTTATAAAGAAAGAGGAAAGTATATGAAACGATGGAATTAATTAAACCATAGAATAAAAATACATGGAATGAAGCTTGTGAATGTTGTGGAAGAGAATGGGTTTTCGGAAACACCTGGCCACTTGAATTTTTTTGCATTAATGCTCCTCCATATCTCTGCTCCCCCATCGTGATATTAATCAGCTCTTCGATTTTCTTCCAATTTTTCCTGTTTTTCAAAAAGACGTTTCCAATCAAGTTTAGCACATTTTATTCCCCTCAAGCATCCCTATTCTTATGTGCCTATTCTCCTTGCTTTTATCTTAAGAACCTTAATTGACAGATAGACCTCTATTATTTTATCGCGCGTAATTTAATTCATAATCAGAGAAGGAAAACGGATCATTATCTTTATTTTGTTTCCTTGATAAATAGAAGTCGATGTAGCACTTTAGAGTTTTGACTGATATTACATATGTATATCAGCCTAAGGTGAGCCAAGTGGCAGTATAGCGCTTGGCTGGTGGCCTAAAGGATGTGTTCGAATCGCGGCTGAAGCTATTTGATACCCACAAGTAAAAGTGCTCGGCGGCCTAGGGCATTAGCTTACGCCCTTAACTTATGTCTATCACACAACTTTAGTTAAGTCTGGAGCACAGGTTAAGATGCCTGGGATGAGTGTGCATTTTATTCAGTTCGGTAGAGGGGAAATATGGGGTACAAGTACAAAAAAAATCTTCATTCTGCTATTCTTTCATCAATTAAAAGACCAACAGAACTGGTAAGTTGCCGCCCCATTTTCATGAGTAGATGAAGTCATTGAGTTTTGACTTCATTTCGTTAACTCGTGATTAGGGAACCGTTCATTGAGGGAAGAACTTCCTCACGGGGTTGCAAACAACAGTGAACCGCGGGCCCCGAATAGCTAATTCGCAGTTATCACTCGGCAGGCTTCGGTGGCGTCACTAACTAATTTTGCGAACGAGTTTAAGTCCTCGATTTTTTTCACGAATAGCTTTTGAAGTAAGCGAGGTACGTAAAAATGAAAAAACTACGGGTCTCAATTATTTACAACATCAATCAAAAAATTTGAAAGAGCATCATGAACTCATAAATCGTAGACGAACATCAAGATTTAATGAGCGGAGAATCCAATGTCCAGTATGAACATGGAATTGGCGACACTTAACACCGATTTCGTGCAAGTTAAATCGACTACTCACTATTCTTTTTAATCTCGTGCCACATAACTTATTGTTTTTTACAAGTCATTGTTATTGTAAACTTGTGACATTAAACATTGCATTACTATTGCGCCTACTTTCAAAATAGTTGCATCAATAGTTATGTTATCCTTGTCCTCCGTTTGTAATATTCCAAATCACCTAAAGTATGATAATACCTTCGAGCATCATTAATTTACTGCCATGAATAAGCAACTATGATCAACTAGCAATGAATTAGACATGTTGAGGTACTATTAAAATCGATGGACAATGACAATCGATAACAGTCTACGAAAGCCAGTAATGTAAGATCACCGGTAAATATTGATTGTCTTTGATTGCAATTAAATGTTCACTGTCGTAGATAATAGCATCTTTGACATTAATTAACTCGGAATAACTAAATTTTACGGTAGCCAGACCAATTGATGTCATATTCCTTTAATCACAGCACCAACCGTGCATCAATTTTAAAGGACTTGCGATAGTTTTTATTTTCTTGATAGAAATATATTACTTGATACTGGTTAATTGAAAGAGAAATTTAAGACATTCATGTCAGAGGACTTCCCCAAGTTTTGTTATGCCGTTTTAAGTTCTGATCCAGCAGATCCTGTAATTGAGTTTTCAACTCCATGGTTACGCCGAGATAAGTCGAGTTAAGTTGTTGTGGAAAGACTTATAATCGACGACAGCAGTAAAATATAAGCAGTCATTGAAATCACCCCCAATATAAAATACACCATCGAAAGCTCCGTGACCCAAAGCTGCTATGACGGTAACAACCAATTGAACCAAGAAAAAAAACCGAATACCGCCACAATAACGTCTACACGTGGACAGTTTCCATCCCCCGCCCCTCGTTCTCTCCCCCTCCAACAACCCCATTCCCCTTCCCCTTCCTTTCAACCCCTCCCTCTTCATTATAAAGGACTCCATTTTTCATCCACCACCCCTCCTTCGTCTTCTCCCCATCCCCTCCGCCGATACAGCTCTGAAACATTCATTGAGGCCTTAATTGGCTGATAGTCCCAGCGCGCGTAATCAGGAGCCCGTGAGTCGGAGGAGGGGTCGGGGGTTGAGGGGGTTGGGAGAGGGGGTCTGGAGGATTTTCTGGTGTGGAGGGAGGCGGGGGAGGAGGTGATTGCGAGGGTGTGGAACGGTGGAGATGGATGAACGGGTCACGAAACAAAAGGGATGCGATTCTCTAGCATGCTGGATGAAGAGGGAACTCGCTGAGGAGCGGTTCTTAATAACAAAGGGATCAATTATATGAGTTAGGTCTCCCTGCTGCATCTTAAATTAACGTGAACCTTGATCTCGGATATTATTTGAAAACTATCACTTTCCGTAACGTATGATATACGAGTATGTTCAGAAAATAGCGTTAATTTTTTAATTTCGCGGGTTTGGAATTAAGATAGTCCGATTCTCAAATGGAATTTAAAATTATCTACTGCTGTTAACAAATATTGGATGGGAAAAATTGGTAAAAGTAAGATTTTGCTTGTTTGAAAGGAAAATATTATCCGGGACACTCTTGATTCGATGTTGCGCATGACTAGAAACTAAGCACGAATGATACCCGCCTTTATTATCTCCGTGAAGTGTTTGATTCTATTTCATTAACTTCCATTAAATAGCATTGGTATTTATAACATATATGATTTACCCGGAGCTGATGCAATGGCTGATGTGTTTGGGGTTACATGCGATTTGTTGTTAAAATTAGGCTGACGTCCGCTTGACCTTGTCAGAGACCTTGGCTAATGGCTTCGGGAACAATGAAACGTACGAAACAATTGTGACGTAAGGACAAGGTGAAGGTAGTATTCGAGGGAAACGAAAATATAAGTTGTATATATAAAGTATAAATACGATACGATAAAATGAAATAGTTACCGATTTGTTTTACATTTGACAATTTGGCAATTCCTTTGGATTTTATACTGATTGTCAAAAATTACCATAATTGTTTTTGTGAAAATGTAAATGAATTTAAACATGTGCAAGCACGACAATGTGGGGAATTAAAAGTTTTGTTCTTTCGAATGTCGATGTTCATATTAAGTTTTGACTTCATAGCACGGTGTATACATTCGCTGACAGCGAAGGCACAGGGAGACCTATGTGACCACTGAAAAAAATTCTCTTACGTCATCAACCGGTTTGATGGTTTAGCGTCGGTGCTATTTTTTCTCGTAGCAATTTTTCGACTCGCGCGCCCTCCGCAGGACTGATTAAATGAGCGGCGCAATTCTTGTCGCTCATTTCAAGGGATCGAGATCGCATCGCGATGCGCTTTTTTTTAACCCGTCCTCTTGTTCGGGATCTTACGCTTAATTGTGTCCGTCTTCCTGTTTATTTTCCCCCCGTGTCTCTAACTCATATTCGTTGGCCGCTTACGTGCCCTCTGCTACCCATGTAATCCTCCTGCAGTCTTGGAGTTTTTTTCGGATTGAATAATTTCTTTGGAAGTTGAGTAACTCCGTAATAATATGAGATGACATTCGTCCTTTCCGAGGGCTAAGTCGTTTGTCGCCTGAAAAAGAAATTTTTTGAACTAAAAGATTTAGTTTCCGGCGTAATAGGGTGGTTTCCTATTATTTTTTTATTGCTTTAATCGAAATATTATTACTCCTGGAGTACGTATTTCACGCTTTTAGATTTTTAAATGACAACATCTATTTTTCGCGATTAAATGAAAAGTGAAAATTTTCAAGCGCGCGAAAACGCGACGCTTAAGTATGAATGCCGGGAAATATCTCCGTACGTCGTATTTCTGGTTCCCCCTTCCGCCCGGTGAGGTGACCTTGAGGCGAGGCTTAGCGCTGATGCGTCGCAGGATGCTAGCGGATAGCTGAGTACCTTGCTGAATGGTAGCGCTTGGCTTAAAAAAGGTTTATTAATACCTTATCAAACGAAGAAAACTTTCCGAACTTAGCCAGTTTTAATAGGTGATTATTAAGACATGTTTCCCTGAGCTCTGTGCCTCATGCATGCATTGGTAACCTCAGACGATGTATAACTCCTATCATCTCGTGTAGAAACTAGGTCCCTGTGACGTCACGTGGAGTGGCATCGCATGGGCGCCAATCTGGCCTTTTTCAAATGAGGATAAAATTTGGCCCTTGCCATTCGTCTAAACCGGTATTTCAAAAACCAAATAATTTGTGTATTATGAATACACTAATGGAGGGTAACGAATCGCAATCAATGACTTTCGTTTTATTTGATGAAGTAAACTACCCTATTCGGTATTGGCTATTAGAGACTATTGATATTTAACACATGAAAGCACTTGTCTATTTCCATTACTCTGACAATGGCATAATGTGCCGAAACATGGGTCGGTAAAAAAAGAAGTGCGGAAACAAACAAGTGCTTTCATTTCATCATGTTTAATTCCATGTCATAAATTTTCATCAAATATCTGTGGTATTCATAAATAAATCGGATAAATTGGAGTATTCATAAGGTCATACGAAGGGTTTATATTGTGAGTGAGTTGTCTTCTTCGAATAATCAGTCGCCTGAGTTTTAAAAAAAATCATGCAATAATTTTTTTGATAAAAATAGTCATGTTTTGCTTGATGAGGACCATTACGTTCCCAGTAAAAATCGTAACTTTCCCTAAGGTAACAAACAAATATGTACTGATTTTTTGACACCAACGGGTACCAGGACTAATGATGTGTAGGTGTAAACGAGCTACCAAGAGATACCACTCGTTAGACTGATTGATGTATTTTTATATTTTTTATACATAAAGTGTCCTCTGTGTATAAAAATCCCTCTGCAGTAAATGGAATCATGGCATACGGGTAACTACAAACGCTCAGGTTAAATTAACGATGCAATGCCATGTGTCATATATGTATCTAATAATGAAACAGAGTAAGACAATATTCATTTATCGCTATTATTTTCTCCGAGTGGATAATGAGGAATAAATTTGATTGAGGAAAGATACATTTTCGAAATAGGCTCAATAAAAAATGGAGGTATGCTGCTGTCATGAATGCCACAGGCTATGAGAGGAAATGATTAGCTTCTGGTATTAGAAAGCGGCGAAGTAGTTCTTTTGAGTAAGATCTGCTTTGATGAGGTAAAGCGGGAAGTTAAATTATTAATTGAGCTTTCGGATAAATGTTGTGGCCTTTTCAACCCCGATGAAAGGAGCACTTAATTTAAATGTAGCTCATTTTGAATGTCTATTTCTTTAATTCCTGGCACTGTATACCTGCGTTGAGCTTAGAATTTTTTAAATTAGAAAGATTCCTTTTATCAATTTGCCCTGGTATTGATAAATTTGATATAAACGAATTAAACGTCAATAGCGGGAGATTGTTCCCAAGAAACCAAGATAGTTGAAAACTCCATGCGAGAATTGATTACAAAATATGTGTTGGGAAAGTTTTTCATTGGCCATCTATAATTGGAGAATTTTATCGCGACATAAAATAAAAGCAACTGTTTTAGATAGTGCAAGTGAATCTTAAATGTTGTAGCACTTTAACGGGAGTAAAATTAATTAATAGTAAAGGTAATTTTTCGTACAAAATTTTTTTATTCCATTGTTATTTTCATTTTTTTACTAGCTTAGTTTTCAGCGGAGCAGAATGCATGTAACTTATTGATTGCGATTTAATTATTTAGTAGAGACACATTATAATGCTTAATTTTACTTAATTTTTTAAATTAAAATTAAATTCTGTACATTCTTTGTCATTTTAACCCCCATAAGTTATGAGCCCAATATTTTTTCTTTTACCATAAAGTTGCATATCTTTGTATTTTTCTTTCGTTCGTTCCATTGTGAGAACATTCTATTTATTAGTTGCTACGTTCCACGGGAAGACTCACAAATATCGATTGCACCAGTTTGAAGTATGAACAAGTTCTTCAAATAATATTATTTTTGATTCTCAGTACCAGAATTACAACACGAGACTACCATATTGCCCATAACTAATAATTACTCTATTTTAAGATTTTTTTTACTGTGGTAATGACTCAATCCCTCGCTCAAGATTTAATTATTTTCTTTAGAGGATTCCACCTTGGCCTGCGACGGAAAACTTCAAAGACTCAGCTACACGCATTCCAAAACCCAACAGAAGTATTTGTCGGCGAACAAGTTGGAAAGAAGAAAAGAAAACAAAAAATTGAATGAATGATTATTTTTTTCCTGAGCGTGTAAAGTATGGGAATTATAGTCTTTGACCCTCGCGTTCCTACTCATTAAAATTGAAAACTTGCACGCGACGTTTAATATGGCGAGTGACTTTTTACGCTATTTAGTTCTTCTGCTTTAGTCTCTCGGTATTTTTTAAAAATTTATATCGTAATCATTTCTGTGAGCAGGATAATTTTAAATGTCGGCACATGAGACCTCTTTTTTTACAGTGGCGATTAGGAAGGACTCGGAACTGTTTTTATTCATATATAATTATGAACAGCTTGCTTCGGACATCTTAGTTTTTTACTTCAATCTCCAGTAACAAAATATATTACATAATTGCTATCAGGGTTTTATTAACAGGTTCACAATTGCCTTGAAATAATGGGAGGACGAGGTTTCAAAAAGCCCACTTTTTAAAATCTGATTCCTAAGAGCAGACAAAAAATAGTAGGTAAAACTAGTAGACATGCAATAAATACAGCAAAGCTGGATAAAAGTATTAGGTGTTTGATTGCTAAGAAATTCAGTGTTTAATAATCTCTCTCGGGAATTACATGGGTAGCGTTAAGTCATCCTATGACGTTGATTTAGCATAACGATTTTTAAGGAATGGCAATTCGAATCCAATTCTTAAATTTCTCTAAAGAAGCGGGTGAATATATTTTAAGGATATAATGATAGCGATAAAGTTGAGATTAATTGAAATGGCTTTGAAAGCATTCTGTTTAGTATCTCTTAAAAAAATGCTCGTGAGTGTTGCTATATGAATTTTCCATACTATTTTGAGCGATTTGTTGAGAAATATTTTTCTCGACTGCCATTAGTAATATAGACCCGAGTTGAACGAACGGTATCTGAAAATAATTACGAAGGCTTCCGCGGTGATTAAATTGATGCTTCGGGTCCGAAGACGGGAGCTGGAACGCGCCCGAAACTGTCGTCCGCCAAAAATTAGTCGACGCGCAATTAACCCGGAAACCAAGCATCAGCACCTGAAAATACTAGAGAAGCTCGTGGTATGGCACCGTAGGAAAAGAGTATTTCTTTCGTCTTCTCCGTGTGTGCTTGATCACAGATTTTTCTACGATACCTGTCCTTCTACGATTGTTTTCATCAGGCCATATTGCCCCATAATGTTGCCAACTAAGTTGTTCCGTCTTCTCCTTAAGGTTTTTAGAAGTCTTCTCTTGAGTTTTGAGTTCTTTGCTCGATTTAAATGATTATATCACAAAACTGAACGGGTTTTCCTCTGTCCACATTTTTTCTGAAGTTACTTGTGAGTGGCAACTTAAATATACGTCCCGCAGTCATTCAAATGCTTTGTTAAAGAGCGTTCATTTTTTTCTTAATCACCCTGGAAATATTTGTGAGAATATTTAAAATTGAACATCACAACACAGCTCAATTATTTACTTCTCTCTTCCTGAAAGATCGTTTGAGAACGCAGTATTTTCTTTTCCCATTCTATAATGGTGTGGAGAAGCGAACGAAACTTTTTGCGACCAAAGACGGTTCCCCAATCGGGAAAGCAATTTCCTCTTGCGTGCCTCAGACAAGCGCTATCGATAAATTACCAGCTCTTGTCTGAATTTGGCCAAACCACTCGATCATTTATTAATAGCTCTGATGAATGGAATCCATTTTCTCTTACATTTTGCCCACACGGGCCGCATCAAAGGAAGTTTACTCACCAGGCATTCACGAAGAATTCGGGCAATTAGCCTTTTTTGCCTGACATCAATGACAGCAGGTGACTTTATTCTGAATTCCTAAGTGTACTAACATTGACGCTTGAATAATCATACTGTGCGGTAAAAATATTCAAGTAATTTATTATAAGAATCTAATAACTATTTTTGTTTGAATGCTGCATTTTTAATTTCATACTTGATAGAGAAGCACTTTCATTCATCTACAATGATAAATATTTTCCAATTAACTCTTTCAGGGTTGTAAAAAAATACATGTGGAAATGTGTATGAATATGCAATTAGTTCACGGTTTCATCCCTTCAGGCTCATACAGCTCATAGGATAGTTTTTTCCTACGTGTACATTCATCTGGTCTCATATGAACTACTCTTTTTCGTCTGAGGTTTCAGGCGAGATGGAGTGGAAACGTGACATAATGAAAATGAAAAAGCAGGAGCAATTTCCACAATTTTTTTAAATTTCCACAATTTATGGAAAAAATTGTGGAAATTGCTCCTGCTTTTTCATTTTCATTACTCTTTTTCGTATTTTATTTTTATTATAGTGATGCAAGTCATTAAGAATATTTTAATTTTGATCTTATGTATGACACTACACCAACCCCCATAAATGTTCAGCCAATTTAATTTGTAAGGCTCTAAGAATGAACTTTTTCAGGTCTGTCTTTTCGGCTTTTAAGGTTCTATAATAATACGCGATACTAGGTTTTTTTAGTTTTAGATATTTTTGAAGATAAAAAAATGCGCGATTTATTTCACGTAATCTCCTACTTCTTTTAGGGATTAGTGCATCATAGTGTTATTGATGACTTAATTGCAGGGAACGACTGTGCCAGCATATAAAAAGTCATACTTCGGGAATATTGGGAATACATCGGTGGCGGTGGGGTGAAATCCTCGCCTGCCAAACCGTAGATCGCGGGTTCGAATCCCTCCTGGGTAGGTGGTCCCTATCCAGGGCATGGATGTTTGTGACGTGCTTTGTTAATTCCTCCGTTGCAAAGGCCTCCATGTGCTGTTTACGGGAAAGTTGAAGATAAATATAAAAAAATGGACCTTTATGCGCTCATCGCCGTTCAGCCAGTGGCGGATACAGATGGGGGCCCTGCCCCCTCCCCTCTTGCGGACCCGCCCGTATTGCCAAACATTGCAGAACCAGAATTATAACTTTTTTTATTTCATAAGATGGGATTGTCTTGTATACGTGTGTATACCTGTGTGCCAGCGTCGGTGGCGCCGGGGTAAAATCCCCGACTCCTAACCTAAGGTCGTGGGTTCGAATCACGCCTGGGTGGATTAATCATCATCCAGGGCATGGATGTTTGTGATTGCTAATCAAGTTAATTTTAAGGAGGAAAAATAAAGACGTAAGTATTATTATTAATAAATTTAACTAAAATTTTCTTAAACTCTGCATTGACTTGATTATTTTTTAAGAAAAAGGGTAAAGGTAACTCAAGATATCTTTTGCGCTCGAGTTCCACTTCGAGTTTTTTTTCTGTATCCGCTACTGCGTTCAGCGGACATAATTGAAAACCTTTTAAAAAGCGGACACAAGATCTGGAGACATTAAGCTTCTCCGGGTCGGACCTAGGGCTTCATCTATGTGGTATGGTGCTACGTGTGGCGTGACACGAACGGACTGCGGGGACCGGTACCTATACGGTCAGTCCCGCTCATCCTAATGGACTCTCCACAATCCCCGACTACGCCTTGGTTCGCCGACACGACGAATGCTTTCCGTTGAGATCCGCGGAAATTTCCAAACGAAGCTAATAAGGCTATGCAGACTATTCTCTTCTTCACGGTAATGGCCGTCCGCGGTGACGAGGAAGAGAAGGTTGGGTAGACGAGGCGACTCAGGATGAGGGAGGTGGTTTAAACTCGTGGCCTCAGAGATTGCTATGGAGGGTTGAAGGAGGAAACTGCATGGTGGGAGTCTTTATTTTTTCTCTTTTTATTTCAAGAGCAAGAATAAGGGTGGAGGATCTACAGCGAGGCTAAGGGGGCATGGCATGCTCGCTGTTTTCCCTGGGAAACAAGGCGAGCTCGCTGGAGATAGCATCAAGCCGGTATAAATCTCCCTTCGCTTATAAATGCGCCGGGCCCCGCTTTCCGGAAACAACAATTGAAATCACTTGGCCAAGAACACGATCTTGATATTAGGAGGGCTGGGGCCGTGCCACGGGGGTACTACAAGGGAGCTAACAAGAAAATTGACCCCGTTCGGAGAGTAAGGGCGGTTTTGCAGGCAAGGCAATTAAGAACATTATTACGGGATGGAAGAAGAATCTCTTCTCGGAGGGGAGGCGTGGTTCTTCTCCAAGCGGCGTACTCGGATGACATGTGTGCTTCGTGCTGTCTCGATAAATTATTTTCAAGCATTCCGCAAAGGGGTCGCGGTAGCTCCAACTGTTCTCCGGCTCGTTCACATGGGGCGTTTCCTTCTGCTCATTAGAGGGATTCAAGCCACACTTCCGGAGATCCAGTGAGATATCGCGCTCATTTAATGTTCGAACGATTTACTGCTCACTTTAATGTGTCCGCATACTGTGAGATAACTTATGAAAATAACGAAAGATGAAGATTCCGAGAGGTATGAAGTATTTAGTTGGCCCAGAAGATGTGGAAGGCTGTAATAATTCAATCTTCCTCTTAATTATTAGCACCAAGGATTAATTACGCCATGAAAAAAAAATTTAACTGGCTAACATGCATGACCAGCAATCGGAAAAATCCGGATTCGAATCCCGGAAAAGCCTTATGTGTCCATGTCGAACTTCATCCTTGGTATTTATAAATTTGCACCAGTGCGCATGACTTCATACACAGTCAATTGTTTCATGCGGTGCATACTCTTAATTTATTAATGAATACGAAATATTCTTGTCAGGTTGTATTTATCATTTGGCAATAGTTTTGGCTTAGATACTGTCAATTTCACAGTGGGGTGCAAAGAGATGTTGAGGTTGCCTCGTACGTGATCAGTGGCGCCGACTCTATGGGGCCTGAGGGGGAGCCGAGTTCCCTCAAAAATTAATTATTGGGGGGAGGAAAAGAAGTGTCAGGCTTTTCGGTTTTCCCCGAAGTGTCGAGTTATCGAGCGTCGAGTTTTCAGGGTTTTAAAATTGATCATATGACTCTTCTAAAATGCTAAAAAATAAATTTTAAAATTCACTATTTATAAAATTTCCCGGGGCAAGACCCCTGTGTGGGCCCCCCAATATTTTTTATAAGTCGGCACCCCTGTTCGTGATTAATAGTCCAAAATGTGCCGCTGGGGTTGGTTGTACGTATGACGGATTCATTTGTCCTAAAGATGAATGCGATTTATCATAAAAACACTTTGTTTTTGAGTCAATGGTGATTATTCATATAAGAACCAACTTTTGTTATTTTTTGTTCGATGTAAGTGAAATTAAGCATTGAGGCCATCAGTAAGGTCTTAGCTTGCAGACGTGTTCTTTTGTCACTTAAACTTCCGTCACTTGGAGAGATTCTTTCATTAGAAAACATTCATGTTCAACCTAAAGCAGTTGCAAGCAACGTGTGAGGGAGTAAAAGTTTTTGAAAAAAAAATATTGGAAGAAGAATATTGTGTTAGGTGCTGAGATTTGCTTTTGTGGATGAGAATAACCTTGGAATTGATCGATATTTTGTCGTGCGACAAAGACCTTTTTGACTTTCCCATCATAATCACCAATGAGAATGCGTATCAAGATGCCTTAATTGCTAAATTTGGCGTATTCCTTTTGAGAAATGTGGTAAACATGTTACTGCAATTCTATAAGGATGAATTGCAAATTTTAAGGTCAGTCCTGTCTTGGATCAGTAATTTCATAAAAACTCTTGAAGGCGGCCAAGGCAGCTGTTATTAACATACAATAATTGCTCAAGGTCCCGCATAAGGAGTATTTATGGGTGTTATGGTGTTTTCTTCATAGACGGAAAATAGCGTCAAGTCTAAAATGTCTATAGGATGAAGCCCAGTCGAAGGTTTGAAAAGACAGTTTCCATTCAAGGAAGTGAATAGCTTTTATCATAAACAATATTTTGTTAATATTTTTTAATGATAAAAACAATTAACTTTAAATGAGTAAAAGGAATATTGCGAATGCTGACCTGAAAATGACTTGTTTTTGGTGTGACATGTTATGAATAAGACGAGGTAGCTACCAGCCGTGGCGGAAGGATTTGGTGACAGATGACATTTTTTAAATATTAGAAAACGTTTTAAAATCTTCTTTAATAGTAGTTTAATTGTATGTAATTTAATAATAATTTAATTTAAAATCAAACTTTAATTATTTTTTTTCATTCATTTATCTCACCTGTTGAGGCTACTTCTTTATAATTTTTTATGGCTCATCATTGGAGCTCAATTTATTTTCACTCATAAATAAATAAATAGTTTTTCTTTTTACTTCCTCCCTTACTGTACGCATATAGAAGCTCCTTTCTCCCTTGTTTGGAATAATTTATTACTTTCATTTAATTCAAGTGCCTTTTCTTTTTAAGATTGCAACTGATATTTAATTTTCATGATACTTTTTAATAATGTACTTCCTGCTCATCTTGATAGAATTCCACAAAGTAACGACATCCTCAATTGCCATAATTAAAATTATAACCAGCGATACGTTAGTCAGTGTGTGCTCTGCTGCATATTATGTACGCTACTACATTTCAAGTTGGCGTTTTTTCAATGAACTTAATTATAAATCAAAGTAACGACATCCTCAATTGCCATAATTAAATTATAACTAGCGATACGTTAGTCAATGTGAGCTCTGCTGCATGTTATAAACGCTAATGCATTTCTCGTTGGCATTTTTCAATGAACTTAATTTTAAATTGCGTTTCCTAAGAAAGAGCATTGAACAATTGCATTTTATAGTGAACAGAGGTCATCAAGGAAATTATGCCAGAGCGGAAAATTCTCAACACCTGTCGATGGGATTGTGAGATAACGCAAACGGTTTGAGAGCCGATGCTCTCTCTCTCTCTCTGTGCTATTGAAGAGAGACGTTAAAGTAACTACTTCGACCTTGAAAAAAAAATTAAATATTCTCTCGCCTTCTAGTGCAAGCAAACATCCCCTCTCTTTGGCTTCCAACCAAAACCTTTCCACACAGACACTTAATTTCGTTAATCAACGCGAGCCCTTTCGTACCAAACAGCTGCCTTAAAATCTGCGTCGTCATCCTTCCGCCCGCCCGCCGTGTGCAAGATTCATACTTGAATATGCATCAATCGTTACGCCCTATGAAATGCGCCAATCAAGTTCTTTGAAACTTCAAACTGTCCGGAATTGCTCGCACAAATTGGTTTTGAAGTTTCGAGGCGGACTCCGTTGGAAGCGGTCGGCGAGGAGGACGTGTTTGGAGGGTGGAAGGGGGTGTTTGAGGGACGCTCCAAGGGCCAAGGCAGGTCGACCCGGATTGAATAATCGATATCGGATTTCTCGACCAAGTCGCTCGATAATTTAAGCTTTACCTTTTCGAAAGAGAGGATGGGAGTGAAGTGTAGCGGCCGGTTGGTCGGTCGGCTGCAAGACCTTTAAAGCGAGGGCGAAATCACGACGGGTTCCCCCGAAGTTGGATTGGTTCGAGCCTTCTGACTCATTAAATTGTCAAACACTGTCACCCGAGAACCTCCCCCCTTTCCCCCTCCTTTTCCGAATAGCCTTCCGAAATTACTTTAGGAGCCGCGGCAAACTAAACGGAATTTTCAGTGAGTTGGGTAAAATTGAAGGGGCTAACGAGGCAAGCTCCTACGTAGGGAGTAAATTCCTCAACCTCTCACTACCTCTCTTCTACTGGCTCTTCCTCTTCATTACGCTGCTTCTTTTCATCATGCATATTCACGGGCACCAAACCGCAACCGAGTTGTTCCTCGATAGTTTCCCCAGTACTATAAGTGTAGCACTCGCTAACGCTCGCCAGTTCTTACAGTTTTTACACTGAACTAAAACACTTGCAATTTTCAACGATGATAAAATTTATTTCTAAGAGGGAGCATTGAAAAGTAAGGTCTCCTATTAAAAAAAATAGAAAATAAATTTATTCTCAACTTTGCGTATGTAATTGGAAAGGCTGAGCATTTTGCTATTTTTCTACATAGACGCCTTGATTATCAATTACTTTTTGCATCATTTTAACCAGCTTTTTAATACCGGCGTCGTACCACTCTCACACCGCGTCTCGCAGCCAACTGTCGACTGCGTCTTGCATTTCCTCGTCTGACTTGAATCCCTGTCCCCCAAGGAGTTTTTGAAAGCGGAAAAAATTTGTCAGTCACTCGGGGAAACTTTTGGGCTATAAGGAGTGTGGTCTATGATATCCCAGCCAAATTCATTGAGTATGGTGATCGTTTGATGTGACACATGTGGACGCACTTTTTCTTGTGTTCATCGGTGACCTGCATAGGGACCCGCCTGGCAGACACCATGTAACGGAGGACCCCCGACACAATATTCTACATGGAGAAGTTGCCACACCCTTCATTAAGACCTTCCTTTATCTCATGAAGGGTTATTTTTCAGTTATTGTGTACCATCTCGTCAATTCGAGCCGCAGTTGATTCCGGCAAACTCGGCCTCCCTGACCACTGCTCATCATGGACGTTTTCCCGTCCATCAGAAAACTCCCGACACCATTTCCGCACGTTTTTGACGCCCATACACTTCTCGTCATATACTTCCACTAACTGGTGGCGAATATATATCGAAAAATGTTTTTTCGCTTTCGAAAATCGAATGACTTAGCGTAGTTCGCACCTGGCGGGCGCGCTAAGCGTGAACTTCAACCTTATCGACTGCTACACAGCGACTGAGTGACCTAAAGTAACGTGAGTGGTTCTGAATTTTAGCGTAGGAACCAAAGAATGCAATGCTGTAGTCAAATTTTGCTTAGCGGCTCGCGTTCGGAAATGGCGTCGTAGGAGACTTTACTTTTCAATATGCCCTCGTACCTAGGTTTCAATATTGCTACGTAATCTTTAAAGTACAGGTGGAGAGCAGTGCATTCAATTTATGCAATTTTTAAGTGAAGTGAGGGAAAGTAAGGGGAAAAAAGAGGGATAGGAGATGTGAAAATCTGAAGAAGAAAGTGAACGGAATAGAGGGGAGATAAAAAGAGGGGAAGATGATGCCTGGAAGAAATTCTCTCCCTAAACATTACATTCTGTAGTTTTGAGGTTCTTATTAAGCTTCAAAATCGTTCCCTTAAACAAATAATTCGCTTTAAGCCTTCATCAGGATTAAAAAATATAAAAACAATAAAAACCGCATAACAAGTTCAAAATACAACATTTCAAAGAATATACCTAACATTTCGTCAGTTTTAGATGAATAAAGAAGTATTATATAAAACCTCGGTGGCGGCGGGGTCCTCACATGCCAAAAAAGAGTTCGCGGGTTTGAGTTCCGCCCGTGGATGTAGTCCCTATCCAGAGCATGGTTTATGTGCATATGTAATTGTTTAAATATTGAATAAATTCCAATGTAAAAGGGTATAATTTGCTGGCATGGGGATAATAATTTTAAAAAAAATATCCTTAGTAATATTTTTATCGTTAATCTTAATAAATCGATGGGTATATTTCATAATTTATTTTTGACAATAGAACCAATTAAAACTCGGGTGAAAGCGCGGATTTTTTATGCGATTTCCGGAAAATATGTTTCACCGAAAGACTACTTTTTGTGACCGTCGGACAATGACGCACAATTAAGGGAGCATATTTTGAAATTTTCATGAAAATGACATTCGGAATATAGTTAAAGAAGGCTATTCGGGAAAGACTGGCAAAGGAATCTATCGAGATGCGGCTTGCAAGTAACAACCTCAACCGTGACGCCGGATATTCCATAAGCAATGCTTAGAAACCGCCTCTAATAAAAATCCGATTGGCTGCCTCCCGGCCAATCAAGTGAGCCCTACCACCCGATGAAGAGTATATAATCTGGCCAACTTCATCCACTCGCCATCAGCCCTGAAGATAGAGCTCGACTATAGTCCCGAAACGTCGACAGAACGGAAAGAGACCACCCGGCTGGAAGCTCGAATAGCCTTCTTTGACGACATTCCCTTCGTTTATCGGAAAAACCTCCTAAAATTTCTCACTTTCCTTAAAAGAGCTGCAGGGGTGACTTCACCAATTTCATGCCCACCATAGCCATATGGCTAAATTCTTCCATTCTGAGCATACACGGATATTGAAGAAAACTCGCACTCCTTTTTGCAGTCACATTGTCACAAACACGTTTTTGAAGCTTAAAATAACTTAATGTACTAATTAGTTTATTTATGAAGCCGATCAAAATAAGTTCACTGACGGAATGAAACAAATGCGAAACGGAAATTCAAATTCGACGCCTTATGTCAGTAAATTACATGCGATTATCATAAAATTGCACAGGATGTGGAATGCATAGACTATTTTTAACTTTTCTTCATCCAAAAAATATGCTTACCCTAAGATTTATTCTATCACGGTCACTCGTAGAAATTGAACATCGCTAGATTCTGATCTCGTTACCACCCAGTGGCTACGGGTAATGCTGTAGAAACAAGTTGATGTAGTACCAAAACATTGCACTAGATTACTAATGGTGACCATAGGGGTAAAGTACCTAAATATCTTCACAATCGCAAGCAGAAAGTTTTCTTGGAGGCAATGGGTATCGGTGGAGGCGAACGGGTACGGAGAGCAAGAGTAATGCATTCGGGTGTAACCGCCTCAGCCACTCACCGCATATAAGGCAAAAGATCTCTCCGTAGATGGTCCCGACGGATTTTTTTTTCTTTAAAGCAACAGATGAGCTCAAAAAGGGAACTCTCGTACAATCCTCCTTTCTTGGTCGTCTTATATATTTTTTTCTTTCCCCCGCGTTTATATTTTTTCCATCCATCCCCCTCCCCTCTACCCTCACTCCTTTTAAACTAAGCACGTGGCCATGAAAAACACCCTCGTTACCCCTTCTCTTAACTTTTCATTTCCCCGAGCTCTATCTCCGAGCGGCCGTGTTGGTTAAACGCCCATTTATAAGCCTCTCTCCTGATTCTGGGTAGAGTGAGGTAAGGTTGGTATGCTCATTAGAACATGGTTCGGAAACAGTTTTCGGTTCCTATGGGAACGGACGAGGTAGCGTTTGACTATCTATGGACAGAGCGAAAGAAAAAGGCCTCCTCTAGTTAGGTGGTCATGTCCAATTACCCGAGAGGGAGTTTTTCGCTGGAAAATAGTGCCAGATGTTCGCGATCGATGTATCTGCGTGCAGTGCCCGAGATCCCCAATTGGAATTAATTAAGGAAAAGTCCAAACAGGCTGAATTAGAAAAAAATTACGCTCTCATAACAAACATCACCGGTTAGTTAACTACGTGTCGTCTTTGGAATTTCAATGGATGAAGAAAAGTCGACATCTGTGTGATATACTTACTGTTATGGATTTTTCCATGCCAAAACTGGTGGAAGTTATGTCTCTTCGGTTTCTTAATTGGTCGGGGAGGTTGTAATTAAAGGCCACGAAAAAATTTATCCGAATCCTTCTAGGCGTTGTCAAGATCCCACACTAGTGAGTTCGTTTTTTTCTCTCAGATAAAATATAATGCGTCATAAATTACGAATTATGTCACAGTAGCAGTTCAGAAATTGAAGTAAAATGCTTGTTCAAGTATTAAAAAAGTTAGCTGTTTACATCGGATTCATAAATCGAGTTACGAAATTTGCCAGTATCATCAGACATCCCGCATAAAAATTTACCCCTTAAACCACGACTTTTCACCTGGAATGTACTGACAAGTTTCTCTGTTCTTAGCTCCTATTTTTACGTGAAACATTAGTGAATGAGACTTAAGATTTAGTTAAAATTATGTTATAAGTCGCTAAATGCAAATTAATTGTACCTACTGGTCAAATTGAGGTCAGTAAGTATCTTTTTTAACACAAAGATGCTAACTGACTAGTGCGTAAAATAGCGTTCGATTTACTTTTTTCGTTTCTGAAATGGATGCGGTGAAATACTAAGCAAACTGATTATAGAAGTCACACACAAGTGCCCTTAGCCATATTTACTAGAGGGCTACCACTGTTCTTGATCGGATGTAGCCTGTTCCTATAGTTATAAACGCTAGTGGTGACTTTCATTTAGCTCAAATTTAATTATCTAGAGAATAAATTCTATGACTGCAAAGGCTGTGATTAAAAGGCTCAAAAGATTCCTTAGCAATATCTTGAGTTTATAAATATTTCTCTATATCAGAAGTTTTTAATACTGGAGATTCGCTGTATTTTTTATTTAAGAAGAAGGTATAGCTTTATATGCTAGAACAATGCCATTCCTTTGTCTACTCTAGCTCCATTCTCGTTGGAATGATTGGAATAATATTTTGACGGTTTGAAAGGTATCTATTGAATGGAATGGCTTTTCATGACCACTCTAATTATTCACATAGCATATTACTTCAATTTTCCATGCTCACCATTACTCGTGTGTTTGCTATTTTTCCTACCATTAGCAGCCGCCTAACCAAAGACTAAGCTCGGCTTTTTTTGTTTTGTTTTAATGCCGCTTTTTGATGCAGTCTTAAAAATAAAGCCTTGATAAAAAATAAAGCAACAACAGCAATTTCCACACTTTAAATTACAACTCCACAACCGACCATGGTTTCAAAACTCTAATGACAGTTCAACCGATTCTGGCTTGTTTCAGTGGAAGTTCGACGTAGTGAAATGAAAGGTAGTTGCATTCTTCCGCAGTCATTTAATGCAAACGGCGACGTGTTGAGCCATCATCTGGTACAACACTGTTCTCTGTCTTCTACCCGTCTACTTTGTGAGCCAAAACGCGTAGTACTCATAAAATCATTGCGGTAAAGTGAAACTTCCTTTCATTTTAATATGTCCTTCTCAAGATATGATGAACCATGAGATTGACATTAGAAACCACGGTTGGTAGTGGAGTTGTAAATGAGTGAGTGAAAATCGAAGGGGTACACTTTCTTACGGAAAAACACGTAATATTTTATCTCTCCGTCTCCCCCACGTGAGATTGGGTGAGTATCGGCTTCAATAGATGCCCCATAATAACAAAAAATATTTACTTTGATTGGACCATCTTGGGCTCACGGTGAAGCTGATAGAATGGTTCTACCACATCTCACCTTAAAACAATAGCAATCTTTCACTTGACCGTCCAAGGATCGTGTCATTACACCTAAACTTGATGGATCATAGTTTCTTCAAAGATATTCCACAAAAATAACTAAGAATCGTGGTTAAATAAAATTACCACTAAGCAATCAGCAGCATGCCTTTACGTAGTTAACCTTAAGTTCAGATCCGATAGAAGCGATAAAGAGAGATCTTTAGCTGAACGGATATATATGGGAATTATTTTTCCCCCGAACCATAAAGGACTTTAATAAATGCTAATCGTAATTTCGTCGAAGCAGTTCCTTTTTATTTTCAAACGGCTGGTGTCCTGACACCCCTTGCCACACGCCTTTTAGGCAGCTTGCGGGCTGATATGTAGATATAGATAGATAGATATAGATATCTTCTCAAAATCAATGATGATCTTTAACTATAGCTCAGGTTTTAACAACCATGACGAGCCCCCGCGACAATTTTAACGAAGAATTGGTTATGGTATATCTCCTCCCCCTCTAATGGGGGATGCTTCTCCTCTTTTCCCACTACATACCCCTTCCTCCAATTCCCTCTCCTCCGCATTCATCTTCCCACGTTTCCCTTTTTGTCCGCGCAGGTTCCGAGGCCGTTAATGCGCTCGTTAGGAATGTTTATGCTAGCCAAAGTCGTACGACCAACCAAGTGCAGCAGCGGTGGTGAGTTTACGCTCCGCATCTCCAATGATGGCATCCCGGAGAAATGGATGACGCCAAGTCGGCTTACTTCTCTCATTTAGGTTACCTCTGCTCAAAACGCGAGACAAAAAACTTAAGACCCCCTCCTCTCACGTAACGAGCATGTCTTCATCGTCGAAGAAGATTCGCAGCAGATATTTTTTTCCTGTTCAATCAAGTATGCTGCAGTCGTTCAAGGCTTTAAAAATGATTCTCAGGATAGCGGGCGAATTCCGTTGTAACCATGAAATGTTTATTTATAAAACATAATAAATAGGTAAATAATTAGACCAACATATTATAAAATACAATTAAATAGATTTTAAAACATAGAGACACAGAAAAAGGGATATTCTTTAAAATTTTTGCCAGTTGTTCCAGTGGGAATATCCATTATTCTCAATGAGAACTCAGTCTGCTCATTGAAATCACCCCACTGAAACGTCTGGGAAAAATTGTGATTGCCCCTTTTTTAATTGCCTATATATTTCAAAATTTATCTATTTATTTTTCAAGTGTCATCTAGAAACTGGAAGCGATCTCTTCAAGATTATATGTACATATATCGTAGTAAAGATATTTTTAGCGAAGTCATTCCCTAGGAGTAGAAAAAGAAACGTGGCGGCAAATAATTAAGATTGTCTACGAACGATAGACAAGGAACAATAGGAAAGACGGTGGTTTTAGCATTCATGGCTGTCAAAGTTATGTAGAAAAATCAATACTTCAAGTAAACGAGCTATACGAACAGTCAGAACAAGTAATTATCGAAATAAAGAACACAATCAAGGTAATTGGTACACGGGTGAAATAAGTATGGCGTAATTGACAATTGCTGGGTCAGTGCTAGAGAACAGCATTTTTTTTTTAATGTGTCATCTTCACTTTTCAAAATATATTCTCTATAAAATTTAGGGCACATACAATATTTTTTGCTATGCTTCGTTCTTTTATTGAAATTTGAACTATTTGTAGAAATAATGTTTTTAGAGTTACTCCCTCTTTACCGGGCGTATTTTTTTCGTGAAGTATTTCTCGTTTATGACTTATCAATCAGGTTAAAATTTCCAGATGTTATTAAGCAGAGCTTGTCTATGTACGATATGTTTGTATCTCAAATGTAAAAATGCTATCGCCTGAGATCATACGGAATGATCATTTTCTAAATCAAGATGTTGGCAAATGCTGATGAGGTTGTTACGGATCATTAGCTCACGGGGATGCGGCACTTATTGTTGTGTCCTCGCGATCAACCAAACATGTCAGATAGAAATTGCTCGTATCATTTTAATATGTACAGGTGCTTATCGCTTGTTATATGACCAGGGTATATTTTTTTTCGGAAACTTGATAGAGGTCCTTTTTGTCGAGTAAAGAAAACTGACATTAGGAGTTGCATAAGCAGTTCGAGGAAGGGATTGAGAGACAAGACAGCGTTAAAATTCGTCGAAGAAGGTGTCTTTTGAAGCAACTGGGGAAGAGAAATGAATAAATCAGAAGCTATAGATACACATTGAAAGTGGTGGAAAGCTTTGGGATATCAATAATAATATCGTATGCAAATGAAATACCGTTTGGACGTGATGAATATTCTTGCTCCAGTAAAACCTTTCCTTGCATATATCATATCTCGAAATATCACATTCCAATCGATTCACTAAAAATTATGACAGTTTTTCCATCTCGGAGGCTCTCGAACATAAATATTTCGTATGTTTCTCGCACATAATTTCACTTATTTACGACTGCGTCTTCTATTTAAACACCAGGGGATGGTAATGGTGCGATAGAGTGAATTTATTGCTTTGAGTTATCTCTAGTGTTTCCTCGTTACTTGCCCAGGGCGTTTTAATCGCCTCGTTAATCCAACGCTAGTGCAGATTAGTGAGATTAGGCTTTAGAGGAAGAGGACTACAAATAAACTTATTTCTTGAAATAAGAAAAAATGTCATAGGACGGACGATTTTTATCATAACTCCTTATTTAGGATTTCTTTGTTCTTCGTGTTTCGTGATGGCTGTAATCGGAGTAAAAATAGCATGTTGCCAAGAGCTTGGGGAACCCTTCACTGAGAACTATAGGGGTCTATTCAACCGGAATGTTTCCTTCGCTCAATACGAGGCAAAACAGGTATGAAATAAGTGAAAATATTAAATCAACGGAAAAAAATGTTTCTCGACTGCCAATAAAACTCTAGCTCTCACACCTTATTTTCTGCTAATTTTATATCTAAAATGTTAAAAAAAAATTACTCCAACATTTGCAAGAATAGCCATTATGCTCATTATACGCCTTTCCCTCAGAAACACCGAAAATAATAAAAGCGTGGTTCAAAGAAGGAATTACAGAAAAGACTTCTTCACAAATAATGAATAAGTACTTGATTTACCGGAGATTTATACGTATTTTCGTGTATCATGTCTCGTTAACTATCAGTTTAATTGTCACTATCCAAAGCCTATGATAAGAATCTTTGCTTTAAAAGGCCGCTTAGGCGGCTATTATGAGTTTACATATTTTTTTATCTCCGTAATTTTTTTTACTCTGTTCTATCCACGTCCCGTCTCGTTGAACGCCAGAATTTCTCACGGATTGAATACTTTCACTCGCGCTGTTAGCCTTCTTCCAGCTCTTCGTGGGAGAGGACTTTAGGGGCGCGGGATTTAGTTTGCCAGTTAATTAAAGCTTCGTTAATGATGTTGTTTTTGCGAGGGAAACGTCAACAGATTTCCAGACCGGAGGACAAAATTCTTCGTGAAAGGGCGCTTACGTGATCCTTAATCCCGAACTCCGATTAGGTCGACTGATGATATACATATGTTATTTATTTTAATGACAAATTTTACTGACTGACAAGCTACTGTGGTATAACGGAGTTTATTATTCGTTCTGCTGACGGGAGTAATTGCCTCTCAAAACTATTTTTATCCTACACGTTAAGTTTGACTTTTTCCGTCATGTTTAATCATGACCCTTCGTGAGTTTAGAAGCACGCCGCGACGTGCTTAAAAAACATTCAATTGATTCCTAGAAAAACCATTTTAGATATTTTCACAATCAGCTTACCAGGTATGGAAATCCTCACTGCACTCTTCTCGTCTCCAAAACCTGAAAATGAAAGAAAAAGTATTGAATAAACTTTTCTAAAAACAATTACGTCGCTTTATCGAAAATTAGATGTAATAATTTGTAATACACACATATCTGATGGAGCTTACCTACCTACGTTGTTAAGTGTCGTAATGGATCAAACGGGCGATATTCTCATATTTATTTATTTCTCATATAACTTCCCTTACTCTATTCCCGTGGGGAATGAAATGAATAATTTATTTTGTTAATTAACATTAAAAATTAATTCGTTCACAGTGTACAAAACTATTACTTTCTCAAAAAACTGGCGGTAAAATAATATTTTCTTTAAACTCGATAGATATAATTCACTGAAGGCTACCAAAGCTTCAGTTCATAACCGTGGATGTATTCAATCATTGGAGCGAAGAAAAGAGCCATCGTTATTGTTCGGCGGAGGAATTATGAATAGGTATTTCCTTGGGAATAAAAAATTAAGAAGTAGAGGGCATTATAATGTTTTTATTTAGGCATAGAAAATTCGAGGCGAAATGAAGATAGGATCTTATAACTGGTTAAGAAAGCTAGGGGCAAATGAGGAAATAAAGAAAAGGTATTGGTTATGCAGTTATTATATTATTTTGTTGTAATTAACTATGACTATTATCATGCTGACATCTGAAAATGCATGATTCTTCTTGACTGTTTCTAACAATTTTCACATTTTGTTTTTTTTTTCATTGGAATAAAATGGTACACATGCAGAAAGCTGCCAATTTAAATTGAACTTAAAAAAAATTAAAATTACAAAAATAAGCTAATTACAATTTCAAATCAAGCAAAAAACAAATCGACAAAGCGATTGCCATGGCTACTGATGTGCTCTCGTGAGAACGTCTCTATAAAATTCACTAACTCTTGTTTTACTTTGGGGCATTCCATTATATGTTTTCCTGGATATTACATATTTACTTATACTAATTTTTTACAGAGCGAGACCCGGGTTTCAATAAATTATCATCATCTTCAGATGCAAATTATGATTTGTTTAACTTATTATTGTTACCTAGATTCTTGATGAATTTTTAACGGACGCCAGAATAGGGGAAAAAGATGGGTAGAGATATTCATTTATAATAAATAACTGCCATAGGAACGATTTTTAAAATGAACATTTTAAAATTTTGCAATGACCGCCGTGAATTGGACTCTAGGGAACAGTTAGAAATTTTAAAAATAATTGAAAGTGAGGACAGTACTCTTATAAATGAATATCTCTACCCATCTCTTTCCCCTATTCTTGCGTCCGTTTTAAAATTCATCAAGTAACTAGGTAACAATAACATGATAAACAAATCATAATTTGCGCCTGAAGATGATGATAATTCATTGAAACCCGGGTCGCGCTCAGTAAAAATTAAGTGGCATAAGTAATTGTGTAATATCCAGGAAAATATATAAGGTCTCTATAACCAGAGATAACAATTCTACGGTGAGGTCTCTCAAAAAACCCGTTCCAGTCACCATCCCCTAATTCTTTCACCTTCCTCCGATTATCTTTGGCGCTTATTTGAAAACCCTTTCGTCAGGGGGTCACCGTATCCCTGGAGCGACCCTTTTCAGACCCTCTCCCTCACACTTCCCTCTTTCCTCCTTCCTCAGTCCCGACCCAATTTCGCCATCAGATAATTTTCTCCTTTGGTTAATTAATTCCCTTCTATCCAACCCCTTCACCAGACCCTCCGCTTCCAAATCTCTTCTCCGTCGACTTCTGCCTCGTGCCGAGGACCATTGTACCTAACAGATTTCCGTCTTTTTGGATCCTTCCCTGAATCCTTTTCAATCTCTCTGTATTCTACTTAACACTTCTTATCTTAAAGTTCAACGATACATGCTCTTTTACGTTCCAATGTTAGTACGACCGGGTATTTCCTTTTCATTTCAACCCTTAAGGAATAGCGATATTGCAACCCATTGTTATGAGAGCACTCCACTGGTTATGAGGACAAATGCCTCCTGCTCAAAAGGTGTTTATTGGTGACGGCTTATTCGCTTAACGCTAGAAGTACCAAAGTTGTCATTTAGACCGTTCACAATGGTCATATTTTTCCCCTGAAAGGTAAAATATTTTTTGTGACCTTAGAGTACTTTTTGTTTTACGATCACGTGCCAAACTTAAGCTTTTTTGTCCGTTTAATTAACCAAATATTGGCTGATATACGTATAATAGCCGTCATTTTGATCAGAGCCATTACTTGTGTAAAATGATAGTGGGACTTGAAGTATGAGCGAAAATACACAACGATGAGTATAGAGATTGTATTAAATTTTCTAAGATAATAGGGTAACTCTCTCAACCTCTATTGTATTTGGCATTGGGTGATCAATCACCAGCATGCAGCATGCTGGTAGCTCCTACATGCTGACCACAACATGGTCATAGAAGTGTTACGCATTCTAAGAATTCTGTGACCTAAATTATACTTCCACATACAAACAAAGGCTAAAATTGCCAACTAATTATGAAGACAATCTAGCTATGAAGCTAGAGCATGCGATTTTCTATTAGATATACAAGGATAATTCAGAAACATTCATTAAGAAACAGACGCGAAGCTGGAAATGAAGGCTAGGGGTTTAGGATCATCTAATAATGGGGGTATGGAATACGGGAGGTTCGGGTGCCCTCCCCAAGAAAAATTGTAAGATAAATGGTTCAAAATGGTGAGTTTTACGGCTTTCTGAGGGATATTTTATTAATCATTTACTATTATTTAAGTAATAATTATCCAAATAAGTAAAATGGATTAAATTTTAAAATTACTCTGAATCCTGGGGGGGGGGGGGTTTAACCCCCAAAACCACCCTCACTGCGCCACTGTTAGGGAATACAGAAGTTAATGAATGCTGAATTCATGCGATGGTGGGTGGCGTAACATGGTGAAACTGCTTCATGATATACAAAGGGTAAGAAAAAAAGACTTTGGTTGAGTTATGATATTTATTTTATTTTGTGGAACAGCAAAGTCTTTTTTTTCCTTACCCTTTGTGCATCATGAAGGCTGAATTTTTCGGGTTTCACCGCGTCTTCGTTGTGATGGAAACAACAGTTTCTCCTGTATTTCAGTAGGCATCTTCAGGTTAACACGGCATCAAGCACTTCGACCTGAAGACGCCTGCTGGAATGCAGGAGAAAATTTTGTTTCCATCACAACGACGACACGGTGAAACTAGAAAAATGCAACCTTCATTACCATCGCTCCGTGGAAGCTTTCGCACCAATTCAGAAGTTAGTTATCTTCACCATTCTTCAGTGGCACCACATTTCGAATAGCAGTGAAGATTTCTCGGGTCGTACAACGGGTAGTATCCTCCATATCTCCTCTCAACGTTTCGATGTGCAGCTCGCCCATCATCCACATGGACTCAGGAATTCATATCGAAACGTCAGAAGGAGATATGGAGGACCTTACACAGTGTGGGATCCGATAAATCTTCACTGCCATTGTTCACCGAAAAAAATTAGACACTAAAATATTTCGTATGCTTCTACTCTTGCTAATCTATTACCATGTAAAATTCAAGATGCTAGCATTTCAAGATGATAGTGTTAAGCGATTAATCCATCACCAAAAAAGACCGATCGTGATACAGGTATGTGTCCTCTTAAGGTTGGAGGATCTCCCATTCTATATTTCCCTCCCCTGCCGCTGAGTATAGCAACTCTCAATCTTTCCTACCTTTCCCTTCCACCTCCACCTTCACATGGACCTCCTTTCACCCTCCCACAACGCAATGAAGAAAGATAATTGGCTACGTCGATCCCGTCTGTAACCATGCCCTGCCTTGTTAAACGAGTGATTTAACCATCAAATTTCGATTATTCAATCTGTCGATTAGCCTCGATGGCTGTCATCAAACTGCTTTCTATATTGATGATCGATGGTCATTCGTTTACGATGGCTATTTTACAATCAAAATGCTCCCTCAGTCGTTTGCAGACTGCAGACATTCATCTAGTTATTTACCAGGTATTCTAGAGCTTCCATCCGTTCAATACTTTCCTCATCAAGATCTTCAACAAAAAATCGGTTGGTCTTGTTTGTGGAGGGTTAGGCTAGATATCCCATGTTCAAATTATCTTGAAGCCTTCGGACTGCTGAGTGTGGTATCATCTGCCTCCAGAATCTTCTTTTCTAGAATAATAATCAGCAGAAGACTCGGAAGCTACCGCTCAGAAAATCTGTTTATATTTAGGATGAAAAGAGGAACTAAAGAGGCAATACTATCCCCGAACTAGTCTTACAGCATGTTTTGCATGTTCTAACTTCACAGTAAGGTTGCCTTCATAAATAGTTGGCAGGTTTTTCCTTTGCATGAATGTGGAAGTATAATTTGTTAGCATGCGTAATATTTTTATGACCGTGTGCTGTGAATGTGGGAATCCTATGGTATGCCGCATGCTGGTGATTGATCACCCCCTTTCGAACCCCATGGAGGTGGCTCCCAGGGTATTAGTTTAATGCAGATCCAGTCTTGGGGAACTTTCTTCCACGTAAATGAAAACGTTGTACGAGGTATCACCGCACTAAGATATTATCAGGGGGATTTTGAATATTTCATTGGAAATACACATTTTAGGCTATTATTTACTTCTGTTCAACATCGTTTTCGAACAGAATGTCGAGAAATGATGCCATGACTCTTGGAGCTGCTACTTAAACTGTATCTGACCGTAAACAATGCATGTATCCTAATGATACGGACGAATCCAAAACATTTCTCAGCTAAGAATGTCCTACTACTCGGTCATAATCAGGAGACTCTTGTTCGGGTCAGAAAGCTCGATAATCATCATTCGCCCATGCCTGTGTTTAGGCATCCGAACCGGTCGGTCGTTTTAAATCTCCCTGTTCCATCTCGGAACATATTGCCGGTCCCTTAATGGAGGTCTCTCTTCCTAAGTTAGGAGCGGGCTTAACGAATCTCAAGGGAAGCGTTTTACCCCATCATGGTCTTGAACTATTCCTCAGGAGGACGAAAAGTAAAAAAAAGACGGAACTATTCCTTTCTCTTCACCGAGCTCTCCTTCTGCTGTTATTTTGCGTGGGACCATCTCGTAGGGAGCCAGTCGGAAGCACGCTTGCAGTTTGCTTTAATTGGATATCGCGAAATCGCTGTTGCCCCCTCTGCCGGTGGTGAGCCGAGATAAAAATTGGCTGCGGGATGGCTTGCGATCGGCTCTGTTGATGTTAAAAGCCAAAGGCGGTCGGGCAAACGGGCGGTCTGTTCCGTGGTTAGGCCGATGTGACAAGAGACAAAGGGCGTTTCCCCTCCTCTCCCTGGTTTCTTTCGTCGCCGCATCTTGTTTTTTTTCTCCTTTGTTGTCGTGGGGTTGCATCTGGGACGACGCATCTTCCAGTCTCCCTGTTTGACCGCATCCACCTTTGTCCACGTCCGTGTTCCTTCCTCTTATCTGCCCGCAAGTCTCCTTCACTGGGATGTAGAATCGCCTGCTAGAGGAAGGCCGGAATAACGATTTTAAGTTTGCGTACACGCGTGTGTAAAAGGCTTGTTAATTACATCTTTACTCGACTTAACGTCTCACGATTCAACAGACTTCTACATCTACATAATACTCTTCTCGCGGGTTGAGCGATTTTTGCGGTACTGCGACCTAGGGTATGCGATTTGTGTCTGCATCGAAAGATCGTACGGCTTAGCGGGATATATCCTTCTCCAATTTTGTTCCCGTATTTCGCCATTCATTCATACTATTTCAAACATAAGGTTGGTACCAGTGGCGTCATGGAAAAATTAGCAGTGACCAAACGCACTTTCCTTAAAAATTTTAGACGTTGCTCTGTGTTTTTTATTACAAGTTATTATTTATACATTGTATTACAATTTTTTACGAATGTACATATAAGAAATTTTGTGGCACCAAAATTGATAAAAATGTTATTTTACTAGGTATTATGTCTTTTGTTTACCACGGCGGGAAAGGCGTTCCGGTACCATGACACCACTGGTTGGTACACGAATTTCTTGAATTCCTCCCTTTCCCGAGTCTGCTCTTCCACGTTTAGATTTACATAATTCCCCCCGCGATACACCTCCAGGGTGTTTGGCAGGGGGTGATCAGTCACCAATATGCAGCACGCAATAGGACCGTCACATGCACACCCCACGGCCATAGAAATATTTCGCATAATAGCAAGATATGCGTGCCTATTCATGCAAAGACTTAACTAAGGCTTACAGACATGCATAACTATAGCTCATGATAAGTAATTCTCATAGCTAATCCATGCAATGGAGGACATTTTTTCAGTATGCAAGAGGACCGCCTCATGCACACCGCACGGGAAAAGACAAATCTTGCCAACGCAACGGTTAGAAATTCCTAGAGAAAAGCCATGCAAGGTTTGAACAATGGAAGAAAATAAAAAAAAACATGCAATTAGTGATTCAAGCGAGCGATTTCAATGAATTATATTAATTGAGACACTGTTGCTATCCTTAATACTACAAGGAAAGAATAGCATTTTAAATCTTTCTGTTTTTCAGTTTATTCCTTTTATTTTCTTCTCGTGATCACGTCTAACATAGTACGACGGTAAACGTAGCATATCTACATAATAACCCGCTAGCCGCCTATAAGGCGTGTGGGAGGGGGTGTTAGGACACCAGCCGTTTAGACATAAAAATGAAGTGCTCCAACGAAGTTAGGTCTACCATTTATCAAAGTCCTTCATGGTTCAGGAATTCCCATATCTTTTCGTTCGGCAAAACATCTCTCTTAATTTATCGCTTCTATCGGACCTGCAAGTATAGCGGGGCTCTAATATTATGTTTTCCGTGTCATATGTTTCACGTTGTCTGAGAATATATCATCTCCAGATTTACTGATTGTGAGTAAATTTAGTCTATAATTCGGTCTACGCTACTATAAATATTGTCATCGTAACCAAATTCTCCCTGCTTCACGCGCGGGTTATGAAATTTGAGGCACACAAAGTTTGTGCTTATGCGTAAAGTTCGGTTGAATGGAGTAGTCTCTCGAGAATGGGCAAGGAGACGGAACCCGAAACAACGGATACCTTATACTTTCTTACCCGAGAGCAAACCTAAGAGAAGTTTAGTTATTCTACTCGCCGAGAAACAGTTAAATCATGAGTCTCACGATTTGGTTAATTGGAAAAATCCGCGGTAGCCGAGCACAGCATAACAAGAAATCACGCCATCCATTGGGATAAGGTCTGCTTCTGTGCCGCACTAAGCATTACTGGGAAAGACTCCCTAAGGAAGCCATCTGTATGAGGATGGAAAAGAAAAATATCAACCTTTTCGACGACGATTCTCAACTTTCACCCTCGGTAATTTTTTTATTTTTTTAATATGGCTGGCTGTCGGTGAGTTCCTAGACCACGCGTTCCTAGACCTTCAGCGTTTTTTTATTGAGTTTAAATGGCACTAATGGCACAAATAGCACAGCAAGTTTAATTAGACCAGTGTAACCTTTCCAGTGTTAGTTAAGGAGAACGAGAAAGACAGGCTACTAGTGAGCGCGTGCAATGACCACTAAAATTAAGAAGAATAAATCCAGCCAACATCGGAAGTAGGGAATGGACGAAAACACATGAAAATACTATAATACAAATTTTCTTTGATTTTTCAATATTTTGTCATTTTTTAAGTTTTTTTTCATATTTTTTGTTCGATTTTCATATTTTGTATTTTTTTTTTATTTTTGGCATAGTTTTCATCATTTTTTTTTAATATCAACCGGGACAAGGGCTACAACTTAAGTACCTCCTGGAGGTCGATTCTGTGGTTGCCCTATGAGGGAGGAGAAAAGAAATAGGTGGGATAATCGGACCAATCAGAAGTCACCTGACCCTCGACCTAAACATTCTGGCCACATATCACGAAAACTGACTCGTTTTTCAAAACGTCGGCATCCATGACAACTTTCATCCGGTGGACAGCCCGAGTTACGCAACAAGACGTCTCACGATTGTTAGCGATTCAGTGATGGTCAACAAAGTAGCTCAGTAATTGATTTCTGGCGATTGTGTTTAGGTAAACAGTTTTGTAGGCGGAAGCGACGGGGTCTTGGATTAGCTTATGCAAGTGAATAACAAGCGAGAAGCTCGAAAGATACAGGTAGTGCAAGGAGAATGGGCGCGGTTATATGTCACTCGGCCGCCCATCCATCTTGCCTTGCTCGGCTTTGCTAATAAGGTGGGCAGATTCGTTAGGTCGCGTCTAAGGAACCATGAGATGGTAATAAGGAAATCTTCTGGCCCCTTACAACTCGCCTACGACTTCCTACTCTATACTGAACCCGCCCCTCCATGCTGCATACGCAACAGTCCCTCCCCCTTATTAACCTTCTTCCAGTTGGGGATTGTTTTCACGGCTGCCCGAGGCAGCGCGCAATTGAATCAAAGGTAGTTACCATTCCCTCAGCGGAAATTGTTGGCTCCGTCTTCATAAAACCCGTTGGGTGGATGCTAAAGCGTGTGCAGGGCGTTAGTCATCACCATTCGGTTGTCTGGCGGCGAAAGAAGTTTACAGCTCATTATTCTACTCCCTGCGTTAGTTGTATAGCTTTGTGTTACATACTTTCTGAGTCTCGCCTTTTCCTTCAACGCTATTAATTCTTGCGTCTCAAAATTCTACATAAATTCTCTGCGTACAGTTGACAATGTAACTATCTTATGAAATCCGAGTCGTGCTTTTTCAAATATATTACTGAACCTAATAAGGTTTACCCTTATATTTTTCAAGTGGAAAATGTTCACCCTGTTGAGCCTGAAATCATCAGTTACACTTTAAAATTCTTCGTTTTTACTGACTATTTTTGTTAATTTTCTCTCAGTTATATTACTCAATTCCTCTCGTTTTTTTCCATATTATCAATTTCTTGCTTATATTCATTCAATGGTTGTTCCTTTTTTTACAATTCTCGCTTGTATTATGTGTTTGAGCACCCGGAGCATTTGAAATCAGTGATGATGCTACAGTACATAAATGCTCAAACTGTATCATAAGCAACTCGACGCTCCATTTGCTTACGGATTTCACGCTGGGCTATCCATTGTCTTGATTTGAGTTGGCCTTCCAAATAGTGAATATTTTTTTGGCATTGTTCCCAGATATTTTTTGCATTCATCTTTTAGTTATGCGAAGTCAAGTATAAGCAATTATTGGTAAAATTATACTTATAAAAATTTACTGAGAAGTCGATGATCTTACGAGAACCAAGTCTTTCCTTGACAAGGCAATTTAATCCTATGATTTTGCATGCATAATTTTTCAAAGGGGCGACGAATATATATAGTGGTCTCCCCACCCAAATTAAGTAAAAAGTTCTAGCAGTAGGTACTTCCAGTTCAAACACGATTGCACTTCCTTAATGTTTTTTTTTTAATTTCAAATTATTTTAATTGTAAATTATCGAAGGATGTCCTTATTTTAAATTAATTAGCTAAATATTTCACTCCATTTGCCCCCTCCCAAAAGATATTATATATACACGCTAGAATGGTAAACTGTTGAACAGTAGTCTTACTGATAATGGACTCAATCGACGTAATTGGAACGTCTAGCCGACAAAACTAGCGTAAATTTCTTTATTTTTTGTGCAAATGCCCGACCAATCTTCTTAAGGAATTAAGCTGGATGCTTTTGACTTGAGTATTTCTCCGAAATGGCTCACAGTTCCAGCGCCGTAATAGTGCCGACACGACGTTCACCGTCATTATATCTGCTAGAAAGCCTTCGGCAGAAGAGTAGCATTTTTAACTGTGAATCGTTATGGCAAAGAAAACATTCCTTGCTTTTTCTTTTCGGGGATAAAGCTATCATTTCCTCAACTTGTGTTCAATTTTTAAGGAGATGCAGCTTTATTGAAGCTGTCTGCCCTTACTGCAATCTTAAGCGAGGGAAAAATTATCCTCGCTTACTGTGCAGTTGAGTGTGTGCTTAACGACAATGCGAAATGAGCTCAAACTGAGACCAGAGTGGAAAAGCTTCAGGTACCTTAAAAAAAAGGAGTGAAAATAAGCCTGTGGGCAAATAGACGCGTGAGTTTTCTCTGCTTTTTTTGTCCTCAACAGGACTGTTAATACCATCCGCTTCATCCCTGAGGGATCTTTGAGCGTTTTCGTCCGCTTGTTAACCATTTTACCGTCAATCTGTTCGCTGTATTCTCTTTCATTTGTTTTTCTCCTTACATTTTCTTTGGGTTCGTTTTTTTACGAGCCAGGTTTACTTCCACTCGTCGCGACTGGACGCAAGTTTATCTAAGCTCCTCTTGTTTACGTTCCAGCTTTACGATCCATTATTAATATCGTCCTCTTGCTACCATTTGCCCCTTGAGAATACAGAGTTTTTCGACTTGTTCTTTTTAATGATGACGGTTCAGGTAGAGTGGAGGACAATTACGGCTTCTGTCTTCCTTTTTCCTACCATCCCAAAACGTCACTGAATTTATTCCTTTCAACAGTGCGTCTGCGCATCGACTCTTATCCGTTTGACTTCAATGTAATGCGTACGCAATTATGTTTATCGTAAGGTCCGAGATGAGTTATTCTATTGAAGACCTGTCGACAAACTTCGTCGTCTAATTTATCTTCCCTATTATCTTCAGTAATGCGGGCATTTGATAAGGTGGCTCTGAGAGCATTCTTTCAGTAAGTATCATAACTTGAATAAAAGTGAGTACCTACTTTCCCATCTCTCATTTTTGCGTAAAAAATTTATACTGATAATTTTTTACAACATTTTTACTTTGAAACCGCTGCTATCAGGCTACTTTACCTTAGTAATTTCCATTTTGTAGAAGTTATGCCAATTCATTTTGCTCGACATCTGATTAGGCATTGGGGTTATGTAGTTTAAACATTGACAGTCATTTTAAAGCACGTGGACGATAGGTATAAGGCAAAATAATGAATGATTCTTTGAGATAGTTGGCTTAAGATACATATTGCTATTCGTCTTATGTGACACATTGATGAGACATTGCCATTCAATGTCACTACCTTTCAGTCCATGGTAAAATTACGTTGCACGCATGAAATTAGTTGAGTCACGTGTGGTCCTGTTGCTGATGGTGTCGTACTGTCGGAGGCTTAACAGTTAATTTCAAGCATTTACTTCCGTTCAATGGACAAGAATGATTGATAATCAGCCATAAAATGATATCCCTACTACAATGTGTAAATCAAACGAAATTTCCGTATCTATGTGAGTGCTGGTAGCGTTAAGGTCGCCTTTCCGCCTCAGTTATCGTTTTGCTGGCTTGAGAAGGAATGCTAAGGCCTTTTAGAATAAGAACGTAACTTCACCTACACTACTTTTGTCCTGGCGTTTCTGCGCAATCCAGCGCCCAAGAGAAAAATTAGCAGGGAGGCTATAGTTTCAACTATTATTAATGCTTAATATTCAAGGAGGTTAACGCGGACTAGTCAGCGGCGTACCTTTGCGTAATCAGCAGTAAGTTCAGATGAGGTGCGAAAATTCCTCAGATAAGAAAATAATTTCCCCTTGGCCCTAAGTCCCAAATCTCGGTGTAGGCAAATGATTTTTCCTCCATTGAATATTAGCATTTTAAAATTGATTCATTTGTGCATTCTTTACCGTATTTCGTCACATTACGCGGCGTAATTTTTAGTGCGTTTCGGCATGTAGTACATCACTGAAACACTAGTACGTGCACTAAAAATCCTCTATGCAATGGCAATAACCCAACCGGTAACGCCTGAGATTATCAAGTTGAATATAGAAAATAGGCAGAGAAAATGAAATTTATTATTCCAAGAAATGAATGCCCTCTGGGAACATGCATTATTATAAATATATTAGAGTAAAAAATGTACACACAATGTGAAGATTTACATGATACATCGGTATCACAGAATCCGACATATTGTTTGGCAAAATATAACGAAATATTTAAGAGTAAGAATGCACAAAAAACATCTGATTTTGTAAACAGTAGCAAAATATTTAGTTCACTTAGGTACAATATTGAATTCATTAGCGGTAATATTTCATGGCATTTCTTTTTCAAGTGACTTGCAAGGAAATATAGTTAGTCTTTATTCCATTTCACTCCAACACCAAGCTAACCCCCTCTGTACAGTGTAATTTCCATGCCGCACGCATAACAAAATGCAAGGAAAGTCGGGTGAAAAATACATTAGCCGAAGTACACCTCAACCGGTTAGCGGCAAATTAACTGCGCCTCGCAAATCCTCATCGTCAATTTATTCCGCTTTTTGTCTTCCGTTGCGAAATCGCCCAAAACCCTTTGCATTTCCCTTCACACATCCTGCAGTCCATTCCCGTCTTCTTTTTTTTTCTTCCGTCCCCCGAGAAAAAATAAGGGTTACACACACACACACATACACGTCCCAATACGCAAGGACCACTCGGGACGGAAACAAAAAAGGACGACGGTGAAACTTTAATTATTCTCGCGGAAAATAACACCCTCTCGTCCTTCCCTTTTAGTCTCAGAGAAAAAAAAATTAAAAAAAATGAAAGAAATCCGCCAGCTCCCGTTGTCGCTTATTCGAGTCTTGTTAAATTATTTCTTCCCTTCAGGTCTACGGTCGGAGGTGGCGTTGTGAGGACTGGGGTTAAATGGGGGCGAGAAAGTGTTGTACGTAGTTGTGTGGTGAAGAAGGCGATGAGCAAATCCTGTCCTGAAAAACCTTTATCCCCCCCTCACTCCCCCGCTATCTTCTTCCCTTCCCCTCCCACCCCTCATCCTCTTACGTCTCGTGAGCCGCGCACATATATTAAGAGCGCTTGGCGGAATTGTTTTGTTTCGAAGGTTCGCGCGCACCCCGCCCAGAAGGGCAAGGGAAGGTTCTGACGGCACAAGATATGTATATTTATTGCGTTTTGTTTTCACTCGCTGTGATAGAAAGGGAAGGTTCTGTCCATGGGGATTGCATAGAGGAAGCCGTTTCCATCCCATACAAGTCAGATTTCTGAAGCCACTTCGGTCGCATTTTAATCGGATTTCAAAATTGTCCGCAGCGCGGTGATGAGTGCATTGAGATACACTTTGTCCAATATGTTGCAGTATTAAATTGCGATGAATAGCAATGAAGAGTTATTTATTTGATAAATCGCATCAAAATGAATGTGAATTTCGGAGTACATACCTAATTATACCTTATTTCCCCGTGAAACTCGGATCAATTTGTCCGTCAGCGACGTGAGTGGCGACTTATGTAAATCCATTAAAATGCGCGGTGGGTGACAACACATTTAGAGGCCGACTTGAGGATCTTATTTTGTAATATTCGTGGCCGCGCACATATATTAAGAGCGTTTGGCGGAATCGTTTTATTTCGAAAGTTTGTGGGCACCCCGCCCAAGAGGGCAAGGTTCTGTCGACAGCAGAGGGAATTTTTTTGTTTTGTTTACACTTTCTGAGATAGAAAGGGAAGGATCTGTCCTTTTCGCTAACTCCCGAACGTTACTAGCCAATGATGCCTCGTTGACGGTACGAATATTCCTGTGATGATACCTTATTTTTCATAAATCTAAGACAGACCTGATTTTTCGGGAACCCTTTCATTATGTTTCTTCTTTTGAAAACAGTATTGTTTTGTAAATATGTAGTTCTTGGTTCATAGTTTAAAGTTAAACTTAATGTTGTTAATACGTCTTAGGTACATAGAATACACGAATATTCAAATATTACACATGCAATAAAGACTTATAACATATGTATAAACATTTAGTGATACATATCACTTAGTCGTAGACGCTGTTCCGTGTCGTGTATATTAACCAGCTAGTTGTGAGGTGAAAAGTGCTTTGTGTAGCCTCCTCTTAAAAGATTCCAATGATGATGAGTTCCTAGTTGAAAAGTTAAGATTATTCCAATCCCTACATGCAGAAACGGTAAATGAATTGTTGTAAATGACAGTTCGGTGATGAGCTATAATATAGATAGATAATAGATAGGGGGTAAATGGGGATGATGTAGAGAAAAACGCCCAGGGGTGGGATTGGGAGGAAAGAAGGGTGGTGGGTGGGTGAGGGTGTTTTTGCATGCATATGCCTTTCAGGGATGGAGAGGAGTAGTCGCCTCCAGCCCCTGGCAGTGTAAATGACCGACCACTTGTTTTTGACGGGAGCCTCCTCCCCTACACCCAGCCGCGTGCCTTGATATCTTTTCCAAATCCACTACTCCGTTTGCACCCCCTCGCATCCACTTCTCTCATCTCGCTCCCTTTTTTTCTTTCCATTACAATCTGCGCGTCGTCAGCCCCGTTTTCCCCCGTTCAGCCCCGCAACTTTCTCTCTCACCCTCTCTCTTTTATTTATCTTCCTAATTATTTTTAAATTACTGTTGACAAAACCTTTGCATCCATTTTTTTTGTTCAAGCAGTCTGTTCCGAATTAATTATTAGGAAAAGAGAAATAATTGACAGGATTGATAGTTGACTTTTTAAATGTTCTCATTTTATTGTTTAAATTAAAAATACACAAAAAAGGTTAGAATATCATTCATGTTCAATCAAAAAGTTTATTCGTTGAAATTTTTCGATGCATGATATGTCTTCAAACGTTGCCATTGTATGATCGCAGCGCCTAGTGATGTAGTGCTCAACTTGACGTTGGACCTGATACTGTCACTAGGCCTATCGAGCCAGCACTGACGCTGGGCCGCAAACTGTTAAAAGGAGAGTAATTATTCAAGCCCAATGTATAAATCTCAGTATATTCTTGAGATTCCAGCGTAAAATTCTAAGGAGTCTATGCAGGTGTTGCTAAAAATATCGGAATACTTAGGAGTTCTTTGATGCTCCGTGGAGATTTTGTTGAAGTTTCCTCGTACTTTTTCTAGGATGTCTCTAAAGAGAATCATTATAGTTTCTACGAAGAATTTATAAGAAGTTATAAATCGTTTTCTCGGATTCCGCACTAAATAGCGGAAAATATTCATGGAATTTCGCTCAATCCTTTGGAACTCCTGTGTGAATATTTTAAACTTGTGATTACTGCTCAAAAGCCACTAAATCGGTGTTGGAATAGCAGCCATGCAATTGAAATGTGAACGTGAAAATATCCAGAATTTTAATTAATTTTATGTCAATTTCATTTTCCCTGCCGCCATTTGTCGAAATGGCTTTAATTTATTGTTGATTTTCGTTTATATATTCACCTTTATAGCGTTTCTTATGATCCTATAAATCAATTTCGAGTTATCTTTCCAAACTAAAAATGTTTGTCCTGAATTGTTCAAGGAATCTCATATCTTCAGTTTCACAACTTGCAGGGGACTCCAAGATAATTCCTTTGGAAGCTTCTTAGCCCTTTCTTTTCCCGCACTTTTTTAACGCGGATCCTCGATTTTTGGAATATCTGTACTGCGTCCTACACTTGTCAAAGTGAAACCTAAGCAGTGTGAACGAATAAGTATTTTCTGACCGAAGACTTTGAAGGTCATATCTAGCTCGGGAAAGAAATTTCAGAGAACCTACTCAAAAGAATGAGTCATATCCTCTTCTTAAAATGATAGTAGTAAAATGTCATCGTAAATTGTAAAATGCTGTGGGCGTTAGCAGCGTTTGTGTCCAACTAAGGTTTCTACCCAGTGAGGCAGAGATTCATTAAAGCGGAAAATTGGAAAAGATGAGTTAATTTCCAAACACTCAATCATTAATTGGTCGTGAGTATTCTCCCACTGATTCAATTTTCTCGTTATCAAATGTTTTGAAGCATTTCTCCATAGAAATTATAATTTAATTGCGTTGATTTCTTCCAAAATCTTCCAAAGTCGAATCCCTCAAAATCTTCTTTTGATTCCCAATTGAATATTCGTGATCATAGTATCTTCCTCTTATCCCAATCTGATCTTTTTATCACATTTCTCACTACGTCGTTTATATTAGAAGGATCATTAATTATCTTTCTCGTTCATCACTACGTCTTTTAACTAACTTTTTTTCTACGTTCATCACTTAAAAAACGCCGGAAATATTTCCTAGCAGCTTTTCTCTACTCACTGTTTCGTCACGAACAGCCCGATTACTTATATACGCTATTTAAAATTAAGCAACAAACTACTTCGATTGCCACGAGATCAGATATAAATTTTATATATTATCCCGCCCATCGCACAACTTCTTTCCAGAAATCTTTCCAGGTTGTTGGGTCAAATTTCTGGAACGAGTTGCCTAAAAATGTGAAAGAAATTCGGTCTCTGAAATTATTTAAGTCAAAGGTCTATAGCTTATTGCTTACCGCCACGCTATAATTTTGATTGTAAATTGTATGTCTCACCGTTTTATACATTGTATAAAACTTGTATCTTTGATTGGATATTGTATAATTTTTTTTCTCTATTACTGCTCACAATGAGTAATTGAGCAAATATATTGAAGTATGTATATATGCTTTGTAAATTGTTTTGTTCTTAGAGGACATCAGTCCTAGAATAATAAATAATCTTTCTATCTATCTATCTATCTTTTTATACTTCTCGCAAATAACTGGTTTAAATACTAAAATTGATTTATTCGTTCCATCAAGCTAGATCGTATCGATTTCTTGGATTCCAAATGGAGTCAACCTCGTTATCCTTGCTCTGCGTGTTGTGACCGTGACGCTCACCCCACCTCGATTAAGATCCCATCTTTCCATTTCATGGCCAACGAACTCCATCCAAGTCCATCATGCGCTGTGTGAAATGCCTTCCCGCGTGAAAGAGATGACGCGTGTAATACCTTGATTGTTTAGGAAGAACTAGAAGCAGACACGTGTGTTAAAGATTATTTAATACGCATTTTATGACTTCAAATGTCCACGCTTTAATTTAAAATAATAAAAAATACACATTATTCTTGACAATCTCTCTTATGTGTTAACAATACCATTATTCGACTGATGCTGACAGTTTTCAACTTGCAAAGTACTGGGAAAAATATTTTTTTAAACTTAATGACTGATGTAAAAATGCAGAAGTATATATAATACATAATATATTGGACCTTTGGAAAGTAATGGCAACTGATGCTGTTCAGGGAAGTAAAAATAAGTAAGTGTCTGGAATAAATTACAAGGCATGGATTCTAGGCAAATACATGCATTATCATGCCAATATTTAAAATACGTTATTTGCCTTAATATTAGAAGAAAAACAGTTAATAGTGGTATAACTTCAGTTCACCATAAAGAGAGAGAGCGAGTATTTTCGTCTTTTCTATACTTCTAGGACCTAAGGAAGCTTTTTTAGCTTTTTTTAGATTAGAAACATTTATTGTGTTGTCATTTTTTCCGCAAATAAAGTTTATGTCTCAAATATTAGGGAGTGATTCATAACCTAACTCGTAAAATCATATTCATGAATTAATAACAGTATAATCTAGATATTACGCTGCACGCTGATGATGATTTTTAAATCTCTTGAACCAAGGATTCTAAATTTCATTAATTGGAGGCCAACGTAATTTTATTAACTTGCGATGTTACTAGGCGATACTACTGAGGTATTACAATCAGACGATCTAGCAAATGTAAAGTGTATGCATTGAAAATATATCTTGGTCGCGGAGTACGGGCAAATTCAGCTATGAAAGAAACAACAGAAATTGAATCCGGGGGTCTTAATTTGCTTACGAATGTAAATTAACGACATAACTTGGGTGGAAAAATTTATTACTCTTGAGGCCTTGCTGCTGCTCCAGCTCCGACTGGGCCGAGTGGCGATATTTTATGACTTACAGAACAAGATACGGTGTCAAGCAAAACAGCAGAAAACCATTATCTACTCCCATCTTGTATTTTTCGCATACGTTTGCGCCTGGGAAGAAGAAACCCAGGAATGAATGTTCCACCATCCCCGCCCAAAACGAAAACATGCTTTTGTGTCTCTCTCTCTCTCTTCGCTTTGCTTGTCTTTCCGCGAGGGCTATAAATAATTGAAACAACTTTTTGAGCGCGGGTGACGAGAGATATAGCTTCCTCGAGCACGGAAAGCAGCTAAACAATTCCTTAAGTACGATCGCGTTTCCACCGAGCGTAATTATATTCGCGGAATCCTATTTATCTTTCGGAGGAGGGGAGGGATGCAGATCTTATCCTTCGCAGTGGCATATCTTACCCTTATACTCCCCCTCCCCCGTCTCAACCCTGTACTACCTCCCTGTCCCCAATCCAATCCGCCTATTGGCCTCTCTCCGCTTCCATCCGCTGGGGAGTTTGCGCTGCGCGAAGGATTTACGGCGTATTAAAATTACTGTTAAAGGGCATTGGTCGAGCAAGCCATTAACAACTTGCTCGGAGCGGATTCCGAGTGCATAATTTTCTCTCGCGTTTGAGCCTTTCTTTCGGAATTTGGCCTGCGGGCGGTAGTAAGGAGTCTGCGATTACTTTTCTTATCCTTATTTTTGCATCAACAGCACACGCTTGATTTTGAGACGCTCAATGCAGCGAGAGAAATAATGTTCTCGCTGAATAATGATGGTGATTCGAAAAATTTCATTTTTTATATCTATTTTTTTATTTTTTTGGCCCTACAGTCTCGTGAGGGTTTTCCGTATTTTTTTTGTAACCTAATGTTAGTTATGTGACACGGTACTCATTGCCTCTTGCTCCTTGCGCTATCACGAGTAAAGCCAACTTCTTGTAGTCTCTTGGTGCAAAGGAAAGCGCAAATTGAGGAGATTGCTTTGATATGTTTCTATACCCTTTCTTTGAAGTAGCTGAAGCATACTCATCACATCCTTTTTTTTAAGAAATAGAAGTCCTGGAGCCATTAGCTCTTTCAATTATTCGCTTTTAATGTAAAGGATGATATGTTTGTAAAGCTACAGCCTTTTGAGGTTCTCCTTATTTAGGAAATAGGACAACGTCTCGCGTAGCATAGGACAATGTCTGACGAATATCTACATCTACATAATACCCCGCAAGCCGCCTAAGAGGCGTGTGGCAGGGGGTGTTAGGACACCAGCCGTTTACAGCTAAAAAAAAAAATGAAGTGCTCTAACGAAGTTGGGACTAGCGTTTATTAAAGTCCTTTATGGTTCGGGGGAAAAACGAATTCCCATATCTATCCGTTCGGCAAAACATCTCTCTTAATTGATCGCTTCTATCGGACCTGGAAATATAAGTAGTGTGACTCTAATATTATGTTCTCTGTGTCGCTCTTAAAGACATCCATTCTCAATTGTTCGAGCAATCTAAGCCTAGCGCGCAGCCTCCGAGTCTCCAATGGCTCCCAGCCTAATTCGCTTAACATGGAGGCTGGGGCATTGTTACAGTATTGTTTTTGCAAAACATTCACGAATAAGCACTGAAGTGTGAGCCGAAAATTGCCGAGCTTATATAAACACGTCTAACCTTATCGGCTACCACTGACAAAGTAAGCAATAAATGAAGCTGAAAATGTTGTCATACTTTGGGGGCATGCACACCAACATTATAAAAAATATTTTTGACAGTCGGACCACCCAAGCACTAAAACCACGAAATTTAAAAATTCCCTTCATTTTCTGAACGCCACTCGTATCAAGTTTCTTCGCTAAGCTTAAGGAAACGGAGAACGTTCTGCAATGAAGACTTGAAGAATAAAAGTCCATAATTGTGCTTAAATCTATTCATAATTCCCCTTCATGTAAAACTACGTGTTGGAATACAATGGAGCACAAACGATACACGTCTTGGAATAATAAGTTAGCCTACGGCATTGGTAAACAACTTTATAAGACAGTGAAATTTTACCCGCCTTTAACACAATAAAAGTCACTTTTTCCACTCATCTAACCTAGGCATTGATAACTAATCGCATATACGTAATGCATGGTAACGTATAATATGTTCTTCTGACGAGGGGTAAGACAGTTTCAAAGCGACCGCTAATCTCCGCAACAATCCAATGCAGCCTAGTATTTCATGTTAAGTACTCGGAAAGAATTTCACAAGAAGAATGAAGGCGTTTGAAATATGGCTTTTTTTATCAATAGGTTTTTGATAATTATTTTTCGGGTCAATTCCGCATCGACTCGCTTTTAATGGACAAAAATTTTAAAAATTTTTCATTTTTGGTCACCAAAAAGGAGCCGACGCGGCATTAACCCGAAAAATTATTATTATCAATTTAATCACCACGGAAGCCTCCGTAACATCAATAGGTATTTGTTTGCTCACTGTTTATCTTAATTACATTATTGCGCGTTGTTGTTCACCATTCCCAATCCCCCAAAAAAGAAACGGGAGGTGAAGAAAATTTTACTTTCGTGGAAATTCCAAAATATTATCGAATGATGTCACACCATCGACTGGCTGAAATAAAATGCTTTTCCTGTTATATTTCTTGGAAATTTCTTTTTTTTTCAAACAGAATTTCAACGTATACTTTTGTGGCGAAAGTGGTTAAAAAAAAAGAAAATCATTTTTCTACAAGAACACTGAATATATATCTTTCTTTTGGACAAAATACTCGTATATTGTTAATTTTGTGAATTTTGAAGCGATTAAAATAAAATTTAGGATCAATCCTTTTGAGTTATTACCCTAGGAATGGTATAACTGGAGTCAAATAACATTTGTTGTATTAAAATAGCGTTTCATTTGCCTCTTTATCATTTTACCATTATGTTATTATTATACCAGATTAGGTAGATTTACAAGCATAATTTGTGAATCAACCCTTTCCCAATCCCTTTTCCAGATTGAACCAAATTGCCTTTCTCCAATTTAACTTCTCAATTCTCGCATCTCGAACGCCTCCAGGTTTAATAATCGGTAGGGTCGCAAAGCTTGAGAAACATCGCTTTTAAAACTCGACTTTGCCTACCACATTCTTTGTAGAATTTTTTTTCCTTTTAGACATCTGTGAGTGTCAGGAAAGACTATGAATGAGAGTGCGATGAGTTTTATTTGTTTTTACATTTCCATCCGCGATGGAACCATCTTGAACCAAACATTTGTATTTAAATGCGTAGGAGCATAAAACACTAACATAAGAGCAGTTTTTAAAATATCCAGTTTGAACTAAACATAAGATGATACAGCCTTCAACGTTACCTGGCGGTGCCTCAAAGTTCTGGTGAGCTTGAAGTCTGATATTACACAGAAGCTAACCAAAAGTTCCAACCACTTCTAGGTTAAGTTTAATGCTGTATCATTATATGGTTAGTGTTAACCAGACTTCGTAATACCGGCCCTAAATTTCCTATAATAATGAGTAAAACAAAAAGCTTGCTACATACAGATTCATATCTTTCGTTTAAGTAGTACACGCGGCACTGATTTGCTAATCGTCCTCTCGGAATTGATACATTGCCTTGGTATTTCATTATATTATCCGCTAACGAGGTTTAAGGCTGCCGAGGTTATTACCTCAACATTCCGACGTAACTATTGGAGCGTAGTGGGTACTCGCGGAAGAGGGTTGAGGAGCCGGGATAAGGAGACTAGTTTGAATTATGTTCCTTTTTTTATGAATCACTGGATATTCCAGCATCTGTGCATGTGTGGGCACAGGTAGTCGTGTGTACCCGCGGTATGTGCGTCTCGTTAGTTCCGGGGAAGCGTTCGCTGTGTGTCGGATGGCTTAATTACTCGCGAGAACGCTCATACGCGTTCATTACGCACGCACACAGGTCGCGAGGACCCAACTGTTTGCGTCCTCCCCCTACCCGTGGTACGTTGTCGCGGCGTCATTAGGTTCACTCGCTTGATTTGCCGCGCATTTGTTATTAGAGTTTTGAATTAGGACGACGTTAATTGCGTCCATTGCAGTGGAAAAACGACGGACCCTTTGTTTATGGTGCGTGTAGAGAGGAGAGCTAGATATCCAAGTTCTAAGATGGTGAGAATTAAAAGGAACAAACTTTGTATATATCCACCAATTTATTTTCGTCGTACAACTAGTTTCGACGCAGCGGCGTCATCCTCAGGTACCTGCCGTCGCTGCGTCGAAGCTATTTGTAACACGAAAATAAATTGGTGGATATATACTAAGTTTTCTCTTTTTAATTCTTAAAATGAACTTCCACAAAGTTGAGCCCGAGACTATAGAGATTGTCTAAGATGGTGTACAAAAATTAGAAAACATTCTTCCTTTGTTTTAATTACCAGATAAGTTGTTGTCGATTGAGCGCCTCACAATTATTAACATAATTTTACATTAACATATGATAGAGTCAAATGGAAGACCGGGTTGGTGTGGTTCATAGTGTGTAGGCTTCCCACCCTGTGGGCTCGGGTTCAAACTCCGAAGATGGCAGAGAATTTTCAGAGAATGCGCAGTCCCTGCTGGAATGTTATGCAGAGGATATTTCAAGCGCGGCACTCTGTCCGACGGATGTTACCGTGGTCACCTTGGCGCCTTTCGCTAAGAGCAGGCTAATGCCTACGCCGGGTTTCCCTCCACCCTTCTTTACCTACCCTTCCCTCATAGTGCAAATGACCTCAGCTGTCGAACTCCTCCTCTAAATACCACACCTACCAAATTGGTTTCGGTCCTTCAAAGTACATGCATCAATATGTGTGAGTCATCTGGGCTTATTTGTTTGAAACAGGCAACGGACAAAAAAATGCCTCCGAAAAATTTCCCTTCGGGGCAAAGGAATAGTGGAGAGAAGAAGAGGAAAACGGACGCCAGTCAATCAGTAAATTGATGGCTCGCAAGGTACGATATAATGAGCATTTTCCCGGGTTTTCTTCCACGTCAGTTAGCTCGCGGACAACAGTTTCGCTAGTTACCCTCTTCATGTCGAAGGGGGAACTAGACCTGAAGATGCTGGCAGGATAGCCAGTGAAACTGCTGCCCACTAGCCAACTGACGCGGAAGAAACCCCGGGAAGAAAGCTGAGATCAAAGCATCGTCGTGGAAACATCTCCTTATTTAGCGTGCCGTAGGCGCGTTATTGCTGTCCCAGTAAACCAAGTTCACCCTAACCAGCCAGTTTACAATATATTTCATATCATGCGCATTTGTTTATGATGTGGGTGTAGTGTCGTGTTTGTGTAGCAGAAACTTGAAACTAATAATTGTATTTAACTTTTGAGAAAGAAAAATATTATGATAATTCTGAAAACAGATCTTCAACATTTTTGTATTTTTTCAGTATTTTTCTGTTGATTTCATTTTTTTAAATTGTAAGTAGCAGTTTTCTTTATTATATACTTATTTGTTTGCATTTTTCTAAATAAATCAAAAGAGATTGCAACATTTAAACAATTAATGTATTAATAATATTCTTACTAATTCTACAAAGAGAAAATACACTGAAAAGACCCGTAGACAGTAATTTGTTGAGGCAGTTTCTATGTAGTTGGTATTGCAGGGTCATAATTCCAAATGTGCGTGAGGAGCGTGTTCTGGGTTGCCCCGATCCTGGTCTTGAAGTTATTGACTAGTTTTGACGAGGAAACCTTCGTTCCGATATTTAAATAATTTTCATCATTTCTAGCCTGTGCGTTAAGATATATTTAGTTTCTGCTTGAGGCTTTCGCAGTGCTAGATTGCAGTTCTCTCCATCGTTTCTGGGTTAACTGCGTCGAATTTGAAGTCATAAGCAGCGACTTAATAATACAACCTGGAAGAGACTAATTCGCTAAAGCATACCAAAATCGAGGTCCTCGACGTTGATTGGTCGCGCCACGGGTAGGCCACCCTGAGGATGATGTATATACAGGTCCATTTCCAACTTTCGTAATCTGGCTGGTTGTAGTAAACATGGTTTACCGGTAAACATGGTCTATCGGCACTCAGACCAAATCTAAAGATATGTCTAGCATAGGCAAAGAAACGTCCTCGGAAAGCAACTTCAGCGGAGGTAACCCAGAAAATATGGAGAGCATTGCAATCCAGCGCTGCGAAATCCTAAAGCAGAAACTAAATACATCTTTACGCACAGACTTTAAATTATGAAATTTTTTGAAATATTGAAACGAAGGTTTCAACGTCAAAGCCAGTAAATAACTTCAAGTCCAGGCTCGGGGCAACCCAAAACACGCTCCTCACTGACATCCGGAATTATGACCCTGCAATACCTACTACGTACAAACTGCCTCAACAAATTACTGTCTATGAGTCTTTTCTATGCTTTTCCTTCTTGTAGAATTAGTAGGTAAATTATTAATACATGAATTGTTTAAATGCATTTAGTTTGGGGATCGGGTTTTGGTGTGGTGACTAGAGTGTTGGCTTCCCACCCGGCGGGCTCGGGTTCAAATCCCGGCATTGGCAGAAAATTTTCAGAGACTGCCCGATCCCTGCTTGAATGAAGTGTGGAGGACATTTCAAGCGCAACACTCCGTCCGTCGGATGGGTCGCTAAGCCGTGGTCCCCTTGGCACCTTTCGTTAAGGGCAGGCTAATGCCGACGCCGGGTTTCTCTCCACCCCTCCTTCCATACCCTTCCCTCATGGCGCGAAGGACCTAAGCTGTCGGTCGCCAACTCCAAATAAAATATCATACCTGCATTTAGTTTCGTAAGGTTCATATGAGTTAGTTACCTGGGCTCATTTGACTGAAACAGGCTTCGAAAAAAGTCTCTGTAAAATATTCCCTTCGGGTCGAAGGAATAGTGGTAGGAAAAAGGATAAAATGGACGCCAGTCAATCAGTAAATTGATGGCTCGCAAGGTAAACTGAGCAGATGGGGGCAGGAGGAGTAAGGGATAGATACTGTTATGGGATGGACAGATGTGAGGTCGGGGGAGTGGTAAGAGACGTGACTGGCGAGCGGTGGGTAAGTAAACAGCGTCCTTGCAGTCGCTAACGTGGACAAGCATCATTAAGGCCATTGTTAACGGGCCGAGTAGGGCTTGTTTTCTGCGCTCCCCGCGTTTTGCAGTGACACCATCATAGGCGACGTCCCCCCTCATTTAAAACCGAAGGCGGATCGCAATCACCGGCCTCCAACGCACAAAATGATACGGACGATAACGCCGGGCTGAAAAGAAATAACCGCGGTCGGAAGGCAGGTAGACACAACGATGGCTCTTTCCATATTGGAGGAGCGTTTGTTGACGAATTAATGAGACTGGGATTACGGTCACGTGGGAAGAGTTGGGTATCGCATTTAGTGAGGCTCCAGAACGAGAGAGGGAGGGTGAAAATAAACAAGCGCGCCATATATGTGTGATCCCGGGGATAATTGGCGTCACAATGGAAGGGATTGGGAGCCTTGAGTTTAGTTATGGGAGGGATTTCGTGTCGGGAAGTCTTGGTTGCTCAAGTAATGACTGCTCGTCATCGCTTTAATGCATAAGAGAGAAATTTGGTAATGGAGAAGGTAAAATTAGCAGAATGCGGTGAATTATATTGTGCCTGAGATGACAATGAGTTGAAAATAATTTTGAATTTTAGTTTATTTGAAACGTAATGCGTGAACGGCGGTGAAATTCACGTTCATTTCCATGAGAAAAAACTCTCCTGGACCAGGAATCGAACCACGGACTTTTGGCTTTCCTCTTGGTCCTTGATAGTGTATTGGTCTACGCAGTGGCCCGGAAAACCAAAGGTCCGTGGTTCGATTCACGGTCGCCAATGCACAGACCAATACGCTAACCAGATAATTTAATTTCAGTGGGAATCAGCCATGGGAATTAAAGAATCAAGCGGAAATCCAGAGGTCTGTGGTTTTCCATTCCCGATCCGGGGGATTTTTTTTATCATGGAAATTAACGGAGTTGTGAAATTGTTCCAAAAGACGATTGACTCAAAGGAAAAAAGAATATCAGTTCTGTTCCTTGGAAGTTCCGTTATAGAGGAGGGTCATTCCCAATATCTTGGGTCATTTTCCTCTTGAAAACTGAGATTAACGACCGAAAAAATTATCCTCTCTTACACTACGTTTATTGTGCCTATGAACACCCGCAGTATTGAAATATATTCGGCACTTAACGGACATGCCATGTTTATTTTTTATAGTTACACCATTTATCAACAATGTTATAAAGCTTATTTATTTCTCAATTCAGCGAAAGAAAATATTAAGGATCTTAAGTTTTCAAGGTGTTTTAGTAAAAGCATACGATTTTCTTTATACTCATGGTGGATATGTTTAGAAAAATTAAATGAATATTTCAGTGTCAGTTGATAATATTTTAATGCATAAATTGGCACGATTTCAAATAAGTTGGTCCAGAAGCCGAAACTCTTGCCAACTTTTGATAAAATAAACTTTCTGGAATTGATGGATGACTTGTGATATTAATTCCGGAAAATTTATGAATAATAATTTTTGTCTTTATGCTTGGTGTATCACGAAAAATTTCGTCGAAACGAAGAAAACGAAAATGTTTTTTTTTTCCATCTTTTCCTTGAGATAAAGAAAGTGGCTAATAATGAAGGAGAGGAAAACTGAGAAAGAGGTTACATTCTTTTTTTCTTTTAAGAGTAACTCTCGAAATTCCAAATAAGATACAACCGGCTTGCATGAAATATACCAGCAACGAAACGGTAACAATTAAATCCGACGAATGATTTCCTCATATTTTTAATGAGAAAAAACAGTCATAAAAATTGTTGAAATTACGACAGCCTCGTTTCAAGTCGCAAAGATATATAAATTAAATTACGCCACAGATAAGATGAAAATATATTTCCGAATTAAAGTTAGTAAATTCTAATAAATTTATAAATTCATCGGATATTTTTATCAAATATTTACCATGAGTATTATTTTTGCTGGCAAAAACACCAGATAATTTGTGGAGCATTCGTTAGTGATTGAAAGGAGAGCGCACAAGTAAAAAAAACAGTAGTCTGCGATGTAAAGCATGTTGTACATGTTTCACGAAATTAACAGTCAATTCTTTACATGTATGAAACTTCTTCATACCTATAGTAGCTTTTATTAGAAATTGCGGTGGCCTCGGCTGATGAGGAACCGATCCGTAAGTTCTATAACCAGGTGGTTTAAATGCCAGTGAATCATCCAAGGGAAGCAATTCGATCCTTCGAGTACCCCATGACCCCTAACTCCCCCCTCCAACACCCAGCCCGGCCCCCTCCCCCTACCAGTCCTCCCCAACCTTCCCCCACCCTTTCGCTCATCACTCCGCCTCGTTATCAAGACACTTGCTTACACAGCTACTTCATTTCAACCCCGCAAAGCTCTCCATTTAATTGCCCCTCCGGCGTCAGCTTCCTCCTTGCGAGCTACGCCCTTCCCTTACTGCCAACAAAACCCCGCCCCCGCTACCCTTGCCCTCACGGCCACCTCACCGCGAGGTTTTTTTCCCCCTTGTCTCCCCATTCCTACTGTTATATCCCGGAATCATAGGTGCTGGAGTACATTATTGTTGATCTATTCTAACGATTTAAATAAACAGACGAGTCTCTATCATTTTTGGAGAATACAGCAACTTGGGAATACGATTAATTTAATTGCTTATTTTTTGGACAGCTCCTTCGGCCGCATAAGTACCAAGCTAAATTAACCGACTGGTTCTCGAAAGAGGAAAGCAATTTTGATAGCCCAGCCCTAAGTAGGAAGAATCACATCCAGGTGGGACTCTGACGGCTTTATCACTGCGTTCGAAATAAGCGAAGGAAACTCCAAGCAAATGATTCTCCTCTTACAGGAAGGAAAAACATTATTCTACATCTGCATACTACCTCGCAAAACGAAGTTTTTGTAATCTCAAACTTCCTCAACTTGACCGGTCGCCTTTCGTGGTGCATCCCTTGTATAATTCTTATGCTTTCATCTTGAAATTTTCAGATTGTGTGTCGTAAAGCCTCATCATCCTCTCCCCGTATTTGAGTATTGAAAGTGTTTCCTCCATCATTTATTAAGTGTAAAATTTCCATACTGGAGATACATTCAAATGTCAAAAAGCGTCTATCCTGTTTATTTAGAGATGACTAGCAGACCAACCGGCGTTTCTCGGAATGGATAGTACCCAGAGAAGTGAGAAACTTGGAACTTGGATTCCATGATAAATTTATAGGATTTTTTTCTTCTCTCTCTGATTGTGTTTAGAGGTGTGCCTGCCCAGACAGATGCCCAATAGCAGAAGTTGTATGACGTGACGCAACAAACTGTTATAAGAAAATGACGCAGTGGACGCGTCGGATATAACCAAAAGTAATAGCATGAGATGCACCAATATACTAACTTTGGTCGTAATCTGTGCAGCCATATGGAAATCCATAGCGGACAGACAAACATACATCCTCTTTTATATATATATATTGATATATGTATAGCGTAAGTTTTATAAGAGGTGTTCGTCGTGAAATAAACATGGGTAGAGTTGAAGTGGTGCTTCCTCTTCCATTTAATCGCACCAAGGTAATCGAAATACTATATCATACAAACCTTTGTATCCAAATCACATGGACTTATTTCGAAAGAGGAGGGACTTTGAATGCTGAAAATAAATCTTATCCCCCGTGTCTGTCATTAACACCATTCGGATACCGTTGTCTCGCAATAAATGCCTCATAGAGGAGGAAAGGGAGGGTATTTGGCGCCAATGTCGCCGCGGAAACTGCAGGAACACATTTCGCTGAGTGCGCGCGTGACATGCTCGGTTGTTTTTTTTGCAACCGTGCCGTTGCTTAGGCTCTCAGCCGTAAGGGGGGGAGTAACGATTGCCCTGCATTATGCATTCATGGTGGTAATTTATTTTGGCTTTAGCGCTCTTCATTTCCCCTCCGCTGCGGTCGTAATTACAGGAAGAGCCGAGGAGGTAGGTACTGTGTCTACGGGCGCGAAGTGGCAGCCGCGTTGTTGACCTTCATCTGAAACGTGGGCTTGAAAGTCGTCTTTCCCCGCTCTGGATTTCTTTAGCCTCTTCAGCTGGTGTTCAAGGATGTTGGGCAGCGCAAAGACATCTCGCATTAAGAGCACGCATCACTCTAGCTCGGACGCTCGATTTTCGTGACGCATTGCTCGTTTCAGAGTCATGCTGGAAATTATGAAATTTTAAGGACACAACAAGTAGAGGAAAACTAGAGAGAGACAGAATTATAGACCAGATGAAAACAGATACAACACTGAGGACATCAGGCAGATAATTGCGTTAGCAAAGGAGGCATCCGTGAACAGGAAAGAGCTGATAAGAGGAATGTAGAGTTAGAGTTTAAAGAAAATGCAAGTGAAGAGTGAGAACTGGTGTGTAGCGCTTTATGATTCGGAAAGATGGACCTTAGAAAGGAGGCCGAGAATAGATTGGAGGCGTTCGAGATGTGGGTGTGTGGACGTTTGAAATGTGGGTGTGGAGAAGAATGGAGAAAGTGAAGTAGATAGAGAGGAAGAGGAACGACGAAGTAGTAATTGAATTTAAATTGAATTTTATTTTGATTATATCTTTAAGGTTCTGAGGGGAACACTGATACAACACTAAGGACATCAGGAAGAGAATTAAATAATTTATTTCAAAATTTTTAATGCATGTTTCAATTTTTTTATGAACATTTTTAAATTTTGATGTTATAGATTGTCAATGTGCAAATGACCTTAATTTTTCGAGGCACCCTAAAAACAAAATACAATATAGGAAGAGAATTGCGTTAGTAATGGAAGCGCCCATGAATGGGAAAGAGCTGATAAGAGCTGTGTTATAGTTAAAAGAAAAGGCCAGTTAAGAGTTTCATCTCGTATTTAGCACATTACGATGCGGAAACATGGACACTTTGGAAGGAGGACGATAATAGATTGGAGGCACTTGAGATGTTGGTGTTGAGTAGAATGGTCAAAGAGAAGTGGACGGAGAGGAAAGGAATGACTAATTACTAGACATGGATGATGTGGGGAGGAAGCTTTTAGACGAGATGCGGAGACAGATGGCCTGGATGAAGCGAGCAGAGGTAGGTAAGCAAATGAGGAGAGGGAATAAGATGTAAGTATAGGGAGTTGAGAGTTATTAGGAATTGAAGACGAAGGTCCAAATTGGAGCAGAAGACAGGTAATTTACGAAATGCTTCATGTAAACCTACCTTAACCTGTTGAATAATTTGATAATAATAAAGTAGACACCAACATTACCTTGTATCTCAACTTTGAAGTTTTTTCTACAATATTTTTTTCTGGAGTGATTTTTTAAAAATTGAGGTTCCCGGAAATATTTCCAAATGACTATTGTGGATGAAATTCCGGGATAATATCATAAAGCCGGAATCACTTTGCATGTTTGCTCTCGTCATTGGTGCCGTCAAAGTTGCCATTCTTTCCCCACGTCTGACTTGATATCGACGGATCAGTTTTGCTCAATGAAGTTCAAATTGTCAAGTTTTTATATCTGAGACATAAAATGAAGATTTTATACGCTTATTGTTTCAATTTAATTGCTGCGTAGCTTTCGACTAGGCAATCACCCGCTCCTTGAGATCCTTGGATCAGTGCGTGGTCAAGAATTATATGATTCACACTTGACCTTTAACCCATTAATCCCCTGTGTTTCATTTACACAACGTTATTGAATCGTAATTCTTGGAGCAAACCTTTACTTCAGGATATTTTTTCTTCGGTTCACTGACTTTTTGAAATATCTGAAGTTCATATTATGTTATTTTCATTGAAATCACTAATTTTTAAATTCTAAATTGCTTAGTTCAAAGCATAGCAGCACTTTAAATTATAAATGAGGTTTCAGTAAGATTTCTTGAGGAATTTAATAACGGTAATCTTTTGTATTCGTTCAAAGTTTCGTCGTTCACTATATTTATTTTTGTCATGTCGACGAGCAATTCGTTGCGAAGAAAGACAAAATACGACCGGTTGAGCGAGAGCAATGCCTCCTCTGAAAGAGGTTTGTCTCAAAAACGAAGAATTACATTTTCATGAAAATTTCAAAGTATGGTTTTTGCCTATTTTTACTGCACTTTATCGATCGACCTTCAAAACAATTGGGCTTTTTTTTGGATTTATCTTATGGTAATTTCTTTTTCACAACATTTTTTTTAGTTCCTTAAGACAACGATCATTTAAGCGTTGTAAAAGTTTTGTAGACTTCAACCATAATAAAATTTATTTTGATGAAGATTAATTTGTGATGAAGACTAAGTGATGATCGCAGCATCGATGTAAATGGGTGATGACGTATATAATGAACAAGCTTCTCAACACAACCATTGATATCATGTATGACTTCTTATCATTCTAATCCTATTTATTTCCAACGTTGATGATTGCTGTCTCGAGATAATTCTTCACACGCATATATTATGTTCAAACCACGTCAAATGGCATACTTATGTAGTAAACAATGAACTATTATGCCCCTGGCTATAATGGTTCATTGTTTACAACAACAACAATATAGGCTTATAATCGACGAACTTTTACTAAATTTTAGTGCTCAATATAGCGGTGCCTAAGTTCACTATGCCTTGCCATTTACGAGTATTTTTCCTTGATTGAAGTATTTTTCGTACGTATATTGATCTTAGTAATTGCCATACATTTTTCAAACTGTTCCTCAAAATTTTCAAAATATTTCCTATTACAACGAATTTTAAAATGTGCTCCCTAGGAAAAAAATTAAATTTAAGCGTTGACATGGGAAAGTTAGTTTCCTAGAAAAAAATCGAAATTTCGTTTTTTCATGGAGACGTTAGTACATCCACAAGCTAATGACACAGACAAGGTAGAAAGTCAATTGGTATAGTATATCAGTTGCTACGGTTGACGATGTTTGTACACTAATATGAGCTTCCCATTGTTGGCAAACCTCTTTCTTTCGTCTCCTGTAATTTCTCCTAAAATTAACATTTAGTGACTTTTGCCATGTCAATTCGATTACGCCTTTCACACTCGTGTCTGCAAACGTCCACAGTAACCCGTTAAAACGTCTGCAGTCCATTATGCTCATCTTGGAACGGCAATAATTATCGCATGCCGAGGAGATCGTATTTCCGGTTCTAAGCCATCAGCTGTCACGAGATAAAAACGTCATAATTCTTCTACTGGCTCAGAGAGATTGTATTCCATGCGTCTGTAGGCTAATGATTCAGACGAGTCTCTATAATTTGTGGCCGGAGTAGCGACTTTGGAATAAGTACGATTAATTTATTTTTTCTGTTACGGACACATCTTTTGCCCGCATAAGAGCCAAGATAAATTAACACACTGGTTTCCGTAAGACGAAAGAGAAAAGCAATTTTGATAGCCCAGTTCTGAGTGGAAAGAATCACATCCAAAGCGGGACTCGACGGCTTTATCACTGCGTTCGGAATAACCGAACGAAACTCCAATGATTATCCTCTTACAGGAAGGAAAAACATTATTCTACAACTACATACTACCTCGCAAGACGCCTCAATAGACGTGTGGCAGGGGGTGTTAGGACAGCAGCCGTTTACGTCATGTTACACGCCACCTTCTGTCTCCTCTGTATCTCATGTAAAAGCTGCCTCTCCTCACCCACCATGTCCAGTACTTCGACGTCTCTCCTCTCTCTCGACTTCACCCCCTCCATTCTTCGCCACGTCCACATTTCGAATGCCTCCAGTCTTCTCTCATCCTTCCTAAGAGTCCATGTTTCCGTACCGCAGAGAGCAACACTCCAGATCAAACTCTTCACTAACCTTTTCTTTAAACTCTTACATTAAGTATCCTCTCATTAGCTCCTTGCTGTTCATGAACTCCTCCCTTGCTAATGCAATGCTCTTCCTGATGTCCTTACTACGCTATTCGTTTTCCTCTATACTGCCTAAATTGTTGAAGAGCGGTACATAATAAACTAAAAAGAAACAGAATCTACCAATCTATCAACCTCATTTTTCTAACAGACAGAGCAGTTTTTCGTGAGATTGGTAGATTCTAGCCTAGCTTTTATCATGGTCCTTTTTCATGGGGGGGGAACGATTTCCAAAACCTATGCGTTCGGCCAAATATCTCTCTTAATTCTTAGGGTGCTACTGCGATGACAAGTGCGAAAAGAGCTAAATTCACCCCAAATTAATGGCATGCAAAAAATATTCTCCAAAACTTAATGCCTCACAGGCTAGTACTCTTCGACAAAGTGCAGTTTCCTCTCGTTAGAAAATATCGTGCGATCTTGCGGCCAATGCTCGTGTGTAAAACTATGGTAACGTTCCTTACCACGTTCAGCGCCGCTTCGGTCATAATGACCGAAATATGTACTTCGTCTTCACGTCGTTTCGGTCATTATGACCGAAGAATGAGCCTTTCTTTTGGGCGCTCATGGCATGCCGTCGGTCACAGCTACTCCGGTACCGGTTATATGATGTGACCGACGCGGCGAGCGTAGCCGAATGCACACGAAAACTCAAATGGAAAGAATCCTAGCAGTAAAACGAAAGAAAAAAGAGAAACACATCGGCGCAATGGGTGAATTTGTCTCAAAGTTTGGGGCAGGGAACGTGTTACGATCACATTTCTCCAACCGCAAGCCATGGGCTAAATTTCTCGCGTGCATATACGGTTACTTTTCCAAGTAAATGATACCACTCCCGGAGTCACTACTACAGTGCTTGGAATAGGGCGAGAATTTTTACATTTTGTGGTATATCTAAGCTTAAGCTCCATGTTTCATAATTTAAGGTGTTAACTTGATGACACGGGCGAAAAGAGCTACATACATTCCAAACTAATAGCAATCCAAAAAAAATCTACAATACGTATCTTCTTGGTGCCCCACAGACTAATACTTTTCGGCCAAGTGTAGTTTCCTCACGTAACAAATACGGCGGGATCTTGGGGCCAATACTCGTGTTTCAAACTAAGGTTACTTTCCTCGCCCCCTCATTTTTTCAACCATAAGCTATGGGCTATATTTCTCGCGTTCAAAAACGGTTACTATCTGATCTACAGGTAACCATATACTGAGCCACCTAAAGGGTATCTGACAGGAGGTGAGAATTTTCGACCGAATATTTTTTGCTAAGCTATATGTTTCATAGTTTAAGGTGTTACAACGATGACAGCTACGTCTACAAGCATCCCAAACTAAGGGCAAGCAAAATACGAGGGTCGTTCAATAAGTAATGCCCCTTATTTTTTTCTCAGAAGGTATTTATTGTTAAGTGTCAGAATTTGGTTACAATATGCATCAACATGTCTTGTCCATGTGCTATTTTTCTAAGTAGTACCCATTACGTTATAAGGCATAGTACCAACATTTTGGGGGACCATGTATTCCCTGGTGGAAAAAACTCTTGTCTTGTAGGCGTTGCTTTACCCATCGCCCAACTTCATTCCTACCAACTGCAGCGTTGCCATTCACTGCACACAAACGTTTATGATGTTCACCACGGTTTCTCTCTCTGTGCAAAAAAAATTCAATAACATCGCGCTACTTTTAACGTGAGTCGTATCTAGACGACATTTTGAAACTGTACTACGGCTCTGCCATCTGCTAGAACGGTGTCAAACTTCATCAGCGTAGAGAGCAAACATCAATTGTGAAGCACCGACAAGGACATTGATCTATGTATATCAATGGCTTTTCAAAAAAATGTGGGGCATGACTTATTGAACGACCCTCGTAAATATGTACTACATACGTGACGTCTTGGTTCCCCAGTCTTGTACTAATCGGCCAAGAGCAGTTTCTTCACCTTAAGGCCGTTTTACGCGGGGCACATCATTGCGCAGGTCAGCACTGAAAAAAAATTTGTTGAAATTGCGAGAATACGAGCTCGGAATTATTGGAGGGGGTATTTGGCCATCTCACGTCCACGCATTCTCGCATGCGTTCTCGCAATTCACCGCTTTACACTATACAATTTCGACTGCGCCTTCGTACACGCATCAAATTGTACAAGTACGTGCCCCGTGTAAAACGGCCTTTAGAAAATGTGGCGGGATCTTGGGACCACTACTCGTGTGTCAAACCATGGTTACTTTCCTCACCCCCTCCTTTCCCCAACCACTCCCTCTCCTCCCCTTCCCCCTTCCCTAAGCTCCCCATCCTTCTTCCCTTACATCCCCACCCAGCTTCCGTTGAGTCTGGATCAGGTCACGGTCTGGCGTGTAGGATTACTGAGCGCTGGGGCTAATTATCCTATATCTCTCCGAGACCCACAACCCTAATTGGCACCGCCATATAACGAGAGCTGGATGGCTGCTGCAGGGGCGGTGGGTTGGGGTGGGGGAGGGTTTTATAAGCAAGGGGGAAGGGGGCGGTCGGCGACAGGATAAGGGAAGGCGTGGGTGTAAGTCAGGGCTTGATAGGGCGGGGTCAGGGGTAGGGGTAGGACGTGTATCCGTGGAGGGAGTTGGAGGGTTTTGCCAACGACACACGATGAGCTTCAATTTTAGTGCTTAGAAAAATCCGGCTCAAAGTGCTAGGAAATGGCTATCTGGCTAGCGAGGAACATATTGTCAGTGAGTACACCGCAGGTTCATAAATAAAAAATTGTCTACAAAACTAATTATTTTCATTCTAACTTTCAGTTTTTGTAGAATCGATAAGGTAAAGTGTACGGTGAGGAATAGGATCGACTAATCGATCGAGAAAACTGTTCTATTTATTCGAAAAATTAGGCTGATAGATTGGTAGATTCTGTTTTTTTTAAGTTTATCGTATACCGCTCTTCGACTATTTAGGCATCACATTATAGGAAAACAGATACAGTAGTAAAGACATCAGGAAGAGAATTGCATTAGCAAAGGAGGCGTACATGAACAGGAGCTTATGAGAGGATCGTTATGTAAGAATTAAAGAAAAGGTTAGTGAAGAGCTTGATCTAGTGTGTAGCTCTCTACGGTGCAGAAACGTGGACTCTTAGGAGGGAGGACGAGAGAAGGCTGGAGGCATTCGAAATGTGGGTATGGTGAAGAATGGAGGGAGTGAAGTGGACGGAGAAGAGGAGAAGCGATGAAGTGCTGGACATGGTGGGTGAGGAGAGGCATCTTTTAGATGAGATACGGAGGAGACAGAAGGTATGGATGGAGCGAGTACTTAGCGGGGAGGAGATGTTGAAAACAGTGTTGGAGGGCAGAATGATAGGTAAACGAGGGAAGGGAAGGAAGATAATAGAATTTTTAGATTGATTGAAAGGGAGTAGGCTATACAGTGAATAGGGTGGTTTCCTATTATTTTTTATTGCCTAAATCGAAGGATTATTACTCCTGGAGTACGTATTTCATGTTTTCAGAGTTTTAAATGGCGATATCTATTTTTCGCGATTAAAGTGAAAATTTTCAAGCGCGCGAAAACGCGACGGCTAAGTATGAATGATGGTTCAACTCCGTGTGACGTCGTTCTGGTTCCCGCTGCCGCAACTGAGGTGACCATGGGGCGAGGCTTTGAGCACTGATACGATGCAGGATGCTAGCAGGTAACAGAGTACCCTGCTAGCTGGTAGCGCTTGGCTTAAATAAGGATAAAAATACCTTATCAAACGAAGAAAACTTTCCGACCTTAGCTAGTTTTAATAGGTGATTATTAAGACATGTTTCCCTGAGCTCTGTGCCTCATGCATGCATTGGTAATCTCAGACGAGATAAAACTCCTATCTACTCGTATAGCATCTAGGTCCCTGTGACGTCACGTGGAGTGGCATCGCATGGGCGCCAATCTGGCCTTTTTCAAATGAGGATAAAATAATATTGCCATTCGTCTAAACCGGTATTTCTAAAACCAAATAATTTGTGTATTATGAATATACTAATGGTGGGTAACGAATCGCAATCAATGCCTTTCGTTTCCTTTGATGAAGGAAACTACCCTATTGAAGAAGGCAGTGCTGGAAGGAAAGGGAGGCTTCTTTAGTACTCCATGGAAACCTACCTTTATCGGTAAAATACCATAAAAGTAATATACCACGAACAAAGTGTCCTTTGGTGATCGTTTTTCCGCTGACTTTGAATTTCTGAACCGCAAATACTTCTTTTTTCCTTGCTGCTGAGGGCCACCCATTCATCTAAGTTGACTTAAAGTCGCAAAATATACATAACTGATCATAGAAAATAGAGGCATAGTGGGCGAGGAGATGAAACTTATAGACGAGACACAGAGAAGAGGTTTGGATAGAGCGATTACTAAACGCGAAGGGAATGTTAAAAACCGTATGAGAGATAAAGGATGTAAGGCTAGCGGGAAGTGGATGGAAGAGAAGTAAGAAGTGGAAAGATTGAAAGAGATGAAAAGTTATAAAATGATACTCGTAAGAGAAGCAATAGAAATCTAACAAGAAGGTGATAATTATTTTACTGAGCCTTCGGTCTCAAAATAAGGCACTCGTGGCAACCAGTAGTCCAAATAACAGCCCATATCACCATTCCTTACCTTCGGCTACTGGTGCAGACAAATATATTTATGACTTCTCAGCCATTGCTCTTTAAAAAGTGATCAGAATAGGCTGGTAAACTTGGGATCTCTCTAACGTTGGCGTGGCGACATGCCCCAAAAGATATTTATTCCAATGTGGAGTACTTGCGATGGATTTGACGGCGAGTTACGTTTATTGAGGTATATAGGTAGGTATTGGAGTATGTAGATTGACAAAATTTCTCCACCCAAAGAACTTTGCCACGTCCCTGTATCTTACGTGCTGCTTTTACAATCCGGCCGCGTCAACGGTTATGATTTATCGTGTCAAATAGTTCAACTAGTCTGAGGGCTATCAAAGTCCTGAATATGTCACTAATAGGGCTATTCACAAAGTAAGGAACGTTTTGGAACTGAGAATAGTCAAAAGATTTTTTGTATGTATCTGAAAGAGCGACAAAAAGACTAATTTTCTACATAATCACCAAATATATTGAGACATTTATCATATCGGTGGACAAGCTTCGGAATCCCTTCATCGTAAAATTTTGCCGCCTTTAATCTCAGCCACTCAGTGACCCGCATCCGGAGCTCGTCGTCGTTGGCAAAGAGCTGTGCTGCCATCCAGGTCTTCATTTTTGGAAACAAGTGATAGTCGCTTTGTGCAAGATCGAGACTATAGCGCGGGCAAGGGTAAACCTCCCTTTTGAAAGCGTTAAGGAGTTCTTGGGTGCCTTGCAAGGCTGCCCCCATTCGCTGACCTTTATGGTGGTCTATAAGAATTTTCGGCACCTATCATCATCATAATTAGTCAACAATCCTGAGATTGGTTTGACGCAGCTCTCAATTTCTCTCTCCTAACCGCAAACGTAGTGACGTATACTTTATACGTGACGTATATAAACTTTTCATAGTGACGTATTTCTTCTCTTTTACATCCTTTATAATCTGTCTTATGTAACTCATTCGGGGCCGTCCCATGTCCTTCTTTCCTTCCACCTGTCCTTCTGCGATAGTCTTCATTCGGCACCCATATTGCACAAAATTCGTGGTAGCCAAGCCTTTGCGTGACAATTTCAATCAACGAAATCCGTGAAACTTGCGGGAAACATAGTCCAAGCTCCATTACCCTGAAACGGCTGTTTTCACGAACCTTTTAAAGTTTAATGACCAGTTCGTCAGTCACAATGTTCATTCTGAACGTTAGTTCATCCATTTTAAACAGAAGTTACCATTTTTGTTGAGGTCTTCTCGGGAAATCAGCCGGGTCAAATGGACATTGTCCATCACAACAACAATGTCCAATTTGACCCGGCTGATTTCCCGAGAAGACTTCATCAACAAGATTCGCCGGGAAAGTACCAGATCCTTCAGAATTTACCATTTCCGGACAGAACTTTCATTCATTACATTTTCTCTGTAAACCTCACACGCTTGACAATCATTTTTTATCGGTTTGAAGACTTTGGCCAACCAAAACCATATCACTGACCCCACCTCGTAACTAGCGGGATTTTAAATTGCAGTACACATTTTCAATTTGTTTATCGAATAAATGGGCTTCGCGGAGACGTTCAGGTTATCAAGGCTGGACGCTGAGATAAGTGCCAAGCTCACGGAGACCAAGATATACGCGATTGGCGGGCGCCTAGTGACGACCAGCGAAACCGTTCCTTATGTACTCTGTGAATAGCCCTCGTATTTCAGAACACTCGAATCATCTCCGTTAAACATAAATAACGAACCTTACCAAGGACAAACTTTAGCATTCTTCGCAGAAATTTTTCATGATTAAACGATATTGGTTATAAAATATTTCATCTTAAATACATAAATATATTGAATTTTTAAACGCTTCAATTGAACTCAAAGGAAAACTTCCTCAGGAATAGAATATTTTCTACAAGCATTTGTATATGTATTCGAGACAAAACTCACCTTGTGATGGTAGAAAATAAATATTTTGGCCAGACGTCGTCTCATTATTTTAGATCAAGGCCTAACCTTCTCCGTTCACGTCTGCACTTACCTGTAAAAAAAGAGAACGAATGATAACAAGTGTTAAATTATATAAAAGTTATGCCAAATTCCTGTCTTTGCATGAGTGAAATGGGACACTTATTTAACGTATTTACTTACATCAGTCACTTTTTTGTCAGTAATGATTGTCTTTTTTTAATCCCCCAAATAATTTTGAAGTGGAAGTGACCTGACTGAATTGGAATTGTATAACAGTTAAGGAAGAGATAACATAGTTTAGAGACCACCAGAAATCCTACTGCTGACTGTAAACCTCTATGTAATCACAAATCAAACAGGAATTGATCTTTTCGGTCGCTAAGGTTAATAATGTAATGGACTTTCGGGCGAAGAATTATCATGCTCCATGAAGTTTCATTGGTTATGAATATGAGATTGAATTGATTCTCTTTGTCTCGAAGTTTTATGGCAGTCTAGAACATTACACAACCACTGGTTAATATTGTATCGAATGTCCGGGGGACCATAACCTACTTCAGGTCGAGGAACAGTCTATCGTACTCTGACTAAGACTAAAATTGCTTATCTTCGTGACCAAACACGTAAACACCAGTAATGTATTCAAATAGAGTAACGAATTTTATTGATCTTCATAATTTGAAAGAAAATTTGAGGAATGCGATGGCTAAACAAATCGTTGTTTGGTAATTGCAGAATAAATATTTGTTCTCCGTGCGTCAACCTTACTATTTTATCTCTTTCTGAAGTTTGTTCAGTAAATTGAGCAGTTAATATCTTGCTTTAATTGGAACGCGATAAGAATGGTTACCAAAATGTTGTACAGTAATAATGGTGAAATAAACCCATTGAAATAAATGAGATCACTCCAAGATAAAGCAAGCATTAAAAAAAATCTTTCATTCAAATCCAGATGTTTCTTATTGCTTACTATGAATCAATTTCTTTTTTTCATAGACCCCGAGTATCACGGCGAGCTCTAAATTTTCGTTGCTTCATAGTGGGAGTAAGATAGATTCTTTCTGGACCAATAGAAGAATTTTGGCCGTGAACCAATTGTATGTTTTCAACGTATTTACTGACGGTATCTATGCTGCCAGGATCCATGGGAAGAAATGGACAGAAATAGCGATATTCGCCTTCGTAATTCACTTTGAAACCGCAGGACAATCGTTTTTCAATACACGTCAGTGAGAAAAAGAGGACTTAATACCACAGGAGTTATAAAAGCGTTTGAAAAGAAATAGGGCATCGACCTTGATAAAATTATGCATTTTTAAGCAGGTAATCAGTACGTTAAACTTGGCTGGTATAACCAGCGATGCAGCTGGAGGTGACAATTCCATCTTTTTACTCACTTCACGTTTTTCTTTTGTCGTCCATGGCGTTCATTGTTGAGAAATCTACTCAACGAATGTGGGCATCCTTTGTTGCCTATCATGAAATGAGTTATGCTCTACGCAAGAAAAGGCTTTGCCTACGGTTTGAAAATAAATCGGTGAGTAATGGTTCCAAATTTTACCTTTAATATGAGCGGAGAATGATTTCTTCAATAATCTGAGAAATGTTCGTATTTTATCCATCAGAACCAGCTATAATGTCTTTTAAATTTACTTATCGTACATATCTATATTTTGACACCACTAAATACATTGTGAAGTCTTATCTAAAGTTTAAGGTTTGTAATATATACCAGTTCAGCTTAACCTATCACACAAACGAACGCAAGCTAACATTTAGAGCTCTTTACGTACTTTCATAATCATCAGTTCGCTAAGTTTGTAGTTCAAGTACTTCGCAGCCATGTGAAGCATACATACATAAAATACATTGCACTGTAGTGCAGACCTTCCATATTCGTTTTAAATCTTTCAATTCTAAAGCATCATGCTGCGAATATCAATGAAATGAAATATCATGAAGGAAACTGAGAAAAACGTTGATTCTAGACGCGTACGTCGTTTTACGAGCGTTTTTTTTTCCTCATAATAAATTCCTATAATTTTACCTCCGTGACATGTTCAATGGCCTTCCGTTCCATCCTAGACTCCATTTATCATTCTTCATCATCGAATGAATTCTGAAAAATTGACTCAAAGTATTTCCGGAAAAATCATCACTCACACGAATAATAAGCATTCATGGATATGAATTATGGACGTGGATGCAATAATGTCTGTAACGACCGCGCAGTGGTTGAAGCTGCCGTGTCTCGTGTGTGCTCAGCAATTAGATGTGTTGTATCGTGGAACAGCACTAATTAACACTAATTGTTCGGTTGGAAATCGTTTGTATTCTGCCATTGTCGCAGTGCAGAGCGCTGCAGCACTCCCATGACTCGGAATGTAAACGTGTGACGGCTCGAACAAGGTTGAATTAAACAGGTTCGTTCGGGTTTTCGAGAAATTACGAATAAAAATCAACGAGATTAAACCGTTTTGCATGTTAATTAGTGTTATCACGCAATAAAACGGGTTCACAAAATGACGACGCATCGTTTTCCCTTAACCGAATGCGACCAAATTAAGTTTCGCGACGAAAAATAAGTGCTGTCATACATTAGATACAATCAAACTAGCTTTCGAAACCGTATCTCGGATAGAAATAATTGCCCTATACATTACTAACTTCGGTTCGAAAGCACCCCAATGCATATTCATGCGTCTATTGGACCGCCCGAATTTTTCTCTATTTGGTGGGGTAATTCACTCCCACCAGTCGATCGATATAATGGTGTGTAAAGGTCTGTAAAAAGTACGTGAATACTATCCCCAACCCTATCTATCTCCCCATTATTTCTTTTCATATGCGCCCAAGAAAGGCCGGCATTTAATGCAAAATTGTGCAATCAATCATTGTCAGAAACTCAATTTAGAAAGTGTTCCTAAACTGAATTGGATTTTCAACTCCCGATAATTCTTTTTCGCTCACTGCCTTGGTGTGAACGGGGAGAAGAGGAAAAACTATGCAATTTTAAAAGTTAAAACATGAGTGACGGACTGAATTAAGTTCAGCGCTTTGAGAAAATTAAAAATAAAGCTTTGATATCAATAAAAACCGATCCTCCATATCGTCTATTAAGGCGAGAAGAGATGCTCGCAAACAACGAGCGGGTTTTCAAAAAGTAATATGACGGCGTGAAATTTTCTGTTTGCGTTTAATCAAATTGCGGGACTCCCTCCTCTCCTTATTTTGATTTCAATCTCATTATTCATGACCGCATGAATGACGATCCCTACACCTGGCGATCCTTTTTAAAGATATCTCCTTCTTCATTATTTGATCGTAATTACTGTTACCGCGTAGTCCGTTGTGCTGTTTACTTTGCATAAAAGATGCGATACTCTCTAATTAAAAATTTACATGATTCCTGCGTTGGTTATTTGTGGATGTAATTTTTACGATAGCGTTTGAATTTTTTTCTTTTTTTTATGCATAGATGTGGTGATCGATTTCTCGTTTGTAAATTTGCGCTATGATTGTTTGTTTCCTTAAATGCCACGAAAATTTTTATGCAAGCATGTATGTGGAACTGTTGCTTGAAGTGACAATGTGGCAATAACTTTACCATCCCTGTAGGGTTGGTCATGTTATCATGTCACGGCGAATTATAAAAAAATACAATGGTGTAATTCTAAATTAGAGTATTACAATAAACTGACAATTATCACAGTAAATAATGTTCCAACGAAAAATGGGGGTCCATTAAGTAATTAATTCATTCTTGTGGTTTTTAAATATTCTAATTATTTATTTCCTTAGGATCTGATGCTAGTAAAGAATGAATGACCATTATTGTGTGGTTGGGGCTGCGGTCAGTAAGACAGAGTTCACTTATTCGATATTACATGTTGGCATGTGTGGTTCTGATTTCCTTGATCGTTTACTGTGAGTAAGCTGCGGTAGTAATTAGCAATTATTACCGATTCCAAGATTAGTATGCATGACTGAGCCAAGATTTAAAAAATTTCATAATGTTCGTTAAAAGAAGTTTCATATGACATTTTGACCAATGTTTTAATCGCTCATTTTTTTATTTAAAATATTCGGTCACTGAGACATGATATCCCCAGAATATTATCTCATATTCCTCCATGTGAGTGAACAGGCTATTTTGTATCATCTAACTGATACATTAGATAGTAATGAAGATATCAGACAACATTTAAAGCATTAGATAGTGTTCACGATAGGTTCACGTGGCAACCCTTCATATCTTCGCTTATCTATCACTTGTACGAGCTAATTTTTATTTTCGCTAATAATTGGGGTAGAGATGACTATGTAATTTTAAGTTTGGATTTAATAAGTGGCTGATGCAAAATGAAAGTACAAAGATTTTCATCAATAGCGTTAAATGTTGTATCCAACTTTTAGTCAGGTTTTTCCTTTGAGAAGAAACGGCGTTATAGGTATTCATATAGATTAGTTGCATAGCGTACATATTGGAAACCTACACATGTTTACAAAAAATGCATTTGAAGTTTTTAATGTTTTTTATAGAACTGAATTCCGGCGTATGGATTCAAATACGTGGATTTTGAACTAATGTTGTTCATTTTTTCTGTTATCCTGCAGTTATGTATCCGATAAAGGGCATTTATAGTAGAAATTACTACTGCTCATTTGAGAAAAAAAATCAAGATTTTCTTATTCCACGGGTGGTTAGGTCGGCCTAGTCATGGCATTCCTTTTAATCTCAACCTCTAACTCATGGAGAACCCTCTCATAGTTACCTTCGGTGTTCGTAGAACTCTCTCTCCCTCTACTCACCTTTACTTTAACAGAAAAAAACAGAATAACGAAACACATTCTAATAGAAAGCGCCACGTTTTCTATTTCGTGACAGCGTAGGTAAATATTCAGTTATTTTTCAGTTTCATTTTTTTTCCCTCGCCATTGTTACGATCTCCGACATCAACATTTTTCCCTTCTTCTTCCGCCTGAAATCCCACGACAACCGCGCTGCTTTAACCTATCCCGCCCCGAGATCGAAGAACGACCTCGCGAGCCTCAAGAAAAGCGTGATTCGGAGCATCTTATCTCAATCGTGCATAAAATCCGTCCTCTCTGAAGGAGGGGAGGAGAGATCGTGGAAATGTTCCAAGGAGATTGGGCCGTTGTGGGGAGATGAAGGGGCTGGGTTCGGTTTCCTCTCCCCCCTCCCCCCACCTTCCAATACCTGTTCAACCAACTGCATCCACGTTTCTTGGCGAGGATTTTTACTCCCTCCTACCGCTGGTCACGCCTCCTCCTCTACATCTAACTCTTTTGAAACTCTCTTTTCTCACCCTTTTGCCTTTCGGAACTAGTCTATTTTGCTCTGTCGAGTGAGAAAAAATAAGTTGGCGGGAGCAAATGTGGTTCTAATATCTGCAAACGTTTTACAGAAAAATTTCGCGTGTATCAGCGGTTTCAGAAATAAAATTCATAATTTAGCCAATTTTAATCAAAATCGCAGAAAATGGTAAAATTCCGCAACATTAATATTGTTTACTCTATATCGCACCCCAATTTATTTTATGGTTTTGTAAGATGAATGAAACTTAAACAAGCTAGGACAAATTCTTGCTTGTATCAATAATTATTTTTAATTGAATTCACTAAAAACAATCGTATTCCTCAAAAGTTGTATTTTTTATTTCATATATTTCCTAAATTTATTTTAAGGTATTTGCAGAGGAATGAACGTTAGGCAAGCGAGGCCGGGGAAGGAAGGGAATAATATTTATATCTAAAGTTTTAGAGAATAAGCATTATTTTGAATTGTAAATATTTTCTAATTGAGAGAAGAGACTATCAGGGTTTTAAGACAAATTTCCCACTGAAATCTGCATTAACCAGGCCTATAGATGTGCCGCCCCTAACGCATATTTAAAAACGACGCCTGTCGCATCGTTGGCAGCACAGTTATCCGAATTTCACGGGAATATAAGATATAATTAGGGGTGTTAGCCGAATTTTATAACCATGATAAAATAATACATCAAAGTATTACCTTTTCAGTAATATTTATCGTGATTTCAAACACTCAGTTGCAAATATCGAGAAAAAATAAAGTCGGTCTCGGTAGCGGCGGGGTAGAGTTCTCGATCGAGTGCCAAAATCGATGTTCACGGGTTCGAGTCTCGACTAGCTTGGTACTTACTACGTAGTCCCCAGCCAGGGCATGTGTGTTTGTGATTTTTCATTGTCAATTTTTGAAATTTCCCCGTAGTAAAAGGCCACGTTTGACCTTTTCTTGGGCCATGGATAATTCATCATCACTGGTCAACAATCCTAGGACTGGTTTGACGCAGCTCTCCACTCAGTTCTCCTATCAGCTAATCTTTTCACTCCTACGTATTTCTTCTCTTTCACATCTCTCTTTACTTGTTCCATATATTTTGTTCGAGGTCTTCCTTTTCCATTCTTGCCTTCCACCTGTCCTTCGACGATTGTCTTCATCACGCCATCATGTCTCAAGATGTGGCCTATAAGGTTGTTCCGTCTTCTTATTAAGGTTTTCATGAGGCTTCTCTTCTCTCCTACCCTTCTTAGGACTTCCTCGTTACTAACTCGGTCGATCCATTTGATTTTCATCATTCTTCTATAATTATACATGGATAATTATACATTACGAATGCTACCACTCTTGACGTCTCTGCTGCTATGAGCGTCCATGCCTCGCTTCCATAGATAAATATACTCCATAAGTAACATCTGATGAATTGTTTCCATACTTCTATGCTTCTATTCTCAGCTTCTCCTATATTTATTCATTCTTGGTGAAAGACTGTTATTCTTACGCTAAAACTGCTATTCAATTCTATAAAATTATTTGCATAGTTTCAGCAATCGTTGAAGAGTGTATATGATTTTTTGTTTTGATATTTTGCAAATGGTGTGTGGAAAAAGTTGGCTGGCAAGGAAGTACTTAATGCGTTGGTGGGTACGATAGAGGCAGGTGAAGAGGGATGTAGGTTTCTGTAGCCCCGTTCTTTCCTCAGAACGATGAGTGAACCTGAACAGCTTTGCATGAGACAGGAGTTGATGTATTTCTTATAAAAATGATAATTATTATTCTAACTATTATAATCATCATTATTATAATTATTATTAATATCAATGTGCCGGCCTCTGTGGCGGCAGTGTAAAGTCTTCGCCTGCCGAACATGAGGTCGCGCGTTCGAGTCCCGCCTGGGTAAGTTTCCATTATCCAGGGCATGGTTCTTCGTGTACGTTTCATTGTTGACTTTGTTGAATACCCCGATTTAAAATGGCCTATGAGAGCTGTATTCGGAGGTTTGGGAACAAAATAAAATAAAATAAAAATATTTATTCAATTCTTTTAATGTCAACAGAATTTGATTCTTACACACCTACCTCACATTTTTTCATTTCATCATAAAATTATATTACAATAAATGGATCGCCCTGCTTTCATCGCTCCATAACGGACGTTTTTGAAAACCGTTTCAAAATCGCCTACCTTCCACGGTGCGGACTGTGGCCTCGTCTATGGAGTCCCCCCCTGCTGTAGTGATTCGAGTTATCCTCTTGGAATCATTCCCGTCCTTTTTTAAATGAATGCGCCGCTGAATGCCTGTTTATGGTGACTGCTGCTTCATTTCGTTCACCTATTTGGAACACGTTTCGCTGACGGGGATAATGCACGGCGTCGAAATTCGCTGCACAGTGGGGTCGCCCGCCTGCGGTGAGAACTTCCCTCGCTGCCTTGCCAACCTCTCTCTCCCATTCTTGTCACAGAAACACTCCGAATGAAACGTCTCGCTACCTTTACTTCCCATCCCTCTATCCGTGTCCATTCTAATTTGACCGTCCTTCATCTTAATAGAAGATAATTCGATAAAATATCGCAGTATGATATTTTTCCTTTCGTTAATATTGTTTTGCCGAATTGTCTGTAAGTTAACGGCGGTCTGCAACGAGTGAATCTTTTGTATTTCTTTTCATTTTTTCTTTTCTTTTATGATTGTAATGTCATGCTGGACTTGTAAAAGTTGTACAATAATTTTCTCATGGGCCACAAGGCCACGAAATAAACGAATTTATTATTATTATTATATATTTTTTTATGTTTTCACAGCATTTTTGCTGGTTGTAGGCGAGGTACGGGTATCACCAAGTACTCTCGTCTCTTTACTCTGTTTTGAAAAATTTTCTGACAATCCGGCAAGTATTTAAAATTGCTGCTTTTTGTATGGTAATAAACAAGTTTTTCGGCAGTCCAATAGTTTGAAGACCTTGATGGAGTGAATGAGGCACTACTCCTGTGGCGGAGATAATGATGGGTATTATGTGTACTTTATCTGATTTCCACAATCTCTTGATTTCATTTTTAAGTTCTTCATACTTTTCCATTTTGCTGGTGTAGGCTGTAGTGATATTATGCGAATTAGGTACGGTAATGTCTATCAAGTACGTTTCATTGTGAGTTTTATCTTGTACTACTAGATCAGGTCTATTGCTATGGACTGTTTTATCGGTAATAATTGAACGGTCATAATAAATCTTACAGTGGTCGTTTTCAAGGATGGTTTTAGGTGTGTACTTATAATAAGGAACTCCATTTTCTATGAGTTTATACTTCAGAGCTAATTTCTGGTGTATGATGTTGCATATTTGATTGTGACGGTGTAGGTAGTCTTTTTGAGATAAGTTAGTGCATCCACTTGTGATGTGCTGTATCGTCTCAGAGGCATTATCACATTTTCTGCATCTGTCATCCAACAAATTTGGGTTTTTAATTATATATTTTTCATAATTTTTTGTTTTCACCACCTGGTCTTGTATTGCGATCATAAATCCTTCTGTTTCTGGGAAGAGTTGCCCATGCCTGAGCCATGCGTGCGATGCATCTTTATCGATTTCAGGGGCCTCCAGGGCATGAGGGTGTCTTCCGTGAAGGGATTTAGCTTTCCATATTGACATTTTACTGTCTATAGTAACAGTGGTTTCACTAACTTGCATACTTTCGTCAGATAGGTTTAACGGTGTGTATTTATTGTCTGCGTCACAGATAGTTCTCAGGAGATCCGAGGTAGATTTCTTGCTGAAAAAATATTTCCGTAACTGAGAAAGTTGTGAGTTGTGCTGATTCTTGATGTCTACGATACCCCTTCCACCAAATTTTCTGGGCAGCGTGCTCCTCTCTATATTTGAGCTTTTATGGAGCATATTTTTCTCCGTCATTTGGGATCGAATTTTTCTTTGTAGGTCGTCTAGATCTGTTTGTGACCATTTGATTATACCAAAGGAGTATGTCAGGAGAGGGATGGCAAAGGTATTAATTGAATTAGTGAGGTTTCTGCTGTTCAATTCCGTGCGAACAAGTTTCTTGATTCTATTTTGGAATTCAGTCGAAAGTTTTTGCTTTATCGTAGAGTGGTCTAGTCGTCTTGCTTGTTGGAATCCTAGGTATTTATAGGTATCTCCCTCATCCATGGCCTCTATTATTTGCCCATCCAGTAGTGGAATATCATTCCTTTGTACTTTACCTCGGAATATTGTGATAGTTCTACATTTATCTATTCCAAATTCCATGTTTATATCCTTAGAAAATATTTCAGTTAAACGGACTAATTGATTTAGATTATTATTAGATCCTGCATATAGCTTGAGATCGTCCATATAGAAGAGATATTATTATTATTATTATATTATTATTATTATTATTATTTTCATTTTTCCCTCTTGCTATCTTACAAGGATTTTTCACAGTGAACGGACCAAGTCAAGTTCAGCTGTGTTTTGTTATTACTTCCGTAATTATTCTATTGAAAGGAACCGTCGGACAATATGACAGGTGTCCAGGATGACTGACTTTTGTATTTTTGGTAGAGTTTTCTCCAATTTTAGCTTTTTTAGCTGGTGTAGAACTTCGCACGGTGTGATTCCTGTTGTTGTTATCACTATTGGGCATATATCTACTGACTGCATCTTCCACAAGGCTTTGATCTCTGCTGCAAGTTCTGCATATTTGTTAATTTTGGTGGATTGTGCTTTCTGTACATTATGGTTTAAGGGAATTGTCACGTCTATGAGGGTAGTGTGCCGTTTTATTTTGTCTATTATAACTATGTCCGGTCTATTGCTTTTAATTGCTCGGTCAGTTTTTATTTCTGCATTCCAGTATAGTTTGCACTCATTGTTTTCCAAAACATCAGGTGGATGGTATTTGTAGTATGGTTCATTGGTGTCCAGGATTCTATTTTCTCTTGCCAGTTCTTGGTGCATGATTTTAGCTACATTGTCATGTCTACTGGTATATTCATTTGCTGCTAGAGCCGTGCAACTTCCCATAATATGCTCTATTGTCTCAGATTGGTTCTTGCATCTTCTGCACTGATCGCTGTTTATGTTTTCTTTTAATATGAACTTTCTGTAGTTCCTCGTCAATATTATGCGATCTTGAATGGCCCTCATAAATCCGATTGTTTCCCCATATATATTCCCTTGTTTCAACCATATATTTGAAGCCTCTTTATCTATGTGTGGCATGTTTAACTGATGAGGATGGTGCCCATGAAGCTCTTTACTTTTCCATTGATTGATTAGTTGTTCTGTAGTTTGATTCGGGATGTCTAGTTCACGGTTGCTTAGATGAAGTGGTGTGTAGTGAGTGTCTGTTTTACATACTATTTCGAAAAGTTTGCATTTGACTCCTTTGCCATAGAAGTATTGTCTTAGATCAGCAATTTGCTTATAGTGAAGCTGTACAGCATCAAGAATACCAAGTCCTCCTTCATGTGTGGGAAGTATTACTCTTTCTGTGGAGCTCTTTGGGTGGTGTAAACGGTGTTTTGTAAGAAGGGTTCTCACAATTCTGTTTATTTCATTAAGATCGGTCAAGGTCCATTTGATAATTCCAAAGGTATAGAGAAGGATTGGTATTGCAAAAGTATTGATGGCTTTTACTTTATTCCGCCCGTGAAGTTCCGTTTTCAGGATATTTTCTATTCTGCTGCTAAGTTCTTTCTTTATGTTGTCTTTTAACTGTGTATGGGGTATGCCCATTAGTTGGGCAATGCCTAGATATCGGTAACTTTCGGTTTCTTTAAGGTTTTCTATTAAAGTATTTTCATCGAGGGTATAACCATCTGTGGCTGTTAGTTTTCCCCTCTGTAGATGAATGGATTTGCATTTGTCTATACCGAATTCCATTCTGACGCCTTTAGTAAAATTGTTAGTTATGGTTAGCAGTTTTTGTAACTGCATGGGCGTGTTCCCGTACAGCTTCAAGTCATCCATGTATAACAGATGATTTAGGGTGTAGTTGTTGTTTTTCGGGCTTGTGGCTATCTTAAACCCATAACCTGTATGGTTCAGTGTTTTACTTAGAGGGTTTAGACACATACAAAACCATAGAGCACTGAGGGAGTCGCCTTGGAATATCCCTTTGCGGAAGTATATTGTTCTAGACTGCTGCGTTCCATTTGCTGTGTTCAATTTAATTGTTGTTGACCATTTTTGCATTATCAGTTCAAGGAAGGCTAATATATTTGGGGCAATTTTATATATTTTAAGTACCTCCAGTAAGTAAGAGTGAGGTATCGAGTCAAAAGTTTTTTTATAGTCTATGTAAGTTATGCTTAAGTTTCGCTGTTTCTTCAGGGCCTGTTGCGTTACTATGGAGTCTATTATTAATTGGTCTTTGCATCCTTTTGAAAATTTGTAGCAGCCTTTTTGCTCTTCTGTCATTATTTTTTGCGCATCGAGGTGAGCTTGGATTTTATTGGTGAGTATTGAAGTAAGTAGTTTGTACATGGTTGGTAGGCAGGTTATTGGTCGGTAGTTTGCAGGATCTGTATTTGCATCGTTTTTGGGAAGGAAAAAAGTGCATCCTCTAACCAAAAACTCAGGAGTATCTATTGGTTTCTGTAATATATGGCAAAATATTCTTGCTATGGTGGCATGCAAAGCAGTGAATTTTTTAATCCAGAAGTTCTGAAGTTTGTCCGGGCCAGGTGATTTCCAGTTTAGTGTTTTTCTAATGGCCTCCTGAACGTCGTGTTCTGTTATTCTGACTGATGGCATATCTTTTACATCAGCGACCCTGTTTCGTTCTTCACAGAGTGTCTCGGTGTTGTTGTCGTGTGTATCTGTTTTTTCCCATAAATTAGACCAATATTCTGTTAAGTGTGCTATGGGGGGATATTCGGTTTGCGTTTTACTTTTTGCGTTCATTAAATTTCTATAGAATTGCTTTTCGTTCTTTTGGAAGAGATTATTTTGGCGCTTCCGCTCTGTACATTTTTTGTATCTCCTTAGCCTTTTAGAGTAGACGGCCAGTTGCTGCGAGTACTTATCAATTACCTCTGTGATCTTCTGAGCAGAAAGATCTTCCTCACGAGCAGGATAAATTATCTGTTTGACTTTTTTGAGCAGTTTTCTTGTATGTGTTCCTCTTCTATATTGTGTTAGCTGGCCCAGTATCTTCCGTATGTTTTCAATCCGATTCGTTAATCTTTTCTCCCATGGGGGAGCTGACTCAGTCTTCGGCTTACGTCTTCCATTGAAAGTGTCCACCTTCATGTTTAGTGATGTGACTGTGCATATTGCAGCACAGTACAAAAGCAGTTGAAGTTCTTCTATGCTATTGCAGTTCGAAGCTTGATTTGGAAGTATGTTATTATTGATGTATTCCATTATTCGAATCGCTTTATTAGATGTTGTGATCTTTGGAATGTAGGGTCTAAGTGTGGGATCGGTTCCAAAGTATTTCTCCTTTGTTTCATAAAAATTGCGCAAGATAATTTTTTCTTCCTCATTATCACTTCCCTTATCCTGTAATGTAACTGGATCCATCTCTGGAGTTATTTCTCTTTCTTGTTCGATCAAGGTGTTGATACCTTCTGTTGTGCTCACGTTTTCCTGGTTCGCGTTATCACTTTCGATTTGTGCTTTGATTCTATTCAGCTCAAGATTGGAGAGAAGGTTGCGTGTGACTATTGCTCTTCTCCTATCTGCAAGGTTCTGTTCCGAGATTCTACCGGCCAATTCAGAGTGTGCATTTATAAATAACTGTAGCATCCTGGATCTATATCTTATCAAATCGGTCTCCATTTTAGTACTGATATAGTAGCAACGCATGACTTCTTCATTGAGGCTAGTAGTCCATTCAATACGTTGCCTCGGTCTACCTGCTTTTGTGGTTGCTTGAGTTCTATCAGGCAAAGCACGTTCAGCAGGAGAGGTAAGTGGTTGTTGGTTTCCCTCAATTTCGGTGGCAGTAGTATTTTCGGGTGTCCCGATGAGTGCCTGCCACAGCGCATTCTCATCACTGGTGCAGCGCATTCTCATCATTATTATTATTCTTTATTCCACAAGATTTACTTGGAGGTCTGCCAGCGTCGGGCCTTGCCAAGACGCTGCCTCAAGTTACAATTCATTTAAAAACAATCTAACTGTTCTACATGTATCCAGTACTACAGATTTTTGAATGTTATATATTGTGTTTCTTTTAATTTTTAATTGCTCAATTCCAAAATTGAGTGATGAATGTATTATTCCTGTTGATGATATTACTATGGGGATGATGGTGACCACGTCCTGTTTCCAGATAGTTTTTATTTGCCTTGCGAGGTCTTGATATTTTTGTTTCTTTTCCTCGTATTTCTTCTTAAGGTTGTGGTCAGCCGGAACTGCTATTTCAATTATAAAGGTCTTCTTTTCTTTTTTTTTAATCCAGATTATGTCCGGTCTGTTATGCTGGACAGGTTTGTCTGTGTAAATTGTGTTGTCCCAGTATAATTTGTAATTTTCATTTTCTAGCACTGTAACAGGGGTGAAAAGGTAATATGGTTCATGATCCACTTTTAATCCGGTAACATACGCTATTTCTAAATAAATAATTTTGCATACATTATTGTGTCTTTTGGTGTATTCATTACCTACTAGATTCGTACATTCGCTAATTATGTGTTCTATCGTCTCACTCTTTGCATTACATTTGCGACATAAGTCATTTAATACGCTTCCGTCTTTGATTATATATTTCCTATAATTCTTAGTACCAATTACTCTGTCCTGAATGGCTACCATTGTCCCCTCCGTTTCCTTATATAGCTCACCTCTTTGTAACCAGGCATTTGATAGTGAGGTGTCTACGCATTCCTGATGAAGAAATTTGTGATGTATGCCATGTACTTGCTTGCTTCTCCATGTGTCTTCTAGCTCCTCTATTTTTTCTTCATCTATTGATTTGTCTCTGACATTAAGCTGGAGTGGTGTTGCTTTATCATCATTTTTTACGACTGACTTATAGAGGTTAGTCGTCTCGCCTTTCTGGAAAAAATAATTTCGAAATTTATCTATAATTCTGTAATGTAGGCTCTTAATGCGTATTAAACCTCTACCACCATTTTTTCTTTTAATGTATAACCTTTCGACAGCAGCATTTGGATGATGTGATTTGTAATTTGTTAATGCTTTTCTTGTCAATCTATCTAGGTCTTCTAAATCCGTATTAGTCCAATGAATTACACCAAATGTATACGTTAAAGTTGGAACAGCAAATGTATTTATGGCTTTTGTTGTATTCCTGCTATTTAACTGCGTTTTAAGTATAAGTTGAAGCCTATTTTTATATTCTCTTGTGACTTTTTCCTTAATTTCTTTCTGTGGGATTTGAGTGTTCTGCAGTATGCCTAGATATTTATATTTTTCATGTTCTTCCATGTTTTCGATTTTTCCGCTATCTAAAAGAATATCTTGCCCTTTAACGTATCTCCCTTTATTAATTTCTAATTTTCTGCATTTATCTATTCCAAACTTCATACATATGATTATTATTATTTATTATTATTATTATAAAAGGTTCTAAAAAACACGCTTTTTCCATAAACCGTATATAATTCGCTAAAAAGTAAAAAATAAATCTTTCATCTCATGAAGAATAAAGCGTGGCTCCTTATTAGATTTATTTGAAATGAATGTAGAAGAGCATGAAAGAATTGGTTCGCAATATTAACATCGAGGTCTTATCACCACTGACTTTATGCTTTATTTTCCAAGTGATGAAGATCTTATTTTTTTACCTTGTTGTGCATTTCATACCGGTTTCGGAAAGAGCGTATTTTTATCTTTTTACTGTATTTTCTTATTTTTAGTGGGGAATCTTGTATTATTTTAAACGAAAGCTGTTAAAGATTTTTTTCCTAAAAATTTGTAACTTTCGCCATGCATTGAAAAAAATAAAACTTTTACATTCGGAAATATAGCTAATTAGAGCAAAATGGAATTAAATTTCATATATCTGATTGTTGAATATTGTATTGTCTTCCAGGCCATGGAAGTGTGCAAAATTTCAAGTCGTCGATTATCAACGTCAGTATTTAGCTTCCGATTGTCTCGATTGACGACCTATTGTTGCTTAAGTTTGCCCTACTATGTCGTTATAAATTATTGTTTATCTTCTATGATTATACAATGTTGATGGTAATTATTTGCCACATGTTTATTTATTTTCTGTGGTCATTGCTTATCAGCAGTCATTCATTTTTTTATTATAAATAGTAGAGAACGATAATTGATAATCGGTTTCTTGCGTTGGGGAGCGATTGCCAATGGTATGTGTACTTCTGTAGCCAAAGATAATAATTAATTTGCATTTAAACAATTTTTAAACTTTTTCTAAGAAATATTTTTGGGATAAATGTTATAGGTATTAAGTTGCCGATAACTGCTGTCAATCGCGGGAGATATCATCGCAGTTCAGTGGTGTAAACCAAAGGCAAAACTTCATGAAAAGGCAAGAAATCCGAGAAACCTATTTTCTATTCCACCTTCACTCTATTTCAACCCCTTCTCCTTACTCTACTTCACTCTCTCCCCTTCCAAAATGTCCCCCACCATTTCGCCCTCTCCCCACCAAACCAAACACCCTTTAGCTACCGTATCTGACCCCCTTCTTTCCCCCCTCTCTTTGTATGTCACCGTTTATCTCTTAAATTTAGATCTTTCCAAGAATTGGATTCGGGAATGCACAATGAAGAAAGCGGGTGTATGTGTGAGTTTGGTTCTCTCCCCTCAACTGCCGCCGTATAAAATGCTGCCTTGCAACCAGATTTATTTACGATACCTTCTTCCCCCCCTCCTTCTATTCGCTTGCCTCCGCGTCTCTCTCTCGTTTTGGGGCTCTTTCAGCGCCAACTCACTCCTCACACGGACGTCACGAACACACAAGACCTTTCCTTTAAAAATTTCCGTCCCGTTCGTTTCATGTTTGTTCATCGCCTCCTTCTTCCTCTTCCATCTTCTCCTTGAGAATTTATGCAACCTGCTGATAGGCTTTTTAAAAGCTCGAATCGATGGAAAAATCGATTTGTGGAAATCGTCAATGACGATTCCGCTTGTTAAAATGCGAAGGAAATCAGTGATTGTGCTTTCAATTGTAGGTTATTTCAATAGCTCTGGTGTGGTGATGGAAAATTGTCAGTCGAAGTCGATTTTTCAAGCATTCGATTTCTAATCGAAAGGAAAAATTCGACTTTTCAACGTAAATCGAAATTTGAAACAAAATATAAATTGATCGAAAAAATCGACTGTTCTTTTTTGAAGTTTTACTAAAACATGTTCATTGATTTAATTTCCATTCCGTTCGTTTAACGATCATTTATTTATTCAATTCTTCCATCTTATCCTTAAGAATTTATGCAATCTGATGGTAGGCTTTTTAAAAGCTCGAATCGATGGAAAAATCGATCAGTGAAAATCGTCAATGACGATTTTCTTTGTAAAAATGCGACAAAAAATCAGTGACCGTTAGTTCAATTCTAGAAAAATTTGAATTTTAAACGAAAATCTAAATTGAACCAAAATATCAATTAACCGAAAAATATCGACGGTTCCCTTGTTTGAGTTTTTACAATTTCTACCCAGCCTGCTGATAGGGCTTTTAAATGCGCGATTCGATGGAAAAATCAGTGAAAATCGTCAATGTCGATTCCATTTGTTAAAATGCGACGAGAATCAATGACTGTGATTTCAATTCTAGGTTATTTCAATAGTTCTGGAATGATGATGGAAAATTGTCATTAGAAGTCGATTTTTCAAGCATTAGATTTTTAATCGAAATCAAAAATTCGACTTTTCAACGAAAATAGATATTTGAACCCAGCGATCAATTAATCGAAGAAAAAAATCGATGGTTCTTTTTTTTAAGTTTTTACTAAAACATGTTTTTTTTAATTTCCATTCCGCTCGTTTAAAGATCATCTGACATCTCCCATTTCTTCCATACTTCCATATTCTCCTTGAGAATCACGCAACCTGCATCGAACATCGATTTGTGAAAATCGTCTTTGACGATTCCATTTGCTGAAATGCGACGAAAATCAGTGACCGTGATTTCAATTCTAGGTTATTTCAATAGTTCTAAAGTAGTGATGGAAATATTTCAGTCGAAATCGAATTTTGATCGCAATGAAAAGTTCGACTTCTAAACGAAACTCGAAATTTGAGCCAAAAGATCGATTGATCGTTTCGCGTTCATCTCCTCCTCCTCGATTCTTCCACCTTCTCCTGAAAAATTTATGCACTGGGAATGAAATCAAGGACCTTCGGCTTTCCAGGGCCACTATGCAGATTACTGTGCTATCCAGGTTCCAGAACTATAATTAAATACTCTGGACTTCAATATTTAATAATAAAAAAGCAGATAATTATCAAAAGCCATGAAATACGTTTTGGCTCTTCGGAGGGTTGGTTTCCATCGTAATTTGAGGGGATTGGGGAGGCGGGAAAGCACAGACGGAGGAACGCCTGCTTTGCTTCATTTGTTTTCCCACTCTCATCGACTTTTTCATCTGCTTGATGAAAATTCTGTCCGCAGAGGGCGAGCAAATGCATCGGATTCAAATTTTCAAAAAGACTACTCCCTCCGCATCCACTCCATCGCGAACTGCAGTGCAAACTCTCTGCTCACCGAGGGTCTTTAGAAACTTAAAACTACTTCGAGCACATTCCCTTAAACACCTCAACGAAACCCTTAAAATCCGTTCCCTTCCCTCTCTTCGCAAGCCGGAAAAAAGAATCCCATATCCTTTCCATTTATTTATTTATTTAGGTAAATTTCACATACAGCCGTGACGCCAATTTACAGTGAAACTTTTAACAATAACATACATGAATTAGAGACAATACAATAACAATATAAAAACAAACAAAGAATTAACCAGTAGGGAAGTATAACATTCAATTAGCAGACATTTGGGTCAAAGCTTGTGCGGTGAATTTTTTGCGTGACGGGTAAAAAGGATCTATGGAAAGAGGGAGCGAATTTAGGAGGGAGGAGAGGCGATATAAAGGTCAGGGAAATTCTGGGAATAGGCAGATGGAGTAGGGAGAGCGAACGGGTGGAACGAGTCGGTATTCTAAAATTCAAGAGAGAGAGAGAGAGGAGTTCAGAGCAGTCAAAAGTCGAGTTCAATATGTTGTGTAGAAAGTTGAAGCCCGTTTTAAGTCTGAGATTCTGCAGATTAGACAAGGAAAGAGAAGACAATATAGCATTAAGTCGGTGAAGACACGAAGGCGATACTTACTATAAGCTTGAACAAGGTGGGAGGGCTCCTATTATGAACTCCAATGATATAGAACTTCGTAACTTCCACAACTTATAAAAACGACCGGTTACGGCAATTGTCAAGCCATTATCAAGTACATAAACATAAAGTTGTGCTTTTGTACATAATATTTGCCTGATATTACTACATTATTATCACTAAAATTATTTTGTTTAGGCCTTAGATAATAATAACCTTACAGACTAGACCGGTCGTAATTTTTTAAATAAATTGTGAACGCCTGGACGAAATCCTTAAAAACAATTTCATTCCCTCTCTTCGTTATCAAGTACATACATAGGCATAAAAATTGTGTATTATTAATTCATTGTGCAATATCAAACCATTATCAAGTACATATAAACATAAAAATTGTGTATATGTACATGATATTGGCTTGATATTACTACATTATTATCACTAAAATTATTGTGTTTACGTCCTTGATAATGGCTTAATAGCCTAAACTGGTTGTAATTTTTTAAATAAATTGTGAAAGTCACGAAATATTATTATTGCGTGGCGAGGAAGCAGCTTTTCTCGCATCGAGTCCTGAAAACTCCCGAAGGAATATCCGGTGGTCAGCTCGCCTCAACCGCTAGCTGAACCCATCGAACCCATGCGAGCTTCCTAAGATATGCGTTGCTGTCTTTCGTTTATGATCTTAGTTTAAACTGTGGGATATTGTATTTTATACACTTTTTAATCATACGTGCTTATCGACCGAACTTTGTATGCAAATTTATTAAACAGTTATGACCGACTGACGTAAACGAAGACCACTTCACTGCTCGCATTTATTTCACTGAATCAGGACTTGTTCCCGAATAATGGGTTATTTCAGTAATAATTTATTTTTTCTATCGATTACGATACAGACTGAAAAATGAACTGGACAGTATTTTTCAGTTTTTCTATCCGTCGATGTTTCGAATTATTCACGATGAAAAATTGCCGACCTATCGCAGATAAGTTGATGACGTCAGGAACTTATGACAAGAGGGTCACCGATCAGCTACACTTCGGCCTTTTGGATGGTGCTCACGTGACTCTTTGTTGTTTACTCTCTTGCCGGTGATTCCTTCACTTAGTGAATGGTTCGTCCTGAAAGATAAAATGAACTAGAAATGTAATGAAGTCACTCAAGAAAAGTGGGCGGCAACTTTCGCGTTTTGTTATTTTAAATTTATCAATTAAGGCTCAATGGAAAAAGATTTTGTCTTTTGCTATAAATCCCTTCCATCTAGAGAATCACTTTAATGAACTACTATTCCTAGTTGCAGAGAGCGATCCCGCTAAAGTGACAAAAGCCCCATGAAAAGAAATTTGGAACTTTGATGTTCCTGGACTATTATACACATAAATTTTTCCTCCTACCATTTTTAGTTAACTGCACACGTTTTTTTTCCTTTTAATTCTAATAGTTAACGTCAAATGAAGAAAATTCGTGACAAGAGCATGTAAATTCCAACATTTTTAGGCAGCACAAAGGAATTGGTATGACTTTGTGAATAGCGGACTTTCTTGGAGAACCCGTTACCGTAAAGCTCCGTTCGTAGCGCTTTAACTCGGCGTAATTTTACTTGAAGTGAGTCAGACCGAAGGATGACGTATCCCATCAAACACAGCACAGACTGAATTAATCGCGAAATTGATTTAAGAAAACTTACGATATTCAGAAAATATCTCTCAATGGGCTTTAATATCTTCCTATTTAATTAATATGATAGGTTCCACCATATCAAGTAGTTGAGAAGAATAAGACGCTTTTTCAGAGTTTTCATCTCCTTATTTATGCCAATTTAAGAAACATTGTCGTGAACAAGTTTTTAAACTATATACTCTCCTTCATCTGCAGCCTCGATAACAGTCTCCGTGACAATGACTATTTTCTTTTATCAGTCTCTTTTTATTTTCCTTCCTGTTCCTCCTTTTTCCCCGGGACAAATAAAGCATAAAACGAATGGGGAATAAAATTTGAAAAAAATAAAATGAAACGAAAATGACAGCCCCAAAATTAAAAACGTCTCGAGAGCTCGCAATGAAATTTTTTGGGAATGCGTTTTCGCGGATTGTCGTAATTTATCTCCGGTAAGGTATGAGGGTGATGGAACTGGGAGGAAAAATCATTTTTCCTCCACGCAAGTGGTTTTTTTTAAGCGGGCGTGAGAGTATTGCGAGGAATGTGTTTATTTTTCCTTCATTTCCTTCAACCGCTCTTCAAACGATGGAATATGGCGTCGTCTCGCATGCATTGTTTAAGTTAAAACTCTGGCGAGAAGAAGATGAAGTACCGCATTGAAATAAAGCGATTTATTCGTTCGGTATTCTCAATGGGGTAGTTTCCTTCGTCAAAGAAAACAAAAGGAATTGATTGCGATACGTTACCCAACATTAGTGTATTCATTATATACAAATTATTTGGTTTTATAAATTCCAGTTTAGACAAATTTTAATGGTCAATTTTAACCTCATTTGAAAAAGGCGAGATTGGCGCCCATGCGATGCCACTCCACGTGACGTCACAGGGACCTAGATACTATACGAGTAGTCAGGAGTTTCAAGTCGTCTGAAGTTACCAATGCACGCATGAGGCACAGAGCTCAGGGAAACATCTCTTAATAATCACCCATTAAAATTGCCTAAGGCCGGAAAGTTTCCTACGTTGGATAGGGTAATAATAATCCTTATTTAAGCCAAGCGGTACCTGCTAGCAGGGTACTCTGCAACCTGGTAGCAGCCTGCATCGTATCAGCGTTCAAAGCCTCGCTCCAAGGTCACCTCACACGGCAACAGCTGGAACCAGAAATACGTCACACGGGCTTTTCCCGGCATTCCTACTTAGCCATCGCGTTTTCGCGCGCTTGAAAATTTTCACTTTTCATTTAATCGCGAAAAATAGATATCGTCATTTAAAAATCTAAAAGTATGAAGTACGTACTCCAGGAGTAATAATATTTCGGTTTAGGCAATAAAAAATAATAGGTAACCACCCTATTATAGTCTGTTGAAGTGATCACGGGATTCGTTTATTAGAAACAAGAGTGTATTAAGTAAGGTAGGTCGTTACGCTAATTCATATGCCGGCATCTACTCTTGTCGTAGGTACTTGCACTCCATTCTGATTATGTATGATAAATTAAAAAAGCGGCGCACAAGAATTAGCTATTAAGTTTCGTATTACAGGAATATAATAATCGTTGTAATAAAAAGGATTTATTACCATTTTACGACGTAAATTCAATAGAATGATAGCTTCTCCTGTCATCATACTTTAATGTTATCCTGACTGCACTGAGTGAAGTCTTTTAGAGCGAGGAAGATACCACATGTTTTGTGAGTATTAAAAAATTGTGTATAGTTCATGGCAGGTTTTGGATATTTGGATATAGGGTGTCAAAGCCTTCCTCACTGATGAAGGCTTTGACACTATTGATGAAGGATATTGACAGAAATGGGTAACATATGAATACCGGTTATGTAACAGTGTGCTTAAAATTTTCACTTTTGCACCTTTTATACCCCCCAGTCACCACGATCCTATCCTTTATTAAATGCGACCCCAAATTTTATAAGATATTATCGAATTCATATTGTGTTTAGTGAATAATTGCAAACGATAATTTTGACCTTTATTGCAGATCGAACTTCATGCCCCTCAAGGAAAGGCAGCGGCCAGTCTGTTCATTAATTCCATTTATTTGTAATAGAGAGAAATCATTTTGTCATCTTCTCCGTCAACCGTCTTGGTCAAAAGTGTAAAAAGTTACGGTACCATTTGAGCAATATCGGGAAAAAAGGTCTTCATTGTACTTTAGTGGAATACAGCCTGTTCTTTTTCTTCTTATATTGAGACTTTTTTCTCTATGTTGAAATCCTTTCTTCGTTAAATAATTCCAATATATAACTATTGAGCTGCCCGAAGAACACCTATAAAAATTTAGTGAAAAAATGATTATTTTCAAATGCGATTGACTGAGAAATAATTCATTAAAAGATGTTAATTTAATGATCAATAAAAGTTTCCGGGCCCTTTGGAGAAGATTTCGTACCATTTATCACGACGCAGTATTACTTTTAAATTTTCCACCCCAAAGGTCGTGTGGAAGTGGAAACTTCAACAGCCCCCAAAAAGTGTTAATTTCTTCCACTTCCCCCATCTCTTCGAGTAATCGAGTTATGTGCGATCCGTGGAATAAAAAAAATAGAATAAGTAGTCCGAGAGAGAAAGACACGTAACTCCGCCTACACGGGGAGGGAATTAAAATAAACTGAATTGGAAACGGGACGGAGGTAATTGCGCCCATCTTCCCCACACTCCTGCTTTCCAGAGTCCGCGCGAGATATCATAAAAGTCTTGATTCGACCCCTAGTGCGCTCAACGTGAGACGGTTAATTGAAACGAACATGTTTCTTTCACATCTCCCACACTGTCTGCGTGCAACATCCACGCCCCGTCTCTCCCTCCATAGAAGCAGTCTCCTATATCCCCCCCATCTCGTGTGGTTGAGCCTTCCATTGGGTTGTATAACTCCCCGTTCCCGTGTAATTTGAATTACCCCGCTTGACAATTTAATTGGCTCTAAATCAGCATTTCAACCCCATTCTCTCCTTCTCTCTCTCTCACTCTCCTACTCTTCCTCCGCAAACTTCCAAGCTCGCTCGCTCCCGGCCAGATTGCCAAATGCGCTTCACCTGCCCCTCTCTCCGATACCAAACCTCCCTCCGCACAATGTTGCATTAAATCAACCAGTTTCCTCTCCGTTTGAAGAAGAAGAAGGAGGAGACGAAAGCCATGGAAACGGTTACAGTGGGCGAGAGAGAGGAAAAGAGGGTGTCGGCCAGTTGTTGAAGGGTAAGGGAATCTCCGAAAAGTTATTCGGTGCGGACTCGAAGGAGTTTTTAAAGAATCCGTCTGCGCACGCGCGCAGCAGTTTAATAAAGTATTACAGAGTTTTCTCCATGCTATCCTCCCTCCCCCTGCAATCTCTAATTTTCTTTTTCGCCAAGCAGTATTCAGCTCTTGGAGTCGTAAAAAAAAAGAATCGTCGAAGTGAATGGGTTGTAAATTTTAAAAGGTCCTGCACACTCTCGTTATTTCACTCCTTTTTTAATAAAAAGAAAAGGATCTTTCTCTTTCCTCAATCTCCATTCGCTTGATTAACTATGGCAGGCATCGTCTGGTGCATATAAGTTTCTCCAGTGATTGGTTTTCGTCGGGTGAATGAAATTTAAGCGTAAGTGAGCAGAGATTGAAAGGAAACATTTCAGGTTTTAGAAGTTTTAATGTAGTATTTTTCTTTACGTCTATGCTGCCTCTCATCAATATTTCGCCCTTTTCTTCTGCCGATCAGAATTACTTCTAACTGCTACACAGCAGACACATATAACTACATAATTAGACGTGACCAGTGTTGGTAAATAATCGGTTAAAAATAATCGGATGACTCGCAACGATTACTTTTGCATTAATTTGTACTTGGAACGATTGCTTTTTACGAAATGTAATTTTTATTTGGAATTTACTCCTTACGGCGAAATAGGAATCGTTACGTTCGTAGTTATCGTTACTTGCTCGCAATCGACGATTACTTTTCTTAATCAAGGCCTACGATAACTTTGAGTCCCTGTGTACCATAATTTGCTCTTTTAGGTTCGACCACTCTTGTGTTATAGTCTACTTATGATGAGTACAAACTATGACACTCTGTGTGTTGTTACGCCAGTTACAATTGTATGTATCCAAAGTATTGCATTAGCAATTTCCGTGACTCAGTTATTCCACATTTTTACCGCAATATTCGACAGTTACTAGGTGGTCTTTAGAAAGTACAATCTTACAAGAGGTAATTGTAATTTTATTTTCACTGATTACTCTTTAAAATACTCTTTGCACTAGTAGTCGATTAATTTTTGTACGAAGTAACTTTAATTGGACCCAGTTACTTTTTCTCAATACTTTTACCAACACTGATCGTGAATCATACATTCCATCGAAAACACGTACAATTCCGCGGTCGCTTATTAACTCTAACGTGAAGTGAATGTACTTATTCAAGCCACCTGTGTAAAAACGGAAGCAAGACCTACAGGTTTCGTTCCGGGCGCTTACCCTTTCATCCACGGAAGTAAAGACCGTATTGCCGGTCGCATAAAGCTTGGTTTTTAAGACAGGGTCGCGGAAGATAAGGGTTGACCGTAATTAAATTATTCTTCATTTCAATGAGCATTTTCTAAGCAGTAGTCCGCTCAAGATATGTAGTTACCATAGAATTTCCCAGCATTGCAATTCCTGGCATTCAATGCGCTTTCCTAGGCAAAAATAGCTTCTTTATAATTAAACGGACTTATCTGTCCCTGGAATCTTCCCTAACTTAATTTATTTAAATTGTTCCATTGTTTTCACACTCTTGCATTGCTAAGAGATCTTGTTTCTCTTCTAATCTTTGTTCGTACTGGCTTACTAGCTACCGTGTTCACAATTATTAATGGCATTGATTAATACTTCGCCCACTCACCATTACCGCCTGCTTACTTCTTTCTTTGTATTTATACTGCTTTCTGGTTAAAATAATTTTGTAAAATCGAGTGCCAAATCAACCTATGCACTCTAAGTATTTTTTTAATTTTATGCAAATATGTAATCTGTATATAAAAATTATTGTCTTCTCTTTTTCATTTTTGTAAAATAGAATTCTTTTCATACTTTTTATTTTATTACTGAAAAAAACTGCAAAAATCATTCATGCCTTCTTGGAATAATATATTATAACCATTATCCGTAGACCTGATGAAAATATATGAAAATATCGACACGTCGGCAAACATTTTTAAATTTCATTTCCATCACCTATACTCCAAGACTATATTATTTAGGTACCATTAATATTAATTGAACCTGCTGAATTTTTTTAAACTAAAATTAATTTTTGTGGCTTCTTTCTTTATAGTTTTACCTTTTGTATCTATTGCTTTTCCTTGTTTTCGAAAATCATTCACCCTTAAGAGCAGTGGGGTAGGCAGGAATTTCTTTCGGGGGAGGGGAATTTCCAAAACCGGGGGGGGGGAATTTTTTGAAAAACAGGGTACTACATTGAGGTTTTTAAACTAATTTTAACACTTCTATTAATCGAAAAAAAACTACATTTTGCAAAGAAATATTTTGTAAATTCATGATTTTTCAATATTTTGTTTTCTTTTATGGAGAAAGTAACTGTGATTTTATACTTTGGGGGGCTCCGGACCCCCCGAATCCTCACCCTCGCCACGCCACTGCTTCAGATGCTCAGTTTCCCTTCTGCACCCTCCAGGCCACTCGGGACATTTCCTCAGGGGATGATTAATTCGGTCGAAAACGGTTTAATCGGTCTCTGCCGCCGTAAATAGTGTTATTCACACAATCCTCTGCAGTTCATCCGTTTTGGACGGCAAACCCTTCCTGCTGGGGGGGGGGGGGCTCCATTTTCCATTCAAGTTGGTACCCCGCCTTCTCTAATCATCTCTTCTCCTCCTTCCCTCGCCTTCCAACGCATAATTTGTCCCCGGCCCTGCCAATCAATTCTTCCTCCTCTCCCACTTGCTTTCTGTGGTTCGTCATTATCCCAATTCCAAATTTCCGAAAAGGGTCATACTTGGTCACATTTTCTTCACTCTCAGATCTTTATAAACTCCGATTCTCAAAATTAAATGCGTTTTGCTTCCTTTCGAAATTCATTTACCCTTAAGATCAGTGGGTTAGCCAGGAATTTCTTTCGGGGAAGGGGGGTTTCCAAAACCAGGGGGGGAAATTTTTGAAAAACAGGGTACTACGTTGGGGTTTTTTTAAACTAATTTAACATTTCCATCAATCGAAAAAATCTTCATTTTTCAAAAAAATATTTTGTAAATTCATGATTCATGGCTGGAGCATTAATACTGTTCTTCAGTTCTTACGTTAGGGATCGGCATTTATTTCTTGTCTGATAGCCGCAAGGCCATATGTTAAAATGGCGTGGCAAACTGAGACGCCAGCACTGTTATTTTTCTAGTTATGAGTCAATAAATAAGCTTACCTGATCAATTTGTATCCATATCAATAGATATGCTTTAGTAACGAGCACTTTTCATAATCGCACATGGTATTACATACAGTGTTTAGAGTCGAGTGAATTGGTTTCCTGAGATGCTGGCAGCCGACCGCAGTTTTTAGCTACTAACCTACGCAATTTTACGTCATAGTTCTATCGATACTTGCATTTGCATTAGATAATATAGGATTCTCGCCTTCCACTTTTAAGTCATGGATTCATATCTATGCTCTATTCTCTATTTTCCTGGAATTGAATTTTTTTGCTGTTTACGGATTTTACTTATTCGGATTATTGCATTAACCATTTGCATTATTGCATTTAACCAATTGCATTATTGAATTTAAAGATGATAAAGCTTTAAATTCACTCATCAATATCCATCCTGAAAAAGCATACCTGTCTTCAGGATACCTTTTGTATGTAATTTAAGAGAAAAAAGTCCGTCAGTTGTAAATGATTTATGCGTCAATTAGGAAGATGAAAAAAGTGGAAATAATTATTCTCCAACCCAGTCATGAATTTTATGTTTTGATGAATTCGTAACTTAAAATAAGAGGATATTTTTTTAGCTGAAACTATCACAGTATTCTAAACAATCCAAAATTGAGGTTTATCAGCCTTTGTCACTGCCTTTCGACGCATATTAGCGTTAACTATTTTCTTCTTTATCATCTGATTTTTATTCCCAAGGATAACGTGTAACAAAGCTGTGCGTAATTTTAAAAGTACAAAGTACTACGACATGGAGCATATTGTCACCTTTTGACATCTTGCGCATGGAGAAAATTTAATCGTTCTTCTATTGTCAATTAGCGGAAAAACGCTCAATAACTTTAAAAGATATTGTATATTATTAAATTTAAAAGGAATGAATCCATGAAAGCCTGAAGATATCGTGCAAAGCAAATGTAAAAGGAGAACAATTCACTATAAAATTTGATTAAGTATTGCCAATGTCAACTTAAATTTACCAAAGCAAAAGCTTATAATTATTAATACTTAAGCGATATGCGTTGCAATGAATAATAAATATGCATAAAAAATAATTTTAAAAATATGAGTGATTTGTTATCGCTTCAATTTTTTTCTTCGCGTTGAAAGCCAGTGAAGAATTGGATCGATTGAATTTGTCGGGGAAGAGCGGTATTTCTGCCAAGTTGAGGCGAGAAGGTTAGATTCGATTCGGTCCATCCACGTTGAAAAGGAAGTGCATCGATATTCAATTAATATCCCTGTTATATTCAAATTCATCGCTCCGCGGACCCATTATCCCGTTCCCTTACTCTTCAAAAGCTCCCTCTCTCCACGAGCGATTCATCAAGGGGCACCCCATGCCACTTCCCTCCGAGCACCTCCGGACTTCCCAACCCACGCCACCACCGCCAATCCACACTTACCCCCCACCCCTTTTATTCCGGCTAAAACCTCCGTATCCACCCCCACCCTCTTTTCGGAATGGGGATCCCTTCTACCCCTCCGCAGAAATTCAATTACGTAACGTCCGGACTTGATTGGTTTTATCAGATGAGTTTAGAACGTTTTGCGAATTCCCATCCTCCCCATTCTTTACCCGTCTCCTTCTCACTCCCCGTTTAACACCCCTCCCTTCTTCTTCTTTCTTTATCCTTCCCTTCGGCCGTTTCATCCGTCTTTACTTCGTTGTTGAATTTCTCGTTGAGACAATTACTTGATTTTCCTCAAGACAGGGATTTCACGGATTATGTTCGTTGCTTATCATATACATTATTACAGAAAGGTCTTTTTTTGTCATTCCGTATATCGATGGCTAAGTTCTAACAACAAGTATCTCAAAAATAGCAACTTTTCAGGAGAGCAAAAAAACGATTTATTTTTTTTAATTGTACATAATTTGAATTGAAATTAAAACCTAAAAATACCCAGAACTGAAAAAATAACCATAAATTTGCGAGCAAAGAGTTGTTTTTGCTTTAATTTTATTTCTTATTAAGAGTATTAGCAGTGTTAATTCAGACCGGACAAATTTTGAGATACGTGTTGTTAGAACTTAGCGATCGTATGCTCCGTCAATAATGCACCTACAGTGATAAACGATGTATCACTTTAAACATTAAATCACCGCTTCCTGGCGAAAAATTTCAATCTTAATCTCAAATTTCACCATTCATCCATTAATTTGACTTAAAAGCTTAGATTTTCCTATGTTCGTTACCCGTTCGAGGTATATTGACTCCACACATTTTCTTAATTCTAAACTCTAAAAAAGCGTTTTCAATACCGACCCAGGTTTCGACAGAACACTACGTCGTAGTGCACTGTCGAAACCTGGGTTGGTATTAAAAACTCTTGTGGAGCATACAAAAGTGTATCTTCATTATGTTTCCTGTCAACAAGTTCCACCAAGTATCGCCTTCCAACCTTAAGCCAACTCTAAAAAAGCGTTTAAAATCCCTTTCAATCCATAACTTAGCCAAATAAACGTAACATAAGCTGTTAAAAATATTAAAAATAAAATCTAAGAAGTATGAAGAATCTTAAACGAAAAACCTGTTGCCAGTTGCTCTTTCCATTCTCATTTTCTCTCATCCAATGGTCGCTCTTGACTTTCGTTCTCCGAATTCCTCCATTTTCTTTGAGGGGATCTTAAATAAAAAATGAGGCCTCTTCACCCTGGTCAGAGAGTTAAGCCGCCGGCCCATCTCGTATTTAGGATCGCTTCCAGCCACGCTTCAAGCCTCTTTCAGGGCAAAGTTGGTAATACCCAGTTCACTCACATCAGTACCGAAGTGCGTGCTTGCGCGCGTCCCGGCCAAAAAAGTGGTCACAAAGGAGTTCCCGAAAAAATAGTTGTAGTTCTTGACTCCGAATCGCCTAAGTAACCAGAGCATTCGCGGTATAAACAGGAAAAGGGAATGAAAAGTATACTCTCGTGTATCCAAGAAGGGGGTATTAAAAACTTTAATAGAAAAATCTACTTAAGAGGGCAAATATCGTTAGTAAACGTCTGAGGGTGGCGTTTGAGGGTGCATTCTTAAGTACATTTTTCATTTAAATTTTTGTAATACCCCCTTCTTGGATACACGAGAGTATATTTTTTCATTCCCTTTTCCTGTTTATACCGCGCGCTTAGCTATAAATTCTAGAGCATAGCTGTGATCTCTAGAGGGGATGGGGATTCATTGATTTGATCAGGTTTTAGCTGGAGAATTTTTATTGATAGAACGTTTATTGTATATGCATTAATCCTTTTCATTACCCAATTTACTTTTCGTGATGATGAGTTAACGTTCATAAGCCCGTTGCCTACCAATTTATAATCAGTCGATTATTGAAAATAAGTTCCCATTTTGTTGTCGTATTGTTTAGATTGTGCTATGGCTGTACGGTGAGTGGTTGGCTGAGAGGCAAGTCAAAGGTAGGAGGCTAGGTCGCAGGGGTCAACTCCCACATATAGGGGTTTAAATTAAGAAAATCACCCGAATATTTAAGATGAACTCTATCGCTGGGAGTGTATGTGAAGTTTGCAATCAATATAAAACGCTACGTCCTTTATGAAACTTTCCGTCAACGGATTTCCGAGAATGTGCGCACTGAAAAAGGAACTATTCCTTCTAACACATCCATAAATTTATTCTTTCCCCCCATCTGACGTATCTCTGTAACAGGACAAGAAGAGCAACTTGGCCCTTCGGCGCATGTATTTAACAGCCTGTTGCCGAGGCCCTTAGCGAAGTGGAGATTTCTCCTCTCATCTCACGTTCGTCCCACCAACCGTACGCAAACCTCTCGCTTCCCAATTTAACGCCATCAGAAATCATATTTCACGTCTCTTGGCCACCCTTATCCAACTACCCTCTTCCTCCCCTTTCCATTCATATTCCCCTTCCTTTCCGCTTATCCGTCTTTCCAATTCTCCCTCTCTTTAAATCTGCGTCTCTCTGCACTCTGATTCCTAACCACGAATATTGCAAAACGGATTATATTGCAACGGATATCTTTAGGTAAATATAGGCGCGCGGAAAGAGAGAGAATTCGTTTCGTCCTCTTTGTTTCTTTGAGCTTAACTTGAAGAAGATTAGTACCCCTCCCACATTTTATAGGTCTTTCCCTGTCAGTCGCTGGAGGTTCATAACGTTTCAACAAGACCTTTTGTACCCCTCCCACTCCTCTCCTTTATTATCAGTTCTCCTGGACTCAGCAAGTAAACACACTGACCTTGAGGAATCCATTTCCTCGTTAACTCTTCCCCCTCCCACCATCACCACCTCCTCCCTGCCTTAACCCCCCCCCCCCACCCTGGTATATATAAGCTCGCAAATTTGTGTACATTCACCTTTGAAAATGACATAGTGTATTGTCGAAACCTGGGTCGGTTATTAAAACTTCTGTGGAACATGCAACAGTGTATCTTTACACATGTTTCCTGTCACCAAGTTCCACCAAATATCGACGTCCAGCCTTAAGTTGACTACTAGTATTTGCAAAAAGCCTTGAATTAAATAATAAAAGATAATCAATTGATGTTTATAGACGATCTGTAATAAAATAATTGGCTCTATAATTTGTACCAAGGATTGGATAAGGTATGTTTCCATTACTAGTAGTCATAGAAATATTATTTTTGGTGGGAATGATTGTGTGAAAAACTGCTACAGGCATTGTTGTTGGAGAATTGATAAATTCCTCTCCACTAGAGTCGATATCTATGTTATATTAAGCAGTTAACTGCTTATTTTTCTCTCAATTGCGTTTAAGACAATTGCTTTCATGAACTGTGAATGGATAGCACAGGCGTGCAACGCACTGGTGAATAATTTGTGGTCACTTTAAACCGTCTTTGAAATTGCTCTGCGTTACTACGCGGTATGTAGTTTACTGTAAGACTTGATCAGATTTACGCATGAAAATCAACTCTTTTATGTCCTTTGAGATGTAAATTTCCGATCAATACACTTTCTCATATTTCAAATTGCTTGATGACATTTCCAAAAAAAATATTTAAAAACATTTTCAAAGCTTGAAGGAAATCCATAAGGAAGGCAGTGAAATTTTGTATTTTTCGACAGAATCCTTATGTTTTTTCCTCTGCTGGAGAAACTATTTCATGAATAATTATCCTTCTCATTAATTGCATTAAGGAGTGCAATAAATTTTCTTAGCCACATGCGTGTGGGGGCCTGGCTCCTTTCCCTGGTCCACCTTGCAGTTCGAAGTGCACTTCCAGGATATTTGTTTGGGATCCGAATGACTCACTCGGGATTTGAACCCGGTAATCTTCGGTCGCTAGCTAATCATTCGACCCTATATGCCACCGCGCTCATCTACATCTACGTGGTACCGTTCAAGCCACCACCAGGCACGGGGTGATTCCACACCAGGCATGCATCACTCATCCTAGCCTTAATCAGAAACGCGCTCGCTTCCCGGACACAGGCCGAGCTCACAGGACAGCGAGATGCGCCTCTCCTCTGCATCGACTGTCCCCGCATGGATGTTTGCCACGTCAACGATACAAGAAAACTTCAGTTGATCAGTGATTTCATTCCCTTGTTTTTTTTTGTAATAGAACCTTGAAAAGTTGACTCAGCGTGCAGCATCGGGGAGTTTCCGGAATGAAGTCTTTGACGCGTCTTGGTTCAGTGGCGTAGCCAAGGAGAGGGGGGTCCGGAAATATATTTTTTTAAACCCGAAATATAAAAACACAGTTATTTTTCTTCATAAAAGAAAACAAAATATTGAAAAATCATGAATTTTCAAAATATTCTTAGATAAATGAAGTTTTTTCGATTATGAAAAGTATTGAAACTAGTAAAAAAAACCTCTACTTAGTACCCTGTTTTCAAAAACTTTCCCCCTGATTTTGGACCCCCCCCCCCCCCGAACTCCTGGCTACGCCACTGTCTTGGTTCCCCTTTCAGCACAACCTCGGCGGTGTGGGGTCGAACGTCTGTCGAGGGTCTGCATCGTCTATCTCGGGTACGTATCAAAGTGCGCAATCGAGAAATGTGATTTTTTTAGCTGGTGATTTATGTAGAGCCATTCCTCGTATGACAACGGAATGGACTAAAAGGGTATGAGTACACCGTCCGGTGTGTCGTGACTCGTGAAATTCAATCGTTGTACGTTCATCACAACCGGAGTGATGAACGTTCCGTTGTCATATTCTTCGCCTAAAATCCTCCCTTTTTATTTTGCTTGCCTTTTTGGCGAATTTCGAGCCTCAAAGATTTTTCCATTATATCTCCTCGGGTTTGACACCGGTTTAGGCTGTTTAAGGTCAATATTTCGATGAGAAACTCTCTCATCGTCATCACGGCTTAGACTGACTGATTCACTTGTGATGAATGATTTAGTCACGATGATTCAGCGTTGAAGACGAAGAGGTAGCTTCTTATCGAAACGTAGGCCTGAAAAAGCCTCACCCGGTGTCAAACCCGATAAGATTTTATTGATAGTTTTCGCCGGGAAAGCCTACGATCTTTAATTAAAAAATTTCATTTGAAGTGTTCAATATATTTCACTAACGTCTACCTCTTTGAAGACAATAGAACGTGTAGAAAAGGAAAGGTAAGGAGCAAGGAAGTGCTGGAAACGGTGATGCAAGGAAAAAAATTGAATTGTTAGTAAATGGGATAGGATTAATTAATCCAGTGAAGAGTGATAACCCTCACGCAAAGTCTAGAATGAAGTGGCTGTAAGAAACAGAGAGGTTACCGTTGAAACTATACAGGTAATTTCCGATTTTGTTTCTCTTGGGAAATATTTAATGTACTACGGCACTTTGACTTCAAAGATACTGTGAATTTCACAGGCAGGGGAATCATCGACGCCCTCCGACGTGTCGTGTTTTTGGTCATTATTATTATTTGATTCATTACTTTACACCTGCATATTTCTTGGTTTTTAAAAGTCCCATTAGACTAGTAACTTGGTTAGAATTCTTGTTTCTTGACTGTTTAATTTCCAAAATAATATATTCAATTAATTACAGCATGTAAAACTTACAATGTACAATTTATGTCAATTCAGGTAAGCTAGGTAGAAAAAAAGCAATGACTGTTATATATTAGCGAAGGTCTCACATCGATAGTATCGTACTCATCATTGGAATTAGAAAAATCGTTTAACGGAACAATCACCTTTCGCCCTAAGTACTCTAAAAATCTTCCCACATGATAATAGAACCATGGATAGGCCTTAAAAACATAAAAAACCCAAATCTTTTTTTACTTTCCTGGTTAATCATGCACATGAAAGCACTCTTTCTGGTTAATTATGGGTATGGCGTTTTCTTAGGCCCGACTAGCTACAAGTTTAAGGAAAGGTGTTATTGTAATTTGGCATTCTCACCCGTTGGCGAGTCTGGGAAAACTTAACGTGTGCAACGTTGGAAAGAGATACGTGGGGATGGCCAGTAAAATTTCTCTGTGGATTTCCAGGTAGACTTAAAACAAGTATCAACTCCCTGAACCCTCCTCACCAGGTGGCATCGGTCTTGAAATACCAAGATACACCTACTTTCAACGACGGTCTATGTCTCAAAATTTAGACGTTATGGAAACGTAACATCACCAACAATAGTAAATAAAAAATTTGACAAGTTCACAAAATATACTATATTCATGACGAGCTTTTTCGTTTCACAGCGTCTTAAGATGAGTACATCAGGTGCTGGGCTGCTCATTTATTTATATGACAGAAATTTCTGTCTTGCTTCCTCCTTGCCATTTGGTTATGTAACACGGAGAAGACTTGTGCCCGTACCTGAAAATACTATGAAAAGCGATACCCGGAAAACTTAGAAGATCAAAGTTTTCTCCCGTCAGCGCCCAAAGTTTTTTTAAATTCACACATATTTCACATTTAAAAAATATGATACATATGAGCTCAACACAATGAACACAATTCAAACTGACTGAACGATTACGGATTCGAGCGGGAACGAGACTAAACCCAGACCTCGTATTTTCGTTTTGCTCCGTGTCGAAACGAAACATTTTCGTTTCGCTTCACTTGCCATTCCTGATTTTAAGGGTGATAACTTCTGCTTAGCTACCTACGGCCCCATCCTATTGACCTCCATTGTTAGGCCCATATCATCCAGAGTTCAACTTCACATTTCCTCGCGCGAGATTAATCAATCTTTTATTCCATCAATTCACAAACGATCGAAAGTTGATTGATCGCTGATGAGAAATCCAATCAGCCTTTTGTAGTCACTCTCAAAGTCATAAACACACACGCACACGAACGCACTGGTTCGAGGACAAGCTCACCTGTGATGAATGAGCAGTGGCTTAGGCGCGTGACACAGGGGATAATGCCGTCTGGAATATTGTCGATCTATATTTCCATCTCATACAGAGTTGAGCGCCTATCTTTTTGAAATGTCCTTTCTATCTTTTTCCGATTGCGTACACCGCTATCTGCCTGTAACCATCGCTCTTCTCTCTCTCTCTCCAGACGTGGAGCTAGTAATGACATAAATGCGTAAGCGGTTTTAGAAATTAATTAGCTGTCAAGAGAGAGAGACGCAATGCATGGAAATTTTATGAGGAGGGAGGTTGGTAAGGGGGTGTTTTTTCCCATTCCCTGCGATTAGTTACCCCACGGCTGATTTGAGAGCTCTCCTAGTCTTGCGAGCCTTATTCAATCACGGCGGATGAGTGAGCTTAATTTGCTCCGCAGTGAAATCATTGCCTCCGTCTGAGTGTATCGTCGATTGGGGGGCGGCCTAATCGTTTCTACCGAGTGCTCCGGGCCCGTAAGAGTTTGCTAACCGCAAGTTATTATTTTTTTTTTATACATCCCGTGATCTCGCAATCCATTGAAAATTCCCCGTCAGCTGCAGGTATTCCACTCACCTCGATGAGCACTTTAAAATACCGCTCCGCCTCAGGAAGATCAAGTATAAATTGTGAAATGCAGTTGGTTGATCTCGCTGCGAGCATTGATAATGGGTTAAGACGTATTCTTGGGTGAATGGTACTCAATTTATATAAAAAGATTAACACTTTGAGTGCCGGTCGCTAATTTTAAAGCCCTATTGAATAAGCTCTTATAAAAAAAATTTTTTTTAAACCAGCCTTTATATTTAGATTACAGGGGATGAGCAACGTTTATATATGACACAAAGCAAAAAAACTCAGTGACCCCGAAAAACCAAAAGTGACGTATTAAAAAAGTCACTATATTTATTACTACGAATCTGCAGGCGCTCGAAGGGAAGAAAAATTTTTTGACAATTTTCGAAAAAAATCTAAGTGCCGAAAAATTTCAGTCCAGAGTCCGGACCTGGGACGACGGAATTCGGACGAAATTTTTCCAAGTCCGAAGCCGGACCCGAGACGACGGAGGGACTTCGAAAAATTTTCGAAAGCGGGGGTCTCGCCGAGTAAAGCAAGACGAATCCCCCAAGCTAGGGCTGAGTCGATGGGAAATTTTATGGTGGATAACTTTTACTGTGGTCGCAAAACACGAAAATCGACCATTTGGAACTTCTTTGATCAAAAACATGTTTTGGGGGGCTATAGGTTGACTGGGGGGTGGTTAAAGGGGGGTTGGAGAGAAAAAGTTATATTTTCATGTATTGTCATCGGAAATGAAGAAGTATGCAAAATTTCAGCGTTTTTGCTTCACAGGAAGTGAGTCAAATTTCAGTTACAAGATTTGTACCAGACAAACAGACAGGTTGGTGAGTTGATATAAAGACTGTAAAAATCCGGCCATTTTTACTTAATCAGCAAAGTTATTTTAAACATTAGCATCAAAAATATATTTATATCGATGTGTATTTCAATAAAAATGGACTTTGCTCTTCTTTATGAATGAGTTGAATAACATTTTTTGCTAAATTTTAAATATATATTTTTAACAATGAAAACCTAATGTTTTTTAAAACAAAAAAGTTGCAACAAATGATGTACCGCCATAAAATGTATAACATTTTTTTATTACGCTCAATTTGAACTATTTAAACCATGGAAATCATAAAAAAGCATTGTTCCAAGTACAGCATTCAAAATCCTGGATGACAAAAGGGTCGCTGCACCCTCAACGAACTGTTCTTTCCTCAAAGAATTTTCACACAAAGTAGGCTGAGATAAGGGTGCCGGTAGCTACAGAGGACTTTTCGTCCTCAAGACATTAAAAAGAACTCTTTTCCATCAAGGAGTTCATTTTTGAGATGACAAAACACTAATCAGTAAACTGGAAAAGTACCACGGGCGAAATATTACGGCTTCACGCAACAAATTCAATGAAATAGAAAGACGTAATATTACGTCCATGGCAATCTTCAGAAAGATTAACAGGACGTAATATTACGTCCATGGCACGCAAAGTGTTAAATGAAGTCCACGCGGCACTTGTACGTGATTTCGCTTTGTTATTTTTTAAGGATAACTGATTTGGAGGCTCCGTAGTTGTAGCGCCGGTTCGCTGGAGAAGGATATTCAAAATAACGTTCGCTCACTTCGAGGTTCAAACCACAACTCCTTTATTCTCTCTCTTTTACAACGGGCCCCAAAAGCCCTTCTCCCGTCCAGGGCTTCACGCCCCCACCTCCTCGGTTTTCCCCAAGAGTCCATGTCCTGAGTAGCGGACAGCGCTCCGCTACACTGCCCCCTCCTTTCAAAGGCGTCGCGCCCTCGCGACGGTCAGCATAGCTGGAACCTTCGCTGTCCTCGGATCTCGGAAAGTTGGCGCCTTTATCTCCTTACCTCTGAAACGAAAAGAAAAGAGACCACCCCCCCGGAATTACTCCTTCCTCAGAGCCCGGCTTGAAACCTTTCTGGCTCCCTTGTCACCCGTCTGGGATATCGCATGGTCGGCTCAATAACCGCTTCAGCTGGTGGCTCCTCTCTCGCTGCCGGAGTCGCTTGGCCCTCCTGTGTTGGTGGAATGGAGAAAAACTTCCATCCACCCCCTCCGCGGACGACCGGTTTTTCCCTCGCTGTCTCGGCCTCTCTTGGCCCATCTTTTGTCTCTTCAACTCCGTCCGTATTCTCACATTCCTTTTCCGTGTCTCCTCCCGGTCTTTCCTCCCACCTTTTGAGTCGGTTGAAGTGTACCACTAGGCGGCGGCGAGGATTATCCACCTTCTTCACTCGGTACGTGACCTCGGACAATTTCCGTATGATTTGGAAAGGACCCGTCCAGGGGCGATGGAATTTGCGACACTTCCCTCTTGCCGTAGCGGGATCGTGGAGCCATACCCTTTCCCCTTCCTCAAAGGGTGCACCGTGACAACGGCGGTCGTATTGTTCTTTTTGCCGGAGGTGGGCCGACCCAAGCCTCTGCCGTGCGAGATCATGGGCTTTCTCGAGGCTCTCTCGCAAGCGTCTCACAAAGTCGCCTTCTTTCGCCACCCCCCTCTGCACGTCAGGGATCCCCCACTCTAACTCAATGGGAAGGCGCACTTCTCTGCCAAACATAAGAAAATAAGGTGTAAATCCTGTGCTGCTGTGTTTGGCCGACCGATAGGCTAGCATGACGGAATCCAAATGCTCATCCCATTCGGATTCCATATCCGTCCACTGGCTCAACATAGCTAATAATGTTCTATTGAACCGCTCGACTTGGCCGTCCGACTGTGGGTGGTAGGGTGATGTTCTTGTTTTTACCGCCCCAATCACTTTACACATCTCTTGGAAGAGGCGGGATTCGAATTGGCGTCCTTGATCAGTATGGATTTCCCGTGGCACTCCCCACCTGCACACGAAGCCCTTAACATGATGCGCCACTGTTTCCGCCTCTTGGTTATGCATGGCATACGCTTCGGTCCACTTGGTGAACTCATCAGCGACCACCAATATATATTTATTTCCCAACTTTGTTTGAGGAAGTGGTCCTAAAATGTCCATGGAAATCCTTTCCATCGGTCCTCCCGTCGGGCAATGACCCAGTGGTGCTCGTTGCTGGTGAGGCGGGGATTTCCGACGCGAACAATCTTCACACGTGCGGCACCAAATTTCCACGTCTTTTGTGTATCCGGGCCAATAGTAGCGCTCTCTCACTTTACCTAGAGTTTTCTCATACCCTAAATGGCCTCCGACGGGCGAATCGTGCAAAGCCCGAAGAATTTCGTCCCTAGCCTCAGCAGGCACAATTATCTGGAGACGGAAGGCGTCCCTTCCTTCTTCTTCCCACCTTCGAAAGAGAGCCCCATCCTTAAACACTAGTCTATCCCATTGTGTCCACAAAGCCTTCGCCCTCGGGCAGTCACCCCTCCTCTCTCCCTCGGACGGCCGAATTCCTGCTTCGAGTGCTTCCATTACCCTTCTCAGCACGGGGTCTTTGCTTTGTCTGTCTCTCACGCCTTCACTGGGGGCCTCTAAGACGGCGTCGATTTCCGCTGAAATCAGCTCCCCCTCTCCCCGAGCGCACTGTTTACAAACAGACCGGGATAAACCGTCGGCATTTCCATGTTTGTTTCCCGGCCGATGCACCACTAAAAAGTCATACTCCGACAATTGCTCAAGCCAGCGAGCAACTTGTCCTTCCGGTTCTCGAAACGATCTCAACCACTGTAGGGAATTATGATCGGTGCGCACCACAAACCGTTTGCCTAATAAATATTGGCGAAAATGGCGGGTAGAATTTACTACCGCCAAAAGTTCACGCCTCGTCACACAATATTGTTTTTCGGCACGTGAGAGCGTCCGACTGTAATAGGCCACAACCCTTTCCTCGCCTTCCTGTCTCTGGCTGAGTACGGCCCCGATACCCATCCCGCTAGCGTCACAGTCGAGCGTAAAGTCGCAGTCCAACCGCGGGAAGGCCAAAATCGGTGAACACGTTAGCTTTCGCTTAAGAGTCTGAAAGGCGTCTTCACATTCTGCACTCCATTTAAATAAGGCATGCTTCTCGGTCAACCTGTGTAGGGGGCAGGCTATCTGTGAAAAGTCTCTAATAAACCGCCTGTAGTAAGATACAGTTCCTAGGAACGCCCTAAGCTCCACAAGGGATGCTGGAGATCGCCATTCTGTGATCGCGGCAATTTTATTAGGATCCGTCGCGACACCATTTTTGGAGACTATATGGCCTAAAAATTTCACAGATGGTTTCATGATTTGGCACTTCTCAGGCTTAATTTTCAGTCCCGCCTTCCTTAGGCGTATCAACACATCTGTTAGCCTTTCTACGTGCTCCCTAAAATCCCTTCCAAAAATTATGACGTCATCCAAGTACACCAAACAAGACCTCCACTGTGCACCCGCGAGCACTAGGTCCATTAGTCTTTGGAATGTACTGGGTCCGTTGCACAATCCGAAAGGCAGCACTTTAAACTGATATAGACCGTCACCAGTGGTAAAGGCTGTCTTTTCTCGATCAACTTCCGCGACCTCGCACTGCCAGTATCCTGACGCCATATCTATTGTGGAGAAAGCTGTTGCGCCGGCGAGCGAATCGAGAATGTCGTCCATGCGGGGGAGGGGATAAGCATCTTTGTGAGTCACGGAATTCAGACGCCTATAATCAACACAAAATCGCGTCGATCCGTCTTTCTTTGTCACAAGAACGATCGGTGAACTCCAAGGAGATGATGATTCTTCGATTATATCGTCCCTCATCATTTCCTCTACGATTCGTCGCACTTCTCCGCGTCTGTGGATTGGCAATCTCCTGGGAGGTTGCCGAATCGGGGACACATCCCTAGTCTCTATTGTGTGCTTAAGAATGTTTGTACGCCCTAAGTCGTAGGGTCCTCGAGAGCACACATCTGAAAACTCATTCAACACTGTTTTGAGTTCCTCTATTTCCGCTTCACTAATATCGGCACAGTTTAAGTCAAAGAGGGAAGATGCTGGGGGGAGATGCGCGTTCTCCAGACTAAAAACGGGCTTTTGACATGTTTCCACTTGTTCTCCACAACACTCGTGCAATACGCCCACTTTCGTGTCTTTGTATAGAGTCACTGTCTCTCCCAAGGGATTCAGGAAAAGCATATTCACCGTATCCTTCACGTTATGCAAAATCCGCGCACCGAAAACGCCATAACGCTCTAAAAGTTTTGGGTTTGGCTCGATTATCCCCACTTTTTCTTTGAACCCCGGGTCCGAGCTCACCAAACACTCCACTACCACTTCGTGGTGAGGAGGAAGAACAACGTTCTCCTTCAACGTCACTGCGCAGCCCCACTCGCACTTTCCCTCACTTGAGAGAAAAGGCACCGCTTTTCCGCGGAGAAGAATGCAATTCCGGGAAAAAGCCACGTCACACTGATGTGCTCGCAGAAAATCGGCACCCAGGAGGCATCCCTTCGATAGGCGCGGGGCGATGAGCACATCATGAGAGAACTCTTCCCCTCCGATCTGAAGTATCACTTCACCCTTCCCAAGCACCCGTAATGGCTCCCCATTCGCCGTTATTAGTGTCACATTGTCTGTTATGATTTTCCCTGAGTTTTCGGTGCGGCTCCATATTTCTTCCGATATCAGTGACACTGCCGCTCCCGTGTCTATTAGTATCTCGACGGGGATCCCCGAAACGGATCCGCGCACCAGGGGCACTGACTCGGACAAAATTGTCCAAATTTCCTTTACTCCGCGTCCTCCGACGCCCTCGAGCGGTGAAGTAGTGTCTCGGTTTCCTTTTCCGTCTGCGGCCGAGAAGGTTACCGTCTCCTCGGCCTCCCATCGTTTCCCGAGAAGGAAAGCCGTGGGCATTCGGCCCTCAGATGGCCCTCCTCGCCGCACATCCAACAGCGCGGCCGATCTCTGCGCCTCACACTGGAATTAGGGCGCCGCCTCTCCGGAGCGGGAGCGGGGTCGTGGTCCTCACCACTCGACATAACCATCCCTCGTAGAAATTGCAACACCTCTCTCATTGTCTCTGAGTTCTGTGTCAACGCGGCCTCCACTCTGTCCTCGCGACCACACCCTCGACTCCCCACACCGATATCCTGTGACCTGACGAGCGTCGCCGGCGCCAACGCATTCACTCCCCTGGTGGATGACTCGGCGAAATGGATTGCCTCCATCTCGATTGCAACGCCGATTGCTTCCTCGAGGCTAGCAGGTCTCGCCTGCTTCACCCACACCCGAATGTTCCCGTCGAGCCCATCGAGGAAGCGGTCGCGCACTACGGCCTTTCTCGCATCCTCGGGCCAGGAAGGGTATGCGCGCCGAGCAAGGCGCCCGAGGTCCGTGGCAAAGGCGGCGATGTCTTCTCCGGGGTTGCGCGCCCTTTGGACGAATCGCGCCTTCTCCTTCTCGCTCGCTTCCCTTGGGTTGAAGCGCCGCCCCAACGCCTCCCGCGCCTTTTCATAGCTCCCTCTGTTTTCCTCCGGCAGATCACGAAACGCCGAGAGAGCGTTTCCTGTGAGGCAGAGTCTCAGGTAGAGCGTCTTCTGCTCCTCAGGCCATTTATTTATTTCCGCCACTGTCTCAAATTGGAAGACCCAGTCTTCCCACTCCTCCGCACCACTAAACTTCTCCGGCATCACCATACCCGCCATGGCTGCCGCCGCCGAACCGCACGCAAAATCTCAGGATCGAGAACACAATCCTACCGACTGCGCCAATGTAGCGCCGGTTCGCTGGAGAAGGATATTCAAAATAACGTTCGCTCACTTCGAGGTTCAAACCACAACTCCTTTATTCTCTCTCTTTTACAACGGGCCCCAAAAGCCCTTCTCCCGTCCAGGGCTTCACGCCCCCACCTCCTCGGTTTTCCCCAAGAGTCCATGTCCTGAGTAGCGGACAGCGCTCCGCTACAGTAGTGAAAGGAAGTTTTGCGTATCTAATTATACCTTTTTGCTTGCTTACAGAAAAAGAACTTTTCATGTAACCACTTTAGTACAGAGTGGTAATTAAACAGTCAACGCATTTTCATGATTAAATGGTTCACTGATTCAAGCAATAAAGAAATTTAAAAAATTTCAGTAACATATCTTATTAAGAATCCTTAAGAAGGATCTCGCATTTCCCAATTACATTTAACCCATGGATATGTAGAAGTAATTTTATAGGCATATTTCCCTCCTCTTTCATTTGTCCTATTTTTCGATTTCGCTCGAACCTTGTTTGCCAAATTTCGATAGAGTTTTATTTACAACTATTATATCTAAAATTTCCTTGATGATTTCTATATTCAAGTGATATTTTAATCATCTTTCTGGTGTATTTATAGGACCCAATACTTTTTTGGCCAAGTCTTGTCGGTGGAATTTCAGGGATGGATACTGAAGCCGGAGTAAGGTTAACCAATAAAAATAATACAACGATTAAGGTAAGTTTTTCTTTATATTTGAACATTTTTTCACACCAAATCAGATCCAGATCTTTCGTACTGTAACAAATGTTGATAACGATTTACTTTATACACTGTAAAAAATTCATGATACGAACGTTGTTAGCGAGTAATCCATCACCAATAGAAACGGTTCGAAAATGAGATATGCCTCCTCTGAACTCGCAAGTACCAAGAAATAATTATATAAGCACATTGACTTCATTTTTTTCACCGTTTGATTTCCCTCGCTACTTGACCATGCTTTCTCCTCGTATGACTTCGAACGCGGGTCAGCGTATGTAAGCAACATCCCCAGTAGATTTGTTGATTTCGGAAGACGATGGTCAGTAAGTTCGGGGGAGTGTGTCTGTTGATTGTGAGGTTTCCGAACGGGGTGCGGGAAAGAAAATTCGAGTTATGGGGTCAGCTGGGACATTTAGGGTCGGGAGTACGGGAAAGATAGAGCTCTAGTATTAAACTATGTCTCGGGATTCCGCGTGGGTAGGATTGTCTAAGAGCGCCGACGTTTCCGGTACCGACAAGTGGTATGGTATGGTATTTGGAGGAGGCGACCGACAACTCAGGTCATTTGCGCCATGAGGGAGGGTATGGAAGTAAGGGTGGAGAGAAACCCGGCGTCGGCATTAGCCTGCTCTTAACGAAAGGCGCCAAGGGGACCACGGCTTAACCTCCCATCTGACGGACGGAGTATCGCGCTTGAAATGTCCTCCGCACAACATTCAAGCAGGGATCGGGCAGTCTCTGAAAATTCTCTGCCACTGCCGGGATTTGAACCCGAGCCCGCCGGGTGGGAAGCCAACACTAGCCACCACACCAACCCGATCCCCACCGATTCGTTACCCATTCTCACGGCTATGCCGGCGCTCTTAAGGCCCCTATACACGGTGAATGATCATGCAAATGATCATGCTGAAAGATCAAGCGAATGAAATCATTCGCCGTGTATAACGGAAAAATTCGCGAAGGAACCGTCATGCGCATGATAAGTAATTCAGTGAAAATTAGAACATGTTCTATTTTGCTCGCATGACCCTGTGAATGATCTCGTGATCATTCAGCATGATCATTCGCATGATCATTAACCGTGTATAGCGGCCTTCAGAAAATCTTACCTACGCGGAATCCCGAGAAAAGTTTAAATATTCTGTTCGCCGGGAAAGTTTAAAATCTTATATAGAGAGCCCTAGGATTGAGAGTCAAGGGAAATGGGGAGAGAGGCGAGGAAGACAGGTCGTTAGAAGTCGCGAGGGTGTTTTTTTAAGAACGAGTGACGTTGCGAGGGTGGAACGCCAGGGATGAAAGAAGGGATTTTAGCGATCTGACCTTGGTCCGAGGGATGATGATTCCAACGGAAGGAACTAACAAGGGGAGAGAATGCCAGTTAAAAGCGGTGGGAAGATGTGGAGGCGGAGAATTAGGATATCTGATGCAAGTTTTCGCGTCGTTCACAATCGTAGTAGGGAAGGTTGACGACGAGGTACTCCATGTCAATCTTATATTGACATGGAGTACCTCGTCGTCTTGTCTGATCAGCACTCCTGGGCTCCTAAAAAAGATGTTTTCCATCGGGTTTATTCATTCGAGGGACTTATTCCGAAGTTAGCCATGTCTTGCGAACGCCAAAGATCATACAAATAAAATAAGAGAGATACTGTAGAACAGACAGATCCAGAATGTCTTTTTTTCCACGATCAATAAGAGATTAAAACGCCAGCGTAAGAACTCACAAATAGATTAGATGACATGTAGTATAACTTACAAACTTATGTATACCTTAACGCATGTTTCTGAATTTTATCATTATTTCTAACAGTACATGGTTATATACCTAATTTGTTGGTATGCGTTATGTTTTTTGGACCGTGTGGTGTGCATGTTGGAGTCCAATTGGATTCTGTATGCTGGTATTTGATCACCCCCTGTCAAACATCCTAGAGGTAGCTCGAAGGGTATTATGTAGATGCAGATTCACTTGTAGCGCTTCTGTTTTGAGGCCGATGATTCCTCCATACCTAACTGTTAATGAACTCCTTTTTTTTTAAATCGTAGGAATTGTAGAAATAAAAATCCTTTTTTGAATGTTGAGTTAAAATCTGGCGTTGAGTTGAATAGTTGGTTAAATACGAAGAGGCTGTAGTAACTATTTCAATTATTCCCTAGTTTCATCATTTATTGCGTGTTCCTCATTTCTCACTGATATCTTGATTCAAAACGATCAAAACTTATCCCACTTCGGAGCGCCAGCTTACTGTATCCCTTGGTGTTTGCTAATTGGAGCTTTCAGGTAGCGCAGCGACCGGATCATTTCGGAATCAGCAGTCGGGAGTGCTTCGAAGCGTATCAATGGCAACTGATTGGTACGAAAATCAGTGCGTGGCATGTTTCCGGCGCAGTTGCTGGACTTCAATGGTTCGGATGTAGATTTCCCGGAAGGATACAATTTCATTTCGGAGCGTGGGTATATATGCGTGGGGTAATAGCTTTCGTAAAGTCCTTATCGTTTGGAAACATGCATTTTCCAAGAATATTTCATGGTTATAAGAAGATAGTTTCGCCCAATATGCGAAAAAATCTATCAATGAGCCCAAGGAAATAGTAGCTTTTAAAGGTGAGGGAATAAGGCAATTTCCTTCATCCACTTTCCTGCCATTTTTACAGGGAAAATTGTGTGACCGTTTACTAAGACGCGAAAACGCTATTCATTAAAGGAATGTGGTAATTGGAAGGAAAAGATACGTTACGTAGAGGAAAAAGGGTCTTCGATTTTCAGTCATTTTATCATACTTTTAAATCAATAAATGCGAATGTTGTCGCCCATTTCTCATGAATTGGTGACGTCATTGAATTTTTTTTCATAAACTCAATCTTAGAGATCCAATCCTTAATTGATGATTGAAATGCATAAATAGACTGTCATCCAGAGGCATGTACCTTGAAAATGGCATTATGGTCTGTTGAAATAAATAAGTGTGGATATAGAGTAGTACTTTCATTATGTTAAACATTTAAATATTGTTTATTTTTTGGCAACTCAGAAGTAAAGCCCGTGCGACACTTCCCAATTTATTGGCCAATCCATTGGATATTGGATTGTGGTCCAACTGACACACACCAGTTCGTAGTCCAACATCCTTTTCACAATATTGGACACTATTTCTCGCCCAATTTGGAATTTTCTCGCGGCCAATCTCCTATCAGAAAACAGTTTTTTTGACTCCTAGTGGCCAAAACAAGAAGCTCTTTGCAAAATATCCGGTTTGGATGCGAAATATTGGTTTTGTTCCGAAAATTCGCTTGAAGTTTCTAATATGTGGAAGAAATAAGTTGTTTCACTATTGATTGAAGCATACAAATCTTATACGAATACTTATGCAAAGTAAAATCATTGAAATACGATGGCGTTCTCTAGCGGGACATTAGAACACTATTTCGGCCAACATTGGTATAAATACGATATAATGGGTGCTTTCCAATCACCTTGCGCAGACTAGCTCACATCGCAACAGATTGAAACACACTAGCGCACACTGAAACAGACGATTGGAACGCATCTGCGCTGGTGTGTGGACCGATCGGCGGCAAAAGTTTAATGTTCAAATGACCGGTAGCTTTTGAACTGACCTTCGCCACATTATTATTGAAGAAGGATGATAAATGTTCGTATATTTCATTTTGTATTTAGTTAAAGCACTATTAAGTATTAATTGAAAGAAAATAATGGAACTAGTGATGGGTCGATCATGAACGATTCGATCAAAAAGATTGAATCACTAGGTGAATCAAATGACTCATGATTCATTTCGTTAAACAAGTCGATCATCAATCATCAATCACTCCGACTTCCGGTTTCATATCAATCATCTCGGTTTCCGGTTTGATTCAAAATTTGGAACGACCGATGCTTAATCTCTTTTCGTCAGGGCAGAAATAGTTGTGATAAAATTAAATAATATGTTATGAAGAACTGAATACTTGTGTAATCTTTTTCTTAAATGTTTTCCAGCAGTTATCAGTATTAATAACACCAATACACGTAAAAGGAAAATATTAAGATGACTCCTGTAGGAGAACGTTAGGAAGTAGAAGTTAAAGCTGGTTATATTTTATTGTGCCGTTCATAAAATTATCCTGCAGATCAGATTCATGCATAGTGTGTGGTGTATTTTGTGTTATATTTTGATCAACTATAGTTAGAAATTATTTTATTAGTGTTAAGAAACTGTGGCAGTTTCGCCTTCCCAAATATTTTCATGACACTGCTTCCTTCATTTTTGCAATCTAATTTACTCATCTAGGAATTCACAATTAAAATAGTATATGAAATGATAATATGGATAGCAATCAGCGTTACCAATGCTCTTCGCAGATGAGGCAGTATTTATTCGATTATTCAAAGTGATTTATTACATCCATTGCTTGAGTCTTTTCGATCTTGATTCCTTTTGAGTCTTTTCGATCATGATTCCTTTTGAGTCTTTTCAATCATGACTCCTTTGAGTCTTTTCGATCATAGTGATTGAATCTTGATTTGAGTCTTTTCGATCATAGTGATTGAATCAATTGATTGAATCACTTATGTGACTCGAGTCAAAATGATTGAATCACTAAAATGATCGACTTTGCCCATCACTAAATGGAACCATCGCTACTTATAATAATTACCTCTCCCGAACTGCTACAGTGCCGGCAGTTATACCATGGAAGAAGAACATGGTTATACCAGTTATACTTCATTTCGCATTTCTAGATTGAGATACATGTACAACTTACATCCATATCACGCAGGAAAAGCCGTAAAAAGTGTTAACACCGCATCATAAATCTGCCGATTCTATAGTGATTTTGCGGTACTGAATTTCAGTTAATGGAATGCAATTAATGCCACATGAACGTTAAAGGATATTTGGTATATAATACGCCCGCTATCCATGTAAGCTAATGAAATAAATCTGCTTAGAATCTAAGCATTATAACATTTTAGTTAAATAGCTTACATTCTCCATTTCTAATTTTTTTGATAAGGACAATTACTCTAGAAAATCTACTAGCCTCCTCTTGCTATCGATCTTTGCTCATGCGTTATATCAATCATTACGTTTGACGAAGATAATATTATATTTCCCAAATTACGACCTTAATTAAACTTATGTAAGACATATATAGATGAAATTATTGTTTATTATTCTCAAATGATCATCATACGTATCTTTGAGATGGTGGAATTCATGCATTCATTTTCCGTCACCAATATATTTTCCCGCCATCACAAGTTTTGTCTGCTAGCGCAGACGAACGACGGTGCTGGGTGTGTTCCCATCTGTTTAGCGCAGATGACGTCACAGCTGCGATTGGAACACGCTCTGAGCTAAACAGTTTAAAACAGATCAGCGCAGATACGCGATTGGAAAGCACCCAATATTTCTTGGAGTTTAGGTCAATTTTAAAACAAGTTTCAGCCAACGTTTCGATTTATTTTTAAATCATCATCAGGGCTATGTAAGAAAAAAGTATGAACAGTATAAAATACAAAGATTAAAACGATATACAATATTTATACATAAAAAAGGTACAATCGGGTTTTTTATACAATAATATAATTTTTTTTAATATATATATTTATTGATGTTTTGTTGCTAAGGTATTACCACACCTAAGTTACCATTAATTTTGATGTAAATAAATTAATTTAATTTTGATTTTGATTTATGTTTTTTTTTTTTTATTTTTAATAATTTAATTTTGATTTTGGTGTAAATATTGTTACGTGTCATACGGTACGTAACGCCCAATATTTTAAACAATATTGCACACCGATTTATTGGCCAATTAATTGGAAAATGTCATTCGGGCTCAAGATACATAAGGTTCATAGTAGGTGGCGGGGAGCGTTATGTGAGAGGTTGCTTTCCTTTTCCCGCTTGCGACAGCGTGTGAATAAGGGGCGAGTAAGGGCCCGCCCTGTTATCGGGAACAGACACACTCTCCCTTCAGGCGATGATCCTCGATCGGGGTTAACGAAGGGGGTGGTTCCCCTCCCCGCAAGGCGGCTGGCCTCGGGGAATCTATTAGCAAGGCCGTCCAAGCGGAAGAAAGAATGTTTCTGGCCGCAACCCCCTTCAGCAGACAGGACGCCCCCTTCCGTGCAAGGGTTTGACGGGGTCTGCGGTGTAAGGAGTCCATCGGCCGGCAGAGTTCCCACCGACGACAATGACCTCGTGGGCTTTTTAAAGCGGCAAGAAAGTTTCCTATATAATGTTGTGCTTTGTGCAAAGCTTCGTAAGATATCCAAGGTTAAAAGGTAAAATAATATGCTGGTGATGCTAAGAAGTTAGTATTGCAGAAATTCAATGCAGTTTTGCATGTAGTATTATGGAACATGATGTGAAATATCGTACAAATCCCTTAAAAAACGCATATTTTTTCCATGGAATATGTACTATATTATGTGCAAAATACAATTTAAAAAGATTCCAAGAAAAATCAAGTCAAAGTTTATTGGATGAAGATTTACCGGTAAGCGCGACATATATCACGGGCTATTATGTTGAAACAGTGTTAAATAATGTTCTAAAGAAAATTTTGATATCAGAGCTGGTAGAAGGATGGACAAACGAGGGAGAGGAAGGAGGAGAATAGACTTTTCAGACAGAATGAAAGGGAGTGGGCCTTCCAGTGAATTGATGAGGCAAGTACATGAAGGAAGGGGAGGCCGCCAGAATGCTTCTGAAATACTCCATGGAAACCTACTTTAATCGGTAGAATATTTTTACAATAATCATAAAAAAAATTCACTATGCATCTTATATTTCTCTCACTTATTCATTCCAAAGGTTCAACTCGAACAGCTCAACCCGAACCAAGCCGCTAGTGAGTGATCTCAAGTTTCCAGAACAGTGGGGCCAGCTTATTTTTCGAAAAAACTTTTGTACTACAAAAATTCGTTTATTTGCAAAATAAAAAGCGCTCATCGAGGGTTTTGTTCTACTCGACACCAATATTTGAACCAGGTCAGGATCATAGTTCAACTCTCTACTTATTTCGTGAACATCGGCACTTACAATAGAGGTGATCAGTCGCTTGAAAACCCTCATGCAAGCAAGCAAGCAAGCATGCAAGTGGCGAAACAGATCGTGGTCACTACTAATCTGTGTGGGAGCGCAGAAGTAATTTTCATTCTCAAACATTGCTCTCCTGACTGTTAAAGTATCACTAACGCCGTGGAAATGATTTGCGAGGACATGATCATGGATCTATTGGCGAGTTAAACTGGCGTATTGCTTTACATGCCAAGCGCTTACAGGAGAGACTATTGAAAGTAAATTTATTCCGTACAAAGGCGTCGGAATAGGACTGCGCGATCGACGATATTAGTTGCCTATAATGTCTCGTGTAGTGAAAGTCAAATGAGTTTTCCGGAATTACGCCTTGTTATTCTTGGGATGGTCGTGAAAATTTGTTCCGCTGCACGTAATTGGCTCTCGCCTTGAAGGCTGTTTTAGATAAATCTCGCGTATTAGCGCATAGTTCGCTGGGAAAGACGGCAAGAAATCGACAATTTCTTGCGTGACCTCTCCCCGAGGGAGAATTTCCCATTAGTTTTCCCCGGCGTGTTTGCGCCGTTATTAGCCATTTTTCATGCTGCAGCTTACTACTTCCAGCAATCATTAAAAGAGTAGTTTTTTTATCCGCTAAGTTCCCGCGAGCCCCTTTATCATCGTTGCGTTTGATTCGTGGAACTTGTAATCACGGTGGACCGTTATTTATGCGTTTTTTTTAAATTCAGAGTCGCTATTTTAATAATTGCCGTTGCCAAGGAAGTAATCGGTTGGATCTCCTCATTAACTACAGTGCTACCGTGTGGTTCTAGCTTCTGTGTGTGATGAAGGCGTAAAATACGTGTAATTTCATCAGGCCCGAGGGAATAATCTTTTCCCTCAAGTCTTACTTAGCTCGGTATCCTCTCAAAGTTTCTTGTTAAAAGAGATTTTTTTAAAGTAAAGCTTTGCTTCAAACATTTACCGATTTGGTTACCAATTCTTCATAAGCTCGGCCGTGATATAATAATGTGAAAAATAAAAAGATCACTAATTGGAACTGTTTCTGAATCCGTCGCCTATTCTTGAGGGACCAGTGCGCATAATTCGATGGCCCTGACCTTTCCCAGAATAAGTTGATGACGTCACTTTCCGGCCGAATGACGTTTTAGTTACTCCTCAGCCTTGCGCTTGGGACTCGCGAGGCTCGTTGTTGTGTTTACTAGTGCGTAGACTCTCCAAATTAGAAGAGACCGATTCCCTTATGGTATTGCAAAGTATTTTATGGAAATTAGGAAATTAAGGCCAAGAGCTGGTCGCATAAGGATTGGCCGTTTGAAAAAAATGTCTGCTGAAAAGAGTTGAAATTTTCTGTGCTTAGGGAGCGTTCAGTTACGTAAACACACTTTGATTCATCTTCGACCCCTTCGCTCGTAATAAGTCATACAAAGTGTTTTCCAAAAATTCTCCCACTTTCTCTAGTAAGATTTTTCGATATTTTAAGTATGCTTCATATTAAAAAAAAACTAAAAATATATACTACTCGGTGGCGGTGGGATAAAGTCATTACCTGACATACAAGAGGTCGGAAGTTCGAGTTCCGATTGGGTGGGTTGCCCCTACCCAGGGTATGGATGTTCGTGCAAGTTTAATTGTTGAGTTAACAACCCCGATGTAAAAGGTGCTGTTTCCGGTGGTATAGGAATAAATAAATATACTCTGTCACACGAAACCAATGTTATTATCCTTACTCCCACTTCCCAACAAAAATATTTAAACATCTTATTACCTCCGTCCTCCCCTAAATGTTATTAGGTAATCCGTGAAAGTCTCCTGGTACGGGAAATAAGTTTGTTTGCAGCGAAAAAAGGCAGCTAGAGGAGTTGGTCGCTGTAGATATTTGCTCATTTGGCTTGATTTCAGGGGGGAAATTATCTTCTAAATAGCTAAGTAAGCCGAGAGGAAAAAAATCGCCAAAATGGTGATGAGAACTTATGTTCTTAAAGACAAGAGTCGATAACCATACACTCTTATCTTTATCGTCAATAAATGTTCCTTTCGAAAAAAACCGCCATTATGAAGAATGTCAAGTGTAAATACTTGCGCTCTTACCCGGCCCTCGTAGACGTAAGAAACGACTCTAATAAACATAAGCGCCGAACCCGGATGAGAAAAAAATTCAGTGATGTCCCCATCGGCATAATCAGGTTCGAACTCAATTACAGCCTTGCCAAGAAGAGCATCCCTACAACGCAAACAGAGCATTATTTATTATTTGCCTTCCCATTCCAAGCGTAATGAGCTTGTTGGAAACCCAATGGATTTTACGAGTATTCATGTACAAATGGAATCTTGTAGTTAAAAAAATAATGTTTTGAAGTAGCCGGTAACGAGAAGGCTTATTTTCCCAGAGTTCGCTTTCATGAATGGTTAGTTCTTCAGAGTATACGAAACTCCCACTTATCGGTCTTTTTGGTCTCGAATCACGTATTTTATATTAGATAAATCGATTTCTTGGCCTCGATAGTCTTGCAGTATAGGTCAGGGAAATGAAATGCAAGTGTTTGTCGACGTTCCGATATTTTCTTATGTCTTCATCAATAGGGTAGTTTCCTTCATCAAAGAAAACGAAAGTCATTGATTGCGATTCGTTACCCAGTACTGTATTACCATAACTGTATTCATAATATACAAATTATTTCGTTTTAGAAATACCGGTTTAGACGAATGGCTATGGTCCATTTTTATCCTCATTTGAAAAGGGCCAGATTGGCGCCCATGCGATACCACTCCACGTGACGTCACAGGGACCTAGTTTCTATACGAGAAGATAGGAGTTATAAGTCGTCTGAAGTTACCAATGCATGCATGAGGCGCAGAGCTCAGGGAAACATGTCTTAATAATCACTTATTAAAACTGGCTAAGGTCGGAAAGTTTTCTTCATTTGATAAGGTATTAATAATCCTTATTTAAGCCATGCGCTACAAGCCAGCAGGGTACTCAGCTACCCGCTAGCAGCCTGCGTCGTATCAGCGCTCAACTCGCCTCAAGGTCACCTCACAAGGCGGCAGCGGGAACCAGAAATATGTCACACGGAGAGATTTCCCGACATTCATACTTAAGCGTCGCGTTTTCGCGCGCTTGAAAATTTTCACTTTTCATTTAATCGCGAAAAATAGATATCGTCATTTAAAAATCTAAAAGCGTGAAATACGTACTCCAGATGTAATAATCTTTCGATTTAGGCAATAAAAAATAATAGGAAACCACCCTATTATGAATAATTGTTAACATAAATCAACACGTGAAATCATGAACGATTCTTACAGCTTTTTTTGCAATAGCAAAATAAAAAATATAAAAATAATTCTAATTCACATAAATTAAAAAGAAAAGCAAGAATTTTGTCAGTTTTATTTGCACTTTGTTAACCGATTGTAACCACGATTTTTAATAGCTTAGTTACAATCGGATTATACTTTTGTATTGAAAACATTGTAAAAATTTCTCATGCTGACATGTACTTATTTATTTTAACTATTATTAATAGCTATGAGGAAGATGTGATATAAAATCGAAGCCTTGGAAGATCTTTTTGCATTTCATTTCCCTGACCTATACTTCAAGACTATATTAATTACTATTGTATATTAAAATTGCAACATCATTTTTTAAATAACCACCTTTATTTTTAAGACACGCCTTTAGCTCATTCTGACAGATTTCCAGCTGAAATTAGAGAGTTTAAACGCTCATGTACTCGTAAGAAAAAAGACTTCGAGGAAGGCAAAAGAAAAACCTGACGTCCACTCGCCACCACCCAATTTAAACCTTCAATAAAATAAAAATTTAATGGATGATTCCGAATCAGCAAAATACCATATCTATCTGTAACCGTCATTCCATCTAAAGCCCAACGTTGCGTTAAAATATGAGTCTCGGATTTCGGGCGTTCCTCCGCGTTGAGTTGTCGACATAAGTGACGACAGTTTCTCCAGCAATCCTGCTGGCATCTTCAGGTCAGAAGTCAGACAGGCTGGAGGAACTGTCGTCACCTATGGACAACTCAACGCGGAGAACGCCTGAGAGCCGAGACTCATATGGAAAAACGCCGCGGAAACCTTAGTTTTAATGTTGCGTAGAAATCACTGTTAGTGGTCGTGCATTATTATTGGCTGAAAGACGGTATTATTTTTGTTTTCATCGACGGATAATGGGGCTTGCAGAGTGATGGAAAAAGGGACGGGATTCCCATCCCTTGATCCATCGTGGAAAATGATCGCGTGAAGAGGTCATTTTTCCGCCATCATTTGAGCTATCGTTGGAGCTGTCGCTCGAAAGGGACGGGGAAAAATAGTGCCAGAATCAGACTCATAGTCATTAGACAATAGACAGAGACGTCACGGGTTAGATACGAGTTGATCTCACCATGGTGGGTGTATTTGACCCACCCTATACAAAACAGGAGGGATCAGTCGCGTAGCCACGGGGGGTTTCCGATATAACTACCCCCCTTTTTACTCCATCCATGTACACTTTTAAGTACTTTATTTTAATAAATACTCGTACAAAAGTACTGATTTTGGGTCCTAAAAATTACGTTTTCAGCATCCCAAAAAAAGGGGGTCCAAAAAGCCCAAAATATTTGGACCCCCTTTGCCATTGCGTGTTTTTCATACACCCCGAAAGGGCCCCGAAATCTCCGGTGAACCCCCATTCCAAAATCCTAGCAACACCACCGGGAGGGACTGATTATTCGTTATTTCGCGAGTAAAGTAAAGATGCAATTATAATTAATAATTATTAACCTTTCTCCCTCTTCTTCGATAAAGTTTGTAATTACACCTATTAATTGAATCCAATTGCTTAATAAGTCTTGAATATAAATAAAATTGAGTCTATGATCTGGTTCCGTTGGGATAAAAACTATGCTTTAGTGGGAATCAGCACCCATCCTCCGCATACATAATAAAGCTTACTACACCTCCCTCATATTTCAAGGTATCAGAGCGATTTTTGGGATTTAAATTCATCGGGTAAATGTGCTATCTATATTTTTTTTGCCACTCCGGGTATTAGAACAACATTTCGACCTGCGTTGAAGCCTTGTAGGGAAAGCGTTAGGTTTCTCATCACAGCGTGCTCAATTCATCTCTTGTGTGAAGCCTTCGGATACACCCAAAATAATAACCAGGTAGAGCTAGGTGGTCGAGAAGAAGAAACTGCACCATTCACTCGCCTGTGAATTAGTCTAGGGTAAACTCTACTCTCACCTATCTAAATAAACCTTCGGGTTGAAAAGATGAGTAAACGAGTTCAGTACATCGAATTGGCAGCCTAGGAAGTGCGACTCAGCAGAGACAAAAAAACTTCCTATTCACACGCTTGTGAATTAGTCTAGGGTGGACTCTACCCCAACCTATCTAATCAAGCGAAACTTTGTTTTGAAACGATGAGTGGGCGAATCAGTGTATCTAAGTGGTAGCCCAGAAAGTGCGAGCTAGCCTAGACGAAGAAACTACCCAATTCACACGCCTGTGAATTAGTCCAGAGTCACCTCTACCCTCACCTATTTAAATAAACCTTAGGCCTAAAACGATGACTGGGAGAGTGCAGTATAAGACAGAAGTGGCAGCCCAGAAAGAGCCAGACGAAGAAACAGCCCTATTCACACGCCTGTGAAATAGTCTAGTTTGAACTCTACCCTCAGCTATCTAAATAAACCTCAGGGTTGAAACGATGAGTGAGCTAGTGCAGTAGGTATATCGAAGTGGTGAACCCCTGGTGGTGAGACGGAATAGGAAATGGTCGACTGGCCGCGGTCAGTGAGGGTAGGCCCAGCCCGTCTCCTCCCAATTTGAGTTGTCGGAATTTATAACGAGAGGCGTGGAGATCGAAGGGTTCATGAACATGGGCTGTCTCGCGGATCGTCGGTGGGGGAATGCGGAGACATCCTCTCCCCAACCAGACTCCCTCAATTTGACAGAACGAACTGTGGAGGAAGGGACGCCTCTGAGCGTGGAAGGCGTGGTTGAAAACGTGGGGAAAAGGGGAAGAGGATGACTGTAAAGGACCAGCTTAAGGGTGGTTTGGCGATATTTGGTGGAACTGTGTAAGGGGAAACATGATCATAGATACACTTATATTGTATATCTATGATAAAAAAAAACTAGAAATGGTTATTTCTACACTTAACATATAACTCCACTACCGACAATTCGACATTTAGACATCCCATGTCATTTGTCATTAAGGTAACCTTTAACCATGGTTTGTAGAGGAGTTTTGTTTTATTTAAGTGTGGAAACAGCAATTTATATTTTCTATCCTGGATACATCGCATTTCCACCAAGTAAAGCCTGGAACAATTTTGTGCGACATAAATAGTATATTTTCCTAAGATCTTTTAATAGTCTGACCCAGTTTTCGATACTGTTCACAATGTCATTCTCAAAAGTCAAATGTCTTTTGAGAATCACAGAGTGTAAATTGTCGAAACCTGGGTCAGACCACAAAAAATTTGTGGTACATACTATATTTATGAACTTATGTATGCGGAAGTTTTGAGATTTTATCCTAATATCTCGATGATCGTGGTATCACTCTATTATCATCCTACGATCAATAAAAGCAAACGAGAAGAAAAGGACGATGAAATAAATGAGCTCATAGAAATCGAGATGGCCAAGATGGTATTTTGTAAATACAAAGTAGAATGCTTTGCTGTTTGGAATTACTTTTCTCGTCTTGGAGGAGATAGTTAGCTGACATAATGCAGCCGTAATAGATTGCCTAGATAGAAAGCCACATTTACTAGAGTTGGAATATGAGTTAGTATATTGCAAACTGGTGGTGCTTTCATTATTTCCTGGTTTGATTTCATTTTTGTTATTTGAAAATAATCACGTTTGATTTTACGCAAAATTATCCACTTATTTCGCATTATGGGCTATCATAAGTAATCACAAAGCACATGCTCTTCCAAATGCGATGAATTTTTATTTTATGCATTGAACAGAAACATTATTGAAAGAAAAATTAGAGCTTGTTATCTCACGTGTATCTCGCTTTAAATTAGTGTAGTAATGAATGGTGGGTTAATAGAAAACATTTGATTCTGGTTATCCAATTTATGTGTAGCCATCGTATTAATAAACCTTTTATCTTGCTTTTTGGTGTATTGTTGTAACGAGGCATAATCCCGTTTTGAGAGGCCCGGTGATAATTAAAGCGGTATACCCTGAGAAATATATTCACCACTCCATAACAATTCTGTTAGCTCTGAATAAACGCTTTTAAACTTCGGAAGGGAGTTGAATAGCCTTTTATCTGCCGAACAAGCTTCACCGCGCAAGGTTTTTTTTTACCATGGCCAATCAATAAAAAAGGCCAATGCTGAAAGCATTCATTCCTTTTGCGCGTAAAAAATTCTTTTCTCCGAGGTTTTTTATCTCCTCAAGGAGGTGCTGATTTTATTCGGTTATTCTTTCCTCAGCTCACTGGCGTTCCAGTTGGATTGGGGCTCCAATAAACTCGCTTCCTGCGTCATTCTCCCTCCTATAGGCGTTATAGGAGTTCACTCTCGGTGAGTAGTTATGCCGATTTCCTTCGCGATAAAATAAAATTCTAGCGAGTTCTTCCCTGCGTCTTCCTCTCCTTCCGAGAAAAGAGCAGCATTGAGGAAGCATCTCTCCTCTCCTTTCCTGCTTCCTATCTGTCTAAGCTAGGTGTTTCCATGTCACCTCTTTCAGAGTAAGGAATCAATTGTAAGACGTTGTAAAAAATCTGAAAATGCTAGTCAATTCAAAAAGAAGTACAATGACATATCACTACGTGGGAATTTAAGTTCTAGTCGGCATTTGCCTACCTCGGTGGCGGCGGGGTATACTCCTCGCCTGGCAAACCGAAGATAGCGGGTTTGAGTCCCGCCTCGTTAAGTTGCATGTAAGGTATGGGCGTTTGTGAATGCCCTTCTTTGTTGATTGTCGTTGTTGATTACCCGTTGTAAATGCCTTGAACGAGCAGTTTATGGGGAGATGAAAATGAATATATTAAAAATATATATAATGCAAATGAACTGAATATTAAGCTGAAGTTAATAAAATCAGATGTCTTTCGTTTCATACGTTTGACTTGCTGATAAATACTTTTTTTTATTTTTTCAAATATTATGTTGCATTATGTGATATTGATGTATCAAGTAAATCTTCATATTGTATGCAGTATTTTTTCTAATATATATATTTATAATCATGTATGTTTTTAAGGGACAAACTTGTCCCGGAATAAAAAAACAATTTTCTATTTCTATTCTATGCAACATAGTGAATCCTACACCGTCAACTTGCGGAAAAATTCTGGATAAAAGTCGTGGATAACTATATAACTGTAGCTTCCCCATTTCTTCTGATACCCATCCTATTTTTTTCCTTTCGTTCGCACAGGATTTCTCGTTAAAGGGACTGAAAAATACCCTTAGTCTGGTTCGCGCGCCCAGCCAGGGTTCTCTTTCCATACCATCCCCAATCACCACCTCTCTTCCTTGGCCCTTTTGCTCCCTCTCTCGTTATCTTCGAAACCATTCCAACTCAAACACGCAAGGCGCACGTGGGGTGCGACTGAAAATCTCGCACTGTATCCACAAATTTCGGAACGGGAGGCGTAGAGAAAATTTTGGCGTAAATACGAGAGAAAATTTCGGTGGGTGGTCGAAAATTAAAGGTGCATTATTAGCGCCAAAAATATGAATAGCTTGTCGGTCAAATAAAGGCTTTGAATAAAAGTGAAAATCATTTTTTTTTTAAAGCTCGTGGAAAATTTGCTTCATTTACATGTACCTACATAATGCCCTGCGAGCCACCTCTTGGGTGTTTGGCTGCGGGAAAAATATGAACAAAGTTGTCTGCATCGGAGACTCGATCCAACATCCATCATAATCATAGTCGCACATTTACTCCAATAGGCCACCGCAACTGATGCTTGATAGTATTCTGATAATGAAATAAAAAATTAATTATTAACTTCCGCAAACTGTAATAATAGTTATCGACAATTAATTCTTATATTGCTTTTATTATGGAGCTCGATTTTCAATATGAAGTGGAAGCTATGTTTAGGTTGTTGAAGTTTCTGGGAAACGATAATTTAAGGCCGTCGTCTAATTATTCCTAAGCGCTACTTACCATGTGTATTTACATTCCCGATCTTTCCTCACATTTTCATCTCAACCTGGTGAGATTTAAGCAGCTAACAAACTTAAAAAGCCACTCATTGTCCAATAGGCTTCGTTACAGAGTAAAGCTATGCCCATCAAGTACTTGTATTGGTAATAAAAATCACTCTGCAGCCTTACAGCTAATCCAGATATAATTACCGAGCCGATCGTACCTTGTTCACATTTTTCGGCGTGAATTTGGGAATATACGCTGGGCGGAAAAGAATGATCGTGGTTGCTAATCTCAGAGCGGTTTGGGAGAAAGAGATTTTATAAAATGAGATTTGGAGAAGATGGAGAAATCATAACTGTCGGTTAAGAGTCTAACTCAATATCTAAGAACGGCAGACGCAAAATATTCAGTCGTACTAAATATTGTTGCGGCAAGAGGACCGTGAATTAGACAGAGCCCGGCAGATTTTAAGATGGATCGCCCGGCAAGAATTGTGATGTGAACAGTAAGTTCTACTGGGTACTTCAATAGTCCTGGGTACTTCAATAGTCTTCTGTTATTTTCAGCCTTCTCCTTGCTCTTCTCTATTCTTCTTCCGCTGCTCCCTCAGCTGCTGCATTCAAAATCCTCTTCCCTCTTTAAATTTTCCCAATACAATTCCGCTTTGTCTTTTCAATTATGTTCTCCACTCAATCTTTACGGCTTCATCTCATTCACCATTTATTAACTCATTTCACTCTCTCTTGCCTCCTCCACTCCCACTTCTAAAAAGCGTTGATTCTAATCTATTTGCGATACTTGCAGGCAAATGTTAACATAGGTTAACTCCATATGCACTGAACATGCCAATGTGTCAGCGTAACTTCATAAATAGTAATTCGGCGTGAATAAAATAAAAAAGAGCGTTTGGTAGGGCGGGAGTAATGTATCCTGTTCATTAACCTTCAAACTACTTCAAGTATCCATTTATATTTACCATGTTTATCGCGTGGGCGTACCCAGCGGGGAGCAGGGGGGAGCAACTTGAAGTGAAAATAAATTTAGTTGATGATGAGTAAATTATGTAAGTATATGAAATGGAACTAAAATAAAAATAATTTTTTAAGCAAATAATTATAAAAACTAATGAATTGCTGCCATAATTTCCTTAAAATTTTGGTTTCATTAACCTTTTCTGTGCAAAAAAATTACAACTTGAACGACCACAGTTAGTTTTGCATCCCTCCCCCCCCCCCCCCAGTTTTGATTCTGGGTACGCCCATGGTCTATCGACTTATTTATTTTAACTTGGCACATAATACTGGCCTCCTCTTCCCGTGTTCCAGGACACTCAAGAGAGTTTCGTCTAGTTATGGAAAGTATAAACGCCATGCAACGCGGAATTTGGTATTTAATTGGCTCGCTGGTCATTTTATTTTGCTTCTCTTTCTTCTTATGTCTTTACGATCCCACTAGGCTATTCTTCAGTGGACCGGAAGCAGGACGTGTTATTCAAGATGTTTGCCCTCGTTGTGCAACCAAGCCGATTTCGCGACTTGTGTTCCGGCTTTTCATTGTCTTTCAGCAGAAAACAGATATTTTCCAGCATTAAATTATGAGTATTGTGGATTACAGTTGTTGATATTCACTTGCTTTCGCCTGTTAGCGCCCAGTATACCATGGAGGCGTTTCAGACGACCTGCCTTGTCCTCGATACTTGACCGAGGAGTTAGTTGTGCTCTGATGTCTCATCGATACACTCATCTCCAAGTAGTCAACTAACTTTGACTTCGCTTCTTGTAATCACACCGCTCATCTTGTAACCACGTGAAAGCAGCTCTACCACCGCCCCTGTCGAACGGCTGTACCCTGTTGTTACCAGTCCCAATGGGAATCTGCGTTGAAGTTTTCAGAGTTTTGTTAATGCTATATTGTGATATTACCCTGTATTAAATCTGGGATTATAACGTACTGCATACAGTCCACTTAATTCGTTAAACCCCACAGATATATTCGTCATATAACATGACAGAGGCACTAGAACTGGATTTTCCGACATGTGAATAAGGTTTAAATGCCGTCAGTATATGAAACGGTTTTAATATCTAGAATAAGTATATCCTTAGTGTAAAGATGAACGTTAAACTCAGAATAACTGATACGAAAAAAAATATTCAACTACCCTGAAGCCGCATTTGTGTTGACTTCACTCATCACAACGTTTAATACTCGTGGTGAATGTGACCTGAGGCAATTATCGTGCAAGTCACGGGAGAGAGAAATGTGTCGTTATTATAATGGTAATAAGTGCGCGTGGGCCGTTTTCACTAACAGGGACCGCATACATATTTTTTTTCCTGTCGCGGGTGTTGGATGGGTCGTGGGGGGTGGTTTCATGCGAAGATTTAGAACGTGAGGGCGCAAAGGATGTCGGGAAGGTTTATTGAAGGGATAGGTGGCCGTGCGAGGAGGGGCTGCCTGGGATGCTGTTAGGGGTGCGATTTCTTCTTTTAAGGGTTGTTATAAGGGGATGGATTATGGCGATGCGAGGAATAAGCGGGAAGGGATAAGGGCATTCCTTTTCACCCTTAAACTTCTCGTATCCAATCCTATCCGGATTCGGTTCGACGACGTGAGAAATAGCGAAATTCTTCAGAAGCTTGCGCACATGTCTAGGCAAAAAACCTTTGTAGCTATCTGAAACAAATTTTAGTATCACGCTGATATTAAAATGCCAATTTTAGATATTGCTTCGTGTTAAATTTATACTCCAATATATTCCTCATAGAAATCTATATCATAGTTCAGTGTTTTTTTCTTCGCTGTTAATAATGAGGAAGTCCTAAGAAGAGTAGGAGAGAAGAGAAGCCTCTTAAAAACCTTAACAAGGAGACGGAACAACCTTATAGGCCACATCTTGAGACATGATGGCCTGATGATGACAATCGTGGAGGGACAATTGGAAGGCAAGAACGGAAAAGGAAGACCTCGAACAAAATATATGGAACAAGTAAAGAAGGATGTGAAAGAGAAGAAATACGTAGGAGTGAAAAGATTAGCTGAAGGGAGACTTGAGTGGAGAGCTACATCAAACCAATCCTAGGATTGCTGACCAGTGATGATGATGAGAAATCTATACTATTTTGAGATAATATTTACTATAAAATCACTTGAAAGCAAATGAAATTTCACCATTCTAGTTTCACAGCTCTTCTAAGTAGACTGTAAATTAAGCTTTCTGCCCTCGCTATATATATCGTTTTTTTAATTTTATAGATATAACTTCATAAAATTCTTGCATAGAAAAATATTATTAATTTTTAAATCGTCCTTATAGGTCTGCAACATTAATTTTTATCTTTTATCATACATCCACGTTGCTGACACCGCAACCCTGCATGATATGAGACGGAAATAGAGTATGGTTTTGAAACCATTCACCATTAATGCATTTCAGTGTTTTTTTTCTTCGCAGGTAATAGCAGGAGAATGGTATAAAAGTATTTCAATCCCCTACAAGAATGTACCACAATAAATTGAAGAGATAAATTCCAAAGCGACGCATGCCCACTTTGCTGAGATATGGGATGAACACTTTTTGAATAGAACTTCACTTTTTTACGATCTTTTACTTTTTATATATTTTTAGGTATTTATTTTTTAGATATTTCCTTATATATCCTTTATACTTCCTTTCTTCTATAATTGGATACAACCTGCAATTTATGTATCTATGATATTCGAAATCAAGGAGTAAAACTTTGTCAGGTTCACTATTATATTAATATGGGCACGACACGGGTTTCGTTTCTGACAAATTTTTACTCCTTTATTTCCAATATGGAGAGGGTTCACATATTCAAGCCTGAATTTATCAGTTATATCTATGATATTCACAGAGAAATGCCTAGATGATCGTTACGGTAGCATTAAAGATGAAGAAGAAAAAGTGGTTTGCATGAAAACTAAACTGTATTGGATTCTATAATAAATCCACAAGGTATTCATCGAGAAATGCCTAAATGCTGATTACGGTAGCGTTGAAAATGAAGAATAATGAGTGGTTTTCCTCATATCTAAACTCTATCGTACTGTTTGGGCAATTTTCCTAGCTAATATTACGTAAAAGATGCGCCCGCACACATTTCTAAGGCCAATACGAGCATATTTTTTTCAAATAGATTTCCCTTGACGATAAAATAACCAAGGGGTACTTATTTTTAACGATCGCTCCGCTCGTATTATGTTACTCCCTTCCGAGCTCTCCCCTTCACGTCATTATATCCCGTAGGCGTTCTCTTCACCTCCGGGGCGGTGAGATTTCCACTCGTTAGGCAGCCGAGAGGAAGGAAAATATATATTGGCCCCTTAGCTTAAAATAGTTAGGAAAAGGAGGGGATTTGTGCTCCGGGCGGGGCCAATTGGGAAGACATTTCGCCCCTTGCGAGGAAACTTACACGGTTGGATGGAATGCTAAGCTTGTTCGAACGATCATATCAAAGGAAAAAATACATCGGTGTCGTATTCTGCTCCGTGAGATATCGGCATTGTCTTTAGCACTTGCCGTATTGACCTTGGTACTGTAGATGTGTACCCCAGTGCAGTGGCTTCAATACTTTTGTGTTACTTCTCAACAACCATCCTTTGATGCGAGGAATACATGTTTGGTATCATTGTCAAGAACGAATTTTGCTTTTGTTTTTTATATTTTTTTAAATTTAGAGGTTAGTTTTATAGGTTTATCACTTAGCTAAAACATGATAAACTATGATTTTTAAAAAGAAGGATGGCGTAATATTACGCCCATAGTCCACCGCCTTAATTTCAGGACACGTTACAGCTATTGGCAATAAATATTTATTATCATCTTATATCTTATCTTTCGTGGACCATCCGTTTACTGGATTGTCGAAGCATTCCACTCATCTCTATCGTGAGATAATATTGTTTGATGCTATCTAATATGAGTGGGTTGGAAGGGTACAAGTGATTCCTCTTTTCTATACAGAGTTAGGTACAGCAACTAGGTACAGAAAACAAACGAGATCAATTAGATACTTAGTAGTTCATTTGATTTTCCACACGATGTCAGCACAGAACAGAGACTCACTCGTTTCCCTTAGCAACCAGGTTTTTGTGTATTTATTGTAACAATTAACTTTACCTGACTCTGTTGTGAAAAAAATCACTTGTACCCCTTGGCTTCCAATCCACTCATATATAATTAATGTAACTAATGAATAGATGACTAATGTTGTCTGATGCTAAGATTATTAGAACGATCATATCAAAGGAAAAATACACATATGTCGTATTCTTCTCTATTGGGTACCGGAACTGTCTTTGTCTTTAGGAAACGAGACAACCATTGATAATATAGGCATATCTTTCGTCAGCAGTTCTAATACTGTATTGGCAAAGCAACCTATTTGCCTTTCTAGCGAACTAATCTTGTTTAACCCTCCGTCAGTCGCGTTATATTTTGGAACGCTATTTGTCGCGCGGCGTCTCACAGACACAATTTTAAAGTTGTTAAACAATATTGCATGAGAGTAGTAATAACTTTCTTAACTACAAAAAATCATTTATTGAAGATATTATTTCATGAATGTAAATCAAACTTATACATAATAATAATGATGGAGATATTTGTATTAATGCTAGACTGAATACTACTTATTTTGACGTTTCTTACCGTATTTCTTTCATCGAAATTATATCAACATGTTTAATTTGGACAGTAAATGCAAACATATTTTTCACAGCTTCTCACACGGATTTTGCTAATAACCTATCAAATAATTTTTACTCTCGGAGGAAGTATTAGTTTAGGTGATATTTTACATTGATAGCGCGTTCAGTTGAACTTGAACCAAATTATCTCCTATCAGATTGGAAAGGTATTATTCGATGCAGCCACGAAATTGTTATGTTTACGATTAATCTCATGCATCTACATAAATGTAAAAAGCCACCATAAACATCGGTAGTAGAGGGGAAAAAGTTGCAACGCCAGAGTTCACTCAAATAATGTGAGAACCATAGTGAATTCTTCGCAATAATAGTTCTATTCAGGTGTTATGTTTATTAAAATAAAAAATTCGTAGCAATAAGACGCATATCAAACTTTAATGCTTCAAATATTTGTTAGTTTGAATTAAAAACTTATTTAAAAACTTTACGATGAATATCATGAAGCTATTAGCATGTGACGTATGGTAACTCAAGTTGTCGCGTGGGGTCTACCAGACTCCAAAAACAATAAAATATCAAAATGAATTCCATAAATGTGGCAAAGCATTTAATCGTATAGGTGACTAGAATCGTATAGGACTAGTATTTCATAATCATAAAGTAATAAGATACAATGTATTTGAGATTCCTAACTATGAAAATATGATGTGGGCAAAAAAAGAAAATGCCCTGGCGTCTGGTAGACACCACGTGACCAACTGTGGCGTCTGGTAGACACCACTTGGAGGGTTAATGCTCACATATGTATATGAAGCCCACAATAATGAATAAATGAACTATAAATTTTAATCCCTCGTGGGTTCCCACCCCACGTCTACCAACGTCTTTTTCGTCATCCTTGTCTGCAGACTTCTTCCACCTGACTCCACCGCCTTCTTCGCAGTTCTCCCTTACGTGTGACCTTTCACCACGGCCATCCATTGACTCACGGTTGAGGTTAAAAAGGAAGCTTTAAGTTTCGACCACATTGGTCGTCGACTTGAAATGATCTCACTTATCCTCTCAACTACTCATACACTCGAAACCCATCCCACGGTTCTCCACTCTCTTTTTTTCATCTTTCGCTTCGTTTATCTCGAAAATAAACAACTCGGAAGAGTTAGGGAAAAAAATGTTTGCCAAATCTCTCCACGGATTTTCTCATCATGAGTTTTTTATATTTTATTTCCACCTTCCAGTGGAGATCTCTAAGGCGGCGCTTACTGGTGCTTCCCGAGGAAGCAACGGGATTTTTATTCACGCGAGGGAAAGAGAGAAGAAGAAATTTTTCCGTGGAATAAAATAGAAAGATAAAACGATTTCAGGGGTGTGAGAGAATGTTTTTTTTTCCTTTTTATTTCATCCAGCACGAGGGTGCAGTATAAGCAGTAAGGGTCGTGTGGGTGATGTTCCTCTCATTGGCCCCTTTCAGGATGAGAATAAAATAAAAGACCAAGGTAATGTCGTTCTTATTCCAGCTTCTTGGAGACTTAAAAAAAAAGAAAGTCGACCTCATTCGTGGGTGACTACAAAAGAGACCGTGTAAGGAGAGTGTGGATGAGGGTTCACAACCGCGTTCGTTAAGACCTCGTGAAAGAATTCTCTTCTATTTTTTTTGAGCGAAGAAAAAAAGCAAATCTCTTAAATCTCCGCCTTGCCACGCTCCAACAGATCTCATTTGCTACGCGCAGGACAGTAGCTTCCTGCAGTAAGTCCACGACGCCTAAAAAAGGGGTTTTTCAATCATATCATACTTAAAAATTTCGTAGGTATACTTGAGATCCAATTCCGAGCACCACTTATATTCCTGTTTTTCGTGTGTCTTTCGTGATTTTCTGAGTAGTTGTCTCCACCTTTATTGTAAATTGTGAATTCCCGATTTCGATGCCTTTTACGTACTTTTGTTGTGTTCCTTTTGCGGTTGAGTGAAATTATCAGTCGCTATTTATTTGCCTTTTATCTGTGACGACTTAACTTTTGGTACGAAGTGTTGAGGATCCGTGAATGTTTTTAATTGGAGATATAAAGTATAGTGAATCGAAATTTTGAGTTGAAAATTTGAAATTCAAGGTAATACCAAGGGTGTTTTATTTATCTATTTATTACGAAAAGAAAGAACGCCGGAATAATACTTAAAACCTATTTTCGTATTTCAACTTTCCTACCAACCTCAATAGAAAGAAATATTCTTAATATTAAGGTGTAAATCGTGAAATAAAATTATTTTATCGCTGCTCATCAGGAAAGGGGAAAAGTCTTCCACGCTCATACGTGATTTTTTATTTAATCGAAGAATATTTATTATAATTTTTGTTTACTGCTGCCGTTAATCGCCATACTTTATTTCTTGTACGGTATTTTCTTCTATCCATGTCGTCGGTTTTAATTTATGATGAATAATTAGAGTAGAGTGTTATAGGGTATCCAAGGATGCCATTAATGATCAAAGCGATGAATTAGTTCATGATTTCATTTTGTAACTCTTTGATGTACATACAATCGTCATCGAGTGACCAAATCAGCGTTAACGAGGCAAAAATTATGAATTTAATCTGGAAATTGATGGTTTTCCATCCATATTTCAAGTTGTACAGGAATGCGATGTTCAAATCGTGATTTAATGTGATTTGTAATTGATTTGACTCTCGATTTAATGTGCTTGCTATCGTTTGAAACGTGCGGAAATATTTGATCCGCAGCTGTGAAACATGATCATTTAGTTTCACCAGACCGTGTTGGGTATGCTCTAACTTGCCTTGCTTTGAAATTTTCGTGACCTTATGTTGATTTAGGGGAGGGGATTATAATAGCGAATACGAGATGATGGATGGATCTTAAAAGTACTGCCGAATAGTTTAAAAAACCACAAAACCTTGGTAAAACCGCAAGTAGTTTCACTGAGCACAAGCACACCAGGATAAAGAGAATCAGCGAATTGTTGATGTCGTTCATGCTTCCAGTCCGAGTCACACAAGTTATATCGTTACGTGATTGTTTTCCCAGGGTTCAATTCGCGTGGTGCGAGGCATTGAGGGAAGTAATTCGAAATTAATGAGAATTTTTAATTAATAAGCAGCATCATTCTAGTTGCAATTAATGGTTAACTCGTTTGTATCTCGACAGGAGCATATATGTAATCCTAATAAAATACACAACTATAAAATATATGCCGCAAGATCATTCGTAAAATGATTTAACTAGATTTCGTTGGGAAAAGTTTGCTGGTTGTAAGGTGGACGACTTTATTGAATCATCTATCTTGAAACTTTAATCACGTTCAGATTACTGCTCATCTTAGCATCTGCATAGTATAATTAGAGGTACGTGCCCCACTTCTCCCCCAGACGCTTAACAAATAGACAATATTATTAATACGGTTATCATTGAGTTCGTTTCGTTTTGTGTGTTTCGTTGCCTCGATCATTTAATTTCCTATTAAAAACTTTTATTTTAAAATAAAGAGAATATTTCGTACGGTAATTGTTGCATGTTGTTTTTAATCATAAATTTTAGAAGACCGTTTGCCGGTTAGACCCTTGCGCCCCCCCAGAAAAAATCTTGTATCCGCCCTTGCTTGTAAACCTTAGTAACAGTGGCGGATCCAGATAGGGACAAGGGGCGGGCTAAGTGGGGTTAAAAGTTCCAGCAGTAGTTGTAAGAAAATTACCATTCTATCTAGTGTAAATTGGGTACCCAAAGAGGGGGCTATAGGCCCCATTCCCTCCCCCCATAGATCCGCCCCTTCTTAGTAACGTTATTACTTTCACGATGGTCAATTATCCATTATCGGTTTTATTGAAGCTTAAAAAAAAATCAGCTGTACACAACGGAGATGAGAAAATTCTTCAACGTCCATATGATGGTGATTTGTGAATTGGAAGAATAATTTTTATTATTTTAGTTCAGTATCTCAGAATGTCTCCTTTTATTTGCAAAGATAACTGTCTTCGCCCTTTTAAAGATTTAGAATTATCTGAACGAGGTTTTATTTTACCATTCTCTTGCTAAATAATTTTTTGAACCTTTGAAAATATTTTCAAACCACATAAAATAACTTTAGAAAAATCTTCTCGGGATACCGCGCGGGTTAGATTATTTAAGAGCGCCGACGTTTCGGGTACCGACTCGCTACCCATTCTCACGGCTACATAAGTAAATGTAATAGTGTAAAATCATATATACACATTAAAATAAGCTGAAGTATGTTTTCCAGTACATTTCTTCATGACAGGCCTCTTAGACTTTGCAAGAAAATTTCATAGGTTTGCTTATTTTATTCAAAGCAGTGGAAATTGTCTACCCCAATCATCAAACCAAGAATCAAGAGAGGAAAACCAAACTTACTTTCGCAAAATGTACGTACCGTACTGTACGTTATGCAGCGTTGTTATGCGTTGAAACTTACTGTGAGAATCATAAGAATGCCCCCTATATCTATGACAGAGGAATCAAAATTTAATTAAATCCCTAAACCGTATGGAATCCACGTTTTTATTTTATCTTATGGCATCCCCAAAAATAGCCATAACAATGTCGACAGAGTCCGTGGTTCTGACCCGGTTGGAAAAAGTAGGGAACGTAATCAACGAACACTCGCCAGGATAATTAATTTATGCAAATGTATTTTTTCAAGCCTTCTGTGTGTCATGCCAGGAATTAATTAGCTTGCTGCAATTTCGCAATGCATAAATCATCTGACAGTACCAACTACTAGGGTGTATTGTGCAAAGGGAGTTCTTTTCGTCTACGCATTTGAGTAAATGGTCCGAGTAGGCGAAGATGTGCCTCCGGCACATGACAGAAAAATGCGATGAATTAATCCTCTCATTAGCTCACATGACGTAAAAGAAACATTAAGATGTCGCTCCGTTAAATACCATCAAAATGCAAAATTTCACGTCTGATTGCTCACTCTAATGGCAAAAAAATGAGTCGCTTTGAGGTAACCTGAATGCGAACTCATTAGAATTAACGAGTGTCGGGCCAATGAAATTCGTTAATTCCAAATTTTGATTGACTGGGCGGAAATTAATTCAACAAAGACCGAATTTGAAATGAATTCCCTTAATACCTTGAATCAATTAGCTTCATGAATTAGAGCTTTTAACGAGCTGGCGATGATTAATTTCCTGCTGAATGAATTCCAGAATAGCGTTCCTAGGAGATAACATTTCTCGTCTGGTTTATAAAGCGGCATTAATCGTGGAAACAACTTCAAGTTTTTGCTTTGAAAATTAAAGACTTAATGAGCGCCATTTATTTTCCCGTGAAAAAGGCAGTCTGTAAAGCAGACGCTTTTTGAAACTCGACATTCATTTCATGGGAAACCGAGCTCCCTTTCACAAACCGTAGGGTTTGGAACATAAATAGGGTTTCCTAGTTCGTTATTGAGGCTTTTCAAATACCAATTAAGGTGCAAATTATATTGAATATAATACTTTGCTCACCATATACCCGGTAGATACCAATTATCTTCACCTACTACTCAAGGATAGCATTATATTTGGAGCATTGATAGGGTTTCGTTGTTCCTAATTAAGGTTCTTATACAAATATATGCAAATAAATTATTCATTATCACTCCATATACATGATTATATAATATGTAATTGTCAAAGTTGATAATATGTGCAAACAATTTCACAGAACATTGCACATAACGAATTCATATATTTCATTACGTGTACGGTGATTCACAAATTAACATGCGAATAAATTTAATTTGATAAATGAATTCCAAAACGATTTATTAAAGTCAATTACAATGACATTTCTAATAAAAATCAGCGTACGTACCTCATTATCTTAATGAATGAATGATTTGAAAAAAGGATGCGAAAATTATGTAATTTCATATAACTATTCATTCGATAATCATTAATGAATTATTTCAATATGTTTTCTCTATCGAATTATGAATATTTAGTCATTAATTCCTACGTCAGTCAAGAAGTTGTGACAGAGCATGTTATAGCCACAAATTACAAATATATCGTACAGTCCATAATTTTAATTTTATTTTCGAAGCGTTTCAACGTCTCAGGGCCATCATCGGACACACGACTAACTTACACAAAAAAAAACAATTATATGGTCATTATAGTATTGTGGGTATTGTACTTATCAGGGAGAGTTGCATACGTGGATTTTAAGTTCATTCGTTCTCATAAGTGATTTTCGGTTGAGGTATGTTAGAGTAAAGAGCTTGGGAGACTGGGTGGATTTATAATTACTGTACAATTGTGGATACCACAATAGTAATGTTCTTTATTATTATTCGAATATTTTTTAGGCCAACGAAAGCAAAAAAACTGTTACTCCACTCAAATTTTATTTTCGACCGGTATTGGTTGATTGCTCATCCAAAGGCGTACTCACGAAAGGCCGTTTTACACGGTACACGGAATTACGCAGTCTGACGTACGTGTGAAGGTGCAATCAAAATTGCGTCGTGTAAAGCGGTGAATTGCTAGAACACATGCGAGAATGCGTGGATGCGAGACGGCAAAATAGCCCCTGTTCTAATTTCGTTCATGCATTCGCGCAATTCCACGCCATTTTAGAAATTAATGCAGCTCTAACCTGCGCAATTCCGTGTACCGTGTAAAACGGCCTGAAGAATTCTCACAAATATGGATAGGTACAAAAAATCAGGGTGAAAAAACTCACGAATTTGAGTGCCTGCGGACGAATTAATGAGTCGAAAACTTTCGCAAATTAATCTCAAGTGGATTACAACCAAGAAAATAAAAGAAAAAACTTTTTAAGATTCAGCAGTATATTTAAATGAAAGCACGATCCGGGTTTAATAACGTAGTTAGACCTGAAGACGTAACTATGTTATGAAACCTGGGTCGTGATAAAAAAAAATATATCAGTGAACCTTACAAAGTTTTTTTTTTATTTTCCATGATGGAAAGGTTTATCATATTTATGCCTGAAATTATCATAAAAGATATAGTTTCCGGCGTGAGTTGGTGGAAATCTTTGATATTTAACATAATAAAAGTACTTATTTATTTCCAGTCTTAATTATTCATCATTTATTTGTCATCCAAATGCATGTACCTTGGAAATGTCATTATGTGCCGAAGCCAGGTGGGAAATAAATAAGTATAGAAATAGACAAATGCTTTCATTATGTTAGATACTGAAGTTATCATTTTTATTTTGCATTGCAAAGTTTTCCATTTAATTTATTTAATATTTTAATTTTACCTATTCAGGAAATCTTCTCGGGCACTGCACGAGGTTAACTCGGTCGTATTGGCCGACGTTTCGGAAAACGGCTTATATGAAACGACTTGAGGGGACGGCATTCTCAAGGCGAGTAACTGCCCGATTGTCCAGTTTCACACTAAAAAAACTGTGTGAAATTGGACATTCAGACAGAAACACACCTTGAGGATGGACGTTGCACATCGATATAAAATGCACATCGATATAAAATGCACATCGATATAAAATGCACATCGATATAAATATATTTTTGATGCTAATGTTTTAAAAAATGCACGAATATTGTAAAAATGGCTGGATTTTTCCGTGGGGCTTTAAATTTAGCAGCCGGCACTCAAAGTGATAAGACATTCACACAGTATTTTTAGTTTTAATTTGGACATTCAAACAGTAACACACCTAGAGAACGGATGGAAAGTCGTTTTCCGATACGTCGGCCAATACGACTAAATAAACCTGGTGTAGATCGCGATAAGAATTCCAGGAATCGCCAAGTTTTCTACAATTCATTACGGTAATTCGATTACATGAAGTCACGCCCGAAGCAACGAATCAATGAACGTGTTTTTAAATAATTAATTTTTTTTAACCTCTTTATCCTGAGCAGGAGATGGCGTAAATGTGACTCCTAGTATAAGTGCATATTCCACCGCTCATCGAAAGTGTAGATTGCTTTCATCTTTCAGCATTGAGCCCGGGAAGAAAGCCTGAATATTATTCAATCGGAAATAATAAAATTATTCATTAATTTCACCTATTCTCGCATGACTCAATCCCAAGAATAGAGTTCGAGGTAACCTTGCCAACGCTTAAAATCCGAGTCCGTACGAAATAGGGAGGCATAAGAGAAAGGAAGGTTTGTTTGGACGACTCTCTCGTGTATGCGAGCGTCGAGAGGGAGGTGGGTGGAGGTACAATGTAAGAAGGGGAAGGGGGTGGTTGGAGTAGCAGGAAACGGGCAGCCGGATACTCGGTGCGAGTAATTGGCCGGCCATTCTGGATTGATTGGATGCAACACTGTGGAGAGGCAATTACCCACGGTGTGGTCCACCCCCACCCTCCACTACACCTTCCCCTCCCCCGGCAAATTCCTCCCCCTCTTTCCATCCCCCTGCACCCCTTCAGGGTCCTCGCTGGACTTCTCCCCTTCCGCTCCTGTAACCCCTTCCGCGCTCGACATCCAACCTCCCAACAGCATCCCTGCATTGGATGCCCCTTCTTCCCAGACCGGGATGGACGGGGTGGCCGGCGGAGGCGCCTTCCCATTCTCGCACCGTGTTGTCGTCCGCCACCTCCACTCCTTGAATAAACTATACTTTTTTGTGGAACTGTGCTTTCTCACAAATGTGAATAGGCATAAAACAAGGAGGTTGTAAACGTCTGGGAATCGGGTTGTTGTGGTGGCTCGGGTTCAAATCCCGGCGGCGGCAGAGAATTTTCAGAGATTTCCCGATCCGTACTTGAATTTTGTGTGGAGGACATTTCAAGAATAACACTCCAGTGGCGCCGACTCCATGGGGCCTGAGGGGGCCCGGGGCCCCTCAATATTCTTTGTGGGTGTGAGGAAAAAATATGTCAGACTTGTCGATTTTCCCCGGAGCGTCCCGATATCGAGATTTAAGTTATCAGGGTTCTAATGTTGATCATATGACTCTTCTAAAATGCTTCAAAAACTTATAACTCACTACTTATAAAATTTCCCGGGGCAAGATCCCCGGTTTGGGCCCCCCCAATATTTTTTGTAAGTCGGCGTCCCTGCAACACTCCGTCCGTCGGATGGGACGTTAAGCCGTGGTCTCCAAGGCGTCTGTCGTTAAGAGCCGACTAATGCCGGCGCGGATTTTCTCTCCGCCCTTCCTTCCTTACCCTTTCCTCATGGCGCAAATGACCTCAGCTGTCGGTCGCCTCCTCCAAATACCATACCACACCTTGTAAACATCTGGAGGCGCTGTATCCGAGTTTTTAGCGTGGGCAAAGTTTCGCCATCTTTGTTTGACAATTTTTTGACTTAATCTCCGACTGATATTTTGAGGTGGCTAAGTTTTGTTCTGAAGATGAACTACAGTAAGTGAGAAATGCTACCATAATCAATAGTATTTCGCCGGTGATTGTCATCGGAAATTTCCCATCTTTCACGATGCTTCTATTAATGTATAAACTCTTTGTTTGTAAGCCGCTTTACTGGTGGGGGTCCTTGAAAATATACTTTATCAATGTAATTGTTAGATTTCCGTTGGCTATAATAAATTACCAGTACAAGGGCAGGTTAATGACTAGTACACTCTCGTAAAATTTTATTTTCAAATGAGCTGGTAGTAGAACATCGTGGTGATTGATTATAATTTTTCTCAGGGAAAAGATGTTTGAGTCACAACTTCGCGAAGTCTACCAATTAAGTAAGAAAGAAATCTTTACATTGTGCGTTCCATAAGTTATTTTAATGAATAAACGAGTTACGACCAAAAATGTCACCAAATAGTAAGCATTTACCCTACCAATCTTAACCAACCGACTTCTACCTCCACCCATGAAACAGAGGACATTGAGATTTTTAAAAGTCATCAACAGTTATTGTCGTTCCAACCATATGCTTTGGAATTATTAAGTGAAACAATCGGTACTAAGAGAACGGGAGTTTCGCTCTGGCAGTTCTTTCTCGGTGGGGACATAATCATTTTCTTTATTTTCAAATATCTTAGGCGCTGGGTGGCACGACTATATATCGTGGGACTAATGGGAGGAATGGTCGATCAGCATATGAATTCGTTTTATAATCAATCAAACCGTTTAAGCTGCCGCCCAAAAAAAAAACGGGGCAGTCGTGGGACTAGCCGACAGAAGTGAAAACTAAAATAATTATTATCCATTTATTTTTTACATAGATTTAATATTATTAAAGAACTAATTTTTCCAGTAATACTCATTTTTCAACAAAAATTGAAATTATTTTTTTCAGCAAACTGTTAATTATTAAATATATATTAAAAATACGATGTGTATGAATAGAAAGTAACATCATATATATATTAAATATAATATGATTTTATTTCTTTTATTTAATATGCTTTAAACCTATAATTGTTCACTATGCACATAAAAGTAACTGCCTTAAATTGTACTGACCTGTATTTTTATAGCGTATACACTCTTCTGCACGTTCATGCACGAGCTCTTTATATTTAATGAACTTATACAATATACACTATAGATTTTTATTTTCAATTTTAATATTTTTAAAACAAAAAACTTTAACAGTCCATATATTAACAATTTATTAACAAAGTGTATATATTAATCTCTATTAACAGTCTAAAAAATAATACGCACTTTATAGAAAAAGTACATATGTACAGTATAGAACTAGAAGCAGACAGATGCCAGTATTCAGTACGTAAAATTATAGCGGTGACGCAACCGATACCATTGTATACACTATACACACTATACATATGTATATCTCGCTGTAGCGATCACGGTGTCGGGTCGGTGACGCTCACGCGAATTCTATGCTTTTTCCCCATCCCGCAAAAATGCTTAACGCCGCTAAAGAAGTTTTCACTTCAAAAATTAGCCCATTCTTCAATATCCTTCGGAAAGGATAGGTGAGGTTCCAGGTAACTAGTATGTAGAGAATTTCCTAGGAAATATTTTTTTCGAATATTTATGCGAATCTGAGTTCGACAAAAATATTTCAAGAAAACCGCCATATGCAACGACCTTAATCCCTGAAACGTGCAAAAATTGGATCATTATCGACTTGAGAAGGGCCATTTCTGTTTTAATCTTGGATCGTTTTTTCCCAATAACTATCGTTGACTGCTCAGATTCCGCGAACTGCGTCCACTGGTCATCTTCAATGAGGAAGAAATATCATCTTCAGGCGGTTTCCCGGTATAGAGAATACGTGATACGTAAGCTGAATTGTCTCCCCCTTCCTTTATGAGCGTTATTACGGATTTCACTCCAAGGTCTAGCAAACTTTTGCTAATTGCGAATGTTTTAGATTGCTTCTTTCAATTCATTATACAAACTTAATTGCAAATGGATATTTACCCTATGTTTGTGTAATATATCAATAATGTAGGCATAAACTGTAAAGTATGATTGAAAGTTGAATTATCACTTGTTTCACGATATTGTTTACTTTTTCCTAAACATTATTTTATCAAAAAGTTATTGCTATATTTCGAATGCAATTTTCAACGTGTTAGTGTACTGTTAGGTTCCCCACTAGGGTATACCATTGAATCTACCTAAAGCCCCGCAACTGAGTAGTCAATTTTTCTTTATTGTATTTTAAGTGGAGTATACAAATATATTTTACCTTATGTCGTCAGGAAATGAATTGAGGTTGAGATCTTGCAGAAAAATCTTTTCAAAAGTGTCTACATATTTTGCAGCACAAACATTCAACCAACTTGTAAACCATAAAAGAAAATTCATATGTTTTAAATCACTAGGTTATTCTTGTGCCCTGCCTATAGCAAGTAGCCCACAAAACTCGAGAAAATGTATCCTTTCTTTACGATAAATTGATTGTCCTTAATATCTACCAACTTCTCTCAATGGCTAGTGTGTAAATGGATATTCACCCTATAATGTTTGTGATATATAACAATAATGTATATATTAACTCGAAAGTATGATTGAAAGTTGAATTATCACTTGTTCCACGGTACTGTTTGCTTTTTTTGTTTGATTGAGACAGACGGTTGGCGGGATGATAGACTGAAAGAAATATCTATTCAAACGTTTCCATATATTTTGCAGCGCAAAAATTCTACCATGTAAACTCTATGTAGAAAAAAGTTCATATAGTTTAAATCACTAGGTTATTCTTGTGTCCTGCTCATAGCAAGTAGCCCACAAAACTCGAGAAAACGTACCGTTTCTCCGCAATAAATTAATTGTCCTTAATACCTCCCAACTTCTCTCAATGGCTTGGTCGGGGGAGGACGATCAACCGAAGATAATGATTCACAGATTACACGCGGAGCCGCAAATCTATCCGACATGGACGCAGTCACCGCTTGAGGATATGAAGGGATACGATTCCGCATTAATCCGGAATTATTTACCGCCCCTTCAATACATTCGATCGAAATGAAAAGGATGCCTGCGAGAGAACTCATTAGGACCGCTAATAATTCCTCTTCCTCTTTTCAGCAAAAAACGAAAAAAAAAGAAAAACTTCGCTTGTTCCGTTGGCTACTTCCCTTCTCTTGTTCGCTTCCGGTCAAGGGATCCTAGTAGGGCCGCTTGCAATGGCCGGCAGGGAATCCCTAATCGATTACCTCTTGTAATTGAAACAATTGGGGATTACTTCCAATCTATTCCAGCTTAGCGCTCTAATCAAGGCTTTGTGCGGGACGGAAGATGTGGGTGCAGCTATCTGTGGCGTCGAGGGGTTGTGGTGGTGCGGGAATGGTGAGCGGTCTGCGTCGGAGGTTGGGTGGAGCAGAAGGGAGTGTGGTATGAATGTTACAAGGTCGGGGAAACATCGGTGTGCTGACATCGATTCGATCACTGTGCATCGGTATGTAACCGCCGTAAGTCATCAGATGTGTGGAATTATTATTATGAGAGAGTAAGTAATGAGGAAGAGCTAGGAATAGTGGGGAAAAACACAAGTAGAGTGGTAGTAGTAGTAGTAATAAAAACCTCACAGGAGAATTGAGTGGAGAACTTTATCGAACCAATTTTAGGATCTTTAACCAGTGATGATACTGAAATGATGCGTGCAAAAGCTGTAGCTTATAAATATTATGTAACCCTTCTATTACCACAGATTAAGATGACCCTCTACACCGCTGGACCGGTCGTGTCTTTTTAGCGACGAATTTCTCGATAATCATGAGTATACTTTTGAGTACACCTTTGTCAAAATTTGCCTTCGTCTCAAATTTGAAAATTTGAATCTGGGAAAATACCAGGAGATATTTTGCAAATTTTTGACACAGGAAAATTTTTAAAATGGACTGCAGCACTATACTAAGTGTTAATTATAAGATGATAGCCCTATTGTTAAACAAAAATGCGCCGCGAAATGGACCTTTTTTTCAAAATTCCTTTGAAAATTAACTATAGTTTTACTTCACGAAAATTTACCCTCGCAACTTATTTTCTCTGTGGAAACGAGGCTTGCCTTCACGGCACCAGAGAAGCATTCGAAATGTTTTGAAACATTTGAAATACTTTGGTGATACATCGACTGTGTTTTGGTTTTGCATGAAAAAAAGTAAATAATCTATAAAATGCCATTTCCTATTTACCGTTATGATATTTATATGTAATTTACAGAAAGTAGGCGTACGTGTTTAATATCCGTTTTGCAAACGTGTCTTTCCGTTTGTGGGCTTAATTTGACCGGCTACTAGTGGCTAAGGTTATTACAAGTTTCAACAATATATTTGTGGCAATTTTCTGGTGGAAAGAACAATCAAGTATGGTAGGATAGGCCTCATCTGCTCAGAATGGTGGGATGTAGCCAAGTAGTTAGTATACTTTTCCACGATATCTCTCCGGAAAAAAGTTGACTTCATTCGTTTTTAATGAACAACGTGGAATCGATACGATGCGATAGGTCGTATCGACTAAGTGTCAATGACGTCCGCGACGATGAATTCGACCCACTCTAATGGCCGAACCAGGTGTTAGGCTCTTAGAGAGAAGTGAATCCTCATGGCAAAGGGGAAGCAATTGCATTACTCGATGCGAAGGGACTCGTGAGACAGAGAGAGAGATTAGGAAACTGTGACCGGATTGATTTGGATTGTCACAAACACCCATTCGGATGGAAAGCCGCCCCACACTTGAATAAATAATACTTTATACATGTATTCCTATGAGGAAAAATTCCCCTGGACCGGGAATCGAACCACGGACTTCCGGGCTACTGTGCAGACCACTACGCTATCCAGGTTCCTGCATTCCCATGGCAATGGCATTCCCTGGTCCAGAGGAATTTATTCTCGTTGCAATCCATGTTTATGTCACCGCTTTCACGCGGCAGAATTCGAAACATCACAACTTAAACTTTGTTTTTCCTCAGAATTTTCAATTGAATCCGTAAGGGTAAGTTAAGTTAACTTACGGATTTCGCGTAGTGACTTAACTTAACTTCTGTGGAAAAAATTTCAAGTTATTCATTCAAAAAAATCAATACGGTGATCCACTATATCTCTCCGGAAAAGTTGACTTCATTCGTTTGTATTGAACAACTTGGAAACATGGTGGACTCGCTACGATGCGATTTTCGTATCGGCTCAACAGCGATGACGATGAATTCGACTACTGCGATGGCCGATTCAGGTGTAAGGCTCTTAGAGGGAAACGAATCTGTGGGGCAAAGGGAGAACGATTGCATTACGCTAGGCGAAGGGACTCGTGGGAGAGAGAGTTGGAAACTGTGACCGGATTGATTTGGGGCGTCACAAACACCCGTTCGGGAGGAAAGCCGGCCCCGCACTCGGAATCGAACGCGGTGAAATGGGCAGAGCGCATCTCCGTGATCACGGCCTTCCCATCCGTAACGGGGTCTCTCTCTCTCACTGGGTAAATCCCCGTGCATTACCGCTCCCTCATTAACGGGCGAGAGGAGCTTCTAGTCGTGCGTTGTCGTCGGTCTCGCTGGCATTAGCATCGCGGCCGGGCCCGCTTCGTAACCACCGTGGGTGGGGATGAGCGAGTCGGTCCATGGCGACGCGACGGGTTTCGCGGTCTTCGGTCGTCAATCGCGGGGGAATGTGCTGGACGCGGAGCCGCCGCAGATAACGGAGCGATGCCTAACTGGTCCCGCTGTGAGCCGGCTTGCGGTGTCGGAAGGGGATATGGATGCAAGGGCAGGGTGGGAAGATGGGCGCGAAGGAGACTTGAAAGGAGGTGATGGAAGGGTGAATATAACGATGGCTAAGTTCTAACAACACGTATCTCAAAAATAGCAACTTTTAAGGCGAGCAAAAAAACCATTTATTTTTTACAAATCAAGGAAAACGGTCGGTAGAGAATTAGCAGAGGCGCACATTTGGAATTAAAACAAAAATATAACTATGCCATCGATTTTTCAAACGCATTATAATTCATATTTAATGTAGAACCATATTTCTCATTTTAAAATCATATATTTCCCCTCAAAGTATATTGAATACGTCTTCATAACATCGTGTAGATATTTAACAATTTTTGAATGAAGAATAGGAAAAGTATGTAGTGAAAGGTCCACTTTCGATGCATCGATTATACAAATCCAAATATCGATTATTTGAGGAGTATTAAAACAGTATATCGATGGCAAAGTTTTTACAACACGTATCTCAAAATAGCAACTTTTCAGGAGAGCAAAACAACATTTATATTTTTATTGTATATAATTTTAATTGAAATTGAAAACCAAAAATACATTAACTACAAAAGAAGCATACCTTTGCAAACAAAGAGTTGTTTTTTGCTTAAATTTTATTTTTATTGGCAGTATTAACTAAGACCGGCCAAATTTTGAGATACGTCTTTTAAGAACTTAGCCATGCATAAGGACAATCCAAAGAAAATTTCCATAGCAATCATACTGCAAATATGATTTTTCGGATTGTTTGCCATTTTCCTTTGCGTGAGGTCCTGATCACAATGAATATTTCTTTTTAACTAAGCAAATAAGTATAATAGCTTGTACTGTTCATCAAAGGTCTTCAACCCGTGGCCCCTGGGCCTCACGCGGCCCCTAGAGGCTAAAGAAAATATCTTATCGCGAACCAAATATCGACACACTAGTCACAAATAAACAATGCCAAATATTGCATTTATTTATCTAACTGTTTAACTAATAAAGATTATTGCATTTTGAAATTATAAGTTTTTTTTATTATATTGATATGGTGGTAAATTGACGTGGAGCATTGTGGCCCTCCGGACGATGTGAAATCGATTTTTGGCCCTTGCATTAAAAAAGGTTGAAGACCCCTGCTCTATATCTACATAATATCCAGCGAGCCACCTCTAGGGTGTTCGACAGGGAGTGATCAATCAACAGCATGCAGCATACAATTGGACTCCCACATGCACACCACACGGTCATAAATATGTTTCGAATTAAACAAATTACATTCCCACATTCATGCAAAGGCAAAGATTGCAATTAATCATGGAGGAAAACTACCTATGAACAAAGAACATGCAAAATATGCTGTTAGAAATATGTTATTATGGTGTGTATTAGCAAATGAAATTGACAATTAGACCACAAAGAAATGTAGGACTATCATAAAAGAATGGTGCGTTTCAGTTATTCATGAAAGTTTGAAGGGATAGGGTGGAAGAGGTTTTTCAGAGGCTGCCCGATCTCTGTATGAGTGCCTTGAGGTGGGCACTTCAAGTGCAGCACTCCATCCGTCGGATGGGACATTAAGCCGTGGTCTCCTTGGCGCCTTTCGTTTGGCTAATGTCGACGCCGGGTTTCTCTCTTGGCGTGCGACTAAGAACGCACGTATTGATATTTATTAGCTATGAAAATGAAAATAGCTATTAGCTATTAAAAAAAAACCGCACCATTCTATAAAGATCGCTTTACACGGGGCAAGCACTTGCACAATTTGACGTGTGTATTATGGCGCAGTCCAAATTGCGTCGTGTAAAGCGTTGAATTGCCAGAGCACAAGCGAGAATGCGTGGACGTGATTGGGAAAATAGCTCCCGTTCTAATTTCGTTCATGCATTCGCGCAATTCCACACTATTTCAGAAATTAATGCAATTCTAACATGCGCAATTCCGTGCCACGTGTAAAACGGCCTTAATGAAACCCTGTATATAATTGCTTGTAAAGTTCATTGTGCCCGGAAATCCATGTAACAAAGAATTAAAAACGTATGGTACTTTCTTCACAGAATTTATTTAAAGTCTGTGAAAAAATTACCATGTCTTTGCAATTCTTTACTATGGATTTTCAAATAGTAAAGCCTGAAACCATCGAGTTTAAACCATGTTATGTTAAACTACTATATATCATATAGTATTTGTTATCCTTCCTTTTCTCTGCGGTTTGTATCTTGGGCGATTATTATGTGGGGAAGGTAAGCCATGTTAGAAGTACAGGAAATTGTTAGAGCCGAATTCGAGAACATGGTTTATATATAGAATGAAGGAAGGTGTAGCGATGAAATTTTAAGAAACTGGTCAAAAAGAATCAGAATTTTCTGTAAAGAAAAATCTTTTTCGACAAATCTTGGCAATTTTCATTTTCCACGGATAATCATGCTAAGTCATTTAAAATGACAAAAGATTCGCAAAATTATAATAGCATAGAAATTTCTAAGTTCTTTTATTAATAGTCCCGTCTTTGACATATAAACATCCTATTTACATTTCAACAATAGATCGTTCATATGGTGCTCCATAAATGTTGAAATTCACTTAATTTTCGTGGATTTACTTAATTTGTTAAGGAGTCAATATTAACGTGGACTGAATCACATTTTTATCTGCTTTAAATGTGACTTACCGGGGAAATGCTTTTTATGGATCTGGTTAATTATGAAAATAATCACGAAAGTGTAGAAAAATATAGGAACTTCACTTGATACTTAAGCGGCCACCCTGAAAGTGTCACTACGGATAATAACTTGGGCAAACAACATGTGGGGAGAGGATTCTAAAAGCTGTTAGATATAAGGATATCAGGCATCCAAGGAAAGAAGAGAAAGAAGATAAGGTTTATGGAAAGAATGAAAGAGTAAAAGCGTTGATGTGCTTTAAAAGGGAAGAAGGATATCAAAGAATTTTGGGAACTAGCTTGGGAAATAGTGAGGTAGAGATGTTCAGCATCATGGTCAGCACGGTAAGTGTTAAGAAACACATCTACATGATTCCCTATGAGCCACCTCTAGGGTTTTTGGCAAGGGATGATCAATCACCAGCATGCTGCACGTAATAGGATTCCCACATGCACACCACACGGTCCAAAATCGTAGCGCATACTAACAAATTATACTACCAAATCATGGAAAGACAAAACTTGCCACCTACTCATTAAGGTAGTGTTTTATTAATGAACTGATCTACCGTAGTACGTTGGCGTTCGTAAGATTGGCTAACTTCGTCGGAAAATACACTGATCTTGAATTTACGCAACAGGTTTAGTCTATTTTTCAGCCTACGTTCTGACAGATTCCCATCTTACTTTATCTAAGACATCAGTAATGCTAACAAGACTATCATAACGACTTTTTACGTACCTGTCAGCTCTTCTCTGCACGCGTTCCAACTCTGTGTTCAAGCCTATTTCTTGAGGATCACAAATATTTTTCAGTGGAAAATTTCTCTCATCGTTTTCGCATAACCATGTTTCGAATGTATATGTAACGACCGTATTAATTTTATTGGAGTGCACACCGTCGTTTTATAAGGTGAAATAATTCATGTCCTCGCTGGCGGAATGATGTTTCTCAGTCATCTGGTGACTATTGATTGCCTTGAAGCAACCCTCAAAGAGAACGAGTGTTTTGGAGTCACGGGTGAAATTACTTATACCGCAATGGATTACGAAATTACGACGACCGGGCTCGAGTACAGCGACGGGTATGCTGGAGCTGCTAATTTGCTTTTAAATAATCACCATTGGAGAGCATTTAAAACTCCTTCGACATTCATGACCTCCATACACGGACTCAAAGCTAGCGAGAGTTTCCCTCGGGCATAGTATTTGAATATCTGTAAATGAAATGGCGTTTTCTGGAATGGTTTCAATTGCATGCTTTAGCAGCGGCTTAGGAATAAAATCTGGGTTCGAAGGCACGATGCAATATTTTATTTCAGTTTATGACTAACAGCTGTAAATAATTTTATGCATGAACATTCTTTTGAGGATAAGAGCTATTTTATATTATATCGGTTTTGATTTTATCTCTATAAATTCAATATATTTCAAGATTATGTGGGGTACTTTACTTTATGGGCTAAGCAACTGCTTGAGGAGAAAAAACACTGAGAAACTTATTTCAGGACTTGAACATGAATGTTAAAGTAATACTTTATTTCCATTTTAATTCTCGCCATTAATGCGCGAATAATTGGCTCTTAAGAAGGATACTGGCCGTCAAATTTGATGGAAGTTCGTTTGCTGGCCATAATGTAAACAAGCTCCGTCGTTGGTTATGGCTAATGGATGCATTGAACAAGCGCATTGAAAGTGGGTCTGTATAAATGGCTATAAATTCACTACTTGTTAGATGTCGCGTTTAAAGAAGGTTGAATGCTATATTTCCTTCTCATTGATTATGCGTATTCTTTTACTTCTATCTCTCACGCCTATTGGCGTCTATTCCCTCGGCGGTCATTATATAAGTTTCATCGTGCTCATTCATTATGTATAAGGTACATGGCTTTTCAATTAAATATCTAATTTTGATCTTGAACGACGAAGTGCTGGACATGGTGGGTGAGGAGAGGCAGCTTGTAGATGAGATACGAAGGAGACAGATGGTATGGATGGAGGGAGTACTTCGCGGGGAGAGGATTTTGAAAACGGTGTTAGAGGGAAAAATGTTGGGTAAACGAAGGAGAGGAAGGAAGGGAATAGAGTTTTTAGATACAATGGAAGAGAGTAGGCCTCATTGTGAATTGAAGAGGGAAGTACATGAAAGTAGGGAAGACTGCCAGGAAGCTTCTGAAATACTCCATGGAATCTTACCTTAATCGGTAGAATACTTTAATAATAATAATAGTTTTGATCTTGCAATAAAACAAGCATCGGTCTCCCTACACCTACTTTGAAAACTTCATATTTTTTATCGAAGAAAATAATACCGTATAAATTATATAACTTTCTTTCGACGTAGAAAAAAACTTGCAATTTGAGCTGGGTTGGACATTGAAGCTAAGGATAGTTGTTGCGGCAGTAGCTAATCCCTACTTGTTGATTGAGCGTACAGATGGTGTTGAACACATTATTAGTGCTTGCGTGTAGCCAGCTTATCCTCTTGCAGCTATGAGCCTGACCCATACTTTCCTGTAAAGCTCATAGAATAAAGTTTCTGCTCGGCATTACCATTCTATTACTCTCTTACAATGGAATTAGCATGTTATATCATTTGCACTTAATGTAATGACCGAAAAAAACAAGGTTCACCGTGTTACCCAATCGAAGAAAAACTAATATATATAATATTCATTTAACCTAATTTATTGCAGTGACGTAGGTTTAGCCGTCTCGCCGCAGTTTTTTAAGTGGCAATTAAGTTGCAGTTCACCGTCGATACGTTTGGCGTCATAAGTAATTGAAAGTGCGCGAATACCCGTATCGGAGAATTAGCAAAGTATACGTTCAAATAATCGATAACGTTTGGATATCAAGGTACTATAGCAAATATCATCTCTATATTGACGGAATAGGCTTTATCAAAAAAGTGTCGCCCACTTTTTGCAAATAGTCCGTTGTGTGCAGGCGGTTCACAAAGGTCACCTGAGATATAAACATATTTCTTAATTCGAAATCCAACATTTTGCAAGCAGTGACTCTTGAAAAACTGCGTCTAATGGTCTTTAAATTTTGTATAGAGAGCGAAAGCGAGTCATGAATATAAACACGAATATTGATAAAGAGGATCCTTGAGTCCGCCTCTAAATATGCTGTCACCGACCGCGCATTTAAATGGGTTTACAAAAGTTGCCACTGGCGTCGCTGACGGACAAATTGATCCGAGTTCCACGGGGAAATAAGCAATAATTTGGGGCGTCTACCGAAAATGTATTCATGATGATGCTATTTATCAATTTCATAACTTTTCAATGCTATTCCTCGAAATTACAAGCATTATACTACAAAATATAGGAAAAAGGTGCATCGCATTGCACTCATCACCGCGTCGCAAACATTTTTGAAAACCGATTAAAATGCGACCGAAGTGGCAACAGAAATCAGCCATTCCATGGGGTGGATTTAGGCCTCCTTTTGAATATAAATTTCGATTAATAGCCCTAATTTTATTGTGGAAGGTTACACAGGATTTCCACCGGGTCAGGTTCTCCAACTCCATCTCGGCCGACGTTTCGATGGGCGAGTTGTCCATCGTCTTCTGGGCATGAAGACGATGGACAACTCGCCCGAGATGGAGTTGGAGAACCTGGCCCGGTGGAAATCCCGTGTAACCTTCCACGATTCTATACGCCGGGAAAGCCTACGAGCCCTAATTTTAGCTTACGTCATCCTTGAAATAAGGGTCGCTCTGCCTATCAGCGCCGCGAGTGCGGACAAACTCATTTAAATGCGTGGTCAGTGCCTTAGAACCTCTAGAGGTCGAACGGAGAATCCTAGTCTCCTTGGTTTGGAGGCATGCCTTCAAACTGTTACGGGAAACTTAACAATCGCCGCCCCGGCATGTACCGGCGGACGTCTCCGAGCGAGGGATTTCAGCTTCCACTTCCATCGGTCACCCACGAAAAGAAGTCTGCGACCGGACTGTTCCGCGAACGCTCTGCCCCGGCTCATTTTTTTATTACAATTTATTTACACCTACATTTTGTTTTTACATCTGAATACAAGAAATAGCAAGAGAAGGAGCTTTAGGTGTTCTCCAAGGTCATAGGACCAGAATTGAGCCACCATCAAATAACAAAGTGTATGCCAATAAAAAAAATAATGCAGTAAATGATATGTGAGTGTTTTAAATAAATAAAATCAAAATAAATTTTCACTTATTTCTTGCGAGAAAAACCAGTCTTTAGCCAGTCTTAACATTACATTTGAGGATTTTTTTTTAATTCTAGCGTTTATATTATGTAAACTTAGGTCTGTTTGCTACTATAAATGACTCACTCCTTAAATTATATTTCCAACCTCACAATAGCTGAGCCTCGATGGAACCAGATGCAATATCCGATGATGAACATCCCGTCATTCTAAGTCGGGTTGGGATCGCCTAGTGGGAGGAGGTAGCTTTGGCGAGAAGTGGGGGTTCCTCCTGGGGTCGTGTTTTGTAATTCCGCGCAAATCCGTGACACGTGAGGATCTGACTCCCACGATAGGGCCTCGGGCCTTTTAACTAAGGCTCTACAGTGCTGTGACCCTTCATGGGGACTGTGTGACCGTCCCCTAATTTACGCATCTACTGGACACTGGCGTGCCGTGCCGAGCCGTTGGAATCAATAGAGGCAGGAGGTTTGAAAAATAGACTTTTTACAATTCCACAATTATTTTTGTAATAAGTACATAATACAAACAGCTGTAGTGGTTTTCCACACTTTTAAATTTTATCAACCCATTTCAATGTTTTCACATCATTATCAAGACCTGTCTCCTAGACACAGTCAGCGAAAAAAATGGAACCGGTTGTAAGCAAAGTAAAGCAAAATCAAAGTAAAAAGTGTTGAAAATTACCACAGCTGTTTGTATTATTGCTATCGATGAATTTTCACAAAGTGAACTCGTCGACAATCAATGTGATCCACAATTACTTTATCACCCAATCGGTTTCAGCACTTCACTGCCATTTTAATGGGACTAGCATGTTTGAGCACGGGGATAACCTTTAACGTGCCCAAAAATGGATGGGGAGTTTATAATAGACATCATACATTGTTTGAGGTTAAAATTACAGGTAAAGTTATTTGTGAATGTCATCGTTTCACACAAAGTGGATTAATGCCTACAGGTCAAATTCATCTCACGTATGAAATCGCTAACGGCCAAGGGGTTTGTGTGATATCCAATGACTCACTTAGTACTCAGGTGATGAGCCAAAGTTTAATTTTATCGTGATTCTTTAGGTTGAGAGTTGTAAATGACACATACATTCCATCATTTTTCCCACGCTTATGTCAGACAGCTATTGATTTAACCCATTTCCACCCACCATAACCATGTGGCTATAACCTACCGTACTGGGCAATGGAGACTCTTGGTGAAAAACTGAGCATAATGTTGTTTTCGAACTGTCAGAAATAAGCTGCTTAAATTTTTTTAACCTAATCCATATCTTTGTTTCTTTTTGAAGCTGGTAGGCTGGTAGTAATATTCCCACTCGCAGAAAGAGACAGGTGCAAATCTTCATTTCAATACGGACGCCTACTGTCAGAAAATAAGCTGAAAGTATAATAGAAGTAAAAATAGAAGGACTTTGAAATATACGATAATAGCTTTCTTCGTCCAAAGCAAATCTTTCCTTGAACATTCTATCATTTTATTATGATGTTATAAAATAGATTACATTAAATTTGACACCGTTGCCGCTCAGTGTAGCAATGCGACCAAGGATCATTCTGAGAAAACTCTTCGGTCAATGCATTTTCAAAATATTTAACAGCTGCGTAACACCTAGACATATTCAAAATAGCAAGCAGACACTTTTCTGGGCGGAAATGGGTTAGAATCGAGTGAAAAATGTGGATTTTCGAATGCTATTAATAGTTAATAGGTATAGTAAAACCTATCATTTGTAGCCGTCATTTATTGAAGCACAATTAAGAGATCATGTATTGAAAGTTTCATGAATATAACGGGCCTTCTTCATTTCTCTTGGTTGCCTCCTCAAGTCTGGATATTCGCGGGAGTTGCAACTTGATGCTGCGATTAAAATGCACCGCTTCTCCTCGCAATGCCCTCTCACGGATAGTATGTGTACACCTTCTTCTCATCTGGCGCGGACGGCAGTAGAATCTCATATCTGTCCAACTGAACTCCACTTTCTTCCTTTTTACGACTTGACTGGCGTAGACAGCCGTATTCTTCGGAATCGCTCTGCCGTGTTAAGTGTTGTGTTCGCCGCTTTATAGGAGGAGTGTGTGTGCTGTCGTAGTGGAAGTGGTAGGAGGCTTGCCAACCGGCTCGTTCCTCGGGCGATGAATCATCATTCGACGTCCAAACAAGAGCTGGCGTCTCGAGAGAGTTCCTCCCCAACCCCTACACTCAAGATACCTATATCCTTTTCGTCCAATGATTTTTTTCGTGGCAAATTACTCCGTGTTTTTCGTTCCACCCTGCGTGATCTGCGGCAGATGATCCTTCTTTACAACTCCCGCAAAATTGACAGCATCGCTCGCGCACGTAGAGCGCTTGAATTTTAAAAAAGGTTTCCCTGCTACCAAGCAATGTTGTACCGGAACAGACAAGGTGCAATGTGAGCTGAAATAGAACGGGTAGTTTTATTCCCATCATTCTCGGTTTTCATTATTAGTATAATCTTTTTCTTTGCATTTACTTTTCTTTTTCGAAGAATTTTTTGCACGGAGTACAAGTTCTCACTAAAGTAACTCTTTACTGTAATGTTGAGTTGAGAACTTTTCTCGTGATGTGGCAAGTTGAGATTATTAAAGCGTAACGCAGTTTGATATACGTATTTTGATTAAGATTGAGCAGTCTAATACTATTTGTAATTTTTTTGGGATGATACCGGTAGCGGAGATGACAATAGGCGCTATTAAAATATGTTCAATACATTATATTCATTTTATTTCTATTGTCTATTCTTGGTACTTGTTTATTTTTCCGGCTATTGTATTTTCGATGTTAAGTGACAGTGGCACTGCCATAACAACTATATTACAAGTTCTATTTTTCTTATTAATCGACTTAACATGAGGTCTATTATTGACAGAGGCTTTATCTGTTTGGATAGACAGATCTTAATATAGTTTCTAAAATCATTTATCTACACTAAACATTTTTAATCGAATGCGTACCTTCCCCATCTTCCTGGTTAAGATTTTTAAACTATTGTATATACAATCCTGTGAAACTTGACGTGATTCAACGATCATTGCCGATTCAGACAAGATCCCAGCCTTGGTCATATTTTGTAACTGGTAGCTTTTACATTCCCTGCAGGGATCTTTGCGATCTAAAATCTTTAATCATCGTAGACAAGAAAGAAGTCGTATTCTTTCTTATGTTTCCTACTTCCTTTCTCCCACCTCTCCATTGCAAACGTTAGTACCTACTCCAACAATTTTTGTTTCTCAATCAAATAAATCAAAACCTTCCGAATAGAAGAGGCTCATAAAATACGAGAAGGCATTCAAAATAAGAACGCATAACCTTTGTCCTAATCAAAGAAGGATAGACATAATTATTTAGAATGAACATGGAGGAAATTAATATTGTTATTTAAGAGAAAGGCAAATAATCTACGAGACGCTTTGGCTGCCATGGTAGATTGGTAGAGTCTTGTAGTAAAAATGTGAGTTGAAAGAAAGCAAATATGAATCCTTAATGACAAATGGAAGGGCTCAGGAAGAGAAATAGAGCGGGGTAGAGATGGATATCGGATTCAGCAAGACTTGACATTGAAAACTTGAAAATTTTCGGAGGTGCTAAATATGTAGTGTGTTTTTCTTTGGAAGCGAGGCTTGGACGTTGACAGCGGCAGAGAAGTCAATAGTGGAAGCATTCGAAATGTGGTGCATTCGGAGAATGATGAATAAAAAATGGATCGACCGTGTAAGTGATGAGGTTTTGCTGGAGAAAAGAGAAGCCTCCTAAAAACTTAAGGAGAAAACGGGACAACTTAGTTGGCCACATTATGAGACATGATGGCCTGATGAAAACAATTTTAGAAGTACAAGTGGAAGAGAAGAAGGGCAAGGGACGGCCCCAAATTAGTTACAGGTTTTTAAAGGATGTAAAAGAGAAGAAATACGTCGCTATGAAAAGGCTAGCGGATAGGAGAGAGGAATGGAGAGCTGCGTCAAACCAATCTTAGGATCGTTGGCTAAAGATGATGAAGGACTTGAAGGCAATGCGAGTCACGCGAAAGGGAGGGAGAAAACTAAAAAGAGAATTGAATGAAGGCACACTGTAGAGGAAGCAAAGACTCACACCTGGCTGTAAAAGCTTTGGATAATGATGATGACTAAAAGCGTTGTGGAAAAATTACGTTCTAAGAAAACGTAATTAGTTTCTTGACGATGATATGAAACAAGCAATACCGAAGGTTTCCTTAACGAAACGCCTACTTAGAGTCTGAAGGTACACGGTAGTCGCTATGCTGGGAAAGAAGCTGGGAGGAAAACGCCCCTGGTTTGAGGACGGCTTAGCTGGTGATGCACAGCAGTCTTCTCAGTGATGGATCATTCGACGTAAAAGTAAAGTCCAATAAATAAGACGCTTGTGATTGCGTGGGAGTTTGCGAGGAAGGACTTGAACAAGCGTGGTTCTTTGAGACAAGGCAGACGGATAGACAGGTGAAGGAAACAAAGAGGAATTGGGCGGGGTGCAGAGGGGATATTACTGAGTGCTTCTAAAAGGGTCTTTGGGTTCGGTAGAGAGTTGCTGACACGTTGGCTATAAATTTAAAGCGTTCCAATTAAATGGTCTTTTCTCTCCGAGACAATTTTGTGAGCTGAAAAGGCACAATGATTGAATGCCAATCGTGGAACATGTATATGGTCCCATTGTCTGGAGATGTATGAAGCCCTTATCTTCTCTTGGTCTCAAGTGGGTAACGTGAGTTACATGATGCCTTTAAGTACTGTTAAGTTCATATGGTCAAATGATCGTTATATTTCGTTAATCGATTATTAACTGATTTCAGCCTTATTAGCTTATCTCGATGAAAAAAGATCGGATGCTTTCCCGGCGTATGCTGGTAGTGAAGGCTACTCGAGTTCTCCACCGGGTAATTCGTACCCCGAAACGTCTGCAGCCATGAAGGAGATTACCCGGTGGAGAACTCGAATAGCCTTCACTACTTATCTCGATGAATTTCTTAAGTCCAGTTTGTGCAGAGATTTTTTGGGTTGGTAATCCTACGGATATTTCTTGGGAAGTACCATTTTCTTAACTGACTACGACTATTTCTACACTGCAGAACATACTCCAATTTATATTTGCTTTTAATAAATAAATGAACTTGTCCTATTATAGATATACCTATGAATTCGCATCAGCAGTACTTTGGGGTACTTCCAGTATGCAATCGCATATGTGACATAGAAAGCGCATTGTTATATTAACTTGGTTGCCAGTCACACAATCTTACAAGTTATACGGAAAGCCCAAGACCTTCGCGTGCTTCTCGATCGGATATCGCTTCTTCAATCCCCTCCCAGGTCAACGATGGGATGCCGTTAAGTTCTTCATTTAAGAAAATATAATTCCTGAGACGGATAGGCTAATAATCAAGGAACACTATAGTTCATGGCATCAGGCTTCACATCACCATTTGTTTGCAATTGATCGGTGTGCATTCCACATTAATCCTAGTTGAAAGATGCAGGAAGGAGTCATAATCGAGAAATTGCTATGCTTCGCTGTCGTTTGGTCGAACATAAACCAATGCCACGTCTTAAATGTAAAGTTTTAACCTGTAAGTGCTACCGTGCTAATATTTGTGGAAGATAAAGATGATGGCCACTCCTCAATAGTTGCAGTCGAAGGATGAAATATTAAAGGCTCTCGTAAGAATTTTCGGCCGGCTTTCGCCGAGTTTAAAGATTTTATTCTCCATAGTAAACTATAATTCAGGATTTGAATTAGGATTTTAGCAGGCTAGCATAAGTTTTTCTTTCATTTTCAAATTTATTACGATCAGAGATATTTTTAATTCGTCCAATTGGGATCGTGCCACCTAAATTTTGGAATAATTTCTTCGTTTAGAAGTTTGCAGATTTCATATTATGAGATTCGCGAATTCATTGTTTAACTTTGCTTTTCATGCACAATCGATTGGTTTTCATGTAGCACGCTGATTTATTTTCGATTGGATAGAAAAAAAGTCTTTCAGTAGTGATGTATTGAGTAACTGATGAAAATCCGGATAAAATTTGTAACAATTAAATTATTTATTGATAGAGGTTATTGAACAATCTACGGCCGTTGAACAGTTGAAAGAAAATATACTTTTGTGCCAATATTAAATAATTATGTACACTTCCAATGCACCGTATATTTCAGTTTTAGTTATCATAAGTTTAACATAATATTATCGGTCCATGGCATATCTGTACGATTTCGGGTTGATATTATACCTTCCTTGATTTCTTTGGTTAACTGGAGAATTTTTCAATATTCATGTATTATTCTTCCATTTATTTCGGCCATCGGCCATAGTGGAAACTTACCAAGTTGCGTTGAGCTCCTTCTTGCAGCCTGTATTAGTATTGGTCTCAAAACTGTTGTTCATTCACACATTGTTCAAAACCTGCAAGGAAGGAAAGAGTATGTTAGACAGAACAAAAGCAAAATATGATTTTATAAGATAGGAAAACAGGTATTAAAGCGAAAAACTGTTGTTAAGCCCGAGAATAACTGCATCAGTTAAAAGAACAGAAATATAATACAATATTAATAACAGTCCCAAAAATATGTTCCAACTATTATATAGTGCGTTGCTAATCCATGCCTTAGAATGAGGAAATATAGTCGGGCGAAGAGATGGAATAAAGTATGAGTGAAATAAATGAATCAGTTTAGTTTTTATTTTCCAAATGGAAGTTCATAAGTTATGATCGATATGGTTGACATTTTTTGCTGACAAACCGGGTTATCATAAAAGAATGGTGCGGTTTCAATAACTCATTGGAAGGTAGCACGGTTAGGGTGGCAGAGATTTTTCAGAGGCTGCCCAATCCCTGCTTGAGTTCCTCAAGGAGTGCACTTCAGATGCAGCACACAGTCCGTCGGATGGGACGTTAAGCCGCGGCCCCCTTGGCGCCTTTAGTTATCAGTTGGCTAATTTCGACGCCGGATTTCACTCTTGTCGAGCGACTAATTGTTTTAATTAAATTTTATTGAAATTTATTTTACATAAAAAACTGTTTGAGACGACAAATTCTAAAAATAAAAAACAAACTGTAAGTATTTGTTTTCATATAAACCATGTTTAGAAACGTACATTTATTTTATGATAACCATCTTTAGTTACCCGCTTATTTTCATTTTTGTTCAATTTTAGTCTATATCTTGAGAGCGAATGAAACTTTTCGGTTGGCTTTTGTCTTGCAAAATAGGTATTATATGTATTTTGTAATTTTTAAGTTTCCAATTCAAGAATATAATATTTCGTCGCCCATTAAATTAAAAAGAGGCAATTAGTGGTCATAACGGGCGATAAAAACATTCAGAAATTGGAGTTTTAATTTGAGTTAGGTAAAGGCCATTAACTATTGTCTGGAACAAATTGACTGTTGGTCCGTCGGTGCTATAAATCCAAATCTGGAACTTATGAACTTCTCATAAGATACTGCGTATTGTTTATCATCGAATCCAGCTCACATTCTGATCGCGGACAGGCAATTAGCGTCGATACCATCATATTTCAGTCATGATGACGAAGGAAAAACCGTTTGGATTCCGCGATGTTCTCTTCCCCAAAACCAGATGGCGAAATGAAGACAGAGAGTTGGAAATCGAAACCCTCAAGGCTCGTCGACAATTAAAAGATCGGTCCGTACGGCCATCCGTGGAGTAGCCACATAAATCAGAGGAAGGAATTCCCTTAAGGGGAGGGTAAAGGGGAGAGAATGCGGTGGGAGGTAGAGTTCGTGATCGGGTGAGTTAAGAAGGACGTCCGTGATAATAAGGGGTCGCGGAGAATACTTGTACCTAGAGAGAGACAAGGAACCATTTGGAAAGCCGTCTTACCTTAGCGGGGGCGGTATTCCCTTTATTGGCAGGATCACTCGAGTCCATAACTACCTCGGTTAAGAGGAGAATACTGAGTAGCAGCCAATCAAGGAGCGTGGCCGGGTGAGGTAAGGTTAAACTGAGGGTATCTACAAGAATCTGTGGGTGGGCTGAAGGTAGGGACAAGATAAGGAAAAAAGAAACGGTAAATCCTTTGCAGTGGGATTAAGCTGTGATTGGAAACTCTAGTGGAAATATCTATGCTGCACTTTAAATGTTTTATTGTTTATTATTAGGATGGAGCGAGTACTTAGCGGGGAGGGGATGTTGAAAACAGTGTTAGAGGATAGAATTTTAGGTAAGCGTGGGGGAGGAACGAAGAGAATACGATTTTTGAGGCCGCTTTACACGGGCCACGTACTTGCACAATCTGACGTGTGCACGAAGGCGCAATCCAAATTTCGTCTTGTGATGCGGTGAATTGCTAGAACACATGCGAGAATACGTGGACGTGAGATGGAAAAATAGCCCGTCTTCTAATTTCGTTCATGTATTCGCGCAGTTCCACGCCATTTTAGAAATTATTGCTGTTCTAACCTGCGCAATGCCGTGCCCCGTGTAAAACGGCCTTTAGACAGAATGAAAGGGGGAAGGCCTTATTATGATTTGATAAGTCTAAGAAGGGAGGGGAGCTAGATACTTAGTAAATACTCCATGCATATCTATCCTGACCGGTAGAAAACTTAAATAATAATTAATAAGTTCGAAAATTGTCTATTGTACATCGTTTATTTTCTCCTGAGCGTAGCTTTCAGATGAATAAGAGAGGCGTTTCAACGAGGGAGAAAAAAACTCCCCACCAAATTGGCAACAATTTAATGAGATTCCAACCGAGTGATGCGGTCACTCGGGACGATTGTGTTTCAGTCAAGCGTTCTCAAAAGCGATCGGGGTGAAATTGTGGGAGGGATGAAAGGAATACGGTCGCTATTGGACTCGGTGGAGTTCATCCTGCAGTCACCCGGAGAGACTGAGGGGTCGGAATGTTTCACGGTAGCATTCACTCCACTCCTTAGACGGCCCTCGAGAGGGATGAAAAAAAAGGCGGCTCAAAAGTTCCAAAATCGGAAGAAGGCCCATTACGAGCTCTCTTTGCCAATACATATATATAAATGGAATCGCGAGGCCTTTCAAAGAGGGCAAGCAAGGTCTCATCCCGATCAGCCAGTGCCCTCCCTTCTCCTTTTTTTTCGAGGGTGACTGGACATGTATAGGAGAGAGTGACCTCCAGCTGTGTCGCTGTAATTTCCGAATCTTTTAGGACGCGTCGTTAGCTATTTTCTAACTTCGATTTTTTCAATGCAGCCAATTTTACCATTCATCTGTGATACTTTCTGTTTACAATAGCTTCAACAGGTATTTTGATTCGCTCCATCAGGAGCAATCCAAATTCATAAAGAGGAAAGTACAGCCTTTCCCAATGTTTTTTGTGTGTCTGATTGTTGCTACACTCCTTTGGTCTATCAAAATAAAATTTTAGTGAAATTGAATATAATCATGATTCTTAAGTAATTTGCTGAGACAGAATGTGTAAAACTAGTTTGTCAATTTTATTAAGCATTTTATATTCCAATTTCAAAATACAATTACACAACAATTTTTCTGAAGAAATCGATAATTTTTAAACTCAAGCACCTGATCAGGTCTATTTGTCGATAACTATCAAAAATTCATATCATTCCTGTAAAAAAATTAAAATTAATTCAAATAAGTTTGGCGTTTTAACCGACTAGAACAGTGTTTGAACAACGCACTGCTAGTTCGCTAATCAGCAAGCTAGGTACCTTAATTATGGCTGTTCGTATCGAAGGGTTTCATAAATGTCAGGAGTAAATTAGGACACTCATATATAATATATATTGAATCTAATTGGCAATATGGAATCAAGAATTATTTGCATCGCGTATTCTTTGTAGAACTTCATTATGAAAATACATAACTACCACTCGGCCGGTCTTTTTTCGCAACAAACCATTCGTTTTAAACTTATGCTATCTTCTAGGAATATTTTAAGATTAGAGTAGACCCTTGTTAGCATTTGCATACATCTCAATCTTTGCAAACTTTACCCATGTTTTTTTTCACAGGTGTAATTTTTTTTTATATTTGCGCTATAATCTATAGACAGTGACAGGCAAATTCTTCTCAAATTCAAAAGGATGGTTTAATTTTTTCAATTAGTAAGTAATTCGTTGAGAAAAAGACTAAAGCATCGGTCGTTAGGAAGTGATAAGTACCTCATTTGCGTTTTTAGAGGAAGAAGTGATCACTGATGACAATTTGATTTAGATGTTTACTTCCCATTTTATCTCATAATAAGGACAATTATCTATTCCAGGGGTCTCCAAACTTTTCTTTCGAAGGGCCACATTATTTATTTCCCTAATTTATGCGGGACGAAAGAATGAAAAAAAATCAGTCCCAGGAATATGATTTCCTAAAAAAATTGAGTATAAACATGGAAAAATTAAAAAATATCTGTTTGAAAAAAATAAGGATAAACTAAATAGATTTTATACACATTTATATAGACAGCCTTTATTTTTACTCAACCAAATTAGTGTGACGAATGATACTGTCGTTTTGACATTAAAATTTTTTTAAAATCAGGTTCCAGATTAGATGAGCCAATTGTAAGGTATGATTTCAAATGGTCATCAGACAAATTTGCTCCATAGTTAGATTTTCATGCTTTATTTTGGAAAATTTTTGCTCACGCAAGTATGTTGTACCAAAACTGGACACAAATCTACATGCAAATTTTATCAAATTTGGAAACTGATCCGGCTCCAGGAAATTATTAAACTCTATCAGATTCCCTTCTCTATACTTAACGCAGGGATTTGTTAGGCGGGCCGGAAGAAATTATGTGCCGGGCCGGATGTGGCCCGCGGGCCACAATTTGAACACCACTGATCTATTCCATGGGTTTTTGCTTCGATACTTCGATGCAATGCTTTTCCCTTCTCTCCGTTGGTTCATCCCATCCTTCAACTTCTCTCTCGTTCACCTTCCTCTCGTCGAATCCATATTCGGACACTCTCCTTGGTCCATCATTCTCCCTGCCTATATCTCCGGTCTCCGTCTCCCAATTAGTGAGCGATCCCAAGCGATGCTCTTTCGGAAGTTTGGTATGTTCATAAAAATTTCAGCGGGTACGATGCATTTAAGGCTGCGTTTGGCCAAACCGGAGAGGTCCGTCCGAACAGAATTGTGATGGAGACGAAAGATAAAAGAAGATAGTACTAAGTATGCCCATAAGGAGGAAGGCAAGACCCAGATAATTATTTGAGCTTATACTATGCTGATAAAGCTTCAAGGACCATTGCTAACTCTCGTAGATAGCCATACTGAGATATATTAATGAAGGTTAAATTACATGTTGATGTTTTGCTTAAGCTGACCTTAACTGTAAGCATAAATAAGTGTGTTGATTGGATGATGATCAAATATATGCGTTCCTAAGCTTAGCTGTTTAAAGCGGCAATTTGCTCGCAAAGCAGAGGACCGCAGTTATTACAATGAAGGTGTGCGAAGCTCATAAAACACATGAAGGCAAAGCGATCTCTCTGTGCTCATTGAGCTACATTTGGAAGAAATCTTTATTTAAACTACTTTTATATTTTGGCCAAAATTTAATCCGTTGCGGAGGTGGAATTTTTTTGCGATATGCTTCTCTAAAGCACAGATGAACTCATTATTTTCAGTGTTTGGAACCATAATTCAATTATAACTGTCCGCGAAATTGCACGTAGTTTGTACTAGAAGTTGCAACTGCAAAGGGTAAAACTATATTCTTTCTTTTTTGAAGCGCAGAAATGGGATGATGGTGTGTCGATTTGAATACCACTATAAAGTTCACTGGTATTACATTTAAAAAAAAATGTGTTTCTGTAAGATATCTGCAATTTCCCAGTAGCGGATCTGTTAGGGGGGGGTTTAGCCCCCATTCGTTCGAAACACGAACTATTTAAAATAGAGTTAATGGTAGCGGGCGTAACTTGGTGGAAATCCATAATCGCAGGAATAGAAGGATCAACAACTTTGCTATTTCCACATAGTAATTTATGGTTAAACCGACCATGGTTTCGTTACAGATTGATAATGTTACTCTGTTATGTAATGTGATAATGTTACGTTGATAATGTTACTCTGTAACGAAACCATGGTCGGTCTCAATAAATTACTATGTGGAAATAGCAAAGTTGTCGATCCTTCTATTCCTGTATTTAAAATAGAAATTTTTGGAGGTAGTCACATTGTACAAAAGAATTTAGTTATATTTTCTGATATAGTTACTTTCTTTAACGAATTGAAGTAAAAATTTGCTCTAAACTTAGGGCCTATTTTACATGCTTTTGATATGTTACAATCCATTAACAGGTCCAGAGAGGGACTAAGGACCCCTGATGGCCCCCGCTTTGTTATCCAATTAACACCAGATACAGTGGTAATTTTGTTCGGACCCCCACTATCACTGGGAGGTCAACCCCCACTTAACCCTCCTCCCTTGTATCTATCCTGGATCATCCACTGCACCTGCCTACGTAATGTTATGCTCCATAACACCCATCTATGGCAAATTCGTATCTAGGTGTGTCCATCACGGAGGCATCTTTGCAGGACTTATCTGTACGAGTAAGATTCCCCGGCGTATGGAATCTTTAGGTGGCTGGTTTCCCAAAGAGAGGACTCATACCGATTCAGGAAGTCGCGAATTCCCCGTAAGGACTCTGCACTTCTTTTCCCCACTTAAGGGGGTAACACATCTCGGGATCTGAGCACGTCCGGTTCATTTTCTCCAGCCGTTCATTCCTGCTACGCTCAGTTTTATTTTTCATGTTTGGAACGTTTTCGAAAGAGGAATGCATCATAATTGGCACCACTGTAGATAAGATCACCGTATTTGCTGTGTTTTCTTCTTAGTAAGCATCTAAAAATTGCCGTCTCGTAAACATTCATTCTCTCTCTTTACTTCTCTCATAAAGGGGAATTTTTTTTATGAAAATTAATGTCGAAGTACCGTATCTAAAGGATATCTTCCTCGATTTCTCCATAGTTCTAAAAAAAATATAATGTTTTGAGATATTTCCGATTCAATTTACTACGTTTTTTTAATATCTTAAAAATAATATCACGAAATATTCCTCGAATAATGATTAATTAAACCGCCAAACCGTATTTTAAACAAGATTTACAAGAAATAAAAATAAATTAATTGTACCTATTCATAAAACAACCATGTACCAAAATTCATTTTATATTAATTCATGCCATGTATGGAATTCGATTCCTCAAGAGTTAAAAAATATCTCAACATTTAATAATTTCAAAAAGTCTTTGTTTTCTTTTTATTTTTATGATACCTGAATTTATATAAGCGTCTGCAACTTGCAATTTTTGGTTTGTATGTTTTTTGTATGGTTTTTGATTTTGTTTCATGTTTTTGGAAATCTGTATAAAGGTGGTTGTTTGAGTTGGTTGGTTGAGTGTTTCATGATTTCTTCTTTTTTTATGTTAACCTTCTCAGTCTGAGTGTTTATGATTATGTATTTATTTAGGCTCCAAAGGAAAGGATTCCTAGAGCCAATAAAGTTTATTTATTATTATTATTATTTTAAAATGATATTCCTGCTAAAATTAATTAGAAAAATGATGTAAGGAAAACCCTTTTTTGGAAGACCAAAATAGAAGTTGGTTGAAGAACTAAAATCTGGGAGCGTTAATCGAATGGCATAAATAAAACACCCATGGCTGGTATTCGTGACTGATTGGTGATTAGTACTCTGGGGGTTTGAGTTGGTCGAAGTTAAAGTTCCGATTAAGGAGGCTTCGGCGATTATTTTCTGGAAAATAGACATTATTAAGGTGGAGTTCTTTTTTAGAGTTCCTGGGAAACATTTATGGACCACCTTCTGCCAGAATATGAAACCAAAATGGGGAAAAAATAGTGAATGATTTTGCTAGAGTAGGAATGCAAGCACCTTTACGGAAATAATATGCTTGAGATTGCGTGAGTCGACTTTGGTGTTGCCTTATATAGAACGCCTTATGCCAGAACTTGAAACCAAGAAGCGAAAAAAAATAGTGAACGATTTGGCTAGCTGAGGTATGGAGGCACATTTATGGAAAATAGACAGCGTGAGGTCATATGACTCCTTCGTGAATCGCCTTTGGTGTTGCCTATGGTAGGGATTAGCTATCTTCCGGCGATTCGAACTTCTAATTATCATGCCATAACTCAGCCCTTTTTTCTCTCTCGCATTCAAAGTTTTACTGCTGGAGAAGTGTTGGAGGGACTTAAGACCATTAAGCCAAGCGCAACCTTACTCCCATGCGCAAGATCGTACTTGAAGTTAGAAAAACTTCATAAATACTCCCCTCCAACCCACGCTCTCTCTCTCCAGCGAACTAACTAACTAACTAACTTACGAAACAGATAATGCTATAAAAATAACTATCGCTCAAGATAATCCCAACATAATTGAATCCTCAAATTACCCAGGCCTTGGGTGCAGGTTCTTTATAGGTAACATTCGCGGAGAGAGGAGGCATATCGTTTCTTACATCTACTTCGAAAGATAAGCTCAAGGAAGTGTATTTTACGTGGCCAAAGAGTCGGGCTTTCTGGACGGGTATCGGTTGTGAGTTCAGGTTGCAGGCTGCATTGTGCACGACCAAAGGAGTTGGGAGGGAGTTCGTTTCGCGAAGAGAGGGACCAAGGAGAGGGTTTTTTAGGGGGTGACCTCCACCGTCGAGCTTAGCCTGGCGTGGCCGGCCCGAGCTCAGTATCTTGTTACTTGATGGTCCGAGTAAATTATAGCCATGTGGATTCCATTCCCTTTTATATTTATAAGGGCCGAAGTGGTCAAGTATCTCCTACCCAACTCTGGTCCCCCCCGTTGTGACCATAGTGTGGCGCTTAACGTTGCTCGGTGGCCGGGAAATCATTCATTATTTTCTTCTTTTTCACTCGACCGTGATAAATCTCCGGGTATTTTAAGCGAGCTAAATTATCCTTGTATTCCGAGGTCGGGAAAAGGAGATTGTGAGGGAATAGTCGTTTGTTTTGAGGAAACTGAGAGCGTCTTGAACTCCCTAATGTTTCCATTTCTTTCGTAAGGAGTTAAAGACGAGGATCCTAATATGGATACACAATGAGAAGAGGGTATAAAACAAACCTAGGAAATGCATAAAGAATTCTCGGATTTTCCTTCGGGTAATTAACTACGTGTCTCCTGATGCTTCGAAGAACGACTTGCTCTTCATCTTCCGGGGATATTAAGATCTTAAGATTCCCTGAGGATGAAGAGCAAGTTGTTCTTCGAAACGTCACTAGACATGGAACCAATTACCCTGTGGAAAACCTGAGAATCCTTTCTGCTTTTGATACACCAGGAAAATCTAAGATCTTAAAAATCTAAAAAATGTAAAGTGGTCCACTCATATTTCCGTACATGAATACGCGTGACAGCATCACGTTACAATTGAATCCAAATGAAGGATTTATTTTTGGAGGTGAGACAAATGGATAGGTGTTCATTCTTTTGCATTCAATAGACAGATACAAAAAATAAAGGCGAGAGGACCAACGTGAGTCCGGTTAATCGGTGAGCTTGTCGTTGGAAATGGCCGATTATAATCGCGTCTCACGAACTCGGCACCGTGTTTTCTTTATTATTTACAACTTTTTAGTAATAGAAATCAGAATATTTTGAGACGAATCGGATGAATGGAAAACTTACAGTTCGGGACAGAAAGCTGTGGCACGGAAACCTTAAGTATAGTTGGCATTTAGATAATAAGATATGATTGCATTGGCCATTTGAGATACTTGTTTTTTTACGCCGTCAATGTTTTGTATTTACGCACTGGAACTTACTCTCAGAATATAAACGCCTCCTTCTTTATTTACTCGCCGTACATCTTCGTACACAAGGAACGCCTGAACGTGTATATAAAACTTCACGCCGTCCGGCAAAACGAATGTCTTGTGTAACAGGAGACTACACTATTACCTCACACGAGAGTTCTTCCTCTAACACCTCCTTCTCTTTTGTGCCGACCCTTGCGGACTGTGGCTAGGGAAAGCCTGAAGTTAAATCTATATGAATCCTTTAAAATGGAGCTGGGTTAATGAATGGTACTGCAAAGCGGCTGGGGATACTTTCGCCTGAATTTATTTGACACGCTTCCCTCTCAGGAAAAGCTCTTGGTTCTCATTTTGAGAACAGGAGACAACTCTAATCACACGCGCTGCCTATATTGTTTTTGCAATTGTGGCTTGAGGGGGAATACACAGAGGAGGCCCGAATCGTCCAGCTGAAGCTGACGCAAGTTCTTCTAAGTTCATCCTTGATATTTAGTTTAATGCTCTCAAACTGGAACGAGAAAAATTTCTGCGTCAACAGTAACTTCCAATTTGAGATACATATCCCATTAAATTCGTACACCAACATGCACCACAGGATACATATGAGCATGAACATTTAGTTCGCAAGGTGTACGGTACATTGACAAGGAGCTGTGGGATTAATTTTCGAAAAGGCTGGATATCCAAGAAAAAGCTCATAGCTTAAGAAAAATCTCGTTGCCTTACTTAACTCTCGTAACTTAGGAGTTGCGACCTCATGTTAATAGACAAAAAAATTAAAATTGCCTAAAACCACCGCCTGGAGTATAAACCTCTTGTATAATATTTTCTATCGCGAGGAATAACATTAAAACGTTGTGCATTAGATAGACCACATAATCTCGTAATAACATTTTCGCTCAACAGCCCTATTATATAGCTTATGTTGTCTGTAGAATTCGGATCTATTGCCCGTTAGTGACTTGAGTGGCGACTTTAGTAAACCTATTAAAATACTCGATGGGTGACAGTACATCTAGAGTCTGACTTGAGAATCCTCAATTGTAATATTCGTGGTTGGTTCCTTATTCGTGACGCTATTACAACTTATTTTCAGCTCAAATTTTAAAATAGAGACTCGCATTAAATATTTCATGGGTAAAAACTGTATATAAATCACGCAGTCATGGGAATACCCCTTGCCCAGCAGATTCATGGACTGAAATCTTAAATACATAACAGTCAGATGAGATTAATTACGTCATTGTATCGATGTTTTTTTTTTATTTTATTCAATCATGAAAAACTGTTAAACTACTATTCCATAGCTCTCAAGATGTCGTTCTCTTTTGCTTTTCAACATTTTCTACGTAAATTTTGATTAAATTTACTTTAATGATAGGTCTCTTTTATTTTCTAAATTTTTTTCACGTAAATTTTAATTTTTAATTAAAAAAGTGTTTTTAATGAGCTATTTTCTTTTCATAGTGCATATCTAGAAATTAAAAGTGAATCCGTCGTTGTATTTTATTCGAGAACGTGTGCACTCTTAATCTTAAATGTATCTAAATGATGACGACAGGATTGTCATTTGATGGAAATTTTAAACATTCATGATGAAATAGTTTGAATTTTACAGAGATATTTATGTACACAACGGAATGGAAAATGAAAAAAAACATGGCAGTCGTGGGATAGCCGTTGCAAGTGAAAACTTTTTATTTTAAAAATTTTGGACGTTGATTGATATTACAAAATGTACAAGAAGCCAAGTTAGAAGCCGAAATTCAAGAAAATATTTTTTATAACTATTGCTATGAACAAAATCGACTAACTATTGTCAACACTAAACGTAGCGATCCTTTCTGCTTCAGAATATATTTTCATACATTAGGAACGAGCAAATTCAAAACTCGGTGTCGCAAGTCCAATGTCTTTTACCCATCCACAAAAGTGCTCAACGCGCCATAAGAAGTTTTCACTTCAAAAACTTTGAAATTCCTCATAACTTTATTACTGTGCGACCTATGTCGCATATTTCAGTGTGAAATTGGACATTCAGGTAGTAACACGCCTTGATAACGGAAGGCAAGTCTTTCTCCGAAACGTCGGCCAATATGACTGAATCAACCTGGTGTAGAACCCGAGAAGGATTCCCGGAATTACAAAATGTTTTACACTTAATTATGCCTCGTCGATTCCATGAAGTCACGCTTGATACAACGAATTAATTTGCGTGTTTTAAAATATTTAATTTATTTTTAACCTCTTTATGCGGAGATAGCGTAAATTTGACTCCTTGTGTAAGTGTATATTCCATTGCTCATTGAAAGTGTAGATTGCTTTCATCTTTCGGCATTGAAACGGTAACTAAAGACGCTAAAATTCCGCGTATCTGGATCCTTGTTACCCCATTCAGCACAACCTTTCTTTCGCCTCAATCTAGTTTGCACCCTTATTCTCATGAAGCATACCTTACATTCCCATTAAACCACCCTTTTCCTCGAAAATAAAGGGAAGGAAAAAAAACTCCCCAGAAGACAAAACAGCAGCGTAATTCGAATCTGAGCCTCATCTCCTTCTTTTAAGCACCGGAGCCCATTTCCATTCCCTGGCTCCCCCTTCGTCTCAGTACATAGTAACATCGTCTCCAGACAACGATTTCGCGAAACCCCATAATAGTCCTAGAACGAAATCAGACCGGAGCAGGAAACGAAAAGGAAACAAAACACTCCAAAAATAAAATTGAGAGAGGGGAAGGGGGGGGGAAGAAAGGTGAGTTGAGTTTTGGGAAGTCTGGAGAAACGTAAAAACGAACTCTAAACCTTTAAAAAGTAAGACTGCCTCACCATAACCCAGACAGATCGCAGCGCAGTCTGGTGCGGTGTGTTGGAGATGGATGTATAAATGGGATGGGTTTAGTCGTTACTCGACTCTTTTACGGCTACGAGGGGTTTAAATAAAAATAAGAAGCGGACCAAAGAAGGATTGTTCGAAGAGGGGGAGGAAAGAAAAAAAAATGAAGCGCGAAACGGTAAAATAGGGTGGGATTTTATTTCCTCCCCTACGGGGGTGCCTTGCTGTGTAAGGTGGTGGGATCGGCAGTTACGGCGGCAAAGAGGTGGGGGGCAATCCTGAGCGCTCTTCCTTGCAAAGTCTCGTATGCAGTTTCCTTAGACTGCACTCGCGCAAACATGGTGGCGGGACTCTAGACGGCCCTAAACTCATTTATTTTATTGTTCCGTCCAATGACCATGTCCAATGCATGCGAAGTCCCCTCCATGATCTTCTAAAGCCTTGGAAAGCCTATGCTGTAATATATTTAAGGATAAATACAAGCGTTTGGTTTATAAATCGTTCGACTGCCGGCCTCGGTGTTAACCCTTTCTAACCCAGAGCTGCTTCTGGGAGAAATCAAATTTCAAAATTTTTCATTCTGAAAACTTGAAAACTTTACACTCAACGATAATTATCCAGGCAGATAAATATTTTATCATTAAAGTTTACACTACAAAATAATATTTAGTTTAGATATCTCCTAAGTAGAGCTGAAAGTTTAAACATTTTTGATGTTGCTTAGAAGCAACATTGGGTTATAAAGGGTTAAGTTCACGGCAGTCAAACCGATTGTCGCGGGTTCGAGTATCGCCTGGTGTGTGTTTGTCCGGGACATTGGGTGTTTTTGATCGTCCAACATTATTGTGGGTAAACGTTTATCGGGATTCCTACTAAATAATTCCCGGGTATTAAATAAAAGTTGTATTTATTGGTTATTGATATATTGGAGAAATATGTTAGCCAACGTTTCGAGCCTCGACTCGGGGCTCTCTTCAGGGCTGCTGAATGACGTTTTATTTATCTCCATCGTCTCGGACTCAACTTTGAGGAAGTTTGTTTAAACCTAAATGAAATAAAAAAAATTGCTTTATTGCACAAATTTATTTTGAGGCACCACTTGCCACGCTGCGTCGAAACTAGTCATACCTTAAAATAAATTGGTGGAATGCAACAAAAATTTTCATACCATTTTTATTTGTTTTTTTGTTGCTAAGTCACATTATCAAAACTAATTTGGTGTATAATAAATCATACCAAAAAGCATAATGTCAGTCCTTTTATCGCAGCCATTTTTCAAAAGTATAATATATTTCCTTGTAAAACCTATTATTCGCCGGTAATGCATCAAATCTTATTTGTGATAAATTGTTTTTTGATAAATTTCCCCGCTCTGCAGATGCGCTATTTTTAGGGTGGTAAAGATAAATAAATAATTCCGCATTTAAAATGTCCATTAACCTTACGACTTAAAGGTTGAGGTGGACTATACCACGTTCGTAGGTAATTATAATTGGATGAGGCGAACGACAATTAAGGTCATTTTCGCCACAGGGTAGGGTAGGATCCACAATTAACTCAAACAAGGATCGGGCAATCTCTGATAAATCTCCGCCAGAATTTGAACTTGGGACCTCAGGGTAGTTAACTACTTCTCTAGCCCCACCCAAAACCCTTCCCCTGGGCCCTACCACGTAAGTCTCATGATCCCAGTAAATCTAACGTCAAGGTGGTTCTAAAATTTCAGCGGAGTTCTAAGATGTTGATTTTTTTTCTTTCCATTTCTCGGATTCTTGCCACTTATTGGGCATTTTCGATTACATTTTCGACCTCAGGATGCCGTTTGGAAAACTGGTTAAACTCTTCTCAAAAATAGCCGACTCACTCGGCGAGAATTTGGTGGGAACAGAGAGAATTAGAGAACAAATCGGTGCTAAAGGTGCCCCTCACTCATTTATTTTGCCAACTGAGTTAATAGATAACATAAATGTCAAAATTCAGGTGACAGGTCAAGTAAACTTGGGTCAAGCAGAGAGTAATTCAATAATATATCAAGTAAGTTGGAAACATACTGGAATCAAGTTTTATTGTACAAATACGACCATCTACTTCACTTAACTCTATCTATCTCAAATAATTTTGTTGAAGAGTCGATTTTTACTTAAAAAAAAGATGATTTTGGAGTCATTTTTATGAAGTTTAAAAGGATAATTGCGATGGAAAAATACGCGTTTTGAAAGCGAATGGATTGGATTGGAGGTAATGAGTGTAAAAGCGTCGGAAATTGGTTGGCCAGGAAACGTTCATATGGAGTGCTTTTCAATAGCAAATGAAATGGCAATATCTAGTCGTACGGTGCTATTTTTTCCTTATTTTGCGATATCGTGTGTATTGCATGCATAGAATTCAATAAATGCTTGAAAATTACGGTAAATACAAATACTTGGTAAGTATGTGCTACTCGAAGAAAAATTAGGTTCGGTGAAATACATATTTTCACCGCACCCCGAATATTTTTTAATGAGAGCTTTGCGAGTAGACGTATTGCAGCCTAGCTATCACGCATCTTTCTTACAATCTATATAGATTCTCAATTTGCCAATTAAGTACGACTTACTGCATTAAAGCGGTTGGACCATTTAAGGACCGTGGAGCCTTCTCATTATGTGGAGAAGAGGCATAACAGTCGCCATATACGCGCCTGCCTATTTCCGTCTTTCGATTCCATCCTTCGTTCCGAACTATCTCCTCTCTCTCTCCCCAAGGCTTGTGTCACCGTGCATCTCCTTTTGCGTCCTGACGACGATTTTCCATCCGCAATCCTTGGAATGGCTAGCTGTCTCCGCGTCTCGTTTCTCCGCGTCAAGCGACAGGCCTCCGATCGGTGTACAGGTGGTGCAGGAACAGATGCGTGGTCGCGCGCGCGCTCTGCTTTTGTTATAGGAATATAAATACTCTCCGTAGTAACGTTTCTTAACCATTTATTTTCCGCTACTTTTACACTTTAGGTTCCCTATGAATTCATTCTTTCAAAATATGTATTTTTCCAACAATGTTAACTAATACTTTTACACTGTTAACTACTTTTACAGCTAAGTAAATAAAAATTACTCAAAGCCAGTTTTTGCCCATAATAATTAATTTAAATGATAAGATATCAGTGATTCAAAAGGAAAACTTCATAAAACTCCCCTAAGCATTACCTGTATTCAATGGAAGAAAATTGAATTTTCGTTTTGTATTCAACGGTGTTTGGCGAGATGTTGTGGAACATATTGCAGTTATAAATGAAAGTGAAAAAACTTTGTGAATGTCCACAGTATTAATTCAAGTACAAAATTTGTACTTGATGATAGCGATGAATCGCTGAAACGCGTCGTACTTGAATAAATACTGTGGACATTCACAAAGTTTTTTCACTTTCATCTATAACTTTCGCTTTGTGGATTATTTTTTAGCAACTAGTTTCAATACACTGTCTCGATTCCATGTTTCCAATTTAAATATAGTTTGTTGTATCAAACATAGTCGTCGCAACTAAAAATATTTAGGATTGGAAATGCATCATTTATTCAAGGCTGATCGTGGATAAATTATACCACACACCACCATATAACTTAAACTTATATTCGCATATATATTTGTGCTATGAATGAATTTATTTTTATACGTTAAGTACTGATATAATACATAACCGCGACGAATTATCTTACACATTATCTTTTCATGGCCTCACGATTCATCGGGCACCTTCTTCCCACAATACTTATCTGATTCGCGAAAACATCAAGAACAATACTTAATTTTTTCACAAATTGCGAATGAGTTGCCGAGAGGAGTCAGGTATTATTTAAATATCTCTTGTCCAATTTCATTCAATCCATTTGATACATATCAGATGACGAGAGGAGTAGTATCTCTTTTATAATTACTGGAATAATGTTCATAAGGTCTTTTCCTCTTGTCTTTCTCTCGAAAACGCGTCAGTTTCCAACTCGAAGTGTACTCAAAATGTACTCAGAAAGACTGTTCTGTTCAATACCCCCATTTGGCTTTGAATACGGTTCGCATAAAGAAATAAACGAGCCATTTACACCCCTTACGTGAAAACTTTCCCCATACAAACTGTGAGGAGCTTCCCTAATGTACGCTAGGATCTGGGATTAACCCTTGAAAGGGGCACGGACTGAGACTTCCATTTTTTCTCCCAGAAATAAGAACGATGAAGATGACATTTTTCAAAATGTGGATTGTCAAAGCCCAATTTCTGAGGACGTAACACTGCAAATTTGATTCTATTACTCTCAGTATTTTAATTTCATTCCTTTAAAATAATGCTAAATTTTCTCGATATGGCTTTGCACAGGCAGAATGCAATATTTAATTCACAAATAAAAATTTTATGAGGACTAATTCCAGCCGAAACGTTCAAAATCTGGCTCGTTTTCTCGAAAATAAGGCATTTAAAGCACAATTTTGGTCAGTATATTTATACATAAAATCCTGATGTAATAATGCCCCAACATTTTACTACCGTGCTGCTTTTTGGGTACATAAAATTTACCACTGGCAAATTTCGGTATAATTATCATTCTCAGCTTGTCAAAACATAAATAAAATTGTTTTAATATTCCAGTCCTTTCTTCAATTTTGACTTGGAAATTAGGTGAAAAGTGGTCTTTCCTGTGTAGGAGTACATTTATATGCATGTATACTCCGTCTAAGAATTGAAATTTCCTTCGTCTTACGGTGAAAACCCCTTAAATTATGCTATAGAAAAATATTAGTCATTTCATAATGCGGGCGGCGAGGTTTATTAGCATTTCCATGCAAAGTATTAGCTACTCCACACGAGGTCGCGGATGGCAATGAAACGGAAAAAGATATCGTTCTTTTCCCTTTCCCTAAAAGAAAAATACCTCAACTCCTTTGCTTCCCACCCACACATACACACCTTCACCTTTGTATTTTTTTTCATCCCTCCTACTGTGGAAAGAAAGCCTCATGCCTGCCTTTTTTCCATCGCAAGAGAGGGAAACGGTCTCTGGGTAATTTTTTCCTCGCCTCAATTCGTCGCCCTCCTCCCCGCCCCACCCATCCCGACTCTTATCCTCGCACACTCATTTTTATGGGTCGTTTTCCCGAGGAAAACGCGTCGGCATCCTAGTACAACGATTTCTGGATCCTCCCTTCTTTGCAGTTTTTATTTTTCGTTCATTTTTTTTCTTCTCCGTTCCCCTCCCTCCCTTGTCGAGGGAAAATTTTTTTTTCTCAATCCCTTGCACCCTAAACTCTCCCTACTTCGCTTTAACCTCCTCTCCGAAAACGTTTTTTTTTTCTTCTTATACTCCTTCCCCTCCGTCTTCCTCTAAAGAGGTAACGTCGAGCACAGTTTTGTCTGGGAGTCATTGCCGGCAAACTTCCGTGAGCCACTCGCAGATCCAATGGCTTGGTGTGAGATGGGGAAGAGGTCGATTTTTTGGGGGTAAGGGGCGGGGTAAGGATGATACGGGGTGAGAAAATAGGATGAGGCTCTAGTGGAGTAAGCAGGATGGTCGCGGAGAGGAAAGATTTCTGAAAGGAGCAGGAAAAATGTGTTGGAGAAAATTTGAGCGGTTCAAGAACGTCTCCTTGAGGTACACCCCACTTTTCTTTTTTGGGCTGTATCTTTCTTTTTTCCCCATCTCCTTTCAATTTTTTTCATCTTCCCTGCTGCTTACATGAACGGTTGAAGCACCTTGACCTCTTTTTGCTCCTTAAGTGGCAAGGGGGGAGTCTCTTGAGGCACCGCACAGGATTCTCGTTCGCCAGATTCTTTTCATTCGGCCATATATTTATCTTTCCATCCGTCCTCTCATTCCTCTCAGGACTTCCTTTTAAAGCCTCTGAACTTGAAGAAAGTGAGAGTGAGAGAGCTGTATGGCTATAAGGCGGCGGGCAAAGAGGGTTTTCTAGTTTCGAAGTGGAATTAATGCAGACGAATCAAGGGCTCCAAGAGAAGAAAAAGAGGACTTGAGGTATAAAAAAGGCTTCCAGAGATTTTGGAATGACTCCCATTTACTTTCATATTCAATTTTATTTATCTTCTTGTAACTTTTTTCTAAAGTTGTAGAGATGGATATTGAACTATTTCTTTCGCCTATCCATTTTTTTATGTCCGACCTATGTTTTTATTCTTGGAAGCATCATGCTTGGTTGGAAAATAATTTAAGAAACGATTTGCTCAAAGATATCGCAAGTGCTATTATGGAAATATGCAGGAATTCTTTTCAGCGCTCGAAGGGAAGTTTTTAGCTCCGTAGCCCGCATATTAAAAAATGCCGCGTATCTTCATGTTTTATACATGTGTTATCCCGTTATGAAAGTGAAGCAGGAGAACTTTCCTGCAAATTAATTCCGTGTATAATACTTGGAAACTTAGACATGCTGGGAGAGTGTACTCTTAAGTTTTCTTGTGACAAATGGCAGCCAGTGATGAAGGGATTCCAAGAACCATTATCCCTTCCTGATACCATGAGAAGAAAATGATCAATTCTCCAGTGCAAGAAACATATGTATTTGAATATTTATTTGGAATTAATTTAAAGTTTAATTTTTTTCGCCTTTTTTTCGAGGAACTTCATGTTGTTAAACGGATTAATTTCTCGATTTCCCACACTAATTTTTATATACTTTTAGCATTATAAATTCTCCAATTTTCGTAACACGTATCATCTCATAGCAGTTTAACCAGCAAAGATTTTTAGGGCTATTATAAAGCTGGTACTTTGCTTTAAACAGACTATTCAAGGTATTATACGATACTAATATGAGTATTGCCAAAAAAGAGATCTCAATTGAAAAGAATAATACTAATTAGTAATTCAGGAAAGAGTTAGCATGTGCGACTAATTCCAAAGTGTACCAGGAATTAATCATTTAAGAGTCTAGTTAGCAATGCAAGTTACTCCAACTACAGTCCTATCCGCAGTTTACATTTTTCTGCACTAAATAAGGCGTCCATTCATTGTAAACGACATGAGTATTTAAAGTTAAAAATTGCTCCGTGAATTGAAGAAGCCAAATTAATTAAATCTATCCCGGAATAATAAGATCCTAGAAGGCAAACTTGAAAGCTTTTCTATCTTTGGCGTAAACATTTCATTGCATAGAATTAAATTTCTTAAATACGTGTAACTTACATCATCGAAAAAGTTATAAAGGATAAAAATTTGGGGGATTTTAAAAATGCATGCTGAATATCGGCGAGGTTGAGGAATTGTTGCTGATGGAGGGAAAGCTGAAAAATAGCAAAGCGGCATCTTTCTCTAATTTTTATAAAGGGCAAAAACTTCTTTCTTGATCGATCGCATTTTGTCTTCGCTTGAATTACTCACTTAAACCTTAAGTTATTGTCTTGAAATTTTCATGGTATAATGAGTAGAATATGGTAAACATTTTCTAGTTCTCAAGTAAAAAACATTTACCGGAATGAAATTTTTAGAATAAGGAAATATTATAGGGAAATTTTGGCATTCCCTTTTATATTCCATTAAAATTTCCAAATGATGTAATTAGTTCCTAACGAGTAATTTGTCGCGAACAAAGACCGTTTTAGACAGAGTAATGAGTCTTATTAAGTTATAATTGAAACAACACATTAAAAAGTTAACTATGTTGTACTTGTCTCAGAATTTATTTTTGAAAAAAATTCACCTCTTGATGATGACCTGAAAAGCTCGACTTTATTTTCATAATTTTTTTTAATACAACAAAGTTAACTTTTTGATCTATCCTGCCACCATTCCACAAAGTGAACTTGCAAGCTAGCCTTTGATTTCATGTAATTGAAATAGTGTTAAAAAGTAACGCACATGTGCGAACACAAAAAAGCTGAACTATATTTCATGAGCGATTTCGATAAGCTACCACATGAAGGTTATGCCAGGATAATACCACAGGAGATCTCACCGAGTATGGCCCGACGTTATTTCGCTTAAGGATGTAAGGGAGACGGAACTAATGAATACGAAACACGGAAGAGGGAAGCGTAAAAAGGAAAAAAGGAAAGTATGGATTGGGCCGTGGAAGAAATCGAGCGCTACTTACAGCCCTCACAGGAAACGTGAATCTGCTACATCAACTGGGTGTAAATTGCCCATCAAAACTGCGAAGTGATAAAAGAGCTATGCAAAAGATAGCAGTGTGCTAAATATTTTTTCTGCAAAACCATGCATCGGCTCGATATTTTTATCGACCAAAATTTAGAGTTAAAAAATGCAATGCCTCCAAGGATCCCTTGATGCTAACCTCACCTCACCTGCCAAACGAGAGGTCGCGGGTTCGAGTCCCATCTGGGTAGGCGGTCCCTATCCAGGACGTGGTTGTTCGTACATGTGTAATTGTAGAACTATTGAATAAATCCCGGTGTAAAATGCCATTAAGTATTTTTTTTCAGTGGTATGGGAAGAAAAGAATTTAAAATAACCATAAGGAAAAAACAAGGAGAAGAGAGACTATGGAAAAAATAATCTGAATAAAAATATTCAACGAGGACGAGAAAAAGTTTCGGAACAATGGACGAGGACCGTGTAGAACACGGAAGGAAATGGATATTTCGAGTAACACTCACTACCATTGCCCCTTACCTCGAGTCGGGTCGGAAAAAAGAAGTGAACGAAAGGAGGGAGTAAAAAAAAGCGTAAAACGCGATTTTCAAGAGCTCCTTTTCCCCGTCCTCGGAATACCGTTCGGAGACTGACGATATCCGCTAAGAGCATCGCTTGGAGCGGACGGCTACGATGTTGGACGTGGATTTGCCTTCATGTCAAACAGCTATTTCGTCTATACGTCCAAAACTTTTGTATCACCTACGCGATAGGAGATAAATGAAAAAGTGCAATGGATATTGCCGCCTGCTTACCTCGTGTCTGAACAGCGTTCAACTGCGTAGTTAGGTATCTAAAAATTTCTACTTACATGATTAAAATTTAGAGAATCAAATATATATTCTTCACCGAATCACAAAATAATTATGACACCTTTCTGGTTAAATCCACAATATTATGCAATACCTCCCTCCATGGGCTTAAGTGGAGCAATACTAGATGGTCATTTTAGTACAAAACTTTAATCTAACTAACTTCATAAAATATCTTTCTGTGGGTCAAATTGTATTAAATAAGAATTGGAACGTAGTTGCTTTGTACTTTTGGGTCTATTATATATGTATAGAGTTTTTTATTGCTATTTTCAGAAAGTTTTATGTTAGGTTTATTTTTAATTTAGATTTCAGTTTACACAAAAGAATTCTACTTTTCCGATATTTCTTTTAGTATTGTTCATTTTGATTTCCAAACTGAGAACTCAACATAAATACGAGATGTACTCGTAAATTTATTCAACAAATACGTCGACGTCAACAGAAATTAAACATCTCGTTCCATTCAACACCGTTACTTCTTTTCTAATCTCAAATTTTTAATCACATCGGCGACAGTCCCAACTCATCGGCTCAAGTCATTACTTTTAAATATATATTAGCTTAAAAAGTGTTTAACGCAGTAACCTTCCATTTTCTCCGTACACCCCCTTGCTTTCTTCACTTTAAGAGTGACTTTGAGTCTCGTGCATACCCGAGTCAGCTTCAGGGTGAACCCAGCATTGTATACTCAAAAATTCATTCAATAATTACGTCAGTATTGATAAAAATGATATTTGTTGTTCGATACAATACTTCTCTCCTAATTTCAGTCCACCTCAATTTTCAATCCCATTGGTGACCGTTCCTTACTCAAGTTCTCAAGTTATTTTTTCGTCTTTTTAATAGCTTAGCAGTGAAAAACACTTCGTGACTTCCACAGTTTATTTAATTTTATTAACGCCATTATCAAGTACATAAATATTTTGTATACTTGACAAGGGGCCTCGTTGGCGGCGGGATAAATATTTTAGATTCGTTTAGTACCCTAATCTAAAAGGCCAATACAAGCTGTATTCGGTGTTTTGGTAATAAAAAAATAAAAAAGGCGTGACAGCCGGAACCGGTAGTATTTTTTAAAATAAATTTTTGAATTCATCAAGTGTTTTTCATTGCTATTATGAAGCCCTTCCATCACGTAAGAGCCTCACGTTATGATTTAATTTATAATAGCTTATAAAATATTATCCATCGCGGTATCTTTCCATTTCCTCCGAGTTTTCTCCGTACAACCCCTTACTTTCTTCCCTCCACAACCGACTTAGAGTCTCGTGCATACTCAATTCGCCCCTTCTCTCCGAGGCATTCCGACGCCAATGAGGGGAAGAAAGAAATCATTTACATCGAATTTGCATTCGAAGGCGAACAGTATGCTGTACGGTGGTTCGAGAAGGGATTCCTTTCAGCTCCCTCCTTTTTTTTATATTCCTTTTTTTAATCTTACCAGAAGAACGGTGGTTTGGGGAGGATTTCCCGTGTAAGGTTCAAGGGTGGGGGAAGCCGTGGAAGTTGGAAGTATCGAGAAAAACTCACGGCGCTTCGGGGCTAATATGATGCACACCCCTGTTGTTTTTTCCATGTGGCTATGCTAATCCAGCTGCTGTTCAGCGAAGAATCAGATGGGTGAATCAATCATCGCAGAAATTGATATTCTGTCGTTTTAGTCCAGGATGAGGTTTTATAGAATCAAGCGTGCTCTTTAAAGTTAGATATGAATAAGAAGGAGCCCTTTTTAATATTTGGGACATAATTTTTGTCTAATGCGGACCATTTCGTTAGAGAATTAATGTACCACTTTCTGTCTAAGTGTTATCGTCATTAAAATTATATTGCAACTTGTTATGAAAGATAATTTTACGCCACCTTTTGTTGAAATGGGAAGTCAATTAGGGAGAGAACACAGGCCGAGGTGATTTTTAAAAATCTCCTTGGCATTTTTTCATTAATGAGATCGAAATTTTTTATTTCTTTTCGTAAAATTGCTTGGTTTCGACATATAAAGTCATCATCAGACCTTATGAATTGAAGCCGGCCGCGAATAAATTTTATGTGGAATGATACGGATTTTTCATTCGGTAATTTAAAATTTCAAGTAGATTAAAGAAATTTGAGAGTTAAAGAATGATACAAATTTTTCATTCTGTGATTTAAAGTTTTAAATAGATTCAATAAATTTTGGCTACATGAAATCAATTAAAAGCTATTCGAATGGGTAGAAACTTTAAAATTAATGTTACTCGTTAGGCTAATTTTGAAAGGAAATATTAACTTCGATGTAAAATTTCATCGTCTGCTAGCCGTGGCTTCAAACGTTCTAGTACCGTTTTTCACAACGGCAAGTGTCTATCATGCCATGTTCTCATACGCAATGCGTGTCCTTTTGCTACATCTACATGACTTAACTAATATTGTTCCCCTAATGCTTTTTGTCCGTTTTCAAATTTTCAATGAACACATTGATGCGGAGTTTTTAAAGCATGTTTTAAATTAATTAAAATCCAGATTGATAAGGATAACACTAAAATTTTCGAACGGTATCTTGAAACACCAATGTCGCCAATTTCAACACGCTGCCTATAATTCAATTACGAATGCGCGGGCACGAAAATTGTAATCGAAGATCCATTTTGGGGAGTTTTTAACGATGGCGATGGTATCTCCTTTCGATTTTCGCATCGTAATCGCATTTAGTAATGGTAACAATTTGGGAAAATTATATGATAAATAGCTTTGAATCAAAACGAACAAGTATTCTTCTTATCCATACACTCGCTACATTTCAATACTCAAGACCGCAAATTTATTTTATTTCTAGTTCCTATTTTATTTTCACAGATAATTACCAGTTAAGTCTTAATTTATCACTGAGATCAGGAAATGTAACGTAAAAATATAAGGACAAATAATTCGCAGTGGTTTGAATGTGCCTCAATGGAGATCAATTAAAAATACATGCATAAGAATCCTCCGGGAGGCTCATAAAACAAATGCGAAGTCAGGGCTAATGCCAAGATTGCGTGACCAAGAGCAGGCCTCAGGGCCTGTCATAACTGGAGGGATTGAGAAAAATTTAATTTTTACAGCTTTGAGTCTGTAATATTACTTTTGCTTTTCTTCTATATGTAAAAAGTTACTCTTCAATTGGCCTTCTAAGGTAGCATTTAGGGCTGTGCCATTTCCCATCCTAAAATCCCTTTCTCTCTTAAAACATGTCCGTTCCAATTCCCGTATCTCTTTTGTATAGCTCTCGATAATATTACTGATTTGTAAATGAAAAACTTTGCTGTTTCTACAATTTTGAACTTTATTTTCCTGACTAGTTTCGATACACTGTATCATATTCATAGGACTAGCTAGTCAGGAAACTAGTCAGGAAAATAAAGTTCAAAATTGTAGAAACAGCAAAGTTTTTCATTTACAAATCAGTAAGATGGATTTCTACAACGTGAAGGCCTCTACTATTCAGTGCATCTCGATAATATTCTTTCTTCTCCAACCCTTTCCAGGACCTCGTCGTTCCTCACTTTATCCACTCTATTCATTCTCTCCAGATTCCTCCACACCCACTTCTCAAAAACATAGATACTCTCCCTATATCTTCTTCATGAGATCCATGTTTTGCATCTGTACAGCATGACTATCCACACACGGAATTTCACCAGTCTCTTCCTCGACTCTAGGTCGATACTGCTACGTAACACTTTTCACTCCTAATAAAAAGCTTTCTTTCCCAAAGCTAGCCTTGCCTTGATCTCTGCCTCATTCCTTCAATCTTCATTCAGCATGCCTCATAAATGTCTATGCCTTTTAACTAGCTCTATCTTTTCCCCATTGAACATAACATTCACATTTCTGCCATCATTTACTCTCATAACTTTCGTTTTTAAAACATTAATTTCAAGGCAGTATTTCATAAACATTTTGAAGGTGATAATGTTAGTTTAAAATGAGTAATCGATATCTAAAAGAGACTAATCACCATCGGTCTGGAGGGAGTAATGCGTCTCTTGCAAACGAGAGTGGCAATTTTCTTTTGGGTAATTTTCCCTTTACCAAGAAGATTTCAAGGTGCTTGGTTACGTATTAAATGAGTAAACCATCGCTGAAAGAGACTAATCAGGTTCGGTCCGGAGGAATAATTGCGTATTTCTAACAAGAGAGGCACTTGCCTTTTGGGTAACTTTCCCTTTCCCCTTCATTTTTTTCTCTCTATCAAAATTCCGGAAAGCCCTTTTCGCAGTCGCGTAACCCGGGGAGTTGGAATCGGAGTTGTAAGAAAAATAAAATCCGACGGTTGGGAAGGCGGAATCGGACCGTGGCGCTACTGGCGTGAGGGACTGAGAGGAAAAAAAAGACAACCCGAGGGAGAAACAAGAGAAAAACGTATTGCGAAAGGCGCGGTAATATGAGATGGCGGACGTCTTCGAGTAAATCATGCGTTGTTGGGACTCTTCCGCATCCATTCTTGGCGGGAGGAAAACAAAAACGCAACGGAAAGCGAGAGCGAGCGCTCGATGGAAAGGGAAGAAAAAAAACAAATGCGACTCGAGAAGCGGCGAATGGAAACAAAACGAACGCGCCGGCCGTAAAGAGAAGAGTTCGAACCCGTATCGCATTCAAGGGAGAGGGAAAAAAATAGGGATGAGGGATTGGCTAATTCTGAGTGACACGGAGGTCATGCGGTCAACCCAATGGATGCATGTTATCGTCCGCAGCAGCGGCGTCTTGTATCCTCCTGCTCAAATGAGTCCACCTCGTAAGGTTTACTCACGCCTGACCAAATCTAAACGAATGGGTCACTTCGCCATTGGCCAAAATTTTTTTGAGGAATGTTCACCTCAAAATGAAGAAACGAGGTAAACATATTTTTGTAAAAGTTCCACATATCGATGGCTAAGTACACTAATCTAACAACACGCATCTCGAAATTTGGCCGGTCTGAGTTAATAACTCTAATACTCTTAATAAACAATAAAATTCAAGCAAAAAACAACTCTTTGTTCGCAAATGTATGATTCTTTTTCAGTTTTATGTATTTTTGGTTTTTAATTTCAATTAAAATAATATATAATTAAAAAAATAAATCGTTTTTTTTCTCTCTTTAAAAGGTGCTCTTTTAGAGATACGTGTTGTAAGAACTTAACCACCGATATGCCGTTTTAGTTATTCTCAAATAATCGATATATCGAAAGTGACTTTTCACTACATACTTTTCGGCTTCTTCATTCAAAAATTGTTAAATATCTAATCGATGTTATGGAGATGTGTTCAGTATACTTAGAGGGGAAATGTATGAATTTGCAAATAAGGAATATGATTCTAAGGTTGTGAATTATAATGCGTTTGCAAAATCGATGGCATAGTTATGTTTTCGTTATATTTCCAAAACTTATGCGCCTCTATTAATCTTCTACCGACTGTTTTCATTAATTTGGAATTTTCACTTTCAGTTTTCTCAAAGTTTTATTTAAACAGTAAAAACGCTCCTGAAGACTGTTATATGTATAGGTGATGCTTTGGGTAAAACTATGCGGATTTTATATAAATAAAAAATTTAGTTTCAATGGATATCACAATTAAGGTGCATTAATCCCAATAATCATATTTCCTAACCATACATCCTCTAAGAAATTCATTCTTTCAATCAAATTTATGCGCCTTTCTTTGAGTGAAAAAATTATTCTGTTGACTCAAGCTGCTGGAAAAAAATGCTCATCGAAACATAATCGGCATGCTGTGTAGCGTGACTTTCAATATTTAAAACAAACGTCGCTAATATTAATGTAGTATTTTAATAATTAAAGTTCCGAAAAGTTGGAAATGAAAAAATTGAAGGCATCGGTCAAGACAGAGGAACTATATGTATGAACCGCAGATTGCAAGACACTTCAAAATATAACATTCCTCTTCAAAATATTCCCCATGCAACCTGGCTTTGCTGATAGGGTTATGCCTTCAAAAGCACACAATTCAATGGAATTTATTGCATTACTATGTCAATTGCTTCAATATCCGACGTGCCTGGAAATCAAGATTTTCGTCGAAACCTAGGTCAAAGAATAGTCATGCACTTTCAGATCGATTTTCGGCGCGTTTGCCTTGTGAAAAGTTTTAGCAACAAGAAAGAAACAGCTGCAGTAATTTTCCACACTTATTTATTATGTTTCAACGTTTATTACACATCATGAGACAGCTCTTGAAAATGATGAATAAAATTGTTTCAGGCTGGATTTTGTGGAAGTTCGATATATCCATGATGATCATCCTTGAAAATGATACAATGTGTTGAAACCATAACCGGTTGTTGAGTTTTGTATTAAAAGTGCTGAAATTACCATTTGCGTTATTTTATCATGGATATCTTGAAAATGGCGTCTTAACGTTGAAACTGGTTGAGATTATAAATGCGCATGGAAAATTTCTAAGGCTGTTTCAATCTCGTAACAAAAAAAATTATTAATGTTCCATAATTATCTCATTAGAAATGGATGTTAACGTTTAATATATACATTGAGGAATTGATTACTTGAACTATGGATTTCTTTGGTTACTTTATCGTGCAATTCTCTGTGCTTAGTTGCGGGGTGTAATCGAAAGAATGCGCAACAGAGAAAAAATACAAAGATGAAGAAGGAAGTTATGCCATTTTTTTAATGTCTTCCCCTTTTCTTGCCAAGATCGCTATCGGCGAGTTCTATACACGTCCGCTAATGTGCGCATGCATTGTAACGACGGCTCTTCTTTTTTTTCGTAGCGGGCGTATTTTCAGAGCTTGAAACCATGAAATTTGGCTTAACGAGCAATTTCAGATTAGCATTGTATGCGTCTGGCACTTTCTTCTCCCTTTTTTGTGATCAAATATGGCCGAGGTTAATGTTCAAGCGGTAATAACAGTATACGAGACCTAGCAAGAGTGGTTATTTATTTTTTTTTTAGCCCGGAGGGATCTAAAGGTGGTGGTGTCCTTATGCCACGACTACCAAGGCAGGGAAATTTTTCAACAGACTCGCCCGTGGCCAGAACGACCCTTCGTTAATGATATGCCGGACTAGACAGGATATTTTGCGTCCTGAAGTAATGGACTGGCAGTTTAAGAGCGTTAAGAAACAATGAAAATGAGTGCAGTGTAGTTTGCCATTTTTCACATTCTGGTCTAGAGAATGGAACCCTCACAATGATTCGCATGAAGGTTTGCAAATCTTATTCAATAGCTTCATCGGTCCAAGACTAGCGTAGGCAGCCCGTGCATGCAACGGATCAAACCCGTCAGCGCCCAAGATTTTTTTAACATCACACATTTAACATTTTTATAAAATATGATACATATGAACTCACCACAATCAAAACTGACTGAATAATAGAGGAAACCTTTTACTAAATATGTGCTCCGAAATGTACGCTAAAATTCACTTATTAAGTATATGCATTGCAGAAGTATCGGCTCGGCACTGCTCTGTGTGCCATATGGCATCCGTGGGCGTTGACGATGCTAATCTCTCTTTGTATTTTGAATACTATAGTTGGATGTAAACTTTAACTGGATATTCCAAAGGCAACGCATTTCATTTTCATTGCAAGCACGTGCCTTTAATCATCTATCCTTCATCGTTCAACTCGAGCACATGAGATACAAGCCCATCCGTAAAATCTGCTGAATAAATCTTTATTTAGGCTTGTTTCTGAACTCATACTTTTTCTTCTTAACAAAATTAACGGGAAAGAGCGAGCCAAAGACGGAAAATTGCATTGCCTGCTCTAATTCTTTTATAAAATTACCCTCTAATATTTATTTTCGTATGCTATATAATGCAAATTAATTAATCAAAATGTCAAAATTTTCAGATGAAGTCTAGATACTATGTTATAAGAAAGGTTTCCGCGGTGATGGTTTCATCTCTACATTTTCCCGGGTTTTCTTTCGTGTCGGTTGGCTTATGGACAACAGTTTCGACCACATTCCACCTGAAGATTCTGGCAGGATACCCGGCGAAAATGTCATCCACAAGCCAACTGACGCGCACGAAAACCCGAGATATAATCAAAAATCTAGATCCTATGTGCTGGAGTTCTGGAGCTAGGAATAGAAAATTCTATTTCGATTATAATCGAATGTTAAACATAAACGATCCATGAAATTGAGATCTAGCCATGATCTTCGAGTTTGGATCCAAACTTGATTTTTCTACTTAGATCTTGGCAATTTCGTTTGACATCAGAAGCGTAACAACCGGCCTATGATAACGTCATCCGTACCAAATGAAAGACTTTTCTCGGAGGCCGTTAAAATTGCAAAAGCACGGCCTCGATCTTTGATGAAGAATTTAAATCAGTTGATCTATCTTAAAAATTTTAGTGGAGCCGAATGGTTACAAATAAAGTTACCAAAACTTAAATGTGCGTGCAGCTACAAATTTTACTGATACATTAAACCATGTATTTTGAGCCGATTTTTCAGGATTTTTTTCAAATGCCTCAAATGAGTATTTTAGTGTTTTTCGAGTGAATGATAAAAACTTTTGAAAGAAAATTTTTTTACAAAATTGAACCTTCCGTTTTTTTGATCAACCTATCTTTTGGTTTATGTTTCGATATTTTTCGAAAAGTCAAGATTTCCATTTCGATTAAAAATCGATTGCTCGAAAAATTGATCGGGCCGAAATTTTTCCATCACTATCCGAAGCTCGCAGAAATGCCGAATGTAAGGTTGTAGGAAGAATGCCTTTGAGGCATAAAAAATATTGAATTGCGTATTTGCTGGGTTACAGTTTGGAGGGGGATAACAATTTGGAGCAGTATGGCCTCCTTGATAGCTTTTGATAGCTCTTTTTCGTCGACAAATTTACGGCTGGGATAATGGCCACCTTGCCTTCTGCTAACAGCGCAATATGGGCATGCCTTTGGCGCCGCCGGTGAAAGAACTAATATGCGGCAGTACCATTAAAAATATTGCTCAAAAGGAGCTGAATTCAGCGGGGGCGCATTGAGTATTGGAAGAAAAAAACTAATTTAGTCTCACCGTGTGGTGGTGGAGAGCGTTATTTGAAAAATACTCCAAGAACGATGCAATCACCTCCGCCAGAGCTATTGAAAATCACCTCCTCTTATTTTTATCCACCATCTCGAAATTTGTTCCTGCCTATATCATTGAAATTAATAGTCTGCCGGTCTATACACAAAGTTTTTTTTAACATCTGTTTTTCTTGCGAGCATTTAAACCTCGGTTCAGTGTTTCTGGAACCAGCGCAGCCAAGAAATGAATTTTAGCAATGAAGATTTCTCGGATCTTACACCAGGTAAGGTCCTCCACATCTCCTTACGACGCACGGTGGGCTAGAATCGAAGAAAGCTGTCCAAAACCTCAAAAACGATATTTTTGAGCTAAGAAGTTGAAACTTCGCGTACATATACTCAAATAAATTGTTTCTTAACTTGCCTTATTATTTATTTCTTGTGCTATAACGTCAATAATATGTTTGAGGTCAAAGTTGAATAAATTTAGCGAAAAACGACCACACTCGGATTTTTTCTGAAAACAGCCAACTTTATCCTTGTGCAGTGGTTTTATGAATACTTTTATTAACAAAGCCGTTATACCATCCTAATAAACACTTTTTTTCTTCCGTTTGGAGGGTTTTCAAAGATTTTTATTTACCATTAACCATAGATGCCTGTTATCAGCACATTTTTTACATAAGTGTAGAGAAAAAGTAGATACTTCCGCCAACTTCCGCCAAGTGACTTACACCACGTCGTTTTATGAAGCTTCTACATTGTGAATCTAAAGAAAAATCTTACCCCAACTCGCAACCCTGAATTTTACATTCTTTTTTACAGTTTTTTCGAGCGTGCAATCGACTCCGGTTCTGGCCGGCGGCGCCGCAGAGTACCTACGGCGACGCGCCAAGCGTGTGGATGCGATATGGCCACATTCACTTTATATCTGGATAATGGAAAGTAAAATTAATAAATATTCCTCCGAATGACTCTTATTATGTAATCGCTGGGCACTGCAAAAGGTACACTGAAACATGGGCGTACCCAGCGAAGGGCAGGGGGGTGATTCCCCCCCCTAGAAGCAAAAATCGCAAAAGTCTTTAAGCAAAATCAGTACTGAATTGAAACGAAAGTATTCAAAAAATTTCTTAAAACCCACGAAAAATGATATGTATTAGTATAATTATAGTATAATCTTAAGATATGTAGCTAAAATAAAACTATTTTTTCAAAAAAATAATATCATAAACTAATAAAGCGCTGTCATAATTTTCTTAAAATCTTTGTTTCATTCACCTTTTCCATACTAAAATGTCACACTTGGCTTGCCCCCCTCTAGATCATGGCTTGCTTCCCCCTAGTTAAGATCCTGGGTACGCCCTTGCATTGAAGGTCTTCTTTCTTTGAGTGCATTCCATAAACTACTACGGAGAATGGACGTATATCGTGTGCTTAACGTAGGGAAACAGACTCCTTTATTAACAAACAAACTCTATTCTAGGAAAGGGCCGTCCATGATCCATGGCCTCCGCTTCCCAGCCTCTCGACGTTTCAATGTGCAACTCGACATTCGTCTTCAGGGATTCAGGATTCCATTGGATTTTCTATCTAATTCATTGAATCCCTGAGGACGATGAACGAGTTGCACATGGAATCGTGGGAAAGAGATATGGCGGAACTTACCCGGTGTGAGACCCAAGAATCTTCACTTCCATTGTTCGCCGGGAAAAAGCCAGACATTAAATGGATTTTATCTGTTTGGTCGTTTGCAAACCGAAATATGAGGAAGAAAGATATTATAGTTATTACAGATTTATATAATATCATATTTTTATATATTAAATTTATATTATATTTATTATATATTTCTTTATAGAACTATTTCTATCTTTCGATGCAATGCCTTCGGTCAAATTTGAGGAAATCAGGAATCTATCAGGAATGCATTAACATATTTCAACCAAGATCGTGGTCCTGCCTGTATCTTAAAATTTCCATTCAGATCCACACATTATCTGTGGTAATTTCTGTTAAATAATTGGAGAAAACATTGAATAGATGTAATGCTTTATTGAAAATTGACTTCGCCCAAGCGCTATTTTTCATCAGATTTGGGCAGTGATGAATCCCTAGTCGTATTCAAGAGCAAATTTTAAGCAACAAGTGAAATTAATTTTTACCGTTGATAATAAAATTCTTTCTAGAGGGAGAGGATGGAACATGCTCTCATAAAATATTATGTTAAAGTAATTTTTTTAATTATTGTTAGATACTCTGACAGATTTGAATGACACCATTTCAGAGGTGATATCGTTGCATAACTTCAATTATGAAAAAAACTGAAGGGCTACTGCTGTCGAAATTTATCGTCCACCATCGATTCAGTACTTGATTTTTGTAACCCATAATCGATATCGTTGTCTATGAATAACATTTACGGTTAGTTGCTAGGTTTTTGTCCTTTCTCTTATCCTTAATGCTTAACTTAATGCTGTTGGCAAAACTATGAATTAAAATTCTTCAATACCTATACTCCTAGACACTAATCAATTTTTGAATCGAATATATTTATAGACTCATATTTATCCGTGGCACTGATAAATATTCCGAAACGTTGGCAAACGTTTTGCATTCAAATTCTTCAAGATCTATACTCCAAGACACTAATAAATGTTAGTTACTGGGTGCAGTCCCTTATAAGGTTAGGTAATTCCAGCGGAATGCATTGCGATTTTGGCGTGGATTGATGTAGTCAGGTAGGTAAATGAACAGACCAGAGGTGGCAAGGAGGATGAGGATGTAGTAGGCTGGGTTGCTTTAATTTCACCCCTTAAAATCCTCCCCGCCGAAATTCTCAATTTCCTCTCTCCACGTCATAATACCGTTTTATGCATTCTCCACCCATCATAACGACCACTTCAATTATACGCACGACGCTTCCCCCCCCCCTTCCCGTCAACCACAGCGCGTGTTACGGCCACCCATCCCCATTCCCCTTCTCCCTGGTCCCTCCCCCCCCTTACCACACCACGCTGCTTAATTTCTCATCAAGACGTTGGGAGACGCGCCCCAGGGCGTTGAGCCACCTTGCATCTGCTGCCCGGCGTCCCTTCACACACTCCGAGCGACGCAGCGGTCCTTAGGGTTGCCCCATTCAAACCCTCTCCTCTATGCGGTAGCCGTTCAACGTCAATACGTACTTACATTCCGGCGTATAAGGAGACCATGATAAAGTTTTGGCCTTTCTTTTGTCCCTAATGCTTAACGCTATGTTGGCAAAACTTGGCATTATAATTCTTCAATACCTATACTCCAAGACACTAATCAATGTCCAGTTAAAATTCATTTCCAGTTAAAATTCTCACCAGCATAAGACTACCTAGCATCATGCAATGTTTGGTCCTTTCCCGGCGAACAATAGCAGTAAAAATTTCACGGGTTTCGCACCTGGCCTTCTATGTCCCTTTGCAACGTTTCGATAAGCAACTCGCCCATCATTTTCAGGGATTCAGGAAATAAAACCCTGCCTTCCTGATTTTTTTTATTTTAAGTAATTTTACATTTGAGTTAATGCATAGTTGTACATGTCTTGTGCAGGACGTTTAATCATTACCATAAAGGGTATATTCCTACATGCGAAACGACTTTGCATTAGCTAGATATCATCTTGAATATACTTCGATTGTCGAATTGCTCAAAATATTAACTTTGTATGTAAACTTTTGGATGATATCAATAATGAGGATTTGGATAATGCACGGAGCGTGATATCTTTCCATTTTTTTCTCGAAAGTCCCTTATTTGGAAGCTTTCAGGTTAGTTTCCACCAACACCTATACGATGAGAAGTTTTCCGCGCTTTAGGAGAGATAAACTGCTTTCCGGATGAGTCCAGTGACACATATGATATGAACTTTTGGAGCATTAAAGTGGATTCGTCTTCGTTGTCAGTGTATTTTTGTCTTGGTTGGAAATAAAAAACTGAATTTAAAACATTTTTTAATTTGATAAGAATTTAAGTCTACATCCGCAATTGATTTATGCTTATAATCTGAGAATTTAGGCGAGATGGAGTGGAACCGTGACATAATGAAAAAGCAGGAGCAATTTCCGCAATTTTAAATTTATTGGTACTACCGGTTTCGCTTTACAGCATCATCATCATGCTTACCGGTAGTACCAATAAATTTAAATTGTGGTAATTGCTCCTGCTTCTTCATTATACCACTTATGCTCATTAAATTCAACTTTATTTGTCACTATTACTTCTTTATTTCAGCTTACGTGACTCAATAATGCACTATTGAAAAAACACTCAACGCGTCTCAGTTTTTAGCTTTGACTTCTAAATTCTAATAGGTGAAAAACAACGTTCAGTGAGATAACCGTAAAATATTACGTTTAGCTTCTGCGATCCTGCGCTCTGAATCAGGATTAAAGCAAGTTACTTAATTAGACGACCTGGTGGCTTAGCTGCCACTGCTCCTGGATACAGAGCCAACGATTGACAGCTAATACCCCCCTGAACGCCGTGAGGTCGCAATTTCGTGCGAACGTCGTCGTAGTGGGGCGACCGCCGAAGTTCCTGCCGGCAATCTATTCTCACTTGCCGCATATCGACCCACGAGTTTTCTAATTCCCTCCTCACACACAAACGCAGGCAGACCAGTCCCATCCCCCATTCTTTTCTCCCTTGCGAGGATTCTCTTCCACCCAAACCACCATGCGACTTACCCCGGCAATACTCTCCTTCGATTCTTCGGCCAACCATTCCTTCCAGACCTCAATAAACGTACCTTCCGCTCAGAGGTCTTCTAGCTCCCTCACACACACAAACACGCTCACACCGACACCGGCTCGAGTCTTTTGTCTGTAGACTCAATTAAGGCATGACGGCTGTATTCAGTCTCCTCCCCACACTCTCCAGGGTTTTGGCTGGGGAGCGATTACGGATAGGTGGGCGGAGGCTATAGAGTAATAGCGATAGGGAGGGAATTTAGCTACCTCAGGTCTGGGATTAGTAAAGGTGGGTTAGGGGTCACTTTTGAGTTATATCTCATCCCTAGTAGGTCATCCAAATTCTTCCATTGACGGAAGGAATAAACTGAAGACTTAGAAGTGATATCACCTTAATATTTATATGAATATAATATTTGAACCTAGTATGATTTGAAGAAAGTGCATGATTGAAGACAATCCTGTAGGCCTACTGAACGGTATGAGTGGTATAGGACGACTGCATTAGTTAAATAGGCATTTTGTCACTGAGGTAAAGTACCGGCTTGACCATGTAATGGATATAGTAGTGTTAGTGGTAAGTGATTAAAGTAAATTTTGGAACGTTTGCATCCGCATTCCGCACATTTTAGGGTCAGGGGTAATCCGTCAGAAAGGGTCGAGAAAAGGTCTGCTGATCCGCGCATCTGTATTTTGCAATTTTTTCATGTTTTTTTTTTAAGTTCTACATCTAAATCGCAGTGATCAAGATAAATTCAACATTTTTTCATTCAACAATTCACAAACCCACCTATTTAAGATCTGAGAGACGACCTATTGGGATAGCAGTATGATGGATGCTCGCGGACAGGATATTTGGGTCAGGGGTAATGTGCGGAATACGGAAAGTCGCGGTCAAGGCAGTTGTGGGTAGATAAAGTGCCGAAAACGGACGTTCTTATCTATCGGGGAAGGTATATATGCGGATGAGCCGTCTCTTTCAGTTATTGGGTGCACTGCGTAGGTACGCTAGTGATTCTTTCTTCCGTTTCAAACCGTTTTTTTTTTAACTATTATTTCGGCTACACCGAACAATCCGTGTGTTCCGAACATGGTTCGGATCCCAATCAGTTCGGATTAGCGGGTCTCCACTGCGTAAGAGTATAAAATATTGGAGAAGGGTAAGACCAATTTACTCATATTTCTAATGCGCTCAATTAAAATAGTATTAAATATTGCTTGTTATCTGTTCTCCCGTTTCAAACCGGTTTTTTTTTTTACTATTATTTCGGCTAAACCGTACCAGGCGTACCATCTTGGTGATCCGAACAAGATTCTCATCCCAACCAGTTCGGATTAGCGGCTCTCAACTGCATAAGAGAATAAAAAAATGTAGATGAATACGACCACTTTACTTATATTGCTAACGTTCTCCGTTAAAGTAGCGTTAAATTATTAATGCAGCAAAGATTAGGAAGAAAAAAGAATAGTTTTGCTAGGGGTAGTTGGTGATGAAGGATTTGAGCAAAAGTGCGTGTTGAATAATAAAATGCAAAATGCTTCATAATTCCACGTAAATTGAAGACACAGAATACAAATGTACGAAATTATGACGTGCCACGTCAAAACCTAGATAAATAGATAAATATTTCATTTGCTCTCGGATTGTCCTTCGGAGCATAAGTACATTTACACATAAGTTTGAGAAAACCTCGTGGGATTTTCAATGGGACATTGAACAATGTTTGTAATTTTTGATAACAAAATATTAACATAACAAAACCTAGGTATTACAGTATTATATTTAAATGGGATCATAAAGTTTTAGCATGTCATTAGGTCAAGTCGATTCATGAAGTCACGCCCGAAACAACGAATTATACCATGTGCGAGTAGAAGGTTGGGAAGGAAGAAACACCATGTTGACATATCAAATATTTGGATTTCTGTAGAATGGCAATCTTAAGATTGTAGTAGAAGGAATAAATAAATGAACTGTCGCTGCTTCAACCATCCACAAAAAACTTGTGTTCTCGAGCGCGTGAGGGAGAAAAATAAATTTCTCAACCGATCCATCTTGAATTTCGTTTGCGGGCGCAGTAATTCCTGGAAGTAGGAAAAGTTGGTGGAGAAGAAGAATTGATTGAAAATGGTGGTCGGGAATAATTGAAATTGCGAGATCGCACGGAATCCCGATGGGTTTTGCTGGGGATGGAGTCGAAATGAGATGGTTCGCGGAAGTTGAGCGGGGGAAGAGGGTGGTTTTGGGAACTTAATGAAGAAATCGTCGCTGAGTCGTATTCACCTTATGCTAAGCCTTGCGGGCGGAAGTTTCCCTGATTAAAGTTAATCGATCATTAATATCAATGAGTTTATTCACAATTTTACAGTTTCAATATCTCTCCAAATAATCGTGTATTACTTGGAGTTAAAATTTATTTACTGTAACATATCTGGTTATAGTGCCTAAGCATCCTTCATTGTACATGCGTGAATAGTTAAAGCTAGTATGTGAATCTGATTTTATTCTTACTTAAAGACTGAAGATCTTCTGTCTTTGGTTATCCTGTTACATTTAAGTTTAAATTATTCAAATTTCATTGCAGTAATTTGTGTCTTACTTCATTACTGAGTACAACTTGAGAATATAGCTAAAGCGTGAAGCAAAAAAAAATTCCCGTAGGACGTACATAATTTTCAACCTCTGCACTAAATAAACAAAAAAATAAACTCTATTGCTTTTCGACTGAGAAGAAGGAAAGAGGAAGAATTGGCATAAAAAGAGAAAATAAAGCTCAAAAGACGGTTAAATCTTAGATTCGATAGTGAAAATAAGTGGACGGCCATATGTTGTCTGTAAAAGTTCAAATAGTGGGAGACGGATTGAAAAACGGAATAATACGGATCTGTTTATTTTTCAAAATTAAAAAAAACTACAAAGGACTAGTTGACAGGAGTATTGAATGTAAAAATGCGTCATAACAATCTTCTATTTGCTGACTGACGATATAAATGAAATACGTGAATTATGTAGTACATTACCACTTTAGTTTTGTTACGTACAGCTGATTTCGACGCATTCTTGCATCATCTTCGGGTATTCCTTGATGACGCATGAATGTGTCGACAATTAGCCTATGAAAACATTGAAGTGGACATATACTAGATCCTTAACGTGCTTTAACTGCATCATTACGTTCCACAACATTTCGCCTCATATATTTGACTGTCAATATGATTTAAGTTGTGTTTTTCGCGTTAGAACCTCTTTTTTCGGCGGTCGTTTTTCGTTAACCACAAGGGCTGCCACCTCAGAGAACCTTTATTTCCCGCCGAACACCTACCCTAGGAAAATGACGTGAACGACGGAGAAAGGACATTTATGAGAAAGTAGGTGGTTTAGGACCTAAAGCAGAAGGATCGTGTTAAGAGCTTAAAGACTAGCTGATTGGCGAATTGAATGGAGAGCTGCGTCAAACCAATCTTCGTATTGCTGGCTCTTGGCGATGGCGAAGGCTGCGATAGCGAACAGAGGTGGAAGGAGACGCAAGGTGGGACGAGAATAGGGTTCATACAGCTCAGAGATGTCACGGAAAAGTCAGAAAAACTAGGCTCTAGTCAGGGAAAAACAGCAGAGGCGTAGAAAACGATGAAAATCCTCGTTGTGTACTAGGAGTGTTCTTGCGTTTGGTCGGCGCGGCGGGGTATGCTATTTTTTTTATTTCTGCCTGCCTGGGAAGCATGAAATGGACCAGAATTGGCGCTACTCAACTTTATTTCTTACATTACCTCTTATCTAGCGATTTGATCGTTGGCTTATTCTTCCTCATAGGACAATCCTCTAAAATCGCTGGCACAGAAATGGTTTTTCCTGGTTTCGCTGGTAGTAGAAGGACCCGCCCGACTCTGTGACGGCGCGGAATTCCTCTTCTCTTCCCTTCGTTCCCTATCCTATACTAGGAGGCGTCGTCGGGCTCTTACCGCGGCGGCGCCTCCTTCCTTTTTCCGGCCTGTCCTCCCCCTTCTGCGGTGCAGAGATGATAAGCTAACAGCTTCAGACTTCGGCCCTGGAGAGTAACCCCGCGAGCCCGCCCTAGGGTTTCGTATCCACTCCCATTACCTCTACTTGACTTTATTTTACAAAATACTTTGCTGCATTTTCCCATAAAATCCCTATGCACCACTGCCTTGCCATTGTCATAATGTCGGGGAAATTTAAACGATAAAATGGACTGGAAATGAGGGAAATGACAAGGAAATGGAAAATAGGTATGTGGTACGAACCCTGGAGAAGAAGAAGAAATACGAGGCGAGTTCGATAAGTAATGCAACACATTGTTTTTACGGTCAATTTTAGTTGAAACAACTTGGCATTTCTTGCGGAACCTTACGAAACATTCCCGCTTCGTCTCGTGTAGTTGCATTGACTTCCGATGGGTGACGGCGCTATACGGAGCTGTTAACCCCTTGCTTAACGAGTCTAGCTCGTCATGAAATTTCGACGCCAAACCGCGCAATGACGAGTGTATCTCGTCATCGGATTTTCATAATTTTAGCACTATTTAGAGGAACAATATAATTATTTTGAAAGCTTAAAAATGTTAAAACATACATAATATAGATAAATAATTCATATTTAATGAAACATGATGCATTGGAAGGATTAAAATGATTTTCTTGGAGTAGCGATAGCTGTGTTCTCCATGTTTAATAATCACATTTCATTTCACGGTTCTACGTTTATTACAAATTACAAAATATTATTTCTCTACCTACCATTTAAAAGAGAACCACAGAAAAAATAAATAGACAATAGGAGCACGATATTCGGAAAATGAATCGAATCGGAAGGGTTTAAAATGACGTCTGTAACGGAGGTGTGTTCCGATAAACGGGCAGTGACTGAGTTTCTTTGAAAGGAAAACTAGGGTATCTCAGATATTCATTTGCGCTTACAGCTTGTCTACAGCAGTGGCGTAACTATGGGGGGGGGATGAGGACGGGAGATCGGGGGGTGGGTCCGGACCCCCCACCCCCCGAAATATAAAAACACAATCACTTGGCTTCCTAATAGAAAACAAAATATTGAAAAATCATGAATTTACTAAAGATTTTTTTGAAAAATGAAGTTTTTTTGCCAAAGAAAAAAATTAAAATTAGTTTAAAATCCTCTATTAGTAAACTGTCTTTAAAATATGTTCTCCCCTAGGATTCCCCCCATGCCCCCGAAATATACGAACACAATTACTTTTCTTTCTAACAGAATGCAAAATATTGATTAATCATGAATTTACAAGAGATTTATTTGAAAAATGAAGTTTTTTCGCTTATGAACAGTGTTAAAATTAGTTTAAGACCCACTACTTAGTACACTGTCCTTCAAATATTTTCCCCCCTGGTCTTGGACCCCCGCCTCCCGAGCGAAATTCCTGGCAACCCTACCGCATGTTGTTTTTGGATGCTGAATGAAACAATCCCTGTTTCAGAAAAAAACGCGTTGCATTCAGTGACGTCATCGCAAAATTATCAGTGCCGCAACGCACTTTTCTAAACTTTTTTTACAATTGAAATACTACTCTGTGTGTTTACATTATTTCAGTAAATACAGAATAAACAAATTGAAAAATATTTTTATTTTGGTTAAGAATAATATTAGAAATTTTGAGGCACAAAAATTGATGAAAGTGTTATTTGAGTATTATGTCTTTTCTTAACCAGTATCGGAACGGCGTTCTGGCTTGTGACACACCTGGTTGCACTACTTATTGAACTCTCCTAGTAGAAGAAGAATGGTATGGACAGAGAGAAAGGAATAAGAGCGGCGTGGAGAAGTGAGGGAAGGTGAAGGAGAAGAAGAAGATTTGTGTGGAGTGAGACGGAAGGAGCGGGAACGGAGTGGACAGACAATATAGGGCGGAACGCGGGTGAGGAATGGAGGTGTCTGCCCGTCCAACCGTGGAATTGTGTGTGTGGGCGGAGAGGGGCACGGAGGGGGGAGGGGTGAGTGGCAGGGGTTGAGTCTGGTGATGCCCGCTTTTATTGCTTATACGCCCCCCTTGCCTCTGCATCCATCTCCCCGGGAAGCCAGTGGTTTTAATATCTGGAGACCTACTCATCCCCTCCCTCCCTGGATCCCTTTCTCCCATCCCACTGCCGAACTCTTCCCACTCTGACCTCCTCGATCCCCGTGCGACAAGGCCCCACCACCATTGCTTCCCTCCTCCACGAGTTGAGCGATGTTTGCGATACTGCGACTCAGGGCATGCGATTTGTGTCCGCATTATAAAAGATCGTACGGCTTACCGGGATAAACCTTTGACGGGTTTGGTTCCCGTATTCAGTCATTCATTGGTAGTATTGTAATCTCGAGATTGGAACACTGCATCCTAACATTTCTCCTTTCCCTGAGGTAAGTTTTTCGATTCCCTATTTTTCTACTTCCCAGTGTACTTATTCATCTTCCTCCTGCACTTATCTTCTTATATCTTGTTTTTCCTCAGTGGTATTTACTTTCAATTCTTCCATTAGTTAAATCCCGTATTTAGGCATTCAATCTTAGATTGATAGCTGCATTCTTAAATTTCTCGTCTATCAGTTCTACTTCACTTTGTCCTTCTTTATGTTCCATAGGTAATTATTTGTTGTTCCTCTCCTGCGGATCGCCTTCAAATTTTGCTTTCAATATATATCTAACGCAATCACTCTATTATATGGACTGACTGCCATTGCTTCTTTTCTCCACGATTTGAGCGATTTTTGCGATATTGCGACCGATTGCGATTTGTGTCCGCATAATAAGAAAAGAAAAGGTTTACCGGGATAAACTACTTTTGATCGGATTTTGTTCCCGTATTCAGTCTTTCATTCATAGTATTAAATTCTTAAGAATTCTACACTGCATCCTTGCATTTCTCCCTTTCCCGACCTAGCTCTTCTACATTTACATCTGCATAAACCCTGCGAGCCGCCTCTAGGGTGTTTGGCGGGGGATTATGAATGCAATCACCAACATGCAGCATGCAAGAGGACCGCCACCACACGTCATAGAAATATATTACGCATAATTGCAAAATATATACTTGCATATCCCCAATCACAAAAATCTTAGCTAACAAAGATGTTTAAAAAGTATAATAACTCAGTACCAAATTCGCGAGGACTCAACCAATTTTTGCAATACGTTACGATTGTTTACTTGTTTTATTTTCATTTTTGGTACGCGAAGACGAAATTGGCAACGGTTTGTAATTCCTAAAACAATTCCTTGGAAAGCAACTCTTTCAGTTCCGTATAGTTCTACTTCTTGGTGTCCTTCATAATCCTGAAGTACATATCTACATATTTCCTGGTCTTCCTCGGTGGACTTAAGCCTCAAATTTTCCATCAAAAACATTTTTCACGTTATCATTCTATTATGTGACATGGCTTATCGACCGGGTCCATCCGAGTCGTTTTGTGCAACACGATTCCACCAATTCTCATAGTCATTGGGAAACGTTCTTGATTCCCTTCTCTATCCACTCACTTGTCCTTCAGCATCCGCCGCCAGTACAAGATCTCGAAGGCTTCTAGTCTTTTCTGTTGAGCTTTTTCTGAGATTTATGTTTCTCTTCCTTAGAATGTTATTTCCCAAACGAATGCTTTTACGAACGCATAGGGTTGCGATTTTTATGGTCGACATTTCTATGAGCAACACCTGCCCTGGTATACGAACAAAAAAAATCTTTGGCTCTCACGGCGGGATTTCAATTTTACGGGTAAGCGTAAGGGAAGCGTCCTCACAAAAGACTTATAGCTTCGCATTATTTTGAAATAGTAGTTAGCTGTCTTGTTAATCTAATTTTCCCCAAGTTAGGTACCGTGATTCATTTCTAATCCCAATTACGAAAATCTAAGCCACAAAGATGTTTGGAAAAGATGATAACCTCGAAACAAATTCCCGAAGATTTTATTCAGCCTCTCTATAATTTTTTCAGTATGGTAAGAGTGTTTAAAATTTATTTTTTATTTATGGTAATAAAAATGCAAATGTCTTCCACCTATCTCTTATATTTATGACTTATTATCAAAAATTTATTTTGTAGTTATGATTGCTGTTATTTACAAACCCTTGCAGTGATATTTTTTCAGGGGGTATATCGATTATGTTTCATCTCCAAAAAGCCTTTTCTGAGATCCTTTCTCAACCTGTAACTTTATCATATTCTTCCTCTATAGAGAGTATTAATATTTGGCGTTAATGGGACAAGTAACAATATCGAAGCGCTCGAAATTACTGTAGTGTTTTAAATTTACCGTCAAAAACAGCCTACATAAGTAGTATTCAAAAACTTCAGTTAAAAATAAGGTATTTTTTCAAACAATCTTATATATTGTCAGGGTATTTGATGCAATAATTATATTAAAAACCAATCTGATAGATTGTCAGGGTATTTGATGCAATAATTATATTAAAAACCAATCTGATAGATTGTCAGGGTATTTGATGCAATAATTATATTAAAAACCAATCTTATAGATTGTCAGGGTATTTGATGCAATAATTATATTAAAAAATAAAACTTTATCTTTTAATTCAATGAGAAATGAACAGTGAGAAATTCTGATATATATCCTATCGGGAAGGAGACAATAATTATCGGTAGAGTAATTAACTGTAAGGTTTTTACAAAAAATAATAGACTTTAATTTCAAATATTAAGCAGGAGAACTTTTTCCCATTTTGCATTTTTGAGCATCATTCAGTTTTTTTTTTAATTTCATATATATTTTTGTCAAATATTGCTTTCCACCTGCGAAGAATAGATGAACGTTGACAGAATAGCTGAATGCAATAAAAAGTGTGCGCTGTTTTTCATTCTATTGAAATGACTACTCCTTGAGTGGTGTCCATGATTGAGATTACAATGTTTTCAACAGGCTGCGGAAAGTTCAAAGTTGTTTCAGTTACCGTGTTTAACGTTTGGAATTTCCTCAATGAATATCCTTCATCCATTAATTTAGTAGCATAAATTTTAACGAGTGATGTGCCACGAAAAATAGAGCGGTCGAGCGGAGTTAAACAGTTCTCTTAAGGTAGTAGTAGTCGGCTGAAGTCAAGTGATATACACGAGCTACCTATTATTTACGCTAAAGAATCGCCAAAAATTTTAAACAAAAGAAAACATTATTAGAAATGAAATGTGAGTGCAATTTTGCTCCTCACCTCAATGCAAACGTCAAAAATTATTTTTTTAAAAGGTAATTACAATAGTCAACTCGGCTAGTTTCAACGCTGCTTCCAACCTTTGCACACTGAATTGTTGACGACACACCTCAACTAAATATTTACAATCTAACAGGTAAATCCTAAAAAAATATATTTATTTGTAAACAAAAGATATGTTAGACGTATGTAAAATCCGGAAACTAAATATTTTTGCGTAATTTAGGCGAAGTCGGCGGAGTGGTTTTCGTTTTGCGATGTTGGTACCAGAGATCCCGGCGACCATCTTACCAGATTCAGGCAGTTTTTCGCAAATATCTTTCTTATTTCATCATGAACTGATACTTTCCCGTTCATATTTAGATTAAACGCAAAGTTTTGCTTCTAATAAATATCGTCCCAACAACGTCTTGATACAAGCAGCTTCACTAGCACGAAAAATCCGTAATTCTTCATAAGAGCCCGTGTTAAATTATCTAAATTTACCGTCAAATATCTCAAGAACAGCAGATGAGAATCCCTTCTTCCTTGGATTATTTAATGCGCGTCATTCAAAGAAAATCTGACCTAAGTTTCGTCTAATTCTTGTTACTTTTACCGAGGCTCTCTAACTACCTTAAGTCGCCTTTACATTCCGCCGATATGCTCGAGCATTGGAAAACGCAATGTTAACAATATAACTAACCTATGGACGTATTCCCTGAGGCCCTTGGACACTTGGCTTGGTCTGTTCACTCCATCAATCCTCCAATCCAGGATTTCTCTCACCCGTTACAATCCTATTTCGCTCGCCCGGAGTGCATAGTTTTGCGGAATGCCGTTTGCTAGGGCTGTTTCGACCGTACCATTACGACTTCACTCTTCTGTTTCTCCTACTATGGCTGAACCGTTCTCCTCTGCAAAGAGGAGCTTTCTCGCCTCACACTCATCCCGTCCGTTCATCTCAGCCTGCTTTCTCTCCGTCTCTCACTTCCTTGGAATGGCAACGTCTTATTCGCCTGTGTCCCATAGTCTTACCACTCAGAATAGCTCTTCGCCAGCTCTCCAAATGCTTTCAACGAACTTTTCCCCCATCTTCCATTAGTAACTATTTTACGTCACCGTTTGGTAATTGTTGAAGGACTGAAAAATATCATACTTTTTTCTGTCTCTTCTCATTTGCGTTATTTTCCTGAATTTCTGATATTTATCATCCTTCCATCGGTGTAAGATTCAGCAATGAGAGAATCAGTTTTATTCCATCAACAAGGAGATATAAATTATCGGTAGAGTTAAGAATGAACTTTCAGGCTTTGCAGAGAGTGCAAAGATAATATTAACCTAAATATTTTGACAATTTTTTTTAATTTCATGCAACTTCATGATCAATTTTTTCTTATCACATACGTACCTGCAATAGATGGACGTAGATTCAAGAAACGTTCTGCGCTGAGGATGGATTACCACCTGTACCCCGAAACGTCGGCAGCCACAGAGGAGATTACCCGGTGGAGCACCCGAGCAGCCTTCATTACCAGTATAAACTGGGAAAGCACCAGATCGTTTTTGATGCTGATTGGTTGCGACGTGATCGGAAAGTGTTGTGCCCCAGGGGGCAACAAATTCCGGTCGTGTTGCTAACCAATCGAAATAAACCGTTCGGAATGAAAACCGTTCGGAATGAAAACCATTCGGAATGAAACCATTCGGAATGATAACCGTTTGGAATGAAAACCGTTCGGAATGAAACCCGATCGGAATGGAAACCGATCGGAATAATTCCGATTAAGTGTCAAGCACAAACTTCACTCCAATGGACCACCCTCTTACGTACACCCCTGAGCTGTCGTATGATACCTAGAGCCATCTAAAGTGGCTCACGTCAACGCTTATTCTTTTTCGATCCCCGGGAATAGGAAGAGAAGCGCACTGTTCCGGTGGAAATCACTCACATGCTCGCGCTGCGTCTTGTCATTCCGAAGAAAAAAAGTAGTGATAAAGGAAGGGCGATAAAAAAAAACTCGGGTAAGGAAAACGGAGATGGAAGGGAAAGGGGAGGGAGTGACCATTCCGAATGAGCGAAATAGTTTTCCCGTGTAATGGGAAAAATATGAAATGCGGAGGATTTTTTTTTAATTCTTTTTCCTTAGGTCCGAGTTTGGACGTCTAGCACGGGGTGTTGGGTGGCTTGGAGAACGGCTCGGGGATGGAATAGTGGGGAAGACGATGGGAAATAAAGAAAAAAAAGTGGAAAGACGAGATGGTTGTCGTCGTGTGCGGGGGCTCCCGTTGGGGCGATATTGGCTGAAACGTGAATGCCTAAAGGGACTGGAAGGAAGAACTGAGGGGAGGGAGAATCAGTTGGCTATGCAGGAACGTAGCAATGCGATATAAGTCTAAGCGGTGCTACGTAGGTCTAAGCGATGCTATGGTGGACTAAGCGATGCTATGTAGAACTAAGTGACGCTACGTAGGTCTAAGCGATGCTATGGTGGACCAAGCGATGCTTTTGGTCTAAGCAATGTCATGCAGGACTATGCGATGGTATGTAGAACTTAGCGATGCGATGCGAGGAGGAGAATCAGTGTGCTATGCAGGAACGCAGCTATGCCATGTAGGTCTAAGCGATGAGACGTAGGACTAAGCGACGCGATGTAGGGTTAAGCGATGCGAAGTAGGACTAAGCAATGCGACGCAAGTATGGAGGCATCAATCCAAGGTAAATGCTACGTTAAAAGCTTTCGCGGAGTGCTTGTCTTCTTTTCGATTCTTTCGGGATTGCTTCCGCGTTGTGACATTAGTACCGTACATTTCCGCTATCAAGAGGTATCCTCTCAGATATTGCTTGGAACTTCCGCAAATGGCCTATTTCTTTCGCTGCCACGAAGGATCGATCACCTTAGAACAAGTTCTATATTAATTTCAAGTATTTATGCCGCCATTTTTGCTCTCTTAAACTCATTTATGCATCGCGTTCTGGTTTGGTTCTTGGCAAAAGTTCATGGAGCATGAATTTCGTTCCAATCCCTGCGTGCAGGCAGGAGGCGCGAGAGATTGCCCTTCCTCCGAAGCTGCGCTGCATCTAGCCAACCTAGAGTCCCCCACCAAGTTCTAAATATCTGATTTGTAGCTAAACGGTCGCCGGTATGAAAATGATCTCAAAACTTCGGTCTTGTGGTTGGTGATTCGGCTAAAGCTATCACAAATGACTATGAAATTAAGCATTTGCTTGTTTTTAACCCTTCCCACCATAAACCGTCATTCAGTGAGGGTCAGTGGTTGACAAACAGGTCCCAAGTTTTTTGATCTTCTTCTTAATAATGGTCCTCAACTTTGGCACAGGTAGTCAATTGCCATGGAAATAAACAATTCTTCCGATCCACCCTAATGTAGGTAACAATGTATTTAAATACAGTGGAGGATGCATTGAGCATGGGGTGAAGTGTGTCAGGAATGGGGTGCTTGAGTTGGATAGCCCATGCATCAAAACATAGTAAATCGCCTATCAGTAGGTGATAAAGTTTCAGGGAAAGTTTTTGCCGTAACTCATTTATAAATTATTATACAATTTCTAACACACACAGCAAACCTTTTGCTATTACTCTTTTGGCTGGCTTCGCGAAGTAAGGCCCTGATATTACCTAGGGAAAAATAATGATGGAGCTACACGATTACATTGTACTATCAGCCCAGCGAAAAGCTAAATGGAAGCAACATATGAGTAATTTTATGAGTCAGTATTAGATATGATTTCGCATTTATACTATTATTTTTATAACAGCCCAAAGAAAATGCACGCAGACGACAGCTGCAAAATAAGTCCGAAAAATTTTCCAAGCATATTGGCCGAATTCTGACAAGGGATGGAAAAATCGATTTGATCAACATCGATACTCGAGTTTTAAATGCCAAAGATAGAGAAAATCGAAATAACCTCAATCTTCGAGTTTCGCACAAAAGTCGATTTTTCGACTTCGATCTTGACCATTTCGTTTTATCTTAGTAGCGTGACCACCGGCCGACGATAACGTCATCTGCCCCTTGCGAAAGACTTTTATCTAAGGCCGGTAAAATTGAAAATGCATGCACTCGATCATCAAGAAAGTAGCTTAAACAGTTGATTTTTCTATAAACTTTAGTAAATCCGAATTATTTTATGCCCAAAACTGTAAAGTGAGTGCATTTGTAATTGTTTACTGCTATTAATTATCGCATGTATTCTAAGTAGATTATCTGGATTTTTCCTACAACTCAAATGTGTATTTCGAGTGTTTTTCGAATGCATAATAAACAGGTTATTGTACAAATGTAATTGAAGAAAAGTACCGTCTCTTTTTCGATTAATCGATCTTTCGGTTAAAATTTCCATTTCTGTTGAAAAGTAGAGCTTTTCGTTTCGATTAAAAATGGATTGATTGAAAAATCGATTAATCGAAAAATCGATTGAGACCGAAATGGTTCCATTGCTAACTCTGACCACGATAAATCCTGGTAAACAGGGCCTACTAATATTCCAACCGTCTTGGTGGGTGCCGAATGTAGCAGTATCGGAGGGTTTCGACCCCTGTCGAGTCCATGCAGATCGTGGAGTGTGGGGAGAAGAGGGTGGGGGAGAGAGTCTAGCGGGAGGGGTTGACAGCGAAGGGGAAGGGGGAGAAGAAAGAGAGTTTCATTTCGACTCGGACAAATTCCACGCGTCGCGGGGCGCATTGGACGGACACGAGGGGGTCGCAGATGTCACACAGCGCGAACCACCCCCTTTTTCCTCCCTTCCCCTCGCATGAGCCCGGTCAATTCCTGCGCCCTCTGCCATCCACCCTCCTCCTCCTCCGGCGCATGTAACTTGTACTTCCTCTCTTTCTCCAATATCTCCTCTCCTCAAAGCTTAGAGCCTTCCTTTCCTCCCCATGTTTCTTTCTTCAAGTACTTCCTAAAAAGCCAGCCTTTACAGTCCTATCGAAAGTTTACGACGTACTGCTTTTACGCCTTCGGTCGCAGCGCGACGATTTGCGCCTTCGATCTTGTAAACAGCTCCTGGGTAATATATACTAGAGCGCAGCTAGGAATTAAGGCTAGGGGAGGTTTCGGGTGTAAAACACTGGGGTGTCTGAGGGTATGGAATACCCGCCACGGTAAGCGGGAGGTGCGGAAAATTTTTCAGATAAATGGTTCAAAATGGTGAGTTTTACGGCCTTCTGAGGAATATTTTATTAATCCTCACACTATTCTATAAGTAATATTAATCCAATACAGTGAAATGGATTAAATTTAAAAATTTCTCTGAGCTCTGGGGGGGGGGGGTTAATCCCCCCCCTCGCAGCGCCACTACAAGAAAGCGCCAATGCTCTCTGCGCGGAAGCGGGTGGTTGAGAACAATATTTATCACGTGATGTGGTTAATTAACGAAAAGTTTGAATATTGGTCTCCCTGGTTACGCATGATTCACATCATGCATTACTGGTGCGACCAGCGAAATTTTAGTTTCTGTATTAATTTCTATTTTAAGAGCTAACTGAGTATTATCACCAGCAAAGAAAATGAAATCGCATTAAAATCACTAAATGATGTAAATTACAAAAATAAACCGGTTAGCAAATTGAAGGGTGGCGTCTCATAATGTGGGGCAAATTTCTTCTGAGATAATCAGCTGATGCGTTGCTAGGGTAAAACATTGGTTTTCAGCATCAAGTTATTTTCATGATGATTCGTGAGGAGTTTGCCATATACCACTTGCGTCACACGCTTTATGAGCCACGCTCCGCATGTGAAATTTGAAACAAGTAACTTTGTGCGCAGTCACGCGCAAGAGTGTAAAGTTACATACACCTAGGTTGAAATTCTCCATGAAAACATTTTATGGCTAAGCCGGGATTCGAACCCGGATCTCCCGATTACCGGTTAGGTATTTTACCAGTTACACCCCCAAACCAAAATTTTCAATTGTTAGCAATGGCATACCTGTAGACGTGTATGATGAAAGATTTACCTTGCCAACTTTGCATATTTTTTCTGTGTGTTTTCCATGACTTGAATATCCTCAATTCCTCAGTGCCGTGTGATATTATATTATGCCCGATGCTGTGCTTAGCACTATTGCTTGAATTGGCGGAGAGGTGGCTTTTAAGGGTCGGCTACCTGCTTCTACCTCCAAAAGGCGTAGAATTGTCCAATACTGTTCGGAAATTCAGTCTCCCTTGCGACGAGCTTCCCTTTCAAATCCAAAAGATTTATTTTTATTTCATCTTGTTCATAAACCCTGCTCTTTTCCCCCTATTTCTCCGCTTACCTAACACACTTCCCTCTAACACTGTTTTCAGCATAACCGCCCGGCTTAGTACTCATCCAAACCATCAGTATCCTCCTTATTTCCACTATCAGTAAATAGCCTCTCTTCACCGACAATGATAAGAACTTCCTCGTTCCTTTTCCTTTTAATCCATCTCACCTTCATCGCTCTCCTCCGTATCCTCAATTCCAACCTATCCAGTTTTCCGTCATCAGGGTCAACGTTACGGCAACGTTAAGAGCAAAGCTATATACATCATACTCTTCACTGCCTACCCTTAGTAATTATGTTTTTTTTAGTTTAAAAGCGAAAGCAAAATCTACAGGCTAAAATTTCATACTAAACCAAAAATGTACCTAAAAAATGTTCTGGAAAAATTCGCATACTTAATAATATTTTCTTCCTTAATATTATTTTTATTAGTTTTCGGTGTTAGACTTGTTAGACGGTGTGTACGTTATGAAATTTTAAATTGTATTTTTTAAGCCTCATTTACGTTTTGAGGCTCACTAGCTTACCGGATATGGAATGCAATGCAATCTTGCAAGTGACAATATTTTTAAGCATACGTTAGACCTCACAAAATATTTGTTGTCAAACCATCAATTTGCAATCATGGTTTCTGGCTGGATTTGCCATATTATCTAAGTTATCTAGTTCATATCAGGTTGATAGAAGCAAATATAATTGCTCCCTGGTCCAATGCATTAAATTCCTTCGTTTTCCTCAAAAATAGAATGACCTATGACGGACATCCTCATTAGAATGAAAATGATAGGTGCCTGAACTATCACGCGCACGGTGGTACTCGGGTATAAAACCCCCGAAATGTCCCTGCTAACTATATCTCTGTTAATCAGTCAGCTATGTTGATGTTTCCGTTTCTGAACATCAGAACTTACAATATGCTCAGCCATTCATTCCTTTTTGACGATTCATTAACTCAGAAATATCGCGACTCATATGATTCGGCAGATTTGCTCGATTCCCTTGGAAATTGGAACTTTTCAGATTTTTGGGGCGGGGCCATCAGTAAAAAGGATATCTTCGAGAGGACAGGAGACGTAATTGGTCCTGCAACGGCGTAATTTGAGTCCTTTAACCGTCGAAAGGGAAAAAAAAAACTTTTTACGAGCGCCGATCCCCAAAATTAGTCCTTAACATTAAGTTCCAAGTCCGTGCGGACTGGTTCCATTAATTGTAGCAACGTATTAAAAAGGTCTACTTGGAACGTTTTTCCAATCTCCCAAGAGGGTCTCCCTCATCAATTTCATCTCCTTGATGGCTGACCCGGAATTATTTTTCTTTCTTCCATCCACGTAGCCAACCTTCGGCTCGCAATTCCCTTCGTATTACCTCCTCTGCTCGCGACGGATAACAACCTTCCATTTCTTTTTCTCTCTTATACCAGTTTCCGTTTTAGTGGCGCCCTCCCGACCCCCCCTTCCAGCCACCAGCTTCCCCCTCCCTCCGCGAGGGCGCCACTTTCGTCAGCTACAATTTCAATCTCGATCTCAATCGCCATTTTCCGACGATTTCCTCCGCTTAGCCCTTCAAATGGACTCTTTTATTCCCTTCCTTTCCCTCCTTCCTCCTCTCTCTCTCTTTCCCGATTTCTCTCTGAACCCTCCAATATTTTCGTACGTTTATGGCTTCTTTTTCATCCTATTTTTTATGTCATTTTCATTGCATTCATTTTTTCTCATCCCGTATCTATCATTTTTTTAAATTATATGATGTAATTTACCCGGCACATATTGCTTTTAGGTTATCATTGGCTTATATCTCCATCCCCTATCGATTTAGTAGCTTTGTAGGTTTACCCAATGATGTAGCCAGGAATTTCGTTCGAGGGAGGGGATCAAAACCTAGAAAAAAGTTTTAAGAACAGGGTACTAAGTTGAGGGTTAAACTAATTTTAACACTTTCCATTATCGAAAAAAACCTAATTTTTCAAATAAATCTCTATTAAATTCATGATTTTTCAATATTTTGGTATTTTATTATGATGAAGCAAATTAATTGTGTTTTTATATTTCGGGGGGAGGTTCGGACCCCCTGGATTCCTCCCCTATGCCACCGGGTATATCGTATTGTGCGATACGTTGGAAAATATCGTCGGAAAATATTATATATCGGTATATTGAGCTGTCCCTCGCTATGTACCCATAGCATGGGTCACTCTGCTAATCAGGGAGAGGATCCTCAAGAACTACGAGTTTCAGAAGATCTATTTTACATTCGTCTTGATTGATTTAAGTGAATGTGATATATTTCGTCGGTAAAATTTCTGGAGGGGTTTTCATATTTTCATTCGCCGCGATATCTTTTTATGACGCTTTATTGATCAACATATTGGGCATAGAAACGGGATAGAAAATAGTTTGGGCGATGATCGTGTCTCTCTTTGCTGTCTCATGGTGTTTGTAAAATTCTCTAGTCTTACTAATAAAGTACGAAAAATTAAATTTCTTATTCTCACGCTCTTTATTTTTCATTAATTGATACTCGCCTTGTCAACAGAATCAATTATCTATCACTAAATCGTGAGTGGTGCTTATGATATTAGTTGTCAAGGCACCTTAAAACGTAAAACTGTTTCTACTCTTTCTAAGAAATCGTAGAATTCAAGTGACTTGAGAATCACTGTAAAGTTTTGTGCATATTTACTTTACAGTGATTCTCAAGTCGAGTTGGACGAGTAGAATGGAAAGAATATTGTTAGGGCGAGGGTCGTCATTCGCCTTAGTCAACTAAACATAGAGTTTTTAAAACTTTCTGTTCTTGTGAATAAAGCACGAAAAATTAAACGTCTCATTCTCACGCTATTTATTTTTTTAATTGATACAAACCTTGTCATTATCTATCAATTGAATGTTAAAAGTTCTATAGATAAACATTGTCAAATCACCTTGAAACGTAAAATAATTGATATTCTCCTTAAGAAAGCGTAAAGGTGAGGAATTTAGATTAACCACAAAGTTGAGTTGATAACCACAAAAAATTTGCGGTTGAACAAACAGAATGGAAAAAGTTATAATTTCCTTAAAACCCCTCGCTATTCTGCGAACTCCCATTGGCATTTCCTTTTACGAAAGAAAGGTTTTAGCGATCTCCTCACGGCCTAGTCATCCAGGCCTCATTTTCGGCAGTGATTTCTCGGAATTGGGGTTGTTTCCCTTAAATAGACTCCTTTTTCGAGTGGAGGGAAACTGCTTTCTTTCGACCTCCCCTTCACTCGCCCACCCAACTCCCCCTCCAACCCCTTTCTTCCTCCTCCCCCCTCCCGCGGTTCAATCGCTTGAATAAGCATTGACTATCGACCTGCCACATCTCCTTCCAACTCGTAAATCAGCTTTGTCAATCGAGGTATCGACGTCTTTGGACTCAATCGAGTGCCAGCCATTTCACGAGAGGATATCTTCGAGTGTGGGTGAGCGGTGAAGAATGGTGCAATCAAATTCCTACCTGCGTTCGAAGGTCATTATCATTGGATAAATTTCTACGATTTGTTTCCGATTTCTTGGTGATTTCTCTCATCTAAGCGCTGTATTTAATATATTGTTGTCTCATTTTTAATCGATACCTCTTTCCACCGATTGCAACGGTAATATTTTTTTACGGGCGCTAAATATTACTCGTAATGCATATCATAAAACTCTAGCATGTATCCAAGCATTCATGTACTCACATAAAATACTTCTTCCAATTCTTATTTGGGCCAGCGACGGAAAAACCTTCCTTCCATTTCGAAAAGAAAGCTTAGATTTCTCGCTAATAGCGTCTATTTTTATAAAAGTATTTTTCCGAATTGTTATGGAATATTGCTGAGTTTTCTGGGTTTTTTTTCACATCTTCTATTATCATCTTCGAGAAGTACAAAGTATTTTGCTCTCAGATGAATATATCGAAGAATCTTATTCCCAGGATTTGAATCATACTTCTTTTCAACTATGAATGGCGATCTGGGGGTATTACTGCATCTGGTATCAGCTCAAGGATTTTGAGCTACAGCTGATTTTCCGCTATTCTGCGTGAATTATGTCAGTATCTCGTGAGAAATTGGTAAACAGGCATTTTTGGAAAGAAACTTATATAGCTCGTGTGTGTTATCAGTAGTTATATGTCTCTCTTCATCAGTTATTTTTTCTTCTGTTTTCTACATAATCAGAAAAAAATCTTGCACCTAAATAATGGCGTATTTCTCATTTCGAGATATTGCTGCCCATCCAGAAGCCTCAGATTTTCCCGATTGATTGACTATGGTTTTTGAGGTTGAGTTTCACGATTATTTCAATTTTCATGCTCACACCAAGATGGCTATGCTGGGAAATAAATTTTTCAAAAAAAAGATAGGGGTAATTATAAAAAATATATATCCAACCAAATGTCGCGTAACTCAATCAATATGAAAGCAGCCTTGCCTTCAATTCCTATCCGAGCTGTCTTGGGCAGAATAAACTTTCTGGCAACTTTGTTTGTGCTCACCTTGGAATGATAAATATCCTCAGGGTCTTTCGGCTGAGTTACGTCCATTCATGCCTCCCGAGTTTTCTCGTCATCCTAATTTATTATCTCGTATCTATGGCAACGGTACACGTCGATGTAAGTTCATGGGTCCCAAGAGGGGAACTCGCGACCCTTTCGGTTATTACGTACACCGTCAATCGTCCCGGCACAGTTCTCGCCAAAAAGGAGCAGACAGATTTTTTTCCCCATTTTTTTTTCTTTCAAGCCTTCGCCGTTTCATATCTATACTCTCTTTTTTTTATCCCAGCATTCTCTCGCCGCCACCCCTCCCTTCATTTCCCCACCCCACATGTGTTTTCCCCGCGTCCATATTTTATCGTAGCTGCCTTTCTGTAAACACCGTCCATATATCTCCCCGGGAATCGATATTTAATTCACTCAGGAAATACGATTCTTCATTTCATTTTTCCTCCTCCAATTTTTTTTTCAAACTCCCGTGATGTATATATATATATATATATATACGTTTATTTGCGTTACCGCTTCACTCGCAAGAATATTATTTCTATTACATTTTTATTTTTATACTTTTTTCATATTTAAGCCCATCAAACCTGAATTGCTAGGGGACTAACCAAACAGTCGGTGTAATCAATTTATGAAACTGGCCTTTTGCTCTTTCTCCCATCAACTTTCCTTTCCTTTTTTTTCCTTCGTGGGTACCCTGTGATGGTCTCTCGCACCGAAATTCTTTGGGAGAGTAAAGTCTTATTTTCCTCAGAAAATTCCCCCGCCCCTTTCCTTGCGTTTCGATAAGCATCTCCCCTCCTCTCATTTTCCTTCGCTTAAAATAAACACCCTTCCCTTCATGCATGCATGCTGCGTACTGCTTGTTTCCTTGACGCGGTCATGCACTCAATTTCGAACGAATTGCTTGGACCTTTTTTTTCTATCATTTTTCCAGGGGCTAGCGTTCGCCTATCTCGTATACTCGCTCTTTACCCACGCTGTTTTCTTTCGTCTTCAGTTTGCATTTATCCGTCTGGTTCGCTTCGATCGTTTGTTCGACCCTTTATACACTTTACAACTTAGGAAGGATGAAGAGAGAAGACTGGAGATGATCGAGATGCCATTTTGTAAAGCATTCTGAGCTAGGAATGTGAGAATCAAGGTAAAAGTTGGTGGGGAAAAACTTGAGCAGGTAAAACAATTCAATTATTTGGACAGCACATTCGAGGAAAACGGATACAGCATTAAGGACTTCTGGAAGAGGATTACGTTAGTAAGGAGGCGTTCATGAACAGGAAGGAGCTAATAATAATGTAGTTATGCAAGAATTTAAGGAAAAGATAAGCGAAGAGTTTGATCTGGAGAGTAGCTCTCTACGGTGCGGAAACGTGGACGCTTAGGAAGGAGGACGAGAGAAGACTGGAAGAATTCGAGATGTGGGTCTGGAGAAGAATGGAGAAAACAAAGTGGACGGAAAGGAAGAACGAAGAAGTTCTGGAATTGGTGGGTAAAGGGATGCAGCTTATAGATGAGATGAGATACGAAGGATACAGGTATGGATGGAGCGAGTACTAAGCGGGGAGGGGATGTTGAAAACAGAGTTAGATGCTAGAATGTTGGGTAAACGAGGAAGAAAAAGGAAGAGAATAGGAGTTTTGGATAGAATGAAAGGGAGTTAGCCTTACTGTGCAATGAAGAGTGGTGTCCATAAAGGGAGGGGAGACTGTCATAGTAATATTTGAAAAATAAACTATTTCATGTGCATTCCAATTTAGAGATATATCTTCATTCTTTGCAACTCTTCAATTGCTATCATTTAAATTATTTATCAACTCAGTGAAACTTTTTCCTTGGTTCTTCCTTTTAAATTCCACCGACTGCACACCGTTCAAGTAGTCGGGATACAAGACCGCTTCGGAGGTAACCTCAAAGCGGGCAACCCCAGCTAAGCAATAACAAGTATCTATTATTGTTTTATCTTCATTCTTCCCAAAAATTCGATTGTTCTCCCATACAAATTTTTAACAACTCATTGAAACACGATGAAAAATTTTCTCAGTACCTTAAGTCCTTTTAAAATCCACCAGCTCCACTCGCTTCAATTAGTTAGGATACATATCCGCTTATAAGCTAACCTCAAAGCCGGCAAACCCCGCAAAGAAATAACAAGTATCAATTTTTGTTTTCTCCTTCCTGTTTTTCTCCATTCAAATCCTTCCCCTCAACGTCTTCCCATTTTTTCCCCTCAACTTTCAATTGTTTTTGGAATCGTTCGCGATTTCGCGGGAGGTTTTTCCGTACGCCTCCTGGAATTCCCGCCTTGTTCCCCGCGTACGTCGAAGGGAAATGTGCCCCCAGGGGGCAGTTTAGTGAACTCGTGGAGGAGTTTAGGGGGAGTGGGGGTTGAGAGGGCGTTTGCTGGAAGAAAGCAAAGCTAAAACTCCGCCTTCAACCCTCCTCCCCATACTGCCAGAAAGGCCGATGGAACAACGAAACAATATTCATTTTTTTATGTATCTCCCTTCGGGTTTCACGGAGGCCCACGGAATCGAAGATTCGGCGAATGAGGAAAACGTGCGTAAATCATAATACGAGTAGCGTTCTCATATATACTTTTTTGGGAAGGTAGGGAAAAATGTTGAAACTTCTTTCCCTCGACCTTTGCCCGTTCTTTCCAACACCGTTTCTTTTCTCCTCCCTTCCATGCCTCTGACCCAAGATTGCCCAGCTGAGGCCAATGAAACATTCCGTTTCCATGCGCCTGAAATTGTTTCAGGCTTAACGTGGTAGAAATAGCATATATCCTAGATAAAATATAAAATACAAATGGTAATTTACACACTTTAATATCAAATCCACTACCACCATTGTTTCGACATTCAGTGCCATTTTCCAGGAGTTCAGTAGTGGGGGTGTGAAGGTGCGAAGGTAGGAGTGCTAAATTCAATTGATTCGGCTTTTACTTTAGTGGGTAGGTAGGAGCGCTAGGTCGGCATTGCACGGCGGGTGATCGAAAATGTCCCATTGAAATTTCTCAAGGAGCAGTTTGGCTGCATCAGCGCTGCGATGACGGACTTTGCCATTGATCAGAACACTTCCAGAAGGCAGCGTGTCTCTTCTTTTGTTTTGAATCGGAATAGACGTAATGTTTCACACTCTAGCTAAATTGCATTAAAGAAAAATTCTTCAATGCTGAAGACATTCGGCAAGTTTTCTGGCTGTCTTTCCACTCTTCGTGGGAGAATTAATTGAGGCAGTGTAGTTAATGAGGTTGCTACTAACCTTAAACTAACAACTTAGGGTCGGAAATGACATGAGCATGTGGTACGGATGGCGCAAAATTGCCCTACCTGCGCAGTACCTGTCTGACGCTTATATGGTGTTTTTGATGAGCTGTCGGAGGTTGAAAAAAACCTCCCTCGTGCAATAAAAGAAAATTGACGCAAGATGCCACTGACCCTCGCTTTGCGAGTAGCTCCCTCCAGGGGCACAGCTAGGCATTAAGGCTTGAGGGGAGGGGGGGTTAGGTGCAACTAATACCGGGGTGTGTGGGGGTATGGCATACCCACCATTATAATCGGTAGGTGCGAGATTAATGAAATGCGGAATTTTTAGATAAATGGTTCAAAATGGTGAGTTTTACGGCTTTCTGAAGGATATTTGATTAATTCTTTCACTATTCTATTAGTAATATCTATCAAATTAAGTAAAACGAGCGTGATGCGCCCGCTCCCAAGGGCTTCCCCCGCTCTTTCCAATGCAGGTCCACAGAGGCGCGTATCTAATTTTAAAATGTAGAAAAAAAAGGGCAGGGTCTTATGTAGAAATTTAATTGGAATATTTACGTACAAATTGAGGTCAGAGGACCTCTTTAAACAAAGCATTGGAAGTAATTACACTATCCTCTGTTAATATTTGTTTAGCGTTTTCCTTAATATTTACAAAAATATTTTTAAAAGATCTTGCACTAACTAATGCTGCATAAAGTTGGCCATGAGAGAATGCAGGGTCAGGCAGGAATAAACTAGCTCTTTGCAAAGCCTGACCCTGAGCTTTGTTGATAGTCATCGCATAGGAAACCTTAATGGGAAATTGTCTGCGAGTCAAATTAAAAGGTATGGTGGGATCCGACGGCGTTAACTGTATTCTTGGGATGAGGACAATCTTGCCGGAATCGTTTTTTTTTTTTAAATCGATAATTTTTTTTATTTTTAAAAACCAATTTTAGAAAACAATAGCAATATTTAGGAAGTAAGATATGCCGTCGCATGTTCTCTGATAAATTCTGTGCATTTTGGTTTCTCATTTGTAGAGTTTGGTTGCGTATAAGTTGAGAAAAAGGTATCTATACAGTAGAAATAATATAGACGATGGATGAAACTTAAAAACTTCTCTGAGCTCTGGGGGGGGGGGGGGGTTTATCCCCAAACCCCCCCTCGCTGCACCACTGGTTCCCTCAATCCTGACCCTGTTCTTTAATTCCGCTCCTCAGCCTCTACCGCACCCCCACCCGTCTCTCTCCAATGTCTTGAGAGCACCCTTCCCCCACCATTGTCCCCTGGCTCTCCTGTGGTCTTTCATTCACCTCGTTTGGCAATATCGGAACCGTGATCGGTAATGGGGAACTCTTGGGAACTAATTCAATACTGACGCGCCACCAAATGAGAATCTTTCTCTACTGCTCTCCGCACTTCTTCCCCCCCACCTACCCCCCACGCACCTACGGTCAGGTTGCCTATCGCCCCCTTCACACGAATGAAAAACTAACGAAAATCTTCGCGCGACTACCTGAAACGTGAAAATGTATCTATACGCGTATTTCCATGTGTGAAGTGAGATAGCTATGAATGGACGATCTGTCCGAAGAACAATTCAATCGAAAGGCTTTGGGTGAAAAATAGTGTCTTTCGGTCCGTTAAGGAAGCGGACAAAATTTATTTTCAACCATTTTCCCCATCTTCATTACTTACATAGCTTTTTCTAATGTTATCTCTTCGAAATACATAAAGTCTTTGACTTAGATAACCATATATGTACTTTTCTTTGATTCTTTTCCTTACGTTCAATTTTATATATAGAAACATGAATAATTTTTCGAAAATTCAAATTTCTTATTTTATACGACCATCTTTATTCAGCTGCTTTCTAAATGCTATTCATAAATTCACAATTTCAGCATTGAAAATTGACTACCGAATTTTTCGTCTAAACAATAGTATACATTCAAATGGTAATGTTTTCCCAAATTTTTTCAAAGCTATAATGTAGTTGTATTAGGAATAACTTGTACCACTGCAGAAAAATAGATTCTAAAATTAATGGTAGCTGCTCCTACGAAGTGAATCCTCAGGCAGTTGAATTTATTGTAAAAATAATTTTTTAGATTACCGTCCACAGCTATTCACCATGCATTGCATCACGTAAAAATTACGTTTTCACAACTCATAGTTAAGTACAAAGAATATTAATTGACGATCATACTTTTTCTGGGGTCATGACATTTCGTAATGTCTGCACAATTTCAACCCAATTTATTTTTTCAATTCAGTCCAATTTATGAACAAAAATTTGTTTACATCAACGCGTATACAAACGAAAAGAAGAGAAAAATAAGGTAGAAATTTACTTATTACTTTAATAAATTAAAATCTGCGTATAAAATTTCGGTCTTATCAAAATCGTTTTTTGAACTAAACTCCAATATGCTTTTTATCATTATATTTACATTGCTATACTAGTTTTATGGTCAAGTGTACAAATATTTATTTCTCAAGCATTAGGAAAATATTTTGGCGTGTTCCCATATGGGAACATGCTTCTGAAAACGCAAACATTTTAAACATTTTATATGGGCTTTCTTTCGAAATATCTCTTAAATAGTTATAAAGTAAATTGGATACCGATGGGTAAGTTCTAGCAACACGTATCTCAAATTCAGCCGGTTTTAGACAGGTATCTTAAACAAAGTGTAATAACATTAAAAAATAAAATACAAGAAAAAAACAGCTATTTGTTGGCAAATGAATGCTTCTTTTTCAGTTTTATGCCCTCTTGGTTTTTAATTTCAGTGTACAAGTAAAAACGATTAATTGTTTCCTTGCTCTCCTGAAAAGTTGCTATTTTTGAGATACGTGTTGTTAGAACTTAGCCGTGGATATGAAAGAAGATAATAAAAATCAGTTGGCAATAACTTAATGCCATTTTTTAAATATAATAGGGTGGTTTCCTATTATTTTTTACTGCCTATATCGAAATATTATTACTCCTGGAGTACGCATTTCACGCTCTTAGATTTTTAAATGACGATATCTATTTTTCGCGATTAAACGAAGAGTGAAAATTTTCAAGCGCGCGAAAACGTGACGGCTAAGTAGGAATGCCGGGAAAAGCCTGTGAGACGTATTTCTGGTTCCAGCTGACGCCGTGTAAAGTGACCTTGGAGCGAGGCTTTGAATGCTGATACGATGCAGGCTGCTACCAGGTAGCAGAGTTCCCTGGTATTTAAGCCAAGCGCTCCCTGCTAGCAGGGAGCGCTTGGCTTAAATAAGAATTATTATTACCCTATCCAACGTAGGAAACTTTCCGACCTTGGGCAATTTTAATGGGTGATTATTAAGAGATGTTTCCCTGAGCTCTGTGCGTCATGCGTGCATTGGTAATCTCAGACGATGTAAAACTACTATCTACTGGTATATAAACTAGGTCCCTGTGGCGTTACGTGGAGTGGAATCGCATAGGCGCCAATCTGGCCTTTTTCAAATGGGGTTAAAATTGACCATTGCCATTCGTCTAAACTGGGATTTCTAAAACCAAATAATTTGTATCTTATGAATACACTAATGGTGGGTAACGAATCGCAATCAATTCCTTTCGTTTTTTTTGATGAAGGAAACTACCCTATTCGTGCTGTGGACCGTAGTTCCTGTCTTGTTGCCAGCAGTCCTTGGTACTGTTGGATAGAGTCCCTCCATCGAGCGTGAGCGAGTTACTTAAATGGCGTTTCCGAATCAAACCGGTAGAACACCCGCGATAGCACGGTATAGCGATAATAACGCGGTGCTACTCTCCTGAATCCGAAAATTTCCGCCTTTCTCCTTAATAAGCAGAAATTCTGCGCCAAAACTCAAAGCAAGCAGAGCGGATATTTACTATTTAATCCACCTCCCCATCCATCCCCTTCGGATTTTCGTAATCTCCTTTTATTGATTGAATTCGCTCCCTCTAATCGACGCGAGGAGATGAAGTAGGGAAGGGGTGGGGGCGAGGATTAATATCTAAAAATTATATTCATCATCCCGCATCCTTGGCCGGGTCCGAGTAATGATTGCGCCCCAATGTAATTCCGTCATCATTCTCCGGAATTCATTGACGATTCCATTTTCTCTTTTCTCTCTCATGCGCGCTGATCCTTCAAACACTTTGATTAATTGCTAGGGAGGAAGGGCTCCAACCGGAGAAGCTAATTGATTTAGGAGAGGTTCAACTTGATTGCCTTCGAATAAAAGACGATGCCTTTCTTCCGTCGGCGGCCAGGCCTTCCTTATGGAAATTTCAGATCTAGTCCTCAATGACAAGCCACGTCAGGAAATGAGCTGACCTTAATCCCGATCTGATGAATCTGATGGAGTTTTATCTTTTCTTTTTCCTTTCCCACTTTTTAAGCAATAATGTTAATGAAATTTATCCGAGAATCCGGAGAAGTTAGACGTCAACTAGCGGCCGAATTCGGACGTAGAGCTCCAAGGGTACCGAGGAGTTACCTCAGGGGACCGCGTTGGCAAATCATTGGCATTGCTGGGTGTTTCCTGATTTCTATCGTTATATTTTTGGATCTAAGCTATCATAAGCAAGTGTGTAATTCAAGTGAGATCAGTGTAATTCAAGAAAGAGTACAAAATCCAATGTAATAATGCACATTCTATGATTATACGTAACAGTCCTTTGTTGAAAACGTATCTTTACAATAACATGTATGGTGAAAGGTTGCTGAAGTAAGCTGCAACTCATGCCTTTAATTGTATGCCAAAGGCTCTATGTAATCTAAAATCTTTGGCCGAAAATAAAAGAAAAGAGAAAGAACGGTTAATTAGTGTAACTGTGAACTTACAATTTCTTTAATTAATCTGAAATGTACAAATTATATTAAATTCTTATATTTTGGTTCCAAAGTTCCTAAAACTTCTTGTGTCATGTTTTTGTCGTTTTTTTTTTGTTTATGAAGTTGAAACTTGAAATGTAACATATATGCTATGCTTTCAATGTGCCGCTATGTAGGATAAATGGAACCTTCTGACCAGCCATATGGCCTAGAAGTTGTACATGCTACTAAAGGCAATCTATATATTAAAAAAATAACGTCGTTATAAATAGATTTTATGCATTCATATTTATGTTTAATACTTTTTAGTTGCCATTCATTGCTAAGTTTTAATTTTTTTACTGGGACGGTGTTTTGTAGTTTGAAGACTTAAAAGAACAACGTATTACACTTTTTCTTTTCTACCATGACAATAATATTATGTAAATAGATATTAGAAACAATAATTAATTTCAACTAGTCATATCAGACGCTGACAAGAGAGACGAGTGAGGAGTCCAATATGATTTTACAAATTTTGTTGGTAGAGGGAGTAATATGCAGCAGGCAAAATATTTTACAGTAGCCTTGTAACTGATCTAATCTTCACGTTTTCCATTCATAATTTTCCTTACATTAATTATGCAATGCACTCTAATAACGCGGGTACGAGTATATTTACGATTGTTATCTCTTTATTTCTGGAGGAATCTTGGTGTGTTTTCATGGATGTTTCTAATGATTTCGGACTCAATACTTTTTAGCAGTTTGTTGCAGGACTGCTAAAGGGAACAAACTTCAATAGATCATCACCGCACTGTTATTTGTATGAGCAAGACTTACTTCGATTCGGGGCAACAGCGTACGTAGTACATCCATCGGGCCCAATACAGTATACATAGTATACATGCGGTGCCTTAATTACGGGTGAACTGGTTTTCGAGAAAGTTTGTCATTTTACTCCGCATCTTCACCAAGTTGTCCATTTCGTTATGCTCTCTCATTAGTAAAACGTTCCATCGCACCGATTTTTTCTCGGTCCGCAGTCCTTTGCGTTGCCTTTCTCGCGTCCTCAGACTGTGAGAGTGTGGGAGAGTTCCATAATTATAACGGCCGAGGTAATGACTCGGGGGTGATCGATATCTTCAATGAAATTTTTCGCAGTTCTCTCTCTGCTACGGCTATTATTTCTCATCGCTCTTTTTTTCATCATTCACTCTCTGGCACCGAAATGATAAACGAGAAAAGTGTGTCCGCATTTTTTGTGTGCATGAGTGAAAGAAACAGAGATAGGGATTTTCTAGTAATTATCACATATTTTACATAATCACAATTATTTTACATAATTTTCATTTATCATCGTTCTATTTTCAAACATTTAGCCATTGATTGTATTTTTTTCAAATTTTCTTGAATTGGTCCATACTTTCTCCTTACTACTGTATCATAAAACCTAAGCCAAAACTATTGGTAAAGCACGCACCTAAAATTTCTGTGCTGTTGCACCTTAACACGTTGACCGCCATGCCGGTCATAATGACCGGAGTCGAGTGGCTCTTGTCACGCCACGCCAGTCATACTGACCGGCCTCCGAGCGACTGTTTCAAAGTGGATTTCTGACGCCGGAGTGACCATAATCTCTTGCTAACGTATGGGCCATGATCGTTGTGGCGTCAGAATATAAATATTTATTTTAAAGTAAAGTACAAAATCACATTTAATGTTTTATGATCCGGTAATAGTTAACGGAATGAAAAACACTAATGGCGTCCGAGGACATATCTACTAACACATCATGGCAGTCAACGTGTTAAGAAAATAAATAACGAGTCATTGTTTTATGCCCAATAATAGGGATTAATCCGATAGGCCGGCGTGCTCCACAAGCCAGTGTTATATTTTTTGTCTTCTTTTACATTTTAATTCATTTTATCAATAGCTCCACGAGTTACGTAAATGACATTCGTAGTCTCTGGCGAAATTACTAGCATGCAAGCGGATCTCGATCGCCTATGCCACAATAAGATCCCTTTAGCGCTGTGATTATTTTTTTATCAGCGCTAAATGAAGTGCGATCATTCCACTGAAAGAAACATCAACTCAAGGCCGTTTTACACGGGGCACGTAATTGCACAATTTGACGTGTGCACGAAGGCGCATTCAAAGTTGCGTCGTATAAAGCGGTGAATTGCAAGAACACGTGCGCGAATGCGTGGACGTGAGATTGAAAAATAGCCCCTGTTCTAATTTCGTTCATACATTCGCGCAATTCCACGCCATTTTAGAAATTAATGCAGTTCTAACCTGCGCAATTCCGTGCCCCGCGTAAAACGGCCTTCACAGCAGGAAATTTAAGCATAGAAGTATGAAAAAAATTATCAGAGTCATAATCATCATGGGTCATATCATTTAGAGTATGCTTCACCGCGGAAGTGAGTCATGGACAATGACAGAAGCGAGGAAATCAAGGGTGGGCTACTTTCAAAACGCGGTGCTACAGAATAATGATAAGGATCAAATGGACCGAGTTAGTAATGAAGAAGTCCTAAGAAGAGTGAGTCAGAAGAAAAGCCTCGTGAAAACCTTGATCAGAAGGCGAAACAACTTTATCGGCCATATCTTGAGACATGATGGCCTGATGAAGACAATCGTCGAGGGACAAGTAGATGACAAGACGGAAAAGGAAGATCTTGAACATAATACATGGAGGTGTTAAAGAAGGATAGAGAAGAAATGCGATAGAGAGATATGATAGAGAGATGTGATAAAGAGATGTGATAGAAAAGAAATATGTATGCGTGAAAATATCAGCTGATAGGAGAATTGAGTGGAGAGCTCAGTCAAACGGTGAAATTTGACGGAGGTGAAATTACGTGTGCCAAAATTGTTGCTTGAAAGAATTATTATCTACTCTTTTACCACACATTAACCAGACCCTCTGTCTCGCTCGACCGGTCATATCGTATCTCTTTTCGCGACCAGTTTCTCAAATTTAAAAATTTTAATCTGGGAACATGCCGAGAGAAAACTTACGAATTCAAGACACAGACAAGTTTTGAAAATGGGCCACTGCACTATATGCAGCGATAATTTCAGCGATAATGCAGAGATAGAAGCGAAATTGTTTCCTAAAAATAAACCGCGAAATGGGTAATTTTTCAACATTTTTGTGATAAGTAACTATAGTTGCACTTCAATAAAATTGACCATTATCGCTGATATTCCCTGTGGAAGCAAGGTTTGGACGTCGACAGCAGCAGAGAAGTCGAAAATGAAAGCATTCGAAACGTGGTGAAATCGAAAAATGATGAAGATAAAATGGATCGGCCGAGTTAGCAGTGAGGAAGTAGTAATATTAGTGGGAGAAAAGAGAAGTCTTCTGAAATCCCTGAGGAGAGGACGGGACAACTTAGCTGGCCACATTATGTAGCATCATGGCCAGATGAAAACAATAGTAGACGTAATAGTGGAAGGGAAGAAAGGCAAGGGACGACCCCGAATGAGTTTCATACGTAGGTTATAAAGGGTGTAAAAGAGATACGTCTGAATGAAAAGCCTAGTGGATAGGAGAGCGGAATGGAGAGCTGCGTCAAACCAATGTTAGGATATAACTGGTAACTTCAGGCTTGACTGTGTGAAACCTCTCCATTTTGGAAAATAAAAGATTAAAACTTAGTAAAGTTCACTTGTATAACAAAAGTGAACCTTGCAAAGTTTTATTCTTTTATTTCCAATCTTATCATAGTTGAATTATGACGATCACATAATAACCTTTCAAGGAATGGGAATAAAAGGAAACAATCATTGAATTGTTGCTGGGAGATATTCAGTACATATACGTAGACAAAGACATTTAATGAGATGGGAAACTTGGGTATGAGAGGCATCTACAAAGGGGAATTTATGGTAAAAAAAATTCATGGGTGAGGTATGGTAAAATTATGGCATAGGAAGGAAAACCGTGACTTTTAAGCAAAAAGCTGCGTCGGAGAAATACTTCAAACCAATTTTGGATTAACTAATAATGATGATGTAACAATCTTAGGATTCACCAACGACGATGATGTAGGTGATTACAAATTTGGTGAATCAACGGCAGTTGTTTTAGCCACTTCAACTATTTTTTCTCCCTCACTACCTGACTCTCAAACAACAAAGGAAAAAATTATGTTTGTAGGTGTGTGAGTTAGGTTGTTTTAGTGAGCGCGGGAGACACTGGAAAATGATTCGTAAGCGAAGCAACGAACTTTACTCCTTTTCCGTATCACTCTTCACGATGGCTGCCTGTTTACGGGATCATTAGGGAGTAGCAGTTCACTCTCTTTTCCTTTTTTTATGGCCTTCAGTTTTCAATATCCGGAGAGTCAGTGATGAGGACACGAATCGAAAGGAAAAGAGGAGCGAAGGGAAAGGATTTTTGGGTCCAAACTGGAGTTCTCGCCGAGGATATAAAACAAGGCGACGCGGCAAGCGCCTCTCATGTTTTGAGTTGAAAGCGTCGGTTCAGAATAACGAGGGCCATGTTCGTCTCTCACCCGCGTCCCGTGGGGTCTTAATAAGAAAGCTGAAAACGTAGACAGAGCGAGAATAGAACGCCAAAACCGATAACTTGTCCATCCCGCGACGCCGACGCCGAGTCTGCCTAAAATTATACCGCGAATCTTCCAAAATTTAGACAGTCAAGGATGCACACTCATTACGGCGGGACAAAAAGTGTCTTTTTTTCGGGATCAAATTTTTTCCTATGCGGGAAAGACGCAACCTTGTACCAGGGTCTCAGATCCGAATTTTTGTTTTTCAAAATCGGATCATATTAACCGCTGCCACCCGAGATCTAACATCTAATAAAGAGGTACTATAACATGCGAGAGCTACTAAAGCTTTTTGAATTCGCAATATTAATAGACCAAATATATTTTTCTCTGAATAAAAAAAAATATGCTATTCGTACGTTAAAATATATAATTATGTCGAAATTTACCGTTGATCAGGCACCATCATGGGATTAATATCCCTGTGAAGGATGAATGAGAAATTACCAGACAATTGTCTTGCTTAGAGTCTGACCTCGTTACCTAACAGTGTATCTCTATGGCTAGGGATCATTCTGAAGATAAAAGTTGATGTAAACACGACCATAGGTGCAACTTACCTATAAATATCTCCAAAATCACCAGTATGAAGTTTTCTAGGTGGAATGGGTTTTCCACTGATTATGCCTTACTATATGTTAGGGCTCGAGGATGATTGAATGGGTCATAGTTTGATTAAAATCACTTTAATTTGTCCATCAATTTTGACTGAGTGGTTGTCCCTTCCCCTTTTCTTTCCTTAGGTTGTCTTAAAAGCAGGAATGGCAAAAGGAACGAACCGACAGTCAAAACCATTGAAACTTCAATAGTTTCGTTCCCGGGAGAGAAATTTATAAACGAAACGAGAAAAAATTAAACCCGAGGAGCTAAACTCAGGGTCGAAACGAAATCGGAGTCAAAATTACTTCGGTTCGAAACTAGACTAAAACTCTGGGACGAAACGAAACGCAGATAACGTTTCGTACAGAGGGACCAGATGCTTCACCTTCAAACGGTTTAGTTCCGACCCACACACTGAGTACGAAGAATGGTTGAATGAAGTAAAGGTTCAGCCTACCGCCATTACATGCATCAGGCACTCATTTTTACCGCTAAATGGAGGACGGTGAACGCAAACCGACCATTCGATTTCTCAGGTCGATGTTTTAACCTCTCCACACGCATCTCAAACGTTATGAGTCGATGAATTGGATGGATGAGGCAGATACTTTGTGGAGATCCATTATGAGATATGAAGTGAAACACTTTGCACTTTCCACATAAAAAATTTATTACACTAGAGTCGACATGTTTCGCTGCACTGCAGCATTATCAAGACTCTACGAAGACGAGACTCAAGACGAAACGTGTCGACTCTAGTGTAATGAATTTTTTATGTGGAAAGTGCATAGTGTTTCACTTCATATCTCGTAATGAGTCGAAACTATTCCCCCTTATCCCACTCCACTCAACTTCTGGGATCGAAACTTAACTACGAGCAGCGGAGTTTAGATTAATTTAGTTTCGTTCCCGGGAGTAAAGTTTCGCCCCGCGTCGAAACTAAACTCCTCGGTGATTTAAATTTCGTGCGGGAAAGAACTAAACCCAGGCCTCGTATTTTTGTTTCGCTCCAGATCGAAACGAAACATTTTCGCTTCGTTTCACTTGCCATCCTTGCTTAAAAGTAATGCTGCGATTGCGTGTGCTAATCCGGTTTTCACTGTTGCATCCATTGCTAGGCGTGGGTTGCCTTCATTCAGATGGAAATAAAGGGAGACAAGAGACTAACGTAATGGCCAGCGCTGGAAGTGCGAAAACATGTATCCTGGTATTAAAATGAAGGGCGCAACCACTCATCAGAGAACGCGGGTGTGGCCTGCAAACCGACGGAATCCATCCCTTAGTGTTGGATACGTTCGTGAGAAATTGTGAGATGCAACACATCCCCATCCTTGACCTTAATTGAGCGATTATTTGCAACGAGGAACATCTTGAAAGTCGACCTAGCGATAAGAAATACGCCTCGTTCTTTTTCTCTCGAAGTTATAAATCATTTGAAAACAATTTCGATAAATATGGCGGAATTGGATGATGGGATAACGTTATCCACTTTATCACCAGCGTCACGCTCTGTTGAAATGTTTTTATTTCTTTATTTGCCCTTTTGTTATGAGTGTTGTCTTTCTATTGATAAAGTGGAAGTAAGGATTTGTGATCTATATTCTTGAAACTCATGCGTAAGAATAGCGTTCTTTAAAGAATGCGATTCTTTTATATTCATATGTAGCCTCACTTTATGAAGAAAAAGATACCAGTTTTCCGTCGGAAATTACTTGGTTCATTAGACGGAATTGAAAAAAGAAAGCACGCATAACTAAAAAGTGAATGTTTCTACGTGTCGCCGTTGTCTTTTTTGTAAGCAATCTCCGTTTCTCTATATTTTAAGTGACGTTCTTTATGAAGTTAAGTAAGTTAAATGCCCAGATATTTTGCAGTTAATTGAAATTTTCTACAATGTACCTATGGGTTCCCGCCCTTTTTTCTTTATTAATTTGAGTAAATTCTTAGTAACCTTGCTATTTTCAACAATTTTTCTGAGATTATATAGTGCTCACTATTAGTTTTTAAATAATTCCTCAAATAAGTTTTTCTTCGGTCTTAGTACTATATAGTTATTTTTATTCGGGGCATAATTCTTTTTTCTCTTACCCCTGGAAACTTTTTTTTCAGACGGAGCTATTCTTAACGATGTCCTCCTTGCACCCCCCCTCCATCGACCAGTCCCCTTTATAGAGGGCGTTCATGCAGGGAAGGGGTGGAAAAATTAAATTAAAGCGGGAAAAAAATGAAAGGTAGCCGCGCGTTATTTTCATTATAACCCCGAGAATATCACGAAATTCCAGTTTTCATCGACGCCACCGTCATTAAAAAACTTTTCAGCTTGTTTTAATTAATTCCGCGCAATTATCTTGAAATGTTCTCTCTCTCCCCCTCCACCCCCCGCTTGCACCCCTTTCCACCCCCAGTGCGCCCGCGTTGTCGCAGTTGTATTTTTCTTCGGGCTTATTACGGCGTGCAATTTCCTTCAATCCTTTCCCCCTTATATACATATACCTCATACTTCCCCCCCCAGCCCTTCCCTTCATCTCATACCACACAAATATATATCTCATCTCCACTCCTCCTGTAGCGGTCCCCCTACCCCTCCCACCCCTTTCCTCAGCTCCCTTTTCAGCCAATTAAAACGAAAGCACTCAATCTCCTCCGCGTCATTATTTTTTTACGCCACGGTCGACGGCTGCAACGCTTAATCTACATGCGCCTCCTAGCTGCTCCTGTTCGCTCGCTCAGTACACACGCTGCGGACCAAATAGCTTCGTCCAGCTTAGATCTGCGGCCCGTTTTTTTAAACCCATTTCCGTTCACAGTAACCATATGGCTACATCCTGCCATTCTGAGTACATGAGGGTCTTGAAGAAAACCCGCACTCCTTTTTGCTGTCGAATTGTCACCAATTTATTGCTGAAGCTTTCTTTAAATTGATCCACTTATTAGTTGATTTTGAAAGCCGGTCGAAATTAGATCGCTGACGGCAAAAGACGGATGTGAAAAGGAAATTCAACATGGATGCCCACTGTCTGCAAATTTCATGCATGCATCATGTAAGTAAAAACAGGAAATTGCGTTGTATAGAAAGAATATGTTAGTGTTCTTTTATCCAAAAATATGCTTGCTCTGAAGATTCATCCTTCATTCGAGGAAATTGTACACTTCAAGATCATTCGAGGAAATTGTACAACATTAGATTCTGATCTCGGTACCGCCCAGTGTAGCTGTACAGCCCCGTGTCATTCTGATGATAGAAGTTGATGTATCACCAAAATATTTCACTGGATTACTAACTCTTTAAAGATCGAATCAACTTACCTATTGATTTTTATTATTATTCTGCATATCCTATATATTTTACAAGCAATTAAGAGATATTACGAAAGAAAACCCGAACAAAAATGTTTAAATACTTTTTCAAGCTTGTTCCCATATGGGAAAACGCCACAATATTTTGCTATTGCTTGAAAAATAAATACACACTTGACCAAAAAACTAATTTTAACAATGTAACATATATAATGTAACTTTTGAATAAATGATTATTTGTTACTGGAGAGCGAGTGTAGGGGAAAATATCGAATAATCCGCATGCTCACTACAGAGGTGATGAAAATAACCAATTTTGAAAAGGTGTAATTGACGACCAATATATACACAAGTTATGCAATTCTCTTTAAAAAAATAATACCATACTTTATTTGCACAACAAAAGCTGTAAAATTAATCACAGATACGAAATATAATTTTCATGAATTTTTATAAATCTGTTCCCAAACGGGTACGTTGAACTGTAAACGGTTAAGACGACCATAGGAGAAATAAACCTAAATATCTTCACAATCGCAAGCAGAAAGTTTTCTGGGGGGAAATAGGTTATTGCAGAAAAATTTTCGAGTCAAGAATAGATTTACATAACTCCACTGACAAGAAAACTATTCATGAGTCACCAACAGAGCGTGATCCAACTTCGCAGAGTAATAGAAAATGAAATTTTAAGACAGCTGTCGCCTCAAGAGACCATTGGTCCTTAGTTTTCCAGATATCATCGTTAGACATAGACATTTACAGAGAATTTTGTACTCCGTAAGGGGCCGTATAGACATTATAATGCGGTATTACCGCGGGTTACAGAAGTCTAGAAGTTTTACTAGTACTCTCTATCGATAAAACTCGAAAAAAAGCCGATTGGATGCTTAGGAAAAAACATTTATCTGTTAAAATTTCGTTTTCTATCGCTGGTTTTAATTACATACGAAGCCGCAACTATTTTTGTGTGGAGGAATAGACCGACACTGCTGAGATAGTTTGCATCGTTGAGAGATTAAGGAAAGGTACCCAGGGTATCATGCCTTTACGTTCCATCTGACAGGCGAAGTGTTATATTTGAATTTTCCTCCTCTTTTGAATTTTCCAACAGAGAATTAGAATGAAAATTTTCCTTCGTTTAAGAGAAGTGGGCTTAAATTCCGAGGGAGGGCACCCAACGATCTCGCCAATTAACACCAACCCGGTCTTTATGGGGATTTCTTTTATAATTTTGCAAAAAATAAATAATTTGAAATTCCTTATTCTACTCTTAAAACTTATCCACTTCTGATTACGCCATATTGTTTAGTGGATCGTTTTAAATGATCATCTTAGGTATGTGACCTGGTGCACAAATCGTATGGACATCATTTTCACTTACTTTTCGTGATCCTGCTGGTAAAGTTTCCCGGGACCTTATACCATCCACACTAGCTCTTCAAAAACATAAATCCATCCAGTCAACTTTTCACCTATTCAGATCGCTCGGTTAGCATTGTGCTGGGCGAAATGAAACACTGGCCACATACTCTGTAAAGAGAGATAAACTGATATTAGATAGAGACATTAGGATACAAATATGACGAGTAATAGCATCAGTTTATTGCATTGTTAAAGGTATTGATTAATTTTTGTATCTAATTTTACAATATGTGTCTACATGACATCATTTTAATCGTCTACGTCCTTTTCCTTCCAAACTATCCTCTATACGCCTTTATTTCATGTGCTTTTGATGTCAAATGAAAGTTGGTGTGGTTGCCGTAAATAAGTTACGCAATTGCTAGAACTTCCAAAACTGACAGAATTCTCTCTCCTCCTCAAGTTTGTGTTTCGATGGTTTTAAATCACTATTGGGTCTTCACTAGTCCGTATTCACAGGGTGACATATTCAGAGGAAGAGAAATGAAGCTATGAATTCCGAACCAGCACATATTTTTTATTTACCAAAACAAATGCTTTGGCACAAAGTAGTATTTCCCAACTCCTTTTAAGCTGCCGAAGCTATCGCTTCGACTATTTTCCGTGAATAGTTATGTAACCATAAGTCATATATATTCATAGGAAAAAAATGAAGCAAGCCGATGGTACCCACAAAAATATGCATAAAAATTGCTCATCTCGAATTTCTTCCATTTTAAACTGCCATTTTGGAAGGTGAAAATTTATAAGGTATATACAGTAATTATAATCGGAATACCCGTTAACTGTATGTTTCGTGAGTTGTCGTCATTATTATTTTTCGTTCATCGTAAGACTCAGTTCTCTCCACGTATTTTAATGAATAAATTTCCCTGCGCATCTCGTTCGCGATCATGGTGAGAACTGGCACCTGATCTCTACCTGATAAAATCCTAACTATTCTCGTCTTGAATCAATCTACAATTCTTTCCTTCACCTATCAACTGTATCTAGGTCTGAACTTAGGGGAATTTCTTGTCTTCAGTTTTCTAAGATAATGAACGAATTACTTTGCGTATGAAATAGATACGTTGCGAAATGAGAATGATAAAACCACGGCCTTTAGGTTATTGATTACTCAACTATAAATTATATATGGGTGATTTACAACACCGCTTGGACTTGCCCAACGGTGGTAGATGTTTAATGTTGAGATAAAAGATTCTTATTTAGTTATTACAAATGCTTGTTTTTATATAATTATCAATTTTTTCCATTTACAAATTCATGTATTTTTAACGTAACTACATTCACGTAGTCATTAAAACGCAATTGTGAGATTGTGAGATTCAGTTCTCTCCACGTATCGTAATGAAGAAATTTCCCAGTGCACCTCGTTCGCGAACATGCTGAGAATTGGCACCTGATCTCTCATACCCCCTCTGTGTCGTTATTACTTTGCGTGTCCGGGCGCGAAAACTCTTGCCTGTCCGACAACCGAACCGGTTCTATGAAGGGGACCCCGCGAAGGGGCTACAGTGGGCGGGTGGGAAGCAGGTAATAATGTGCGTCGAAAGATAGCTGACTGTGGTGGAATAATGGCTCCGGTTAGCGGCACAAAGTGAACTGTTGAGATGGCTGGAAACAAAATACGAAACGCATTGCGAACTTGACCAAAGGATAGGACGGCGAAGCAAGAGAGTGGAATGGACTCGTCTTAAAACGTGTTGTTAGCCGTTTAAGTGCTCTCTTATGTACGCAAATGCGTCGGATTAAGTGGTATTTATATACAGGCGCCGTACTCGCGACCAGCGAGGTACTTATCATCGAGAGTAATCGGATGTGTTCGTTATCTATGGGTAATTTTACTGCGACTCGGATGGGGGCTCTAAACACTGGTCGATTTCAAGGCTATCTAAAATGGCACTCTTATGTGCAGTTATTTTAGTCTGTGTGAAATAAAAGGTAATGGTAACGTTTATGTTTGAATCGTTCCCACACTGCCCATACCGTCGTTATTTTGGTGTAATTTTAATGTCCGGAGTCCACTTGTCGATCTTCAGTGCCCATTATTTTTTATGTCAACACTTTACCTTCGAAGCTGATTATCAATCCGATGATAATTTTTTCTCTCAAATTTCTAATGATAATTCTTGTCCTTTGCGGTTTTCAGTAACAATATTGCATCTATACTAGTGGTAAGAGTGTTAGAATACTGTCAGTGCTTAGGTCACTTCTTCGCTGTAATAGATCGAAAATGTTTGTTTTACAGTCACGTCTACAAAGATGAAGCGAAACAATTGGGAGATTATAGATTGGGACGTTATTTTACCCTCGAAAATTTTTATACTCGGCCAGTTTTCAATTTCCTATCATCCCTCGTTTGTAAAATGTGCGGAGTTAATGCATAAATTGAATTATTTTCGTATAAATCATTGTGAAAAAAAGGCTCCGATTCGTGGCTCAGTCTAGGACTTGAAAAAGGTAGCGCCATTTCATCCTTGAATTATTTTAATGACGTTACTCAGAAGTGTCAAGGTCCTGATATCAAATGGTGTATTTTCAATAATTGAATTCTCACATTTTTGATATTTTTGCTGGTGGTTATGTACTAAACCAATAAAAATATCCGCTCTTCCAAATATTTTATTATTCAATCAAATTTACTTGAAATAAACTTGAAAATGTCTCTTAACCTTAAGCATGGAGGCCTGCTTAGATTTAGCCGTTTTGTTTTCTACCTATATTTTGTCAATCTTTCCACACAATTTGACGTTATCTTGCATTAGAATTAATTTTAAAGAATCGTAAAACGATTTTTACCTTCAGTTTTTTTGAAAAATGAGAAATATGTGGATGATTTATCTCAAAATTCAATCCAAAATACTCTCAAGACTCGAGTGAATGTATCGTACCGGGATTTCTTAAGGCGAAGAGACAGAGTGATACATTTTGCCTTTTTACTGGAAGGATATCCCTTTAAAATGTGCGTTAGAGGAGATATCTCGGTCCCGCAGAGGTGAAAAGGATTCTGGAGACGTCTCCTCTAGCCAGTCTCTCGGCACTATAATCGCCCGAAGCGAGAGCTCTCAATTAAGCGACCGACTTATCGGCGGTTGCGAAATGGCGATTGTGTGTCGCTGAGGGGGGTTTAATGCCTTGTTTGGCCTCTCGCTGCGTCCGCACCGACAACGAGAATTAAATTATATTCCCGCGCGCGCGAGTAGAGATAGCGCGCGGTCCGATTGAGCGGTGGAAGAGTTTGAGAGAGAGAGAGAACGCGCGAAGCCGGTCGATCTTTTTGTTTCCCCGCGACAAAGAGAGAGGGCGGGTCGAGCGGACTCGTTAATATGGACGGGCGGCGGTCTGATCCTCTGCTGCCCCCTTCCCGCCATTCTCGAGATGCGTTTATCCCGTGCAATTGTCCGAGCGAAGCGGTTCGACGCGGCGTTTATTTTACGGTAATCGTCCACGCACGAAGCTGGAACCGTATTAGAGCAACCCTCACTCTCTCTCCCATGACCTCTCGCGTCGGTCTCATGCTACGTTCTCCGATGATAATGACTCACACTCACTTTCGAGATCGCTGGCACTTCGTACGAAAAAAAAATAATCTTTGAGGATGATAAAAAAATAAATAGGTTTGGGTTGTGGGCATGTGAGTTTTATTTTCCTCGCAACGCCTCATTTTTTTGTTTTATTCTAATGCGTTACCGCTCTGGAAGGGCTCTTCAATTACGGTCCAGGGCATAAAAGTGGGAGAAGACAGAAAGATGTGCTTTCATCCCACTGTCCCCCCTCCCCTCCCTCGCCTTACTAAAGGACAGATCCAATTAAAATAAAAGCTTTACCTTGCTCCGCGGATCAAATGGAAGTGTTTTCAAGTGCTTTCTCGCATTTTCCTCCCCCAATCGCCCCCCCATCTCCCCATACCCCTCCCGCAGTGAACAGGGTGAGGTCATAATTTTGGATTAATTTTTTTCTTCCAAGCTAAGCGTTCGGTGCGTGGGGAAAGGTGAATTTTCATGTAGAGCCAAATGCAGTGGATATATAACCGCTGCATAATGTGGTCGACCTTCGTTTATTTCCCAGGCAGGTTTTCATTTAGCTGATAAAAGTAGGCTGAGTGTGCACGATTGATGGGACTCCTTTTAGTCTTACTAATCACTCACGCTGGTCCGGGACAGGGGCGCAGCTAGGAATTAAGGCTGGGGGGGGAGGTTTAAGGCACAACTAATACTGGGGTATCTGGGGGTGTGGAATACCCGCCAGGGTAAGCGGGAGGTGCAGGGGCCCTCCGCGAGAAAAAAATTTAAGATAAATAGTTAAAAATGGTGAGTTTTACGGCTTTCGGGGGGATATTTTATTAATATTTACACTATTCTGTAAGTAATATTAATCCAATTAAGTAAAATGGATTTAACTTTTACTTAATGGAGAGGGGGTTTTATCCCCCAAATGCCGGGTCTACACTAGTAACTTAAGTGACTACTTAAGTTGGCTCTGTACTTAAGTTGGTAGTGTAGGTGTCACCAGCTTCATTTAAGTACACCTCCACTTAAGTCATCTTAGAACCCAACTTAAATTGCGTAGGCAACTGTTTCCGCACGGTTGAAGCTCTTCAAGTGTTGTAAATGGCACAAAATACCCATCTCACTTCTGAATCATCCCGTTGATTATGTTCTAAGTCGTGCTGTATTCTATGATGTGGTTATTGAGCGTTCTATTTCGTTAGTTAATTTCTAGTGTTGGCGTTATTAATTCGACGACTTTATTTTGTAGTGTTTCTCATCTTATTGTTGGTTTTATTTCCGTTGAAACTAATTGCTATGCCTGTTGCTCACGGTGAAACTCGATTTATAAAACTTAGAAACGTTTTAAGGAATTTTAAGACTGACAATGAGACGACGGCAGAGGATCCGTTAAAACAGTTTATTTTCCATGGTGTCATATTCGAAAATAACGTAAACGAATGCACTCAGTAACTTCCCACACACTGTTATTGAAACTATTGCATTGGGCTTTAATTTTAGTTCAAGGGATGCCGAGGGAGATAAGATGTGGCGATTTCATTGAACGTGGGAGGAATTAATGGTTGAAATTTAACATCAATGGTTTTAATAAAGCAGTGGAATTTGACTAGCAATAAGTGTTTTTGTTTACGTTATGAATATGTCAATCCACGAAGTGACGCTTAGTAATTCTAAATTCCTCTGGCTCCATCACCTCTCGCCATATAGCGTTCCCTCAGGAACTGAAATCGGTCTTTCCTTTTAACCTTCTAAATCCAAAATGGTTAATTCACGGAGTTTGGAAGTTTAGTTCAAATAACAGTCGCTTTGGATCAAAGAATCACTAATTGCTCTCCTAGCCCTTCATCTGTCAACATAACTGTTTCCCGATATAGACAATCACGGTGCTGAAGTCGACTTAAAGCTCAAGTGTAGCTACCGCACCACATTTAAGATTATATTTGAGTGAAGTCACTTAAGTTAAGTCTGTAGTGTAGACAAGGCAAAAACCCCCCCTCGCTGCGCCGCTCAGTCATACAATCATACTATCAGGGTACAAGAAATACTTTGAAGGCAGAAAAATTTTACTTGAGAAGTTTAATGGTTTGTATAATTTAAATAATTTCGGTAACTTTCATGCGAACAACTTTACCTCGACTCTAAATTAACGTGTAAAACAATGATAAACTTGAGATTAGTCTAATATTTATTTCGGCAGCAACCGTGGATAATTTTGTAAATAAAACTATTAAACTGTAGGAAGATTAGGTCCTTGATTCATTTAAATGACGTTAATTTATGAGATTAGTTTCAATTTATTCTCACTCTCCGTTGAAGCTTATTAATTTAGTTACTGTTGAGTAAGAGTCCATGCTTCACGCTAGGAATTCATACCAAGTTTTAAACCCATTTTTTCTTTGCTATATTTAGTGATTTTTGGGAGTTCTGGGAAGTTTTTACGGTAAATAGTTACCGAATATAAGTGAAAGGCATGCAGGCATGCATGTTGAGTATCATCATAAAAGATCTTCTTTGGAGAAGATCTTTGTTGATTATAAATATTTCATGAAGATAATTCTTTAGTGAAAAAAAATCAAAGCCAAAATATTATTATGTGGATATTGAAATAAATTTCAGTATCGTAATGCTGAAATAAATGTTATCAGGACGTAATGTTCCATTGATGTTCGCCCATTCCCACTTTTTACGGTTGCAGCATCCGAGTATTAAAATGATTAGGAGACGATGACATTTCCGATTTCCCCGCCAGTTATTAGGAGCAGTATTTTTCATAGCAAATGGTGATCCTACATTTCCGGTTATCGTGAAGTAAATTTCGATTTTAATGACGTTAAGGGATCGTAGGCTTTTACACTAAGTACACTAAGTGATAACATGAAACTGCGTTCCGCTATTCTAGTTATTCTCAACAGTCAAAGACATAATCGAGAAGCCACAGCTGATAACGACCGTCAGTTTCCGTTGGCAATTGACTGCTTCCGATTAACATCATTGGCCATCAATTCCCATCGACCTTCAACAGTCAACATCCATCGACAATCCAAGGGCAGAGATAATCCCGACCTTCATCGGATGTAACTCCTATCACCGTATCCAATGCAATGGAATGACCGTATGCCATCACCAATTGAAGCCAAGAAATTGCAGATCCGGCCACGATGAAAAGGACTTCCGAGAATGCGATCCATTTTAATGGATACATTGGAAACGTGTGCAGGTTCGAAAAAAGCTCATGGTCATTCACTCACCAACATGGCGGACACCTCTTTGTGTGAACTCGGCTTTAGAGAATCGAATATCATGGAGCTTTGACCACAATCGATTTACCATCCGATTTTGCCTAGTCCGACATCGTCAACTCAAAATATGACACCTAATAACTGTCAAGGAACTTTATAATCATTGCCACATATGTATAAAAAGTAGGTAATAGTATAGGTAGTATAGAAAGTAGGTAGTAGTATAATTATAGTAGATTTTAGCCGGAAACTATGTCGCCGTCTCTTAACCATATTAACACCAGCACGTTACATTTTTGGGGGTATAATATTAGATATATACTTATAGAGGGATACGGGAGGAGAAAAAGGCTCGGAACCGCTGACCTATTGCAATCGGCTAAGGTACATTGCACCTCAAATGTCTTCCACTGACACAACTTACCCACTCCACGAATCCTTTTTTCAACATAGTAGATTTTAGCCGGAAATTATGTCGCCGCCTTCTAACCATTTTACTACGCAGATGCAGCTTCCATAAACTATGTAAAGTGAGAAAGGGTGAACATCAATGAAAAATTACGTTGTGATGGTATGATGATAAATTGCCAACGAAAACTGACAGTCGTTATTAGCTGTGGCTTCTCGAACATTTCTGTAACTGTTCAGGATAACTAGAATATGGTTTAACGTAGTGTAGTGCTTCCCAACCAGTGGTACCCGTAACTCTTGGGGGTAGGCGACAAACCAGTCGGTAAACCAGTGGCGTAACTATGGGCGGGGATTAGGGGATAGATACCCCCCCGAAATCCTCAGAGGAATAAAAAAATTATTTAAAACTATTGTCTAGTTTTGATATTTAATAACTGCAATTACTTAAAGTTAAATTCTTAGTGCCAAATTTATTTCCAGGCATGTCATTTTTTTATTTTCCTGGACCCCGTTGCCTGGGGGGTGGGGGGAGATCGCTAACCCAGGCCCGGGGCGCAGCTAGGAATTAAGGCTGGGGGGGGGGGGGGTTTAGACACAACTAATACTCGGGTGTCTGGGGGTGTGGAATACCCGCCAGGGTAAGCGGGAGGTACGGGGGCACTCCTTCAGAAAAAAATTCAGGATAAATAGTTAAAAATTTGCAGTTTTACGGCTTTCGGAGGAATATTTTATTAATATTTACACTATTCTGTAAGTAATATTAATCCAATTAAGTAAAATGGATTAAACTTTAAAAACTTTCTGAGCTCTGGGGAGGGGGGTTTCATCCCCCAAACCCCCCCCCCCCCCCTCGCTGCGCCACTGGCCCAGGCCATCCCATCCCCCCCAAAGTCCTAGTTACGCCACTGAGTTGTAGGTACGCTGAAAATGGCGGACGCCAGGAACCATGTATCTCTTAACCAGGAAATACGCATGCATATTATGGGGTATTAAAAACAAGTTTCTATTTATACAATTATTTATGGCTAAAAGTGTCATCTACCTGGAGTGAAATTATGTAATAAAATGAGCACGTTACATTTTTGGGGGAACAATATTAGATATACATAAAGAGGGATACGGGAGGAGAAAAACGTTAGGAACCGCCGACTTATTGCAATAAGCTAAGGTACCTTGCACCTCAAATGTCTTCCACCGACACAATTTACCCATTCCACGAATCCTTTTCTCCACACATACTCCCTCCCCATACGAACAGTCCCCAGCCTCTTATTTATATCACGTCCACCATCCCCATGCCTTTCTCTACCTCTCCCACCTTATAACATCCAATTCCTACCCATCCCTGACTCACAGCGTGGAACACACCCCCGCCTTCCTGGTCACATAACCCCTCCTCCCTTTAACTCACCCGCCGCGGTGCAATTTCAGGCCGAGGCGAAGCCTTACAGGAGGGCTTTTTTCAATTCGTCCTTTCCCGTCGTCCCACACCTTTCCTATCCTCGATGGAGAGTAGGGTCGCAGCGGACCCGCTGTGTTCCTCCACTTCCTTCTACTCCCCCTCCACGTCCCATTCCTTACTGTCCACTCGTTTTTCTTCATTCCTCGCCCCCACCTGAATCTTGGGAGGGCAAAGGACCAATCGTACTTTCCCCTCCCCAACCTTGCATTCGTCTCTCCCTCTACGGCGCGTCCCGGGAAATATTCTCATATCAAATTGCCTCACCTCCCAGGCCTTCTTCCCTCTATCTATATATATATATATATACACCCGTCTTCAATTCCTGACTCCATCTCTCCCTTTCTCAAGTCTATCTCCAGCTAAGCTATCTCTAGTCGAAATTTAGCTATGCTAAGTTATCCTCGGTTCTCTCCTTTTCTACGGTCTATCTCCTGGATCTAGGCGTGTTCAATTGGCATACTTTTCTCTCCCCCTAATTTTTATATGGTTAAATTTAACACTTTGAGTGCTTCCTGAGAAATCCGGTCATTTAACTAAATTCGTATAATTTTTTCAGACATCACCAGAAAATTTGTATTTATAACGAAGAGTAGTTCAATAAAAATGAACTTTGGTTTAAAATGAATGATTTTTTAATAATATTGTTCGCTGAATTTTAAACATATCATGTAACTATGAAAACACTGTTTTTGAAAAATAAAAGAAGGTAGAACAATTGATCTACAGCCATTTAATGCGTTACATTTTTTTAAATGTTCAGTATGAACTGTTTTATTCAAGGAAATCGTAAAAAATGTTGTTTCACGTGCAATACTATGTACTAAGAAATCTTCAGAGGTATTATTAATACTTTATTATTAAAGTAAATAAGTATTATTAAACTAAGACGTAATATTACGTCCGTGGCACGCAAAGTATTAAACGATGAGAAAGGCTATATTTTTTTCTGTGTGTCCGCATTTGCTCTATTCTCGCCTTAACCATTATGATTCTCGATTTGACCAAATCCTCGATGCTCTCCTCCACCTATCTATTGTATCCAGGTGTCTGGATGATTTTCTTGCCATCTTCAGCATTCAAAAACTATGTTTAATAAACTAATGAATTTCCGTATTAAGTAGATACGTTGTGAAGTGAAAAAATATATCCATGACCTCTTAAGGTACCGCAAAAATTTTTCTGATTTTTTGAGAAATTTAATTTGCGCTCACTTATATCTCCAGATCATCCACAGCTTTCTTTATTACCGTTTACGTCTCCATGGGTTACTCTGCATTACATCTTTTCTCCCCGACATTTTAACGTACTATCTGTAAATATAGCTTTAGGTAACTACTTCCACCTCATGTAGACGAATTTACTGTGGGACTTGAAAGCAGGCATAGGATTAGTACTTCTAGTTGTAAGTCCCGCCATGAAATAAGGGAAATGTATAAGTACCTGAATTCTTCCCAAATTTTCAACAAATGCAAGAATTCTCATACTCGCTTCTCTCTATCAACAATAGGTTTGACGTTCAAATGTTCCCAACCACAAGCCCACCAATCATCTCGCGGGTACATGAGTTGGACATCTAAGGAACGATTAAGAGTATGCATCACCTCCGTTTCATAGGTCGTACTTGGTCTTTAATTCGTGTTCATCTACATTTTCAAAAGTTTATATTATACTTTTGAAATTGTCAGTATTTATAAAGCACACATATATCAACATTTTCCCGTATCTGTTTTATAAAAATTTTTACATGCGAGACAGTACTGAGGTATTTTTTTCGAATTTTCTGCAGACTGACGTTCAACTATTCTATATGCTCTGAAAATTTCGAGCTTACAGAGAAAGTTTTCATCGAGCATACTTAATGAAAAAGACTGGTCAAAGGTGAGACGTAAAGAGGAATAAAAAAGATTATTATAGAGAGCTGTAGATGGTATAGAGATATAAGTGAATGCAAATAAATTTCTTAAAAATAAACAAATGATTTTGCACGGTACCTAAGAGGAAGACTCCTTAAGTATCGTGGATTGTCTAAGAAATCTTTCAATCTATGTCCAGTGTCGTTATCCGCAGCGAATAAACGTCTCAGATCAATTTCTAGAGGGCAGTTGTAATAATTTTTGGTCGTCAGATCAGACGCGCAAATGCATGGGTCTTGAGAACAGGATCCTTACCTAGATCCCTATCCCTCTTCGGTGAGGTGGGTATCAAGTTCTCCTTGAGTCAGGGACCATGTCCAATTCGCTCCTCCTCCTTCTTCCTCTTACCTTTCATCCTCACCAGCAGTCCAGGGATGCCCCTTCCCAGCCTGGGATGTCCTCCTTCCCAAGCGAACCCTTTACGACTGATTTACTCCCAATCTCAACCCCAATGAAGGGGATATTCATCCGTTCCTATCCTCTTTCTATCCTTCTTTGCGCCCTCGTTCGTCTTACATCCCATTCTCCACGGGGACTGCATAGAGGAGGCCCAATTCCATTCCACAGAGAGCTGATATCTGTTGCCACTTCGGTCGCATTTTAATCGATATTCAAAAATGTCCGCGGCGCGGTGATGAGAGTAATGCGATCCAATTTTTTCCAATATTTTGGATAATGATGATTCTAATTGCGAGGAATAGAATTCTAAAATTATGAATTTGATATATGAGTGGGTGAGAATCCAAGGGGTAGTAATGATTTCTTTTTTCTATGCAGTGCAAGGTACAGAAATTACGTATAGAAAACAAACCAAATCTATTATAAATAAAGTAGTGCATTTGATTTTCTACTCGATGCCACCACAGACCCGAGACTCACTCGTATCCCATGGCCACCAAGTTTTTGTGTATTTCTTCTAATAATGAGCTTTACCTAACTCTGTTGGGAAAAATATCTCTGGTACCCCTTGGCCTCTCAACCCCCCATATCACATCATCATGTTCATAATTTCGTTTGAAACCCCGTATTTATATCCCGTATTAAACCCCGTATCTTATTTTCCCGTGAAACTCGGATCACTTGGTCCGCCAGCGACGCAAGCGGCGACTTTTGTAAACCCATTTAAATGCGCAGTGGGTGACAACAGTTTTGGAAGACGACATGTAGATCTTCTTTTGTGATATTCGTGGCTGTAATAACCCTGATTCGAGAGTTTTAGGAAACGGAGCCCCAATTTCATCCCATAAAAGGCTGAATTCTATTGCCACATCGGTCACAATTTTCCAATACTTTGAAGTATGGTGTTAGTAATTACGAGGAACAGCATTGAAAAGTTATGAATTCTATAGATTAAGTCATCATGTGTACATAATTTCGGTTAACACCCCTAATTGTACCTTATTTCCCCGTGAAACTCGGATCACGTTTTCCACAAGCGACGCGAGTGGCGACTTTTGTAAACCCATTTAAATGCGCGAAGGATGACAAAGCATTTAGATGCCGACTTGAGGATACTCTATTGTAATGTTCGTGGCTGTGATAGCCGTGATTCGTGAATTTCGGGAAACGGAGCACACATCACCAGGGATGGCCATTTTCCTCGAGGCTGATGGTACTAGCGCAATCCTCAACTTGTCTCGCGAAGAGGAAGAAAAGCACATTAAAGGCTAAAATCTGCTGCCATAGCGTTCGCATTTTAATCGGCTTTCAAAAGTGTCCACGGCGCGGTGATGAGTGCATTGAGATCCACTTTGTCCAATATTTTGCAGTATGATGTTTGCAATTGCGAGGAATAGCATTATAAAATTATGGATTTAATGTATTTATTTTATTATATATATGATTTCCTTGAAAAAATAGTTTTATTTTAGTTACATATATTATACTAATACATATAATTTTTCGTTGGCTTAAATAAAATTTGTTTAATTCTTTCGTTTCAATAGAGTACCGATTTTGCTTTAAGACTTTTGCAATTTTTGCTTCTAGAGGGGGCAGCCAGCGGCGCTGACTCCATGGGGCTTGAGGGGGCCCGGGCCCCCTCGAAAATTGGTTATGGAAGTGACGAAAAAATGTGTCAGGCTTGTCAATTTTCCCCGGAGTATCCAGATATGGAGATTCGAGTTATCAGGATTCTAGTGTTGATCATATGACTCTTCTAAAATGCTTAAAAAACTAAAAACTCACCACTTATAAAATTTCCTGGGGCAAGATCCCCGGTTTGGGCCCCCCCAATATTTTTCGCAAGTCGGCATCCCTGGGGGGAGCTTCCCCTCGCTGGTTACGCCCATGGTTTATATATTAGAATTAAACCGGTGGAAATATCGAGACGTCTTCCCGCAGTACTATTCCTATTTCTAGTGATCTTTGTTGCATTGAAATAAATACTTGCAATTTTCCACGATCATAATTTACTACGACCTAGGTTCCTAGACCTATGATGTAGTAACATTGAAACATAACCTTATGACGTAGTAACCTTGAAACCTAGGCCGTTATAAATATTACTATCGTGGAAGATTTCAAGTATTTATATTACTACGGAAAATTCGATTCCATCACACTTGGATCTTCGGATTTCATTTGTTCTTTGCTAATTTGTTACCAAACCATCACATTCGACAAAATCACGAGGATAGGAATCACTTTCCTTTATTATCTTCCTCTCCTCCACTTCTTGCCCTAATATCATCCCTTAATATTCTCCTGTACATTTCGTACCCTTCTCACCTCCATGTTTTATCCTTCTCTCTCCCATTTTTTATCCCTTTCTCCTTCTCATTTTATCCCCACGCTTCCTCCTCCGTCTCCACTTTCATCTCCAAGCCTCTGTCCTTCCCCTGCTCCCCTACCTAATCTTTCAACTTCCCTCCGAGAGTCTGTTGACCCCCTTCTCATCCACACCCCTGGACCCTCCAATATCCCACGTCAGCCCTGCCGCCAGGACCTATTCCCTGCTCTCCCTCGCCGGCCCTTCCTCCACGTCTGTCCCTTTCCCCGGCCCTCGACTAACTCACGGGACGGACAACTAGGTCTCTCTCCCCCATTATCTAGTCAGCCTTTATATATATAATATATATACACGTATATCTCAGTGCCCTTGGACACCTAATCCTCTCCCGCTAAGAGATATACAGAAACTTTCATTGGATAATTTGTTGTGCAACTGTAATGAGGGACCTTCCCTGCCCACCATTCCACAATCGTTTCTTAGCTCTTAAGCTAGATGGAAAAAGAACTAGTGTGCGATATAACAGATATGTTCCGTAGACGTGAATCAAGCCTCTGAGAACATTTGATTGAGGGAAACATTGGCCAGTTGCATGTTTAGGAGAGGGGTCTTACATGTAATTTCAGGAAATATTTAAAAGATGATAAGATTTTAGCTGGCTATATAATTTAAGTTCTTATTCAGCCAATTTAACAAATAGATTTAAAAATTAAATCATGAAAATTCAAGAGCCGATCGTCTTCGACTATCAGGCCTCAGACGCATTATCGCTGAGAAGTATTTCATGCCACCAAATTGGTTTGGATTGTTGTACATCAAAGTACATGAATGAATAAACTTGAATCTACCAATCGTTATAGTGAGACTCTGTATTCCATTCGCACCACATAATTAAATTACCGTCATTGCTGTTAGGAGTTTAATGTTAAATTTAATTTAATATTTTTAATTCAAATATTTGTAGAGGAGTCCTCAGAGTACTGAATTCACTTGCTAAGAAAATGTTCATAGTTGTCACCCGTATTGACTATTGGTATCGCTCCTATAAGATGAACAATTTTGGGCACTTTGAGTCTACTCTTACTCCATGAATCAACTTCTAGTTTTTTATGTATTAGTGAGGATAGAGCTCGCCCCAAACTACGACTACTACAGACAAGTAAATACCATGTATTCAGGGTAGGTTAATTACTTTCCCTCGGCCACATCGCTAAGCTTCATTTTGCTTAAGGTCTTGAGCCGGAATTAGAAACCGAGACCCATCCGACTGCCACCTGAAGGCCGGTTCATAAAAATAAGTAGCGAAAACATAATTTAAGCACTTGATGAGAAAATATCTTAATAGCTCTGGGGCGTTTATTTAAAAAAATTAACTCGTATTCGTAGCCATTCTTTTGCAGATCGAACGGCAAACTGCCTCACCGACGGTATTGTAATTGAATACTTTTTTCTTAGACGAATCCGTTGGAGGATTTAGATAGGGGATAGGGGGCTGTGGGCTCTCCTGGGGTAACCATTTTAGACTAGATAAAATGGTTATTTTGCCCAGTTGTCGAATATACAGGGTTGAGAAAAATAATGTCACGAAATTTTAACCTTGGATAGCTGAACCAAATATACCAATGAACCAGAATTACCTACCTATGGTGATTAGGTTTTTGTTTTAAAAACTTATCTATTTATTTAAAATATTTGCAATGAGACAACACTAAGGTGTTGTTACAAGCATTGAAATTCTGAAAGGTTTCGTAACCTGTCGGACCCACACCACTGCTCGTAGGTTACCTCATTGTCCCCATTACCACTGGTGTAGCCACGTCTTTTCCGGAGTTTAATTTCAATTTCATACTCTATCCTCATTTTCTTCACCACTCTTCGCAATAGAGGGCGCACCCTTTTTTCATAATACCTTCGCCCTATCCCTCCCTCCAATTTTTCTAAATCTCGCTGCTCATCGGATTTTCCCTTAAATTTCACCCTTGACCCTTCCCCGTAACATTCTCCATAAGCATTTTCATATCGCCTTCACACCTTCTATAATCCCGCTTGTCTTCGGTGATCCAACCCTTTATAGGTCCTCTTTCCTCTCACTCTCCAATAGAATGCGTACGATATTCATGTTTCGGTATCGATTAAGTTCAACCGATTCATCATCATCATATTCTTGGTGGTGTAACTGACCTCTAAGATAAACTCGGATGGGAATCTCTGTCAGATCATAGTACGAAAAATAGACTGAACCTTTTTGATAAATTCAAGAGCAGTGTCTTTCTAATGAAGTTAGTCATATCTTACGGACAGCGTTAGAACTCATAAATACATTAGATAACTTGTAGTGTAGCCTACCAACTTAAAACTTATTGCATGTCCTGAATTTTATTATTATTCTAACAACATATGGTAGTATAATTTGTTAGTATGCGTGACGTTTTTTGGGACCGTATGTGTGCATGTGGGGGTCCAGTTGCATGCTGCTGAACTATCACCCTCTGCAAAACACACTAGAGGTGGCTCGCAGGGTATTCTGTAGATCACTGGTCAACAATCCTAAAATTGGTTTGGCACAGCTTCCACTCAATTGTCCGAATCAGCTAATCTTTAGCTGTTCCATATATTTTGTCAGAGGACTTCCTTTTTCGATCTTGCCATCCGCTTTTCCCTCGACGATTGACTCAAAATGTGGCCAATAAGGTTGTTCCGTGATCTTATTAAGGTTTTCATGAGGCTTCTCTACTCTTCTCAGGACTTCCTCATTACTAACTCGTGCAGGCTTGATAAAATGGATATTTCGGCATATTGAAATAAAAGGTATTTGCACTTTTCACAGTTATTTGATGCGTACAATGCGTTTCATCTTGTACCAAATGATGGCTCTGTGAGCCAAAACGCGTCGTGTGCATTAAAAAACTGCGGAAAAGTGCAACTACCTTTTATTTCAGTTCGGTATCGATCTTTGTTTATCATCATCATAATTCAGCCATAATATTGGTTCGACACGCTCTCCTATCAGCTAAACTTTTCATATTTTAGTAATTTCTCTCATTTAAATCCGTGTTTACTTGTCCTGTGCACCATATCCTCGGTCTTCCTTTGTCTTTCTTCCCATCCACTTTTCCCACATCATGCATCATCATGTGGCCGATTAAGTCTCCCCGTCTTCTTATCAAGGATTTTAGAAGGCTTCTCTTTTTTCCCAATCTTCTGAGTACTTTTTCCTAGCTCACTCAGTCGATCCATTTTGTCCTTATCATACTTCTGAAGCTCCACATTTCGAATTCCTCCAACCTTACTTTCTCTGCTGCTATCAATGTCCAAGCCTAGCTACCATGAAGAATTATTCTCCATAGCAGTGGCGTAACCAGGAATATGCTTTGGGGGGGATGGGACGGCCTGGGGTGACGACTCCCCCCCTAGGCAACGAGGAAGGAGACAATTTTTTTTTTTTTAAGACACCTGGAAATACATAATTCTGGCACAAAAAATTGAACTTTAAGTAGATTCGGTTATTAAATGTCAAAATTAGATAATAATTTTAAATATTTTTTTTATTTCTCTGGCGTTTTGGGGGGATCTATCCCCTCATCCCCCGCCTCATAGTTACGCCACTGCTCCATTATGAATTGTTTCCTTACTTCTGTGATTGTATTATCGGTTCTTTATTTTGAAGTCCTCCATTTCCGGTTACTACCGCCTTGATTGCTGTGGCGATGACACCAGTTTCGCTGGTACTAGTGGTCTTCAGTTCACAGATGTCGGTTCAAGATTTTTACACACTTTATATAGTCCCCGTTGCCGCCTTGAGTTGATTTGCTTAAATTGGACGATATAACTTAAGCGGACCAGTGGGAAAGCAGCTACAAGAACTGGCGGCAACTATATAACGAGGGCGAATATTGTGAACCCGGCACCTTCGAAATGAAGACGCTGGCAGTAGTGCAAGCGAAACTGCTGTCATCGTCCTTGCAACCGACTCGGTATAAACCGGAAATGAAGAACTTTATCGCACATCACGGAAATCTCCGTTCTCACATGGTTATTCATTTTCCTGACGTCACAAGCTCATGTAGAGCGTAAAACCGCTTCTCAGCTAACTCTCGGTCTTGTGTAGCTTGCTGTTGTTTAAATTCTTGCCATAAGTGAGTCGAGAGCGAACACCTCTATGCTTTCCACATCCGCGCCAGCTCTCCAGCTATGGCGCTGTGCGCACGATTTGGACTGCTTGTGGCATCATATTTATTTATTTATTATGTTTAATGCTCAGCATTACATACCACCTTGTCCGGTTTTGTCGACAAATATCCACAGATAGGAATGATGCCTCGGTAGCTTAACTGGCTAAAGCATTCGACCGGAAATCGGGGGATCCGGGTTCGAATACTGGTCAAGGCGAATGATTTTTTTCTCTGCAGATTTTTCGCACAATTTGTGCATTGCGGGTGACTCTCATAAAAGTTATCCCCGAGGCTAGTCCTAATATACATAAAAATAAGAGCTGTATGCCTGGTGTGGAATCACCCCGTGCCACACACCATAGTGGTGGCTTGCACGGAAACCTCGTAGATGTAGATGATCCTTGGGACGGGCGCGCAGCTAGGAATTAAGGCTAGGGGGTTTTAGGATCAATTTATACTGTGGGGTATGGAATACGGGAGGTGCGGGAGCCCTCTTCCAGAAAATTTTTACGATAAATGGTTCAAAATGTTGAGTTTTACGGCTTTCTGAGAGTTACTGTATTAATCCTCACACTATTCTGTAAGTATTATTTATCCAATTAAGTAAAATGGTTTAAAATTTAAAATTTCTCCGAGTTCTGGCGGGTTTATCTCCTAAAAACCCCCTCGCTGCGCCACCGCCTTGGGATATTCAGTCAGAAACAAGGCGTTCTACCCAATAATCCATCGCACTCCCCTTTTACGGCACAGGAGCCTTGTATTACCCAGATAAATGGATATTTTTCTAACAGTGGAATAAATTAATGGACATTACAATAGACAGGAAGTAATGAAAAGAATCAAGTTGACAAAGGTGGCCACTTTGCTTGCAGATGAGAAAGGGGCAGTGGAGTTCTTGAAGGAAAGAGAATGGGAATATGAGCTATGGAAAGATGTTGGGTGGCAGGAGTTTGCGTTGGATGGAAGCTGAGGTCCAAGACCGCATCAGGGCTTCCTCGGGAGGGGAAAGAGCTATAGGGGAAGGGGTGGAGGATCAGGGGTAAGCAGACAGGGGTCCGGGAGATATAGGTAGTGGGGAAGGGATATTTCGCAGTGAGGAAATTGGATGGTGCTTATTGGAAATCTTTCAGCTGTCCAAGCCGCGGGAGGTATAAGAGGTCGAAGAGTGAAGGGATATATGTACCCCTTGCACATACGCGTATGTATATATACGAGGGAAAAAGATCGGGGTGAGCTGCCTTGGAAACCCAACACACCGGAGACGCAAAGAAAGAGGGTAGGGCCCTGCGTCACACGTACCGGATGATACCAATATTGTCGATAATTCCCAGCATCGAGAGATCCGATGTTCTTGAAAAAAATCGACCCATTTTCCGCTTGCTGTCCGCGGTGAAAGATGCCACTAAGGGCCAATTTCACCAACGAGGATAATTGAATTAACTCGGATAATATTCTCCAAAAACCGAGATATTACAACAATCGCGTTTCACCAGATGCATTAACTCGGTTTTGGGCTGTTATCTCAGTTTATACTTTTACTGACGATAATCCGCCTTTCAAAGCTTATTAACCGAGTTAATCTGAGGGCAGATGTAACGTGGCATGGCGCGCATGCAGCCTCATCAGCTCTGGGAAAATACGAATGACAGCGATGAAGAATATCGACATTCTATTCGGAGACCACGTTCATTGTGGATAAATGAGCGTGGAGATTATTTTAATATGTATGATAAAGTACATTTATCTACTCATCCCAAAATGGCAAATGGAACAGCAAAGGCAGTTCTCGCTCTCATTGAAGAAGACGAATTTTACTCACAAGGGGAGGTGGAGGTTTTCAATGCCGTATATTTAATAGAATTCGAAATGGTGAACACATCCCTAAACTGTTAGTGGTTCTATTGAATGGGCCTTAGTTTGGCAGTAATTAATTAATTTTCATGCATTACTTTTAACAAGCCTTATACAATAATAATCTATAATGCAGAAATAGCGCGGTCATTTGTATGTTAGAGTGGTACCAACGTCGACTACTTCACCCAGGGGGCCAGCGTTCGAGCCTTCGCCATAGCAACTTTTGTATAGCTTTTTTTGTCGTCTTCATTTTGATCATACGGCGACAAGTAAATGAATTATTTTAATTGAAGCAAGCATAGACATAAGGAAATTTTTTTATCATCATAATGGGGTACGTGATCTCCCCTTGTCAAAGCAATTTCACGTTTCTTTCTCTTAAACTTGAGCTTTTCTATGCCTGTGCTCTTCTTGAGCCAATGATTCCGACAACTCTGGCCAAAATGTGTTCGTATTCACAAACGTTACAAGCCTTTCTTTGAATTTTCTTACATATATATACAAAAACCTTTAATCTCTGTCCTCTTCCTAAATTAATACCTATGTAACAGCATCGTTATCTTCGAAATCGCAAGTTTACCAATGCGAGACGTAATTAATTATTGTAGCACATAATAACTAAGAACTGTGTTTATTTAAATCTGGGAGTCTCGGTAAATTCAAAATTTTTTAAATAACGATGGCTTAAACAAAGGTGCTTACAAGTTTTTTACCGCAATATTCTCGCATTCCTTGCTCTTGCCAAACGCGGTTCCCCTAATTGTTATTCATTACCCGTGCGTGGTATTCGGTAAGGCAAATTAATAAATGCTTCCACGAAATCGTAATATGTGAGCTTTTCTAACTCTCATTGTCAATATTAACACTTTTGCTGTTCATTTTCTCACTCTGTACTTGATTGTACACTTACCGGCTTATTAAAGCTGATTCCATGTCATACGGTTGCTTACCGTCATTTATGTTTCCTACGTCAGAGTTATGAAAAAAGTACGAGCCAAATAATTTATTCTGATTATCTCGGTTTTTGAAAACTAAGATAAAACGTCGTTGGTGAAACACGATCCTCACATTTCTGAAATAATAATTTTAACCGAGTTTTTGAAAACTGAGATAATAGAGAATATTATCCCTATTGGTGAAACTGGGCCTAAGAGAGAAAAATACCACTGTCTGTGGCATAGATGGTGGGATTTCGTTTTCTTTGTGAAGATCATAAAAAGCATGGGATGAATTTGGAAAATGATAAAACCAAACACTGTGGAAAAAAATGATCATCAGTTCAAGATTAAAGCTCGTATGACACTTTCCAATTTATTGGCCAATAAATCGGCGTGCAATATTGTTTAAAATATTGGGCGATACGTACAGTATGACACGTATCAATATTTGCACCAATATTGGCCGAAATAGTGTTGTAATGTCCCGCTAGAGAACGCCATTGTTTTTCGATGATTTTACGTTGCATAAGCATTCGTGTTATTTGTACGCTTTAATCAGTATTGACAACTTCTTTCGTCCACATTTTAGAAACTTCAAGCGAATTTTCGGAAGACAACAATTTTTCACAGCCAAACCTGATGTTTTGCAAAGAGCTTCTTATTTTGGCCACTAGGAGTCAGCATAACTGCCTTCTGATTGGAGATTGACCGCGAGAAAATATAAACTGTTCTAAATTCCAAATTGGGCAAGAAATGTTGTCCAATATTGTAAAAAGGATATTGGACTAGGAATTGGTGTTTGTCAGTTGGACCACAATCCAATATCCAATAAATTGGGAAGTGTCATACGGGCTCAAGTCCGGATCACAAAAGACAAATTTAAACAGTTCTCCTTCTTGAACAGGACCATGCGGAACTGTAGCGACCTACCAGAAAAATATTTTAGGCCTTCCCGAAATACTTTCGTATTTTTATAAATAGGTTATAGAAGTTGGTTTCAAGGGTTTCTTATAATGTTTTCAATTGTTTTCATCGTCATTTGTTTTCGTCATATATAAAATCCAAGAACCCTGTATAAGGACGATTGTCTTCGTGCGCTTCGATCGTCATTTGTCCAAAATTCGTGTCGCAAGTTAATATGGTTCCTAATCCCGCCGATGGCAGCGACGACCAACAATTAGAGGCAGCGTCACAGCCATTTTGCCATTACCTCTTATGGGAGATAAGTGAGCGTCTCTTCTAAAATCGAAGATTACACAGGAAGAAATGGGTTTACGTAATTTTTGGTAGCCAGGATTCTTTTGCGGAAATTCATCTGCGAATGTGAATAATAAACTTCAGAGTGTGAAGATCAGGAGGTTGTTTAAAGACAAAGTAAGTACGCGTGAGTCATTGTCGTCCGCCATTGCGGTTGCATGAAAATTTGAAGTCATTTTGCTCCTAATTTTGTGCGTTAAGTCTCATTATTCTCATTATTTTAATAAATACCGAAATTTAAAAGGGTATTACGATACTTTTGCAGATGGAGTCCGAGCTTGAGAAATGGATGAAGGCTATTCCAAGGAAGGATTGCGCTTTAGCACTTACCGTGTTTGCAAATGTGTTTTTAAATGTGTGACCTACACTTTCGCCCTGAAGACATCACATAATTAATTATTTAGGCGTATAATTATTTTATTTTGTGGTTAGTAGTGACAGCATTGATTTTATTGTGTTGGTGTGTATCTTTTAGCGTGACTTGTTTACATCGATTGCTTTAGTGTTCGCTACGAATCTACGACTTCCGCAGAAGTTTTTATGTTGTAAGATAACATTTCTGTTGCTTGAAATCACATGTGGGACGATTAAAAGGTAATTCGTAGAGAAAAAATGATCGAGTGTTGTGATTGTGAGTTCGTGTGATACAATTCTCTGCTGATTATAATTTCAGTGTTGTAAGAAACGATTGTTGAAGTGTAAATGTTTGCCTTTTGATATTATTCGTATGTTACTTCAACTGCCTTTGCAAGGATAAGACTCTGAATTACTGAATAGACTGGATCAGGGTAAAATTGTGATATATCGCTGCAAGTATGAAGACTTTGCCTTGTTCTACTGCAATGTATGCTGTTTCAAGATGAGTAATTCATTAAATTTCTTTTTGTCTCGAGCAATCATTCTGTTTATTGCCCGTTTATTCCGTTGGAATGCAAGGTACGTATTCGGTGATCTTAAAATGAAGAAAATCTTTTAAAGTCGTTTTAGGTGTTCGGTTAGTACCTGTGGTGAAAGAAATAGTATTGCTTGATACAAAATCCGTGCGCACGATATCGGCATCAGTGAGGGCGAGAGTGTTGTATTTTCAATGGGCGATGCTGTCTGTGTACGTGAAAGAATGCCCGCTAAGGTATTTTTAGTGCAATGACGGTAAGAAAGTTTAAGGTTTTGTCGTTTTAATTCTATGTTCTGCCGGTCACAGCAATTATTGAAATTACGTAGAAAGTGAACTGAATGCATGAAAATTTGTCAACAAAAATTGCATTAATGCATCGATCTTGCATAGCGGAGCAGTTGTTTAAGTATACTTTGATTTCAGAACCATTTACTTATTCAATCGTGGATACCTATGGACCGTGTTTACCTCTTTTTTAATGAGTGATATCGAAGCAATTTGTTTCAATCGTGAAATGAAGGAATAAATATAAATTCGTAATGCATTCATATGACGTAGTGTAATGTGAGTGTAAAATTAGCAATTAGTAAAGTTAATCACTGCTCCCACAGCGTAAATATTATATTTCGAGGGTTAAATCAATCATTTACTGTACAAACCTAAAATGTGAGCGCTTCCATGTCTGTATAGCGTCCGAGATAATGGTTTAAAGTCATCAGCTAGTACCGAAAAATTGTAAACAAAGATCCGCCATGTTTCAAATGTGTCGGTAGGCTGCACTATCACCTGAGCTTTTCTCGAAATAGACTGTCAAGATAGATGGCTAACAGACTTGCATGCTGCAAATTTCTTGTATATTCATTCATTTATCGATTTCCTTCCTTGATTATATCGTGCACCTGAGATTCATTGGCGGATTTTCGACCTTTTCAGACAGTTAAAACAGTTTCTTACGGATGGCACCGGTGCGAATATAATTTCACTTCGCTGTACTATCACAGACATCTGGGTTTATTCCATCCCATCCAATAGAGATATGAGTATTATCTAACTCATCCTATCAGAAAAATTGGTAAAACTCATCATTGTTCGCCGTAATTTGGTTAAACAAAATTGAAAAATAACATTGTTTCCCTATTGTAGCGTCTGCTACATGCCTCGAATGCGGTTGGCGACGCCACAGCGGCCAAAGTAGGAACTTGAATTACTTGCGCAGCCATTGATAACATCTTTCAGATAGGACATTACCGTCCTTATGTAGGGTTCTTGATAAAATCAATGGCCTACTTGTAACAATTTAATAATAATAATAATCACATAGTTACCGACTCTTTTATTGTGTGCTCAGCTGTTATTATTTGAGAAGGTTCTTAAATAACTTATGCATGCTAGGCTATTTCGACTGTGCAAACAATTGATATTACATTCAGCTGAGATGGTAAGCAGAGATTAATTTTCCCCTATCGTAATTGCCTGCTGAGAAACCGTAGTAGTAGACTGCCAATTTCTGAGAAATTAGTGATGATAAATCGAATGTGACGATCTACTGATAGCTAATGTTCGCTTCATGGCCACGATTAGCTATAAGCAGTCGTCATCAGCTATCAAAGATCGTTAGGTATCCGATGTTGATCATCGTCAATCAATGATATTAATACACCATAGAATCGATTGCTCGAATTATACCATGATATCGGAGCGTATTGATTAATGTTGTCAATTCATTTTCGATGCTAAAATTGCCTATCGGGCAAGAATAATGTGTACTAAGCGTCTTAACTCCTTTATTTTGTAAAGTACGAAGTTAAAAATTTTAAATTTAGAGATTTAAAAGCTTTTCTCTTCTTTGTCGTGCTTATTGTGGCTTATTTTTTAGATTTCAACCCTCCTATCATGGCCCGCAATCACTTCGACAAACAGCATCAAAAGCAACAAGTGCTATTAGGTGACGTTGCATAGAAATGATTCTCACCTTAAACAACAATAGCTTAATTACACTCATAGCCATTTCATGGGGAGTCCTATGGTAGCATAAATATATTTTGTATTCCTGTTTTATGGAGGATATTCAGGAATTAATGATTCTTGAGTAAGAGCATAATGATTAGAGGACGGATTGTAGGGTTGGGAAGGTGGGGTTGCTAACCATTTTATTGTAAGATGTCAGTCTAAATTTCTGGAAGCGGTAACTACGCTGGGAAGAATACTTATAGGAATGGATTACGTAACCGGGTTGTTAATGTCGCGAAAGTTCTTGCTTAGTCAAAAAATATATTTTTCCTTGGTTGATCTTCGTCTTAATTCAATCAACATTTTTAACTATTTTTTAATGCCAAGGCATAATTCACATTTTTCCTCGCTCTGTAAAACTTCGTAAAAAGTCAACCTAAATCAATTAAGAGGGCTAATTTCATGGGTTTTATTGATTTAAATTAATTTATCCTTTTTTTATTTTCCCAAACTATTTTAAAACGCATGTCGGTGTAATCTTGATTACGAATAATTTTAATACGTTGCTTTTTTTTAATATAAATGAATATTTTTTCCAGATTGTGGACCAAGCTCGACAAGTTGAGGGCACATTAAAAGTGCAAGGAATTCTACCTTTCCAATCAAGTGTCGATCTCATAACTGTGAGTGAGGTATTCCATGATTTATTCTTTCATTTAATGTAATTATATAGCTATTGTTAACTCACGAGACTGTTGTAAATTTATATGTAACTCATATTAGTATTTAAATGCATTTTAAACAATACCATATTCTGCCTTATATTTTTGTTGTGCTGGTCAGTGTAGATGAGATAAAAATCGTTCTATATAAAAAAAACATAGAAGTAAGAAAGGAAAAGTAAGCTTATTATCTAATAGGGGAGATTACCATGTTGGTGTTTGTTTGTGAGTAACATGGAGACACCGAGAACTTTTCCCAAGGGGACTGCATAGAGGAGGTTCTATTCCATACCATATAAGGCTGATTTCTGTTGCCACTTCGGTCGCATTTAGATCAGCTTTCAAAAATGCCCGCGGCGCGGTGATGAGTGCAATGCGATCCACTTTTTCCCAATATTTTAATGAGTCTTTAAAAATGTGAGAAATAGCATTGAAGAGTTATGAATTTGATAAATCACATCATAATGAATGTAAATTTCGGTTGACACCCCTAATTATACCATATTTCCCCGTGAACCTCGGATCAATTTGTCCATCAGCGACACGAGTGGCGACTTTTGTAAACCCATTTAAATGCGCGGTGGGTGACAACAGATTTAGAGGCCGACTTGAGGATTCTCTTTTGAAATATTCGTAAAATTTCCATCGAGGATATTGCCCTTACGACTGGGGCAAATCTAAGGGCCGTATTTTTAGTCGACCCTGTAGGGTCAACCGACCCTGGATACGTCATCAGCCCCTACATAAACCGATCTCGCCCTACATACGCCAAATCAAGCCCTACATATGGCCGTTTTTGGAACTAAACGTACTTATTACTATCTTGTACAGACCGCTTTTGAAGTAATTTAAAGACAATTAGGTTCTACTTTTGGCTCGATATGAGAGTATTTGTAGCGATAATTAAGGTACCAACATGACCTGGCGGACGACACGTATTGTTTATTCACCTTGAGCCGTTACCCTTACAATACACTCGAAAATTATCGGACGTCTTTTCTTAGTTTCATAGTTAGTTCCCATTACGCCACCAGAGTGGAAAATTGGCGCTGCGCCATCATCTACGTCATTTCAGAGAACTTGACGACGGAATCACCCCCCACCACTTATGTAGGGTCGACTGAGAAAGGGGCCTTTCGTTATGTAGGGACGGATATGTAGGGTCGACTAAGAATACGGCCCTATGGTCTAAATCCTGTCGGGCGAGTAAGGGCCGTATTCTTAGTGGACCCTACATATCCGTCCCTACATAACGAAAGGCCCCTACATGCGTTTCTCAGTCGACCCTACATAAGTGGTGGGGGGTGATTCCGTCGTCAAGTTCTCTGAGATGACGTAGATGATGGCGCAGTGCTAATTTTACACTCTGGTGGTGTAATGGATGGTATGGTATGGTATTTGGAGGAGGCGACCGACAGCTGAGGTCATTTGCGCCATGAGGGAAGGGTGTGGAAGGAAGATTGGAGAGAAACCCGGCGTCGGCGTCAGCCTGCTCTTAACGAAAGGCGCCAAGGGGACCACGGCTTAACGTCCCATCCGACGGACGGAGTGTTGCGCTTGAAATGTCCTCCACACAACATTCAAGCAGGGATCGGGCAGTCTCTGAAAATTCTCTGCCACTGCCGGGATTTGAACCCAACTTTGGGAAGCCAACACTCTAGCCACCACACCAACCCGATCCCCGGTGTAATGGAACTAACTATGAAACTAAGAAAAGACGACCGAAAATTTATGACCGAGCATATTGTTTTTGTAGGGTGTAGGACTGGTTCAGCTAGCCTACATCAAGTAGGGCCCCTTTAGTTCCGAAAACGGCCATATGTAGGGCTTGATGTGGCGTATGTAGGGCGAGATCGGTTTATGTAGGGGCTGATGACGTATCCAGGGTCGGTTGGCCCAACAGGGTCGACTAAGAATACGGCCCTAAGTATGCCAGTCGTCAAGGGTCGTGTTGAAACGTGATGAACTTCCAGCGACTGGCAGCAAAAGACTGATGAAATGTGGGAGGGGTACTAATCTTCTTCAAGTTAGCTCAAAGAAACGAAGAGGACGAAACGAAATCTCTCTCTTCCACGCGTGCCCATATTTACCTCAAGAGATCCGTTGCAAAGAGCGCGGTTTTGAGAGGTGGCTCAGAAATCCGCTAGGGACCATTTTCAACGCCTTTTGCATGACTCTAGAATGAATGGGGCCGGGAAGAATTGACAGAATTCGGCGGTATTTGACGTTATAAGCCTTTCATCACGGAGGAAGACGGACCCGGGTGCGGGTTTACCGCGAACGATGACGCCTTATTTTTTTCCACTGAAGCAGGCCAGTCAACGAGGTCATGGCGAAGGTGGTTGGGTCACAAAAGGACGAGGGAATGCGAAAGGAACAAATTGCACAAAGGAGATGGTCATACGGGATAGGGGTCTTTCTGATCTTGCCGCATTTTTTTTCTCGGAGAAGTGCTTGAAAATTTGGCCACAAACGTTCCATTTTTGTCGAAGAAAAAGGTGGCTACAGGTCTTGATGTGGTTACAAAAACGTGAGGAGTTTTTTTCTTTCTTAGTTCATTCATACCACTCCATAAGCCCAAATATACATTAGTATGAATTCATAGTAAGAGAAAGAATGGGATAGGAACACATAACATTAGTAGGATGAGGGTAATGTTGATGTAATAGAATGAAAAAGCCAGAAATCGGAGGTTAACTATATGGCATGACTAGGATTCGAACCTAGAACCTTCCGATTACGCGTCGGATTCTCTTATGAATTGCACTCAGTGGCATAGATTTTGGGGCCCATTTGGGGTCCGGAAAATTTTGGGATTTTCAGTATTGAAAACGTGATTATTAGGATTCAAATACAGTAATTTTGTACGATTAATTATTTATTGAGGCCATCTTACTCATTTTTTACGCCTATTTTAAAGGCTCAAGAGGGGGTTGTAACATGGAAACCCCCCGTGGGTACGCCACTACGTGGGCACTGGTTACACTACTAGGACTCTTAGGTTTATTACGATTTTGATGAGGATTTTTGCAACAGAAAACCCCTTTTCTTTGGCCAACATTAGAGGAGGATACTCACAATGGAAGAAGACACACGAGTGAAAGTGAAGATCATCATCATTAGTCAACAATCCTAAGATTGGTTTGACGCAGCTCTCCTTTCCTCTCTCCTTTCCGTCAGCCTTTTCATTGCGACGTATTTCTTCTCTTTTACATCCTTTATGACCTTTCCTATATAACTCATTCGGGGCCGTCCCTTGCCCTTTTTCCCTTCCACCTGTCCTTCTACGATTGTTTTCATCAGGCCATCATGTCTCATAATGTGACCAACTAAGTTGTCCCGTATTCGGCTTAAGGTTTTTAAAAGACTTCTCTTTTTCCCACTCTTCTTAGCACTTCCACGTTACTTACACGGTCGATCTATTTCATCTTCATCATTCTACGGTAGTGGCGCATTTCGAATGCTTCCACTCTTGACTTCTCTGCTGCTGTAAACGTCCAAGCCTCGCTTCCAGGGAGAAATATGCTCCATATGTAGCATCCGATTAATTTTTTCCTTACTTCTACGCTTGCATTCTCAGCTGTAAGAAGATTCTTTTTGTAGAATGCCCACTTCGCCTGCGCTATTCTGCTGACTTTCTTGCTTCGTCCATCGCTGGTCTCTGGTCACTTCTCTTTCACCTCTTCAAGCTTTTACTTCATTAGGTTGTCTTAGACTCCTCTCTTTTGCTGCATACTAACATCTTAATTTTCTTTTTGTTGATTTCTAGTTAATATCTGGCCATTGTCCTTGCCGTATTTGTCAAAGTCTTTTTCAAATCCTTCTCTGTCTCGGCTATGACAGCTATTTTGTCAGCAAATCGCAGCATACTAATTTTATCTCCGTGGATATTGACACCCAAAGCCTTCTCCTTGATTTCATTGACGGCTTTCTCGATGTAAACATTAAAAAATATGGGGGAAAGTGCACACCCTTGTCTCAGTCCTTTTCATATTCTTGCTTCTGCACAGTTGGGTCCACATTTGACCACAGCTACTTAGTTTTTACACTAACTGTGAATAATTCTAAGATTATTATAGAGCACTCCTGTTTCTTTCAGAATTCCAAGCATTGACTTCCAATCCACGTTATCAAATGCCTTCTTTAATTCGACAAATGCTCTGAAAGTCGGATTGTTCTTCTCCATTCTCTTCTCTATGAGCAGCCTAAGAGCCAAAATTGCTTCTTTTATGCCCTTGCTTTTTCCTAACTCCTGAATATGTAAAGATTTATACGAGTAGTTTGTCGAGATAAAAGATTATTTAAGAGGGGGTGATGGGCTGCGTTAATTTAGTGCTGTTGAGTATTCGAAACATGATTCACATTTCCCTTTGAAGGATGCATAGCAGTTTTTGAACCAAGATCATGGCGACAAACAGATCTCGACGCTGTGAAAAAATTAAGTTCCATTTGATAGTTTTTGGATAATACCCCAGACACAGGTGGATTAAGGGGGGAAGCAAGGAGGCACGTGCTCTCTCTCCCTCCCCCCTACCAAACGCTTAAAAAATGACAAGATTTTACTACGGTTATTATTACACCCGTATTGTTTTGTAAACTACGGAGACTTAATAATTTATTTCCATTTTAATAACTTTCATATTAAAATAAAGAGAATATTTCGCATTTTATTTGCTATAGGCCTTTGTTCTTAATCTCAAATGTAAGAAGTCCGTTTACCTGTCAGGCCCCAAAATTTCTGAATCCGGCCTTGACCCCAGAGTTAGTACTTTTCTCTCATTCTTCGATAACACTTACACATGTTCATGATTTGAATGGACGACCTCTCTCTCTCGACGAGCAATTGCTAGGGCATTTTAGAGCGGAAAAGACACGAGATAAAAAAATGAGGGCCCTAGTTGGGAAACAAACAGCGGTAAACGAGGAAAACTAGTTGCTGATCAATCTATTGATGTTTTAACAAACAGAATACGGGTAATAATTATTATTTTTCCTGTAAAAAAGTGCTTTTCTTTGATGTTCTCATATCTTCTCCTTTCTTCATTAAAATTGCAACGAGTAATTATATCAATGGCCATCAGTCACATCCCAAAATTTCGACCAACGAAGCATAGTGATGATGACAGTAATAACTAACTAGTTACTTTCCACACAACGTTTGTTACACCCACGTATTGTTTTGGGGGAAGTAAACGTTGTGTGGAAATTTACTATGTCGCAATAACTCCCATCATCACCATGAAATTCCACTGTAAGTTGAACCTGCAATGATCGATTCATTTCGAAGCTTAATATTTTTCTTGGCCATATGTATCGGTGGACTAAAACAATGCAAGAATAAATTCACGCTAATTCTTTTCATGTTCAATTATGCATGCTTGCACCTCTGTAAAACCTTAGTTCAGTAATTTAGGCTGCAAAATATAAAATATAGTAGGTGCTGAGGATTGTTCAAGCAGTTTGAAATGATTAATCTTCCTATTCATGGATATACTGTAATTCACAATTATAAGGGTGAATTGTGTAAGTCGTGGTTAGCTTGATTCTATGAGGTACATGACCTGCGAATGTTGGAGATCTGTAATTCACAGTGATTATTCTCCAATTTCTACAGTAACCGCGAGCGAAATTGGAAAATGTCCTTCATTAAATAAGTTGCTCGCAAAAGTAATCATGAAAAGCAGCGTAAAAGATCACGTCAGTTACGTAATAAATAAAAGATACAGTTTCCGGCGTTATTCAGTGGAAATCTTTGACATCTAACGAAATGAAAGCACTTGTCTACTACCACACTTCTTTATCTCTAACGACCCAGGTTTCGGCACATAATGGCATTTTCAAGGCGAGAAATCGCATTCACCTTGAAAATGGAATTATTTGCCGAAACCTGTGTAGGAATAAAGAAAGAAGTGTGGAAATAGGCGAGTGCTGTCAGTATGTTAAATAAATAATTCATGTTTGAAATAAATAATATTATTTTAGTGATAATATAGCGCGCCACACATAAAACCACGGAGTAAGTACTCAATAAAATTGCTCTGCGAGGGATTTTCATAAGTCAAATTAAATAGGTCTTTATTCTCCTGAGATAATAGTTCCTTATTATTTTCGTCATCCCTCATGAAGCACATTACGCGTAAAATATCGTCACAGTTGATGAGATAGTGCTCTCGCACGGTAAAATTCCTCGCCCTCTGCGCCCTTATGAAAACGTTAGCTTCTCTCGGGGAATAGTTACACGCCCGAAGGCAAAATTAACAAGAGAGTACAGCAATTAAGCCACTCACTGGAGTGACTTGTCTCCTGAATGCACCGCGGCGTCGCCATGCCGAGATACAAGGGAGGAGACCCTCGCGCGAAATAATAGCGACGCCATTTCTGGAATAATATAATTTCTCTCCTTTGTCCTGAGACAAGATCCCTCATTTTAGTTCTCCTCTCTACACCAGGGCCCTTCATCCCGCTGTCCTCTTTCTTCCCCACGGCAATCCTTCCTTTTCCACTTCAAAGGTGGACTACAAGAGATTTTGGGCACGAGGGAAAACGTCCCAATTGTGGAAACTGGACGTCGAGAAAGAAATCACAAATGTGTGTATAATCAAATAGCTTCAATCCACTTCCGTCCGTACCGTATGGGTCAGTTAGCGAAGCCTGGAAGCATAAATAGCCATTCATGCTTCTCTCTTTTTCATTCATAATTTTCATGCATCGTATACTATTACCATTTTTGAGTAAGAAGTGGTATTATTAATAATATTTTAGCGGAAAGTACTTTGCGTTACTTCGAATGTTTATTACACTAGTTATAATTGTTTGCGCGTGTTTAATTACGTGTTGAATATCTTAAGGAAAATTTAACTGCTGTACTTTCTCGTGGAGATTTTGCACTTGATACTCAAACAAAATATCGTGCTACATATTAAAAAAATTAAGTAATCATTTCGATTGCCTTTACGACTGCAAACGTTTATAATTGTGCATTTTTAGTAAGCGCTAACCAGTTGCATTATCATGGTGCCTCTCGAGGGCGTTTACTAAACCTCAATTAATCAACTAGCAGTGTTAGCAATGCTGCAAACGACTATCGAGGAAATGGCATGACATTCATTTAAAAAATCTGATTCAAAAAATTATTTTATAATATTTAATTTAAATTTTGTATGATATTGTTCACTACTAACTAACTCACTCCTCTTGCATTGCATATCAGCCCTTTTAGACAAAATATATTCCCCATGGAGAAGTTGTAAAAATATTTTGTTTACGAGAACAAGATTTCAATGAGCAGAATAGTTGTCACACGCTTAGTGCTGAAAAATTAGTGATATATGATCAAACCTGGCTCTTTATTAAACAGTTTTCAGTTTTAATATTCATAAACCGAGTGAGAAATTAGCTATTTTGATAGAACTAAAAACGTAAATGCCTATAACCTTAACTTCATAGTTAGCTATCGAATTCGAATTGCCTTTCCTTTTTTCTATCATAAGGGACGAGGTTCACTTTTTCAACAAATTAACCGTTTCTACTTCCTTAAATGTTGTTAAAAGTTGATGGGTTACGCTCCTAGTTCAGTGGTACTCGAACAATATCACTTGAAGCGTATTACTGGGTAAAGGAAACCCGCCAGCCACCAATTACCCTTGATGTAGTTACAACGCGCTATCACTATTTTCAGCGTGACGTTCCAACGTATATTCCCATCGTACACATGAGTGCAAACGATGCAAACTCGGAGCCCCCTGCGGGATGGCCCGCAAACTATTCCCTCTCGTTATTTCTCGTGAAGATAGTGGAAGAGAGAGAGAGAGATAAGGGTCCAGGAGGAAAAAGATAGCAAGCGATGGTAACGCTGGACTGACCGACTATGAGGCAACCAGTCATGAATCTGAATACTTCTCCACCTCCCTCCCTTCTATTTCGGCCACTCGCGACCCTTAAACGCGACCCCAGCGAGGAAGAGACGTCAACATGGCGGCATTATGCGGCTATAATAAGGTGGAGGGCCGACCGACCCTGGGAATCTCAATACGGAGTCGACGTGTGTGGGAGTGGGGCGGAAAAGGAGGGTAGTTACGTGGCTGTCCAAAGGTGCACCCCCATTCCCGGGAACGGACATCAAGAATAGCCGGTTTCTCTTTATAATTGCTTGTTAAAAGTATGGACGTTTCTCTCCTGGAAAGGGCAGGCAGATCCTACCGTCAACAATGCACGAGGGCGGAGTTCCTGGATTGGCCAGCGAGGAAAGATGACGTCGGCGCGCGGTGAAGTGGCTGGTATATGGTGAAGAATAACTCGGGAGGCACGAAATGTGCCTATCATGATGCAGTGACCCTTGTGTGTATATAATAGGACGTATCTTTCTTGCTCGACAGGCTTGTTTTCATGAGGCACTATATGTTAAAAACCAACGTCATCGTCTTGAAATTTTCGGGGTATATACGGTAAATCAAATTCATTTTTTTCATTTTCAGAGATAGAGTAATGTGCCTATCATGATGCAGTGCCATTTATGTGTATATAATATATCTTTCTTGCTCGACAGGCTTGTTTTCATGAGGCACTATATGTTAAAAACTAACGTCATCGTCTTGAAATTTTCTGGGTATATAGGGTAAATCCAATTCATTTTTTTCATTTTCAGAGATAGAGTAATGTGCCTATCTCGATGCAGTGACCCTTGTGTGTATATAATAGGACGCATCTTTCTTTCTCGACAGGCTTGTTTTCATGAGGCACTATATGTTAAAAACTAACGTCATCGTCTTGAAATTTTCTGGGTATATAGGGTAAATCCAATTCATTTTTTTCATTTTCAGAGATAGAGTAATGTGCCTATCATGATGCAGTGCCATTTATGTGTATATAATATATCTTTCTTGCTCGACAGGCTTGTTTTCATGAGGCACTATATGTTAAAAACTAACGTCATCGTCTTGAAATTTTCGGGGTATATAGGGTAAATCCTATTCAATTTTTTTTTCATTTTCAGAGTTAGAGTAATGTGCCTATCTCGATGCAGAGCCCTTTATGTGTATATAATAGGACGCATCTTTCTTGCTCTACAGACTCGTTTTCATGAGGTACAATGTGTTAAAAACTAACGTTATCATCTTGAAATGTTCGGGGTGTATAGGGTAAATCCTATTCAATTTTTTTTTCATTTTCAGAAATAGAGTAATGTGCCTATCTCGATGCAGTGCCTTTTATGTCTATATCATAGGACGCATCTTTCTTGCTCTACAGGCTCGTTTTCATGTGGTAGTATGTGTTAAAAACTAACGTTATCATCTTGAAATGTTCGGGGTATATAGGGTACATCCTATTCAAAACGTTTCATTTTCAGAGATGGAACTTTAGCTCTGTATTTTCCTGGTACATTTTGAAGCATGCCTACCCTGTATTTTTACATCGAGACTTTCAATATTATAAGGTAAGTTTTGAACGAGAAATACGCCAAAAAAAGACAAAATGCGACCGATCTAGCGGACATGCTGCGCCCGGGTTGATACGTCGTCTATATACGTCTGGGTTGATCCCAGAGGTAGGTATATGAAATTTTCATGAAAATTCCAAAATGGCAACTACGATCGTTTTCTAAGCTATGTTTTCTTGAAATAGAATTGCAAAATCAAAATTTTAAACAGGTTATTGCAGTGGCGTAGTCAAGAATTTCGTTCGGAGGGGTCCAAAACCACGGGGGTTTTTTTGAAAAACAGGGTAGGTACAACGGAATGAGTTTAAACTAATTTTAACACTTTTCATAATCGGAGAAACTTAGTTTGTTAAAGAAATATTTTGTAAATTCATGATTTTTCAATATTTTGTTTTCTTTTATGACGGAAAATAATTCTGTTTTTTATATTTCGTGGCGGGGGTCCGGATCCCCTACGAACTCCCCCCCCCCCCCCCAGACAGGAAAAGCAGAATAACAGAAAGAAAAAAAAACAAATTTCAAATAGGTACAATAACACTGCAAATGAAATAACACTTGCCACACAATAATACACGAAGAATAGCCACTTAAAACAATAGCGCCACACATTAGACAAAAAGCCAAATGCCGATTACCAGCGAAGGCTGAACATCGTCACAATAACTGATAAAACAGTTACAAAAATAGCGTAGCGTAAATTATTAAGCGGGACGGTAACATTGCCCTCTCGGCCACGAGGTAAAGAGATCCGAAGCAGCTGTACACACGTCGGACTTGACTCTGGGGAATGCGTACAATTTTTACGGCATTCCCTCCTTCCATCTCCCTTTCGCGATGCCTTGAAGGAAAAAAAAGCCCGGCTCGTAATTAAGCGACCCTCCTTTGATGTCGACAGTCCGAAGGGAGGGAGCTGGGACTGTCCCACGCCGCTTCGCTTATTCACTTTGCGACTCGCTCGCTCCCCGTCCCCCGTGTAATTACCTTCATGCCGGACAAGCAAGCATGGGAGAATCTCGCCTGCCTGCCACGCGCAAAGTGTCCTAAGTTATCGCCGTCCTGCCTCGTCCTCGTGGTACTCGGGGGAATCCATATAATTCATAACTTTCGAAATGAGAAGGGACGAGTTCAGGGTTTTTCTCGATTCTCTCCCCGTGAAAATGATTACATCTACATAACACCAAGCGATCCACCTCTAGGATGTTTGGCAGGGGGTGATCAATCACCAGCATGCAATAGGATTCCAGCATGCACACCACACGGTCCACATAAAACGTTGTGCATCATCATCATTAGTCAACAATCCTAAGATTGGTTTGACGCAGCTCTCCATTTCTCTCTCCTATCCGCTAATCTCTTCATAGCTACATATTTATTCTCTTTTACATCCTTTATAACCTGTCCGATATAACTCATTCGGGGCCGTCCCTTGCCCTTTTTCCCTTCCACTTGTCCTTCAACGATTGTCTTCATCAGACCATCGTGCCTCAAAATGTGGCCAACTAAGCTGTCCCTTCTTCTGCTTAATGTTTTTAGGAGGCTTCTCTTTTCTCCTACTCTCCTTAGCACTTCATGGTTACTACCAACAAATCATACTACCACATTCATGAAGAGGCAAAACTTTCCAACTACACATTAAGTCAATCTGCCAATAAAGCTAGAGCACAAAAAATTTGCTGTTAGAAATATTAATAAAATTCAGAAACATGCAGTAAGGAATACATAAGTTAGTAGATTACACTACAACTCACCTAATCTATTTGTGAGTTCTGACGCTGACGTTATATTCTCTAATTGATCGTGGAAAAAACTACATTCTGACTCTCTCTGTTCTATAGTCTATCTCTCTTATTTTATTTATATGATCGGACCTACCGTAGTATTTTGGCGTTTATAAGTTATAACTTCGTCGGAAAATACACTGCTCTTGAATCTACGTGATAGACTTAGTCTATTTTTCTGTCTACGGTCTGACAGAGATTCTCATTCGAGTTTAAATAAGAGATCAGTAACACTTTCAAGATTATCGCAACAGCTTTTCACGTACCTGGCAACTCTTCTCTGCACGCGTTCTCACTTTGTTTTAGGAAAATGTTTCCAGAATGAAAGGGAAATGGCCTTATTGTGAATTGAGGAGGGAAGTACGAGAAGGAAGGGGAGGCTGTCAAAATGCTTCTTAGCCCTTTATAAACCAATTTTTCTTATAAGCAACATCAAAAATGTTTAAACTTTCAGCTCTATTCAGGAAATATCTAAAATACTCATTATTTTGTAGTGTAAATTTTTATGATGAATTAGTTAGCTGCCACGATAATTATCATTGAGTGTAAAATTTTCAAGTTTAAAAAATGAAAAATCTTTAAATTTGATTTCTCCCAGAATCAGTTCTGGGTTATATAGGGTTAACTACTCCATAGAATCCTATCTTAATCGGTAAAATACTTCACTAATAATTTCGGATTGATCGACCGATCGAGAAGTCTATGCTGAGGCATGACTACCGTAACCCGTGCTAGCCTTACACCCTGGAGCATAAGTCAGGGTACGATCGCTGAGAGGGCATTTGCAAGGGAGTAGGTTGGGGGATTAACTGTAGTATGTGGGGAATGGTGATTGGCGAGGCTGTAAGGGAAGAGTTTAAAGGGGCGTGAGGATCGTAGAAGACGTTTTCCCTCCACCAAATTGGGCGCGATCCAATAAAACCCGCTACAAAGGGATTGGGAGATAAGTGGAAAGGAATCACAAACGAAAACCGGACTTTAATTGCATCATTTCCTATGGCCATGAGCCCCGGTGCCGACGCGGGGAATTTGTGAGCGTCCCGAGGCAAAGGTTCCTTCTTTCCGTCCTTTTATTTTTCAGCTCCCTTAGGGAATTTGGACGAGGGAAAGAGACGGGATGGGGGTTCAGTTTGCCGCCTTTACCGGTCGCGAATGCATTAACTGTCTCATAAGCGCAGAGAGAATGATTAAACGCGGGATACAGTGAGGAAATCGTCGCCCTTAGATTCTCGTTGACATTTCCTCCCCTTATTTGTCTTTCCAAAATAAATTTAAAATTGCCGTCTTTGGTGGTGGGAAACCTTTTACTAGTTACAAACACACTGATTGCTCTTCTGATTTACGCATGGTACGAATTGTTCCTTGCAGGTTCATTCTCATTTATGTCGGAAATAATTTTATTTTGAGGTAGTGTCTAAAGGAGACGCATTACTCCCGCTAAACTGGCCTTTTTTCGTGTCGTATAACACGTTTAAAACAGACGTTATCATCTAAAAATTTTCAAGTTATGTATAGTATATTACGTAGATATATAGTATATTACGTAGATATATAGTATATTACGTATAGACCCTTTTCTGCATTTGCCTGTCTCAGATTTGAATAACTTTCCTCAAAATCTCCGCGGATATAATATTTGAGATGAAGGAAAACTGTGACAAAAGTCATTTCCCTCTATCCTGAAATATTCAAAATGGTATTCTTACTTTTAATCGAAAAAAATTTCACATAAAATGAAGGATACCAACGTGGTACGTTTTCTTAAGGTAATAAAATCCGATTAAGTAAAACGCTAAATAAGTGAGAGGAAAAATGTTTACAAATACGTCTTAGTGAGAATAATATAACGTAATAAATGGAAATATAAAATAATAATAAAAAACTATTACTTATTACATTAAGGCGAATAAATTTGACATCTTGCAGATGGAATTGACCTTTTTTAGAATGCATAAGATGAATGAAGCGTGCGTGAAACTGTAAAACATATGTTTTTCATGTTGGAAATTCGAACTTGTATTGTTCGTCAAACATGTATTTTTCGTGGACTTGAATCTGTTCCTCGGAATTAATAAATCCTAAAATTGTATCCGTGTTTGTAATAACCAGCTACAGTGAACCACGCACCGAGAGCGGCCTAGTACGCATTGCTTTGGCACATAAGACGCGGGTAAGAGTTAACGAGTTTTAAAAGTCTTAAATGATTAATCTAAAAGATTAAATTAAATAATAATTTAAAAATCTTAAAATATTTTAATCGATGCTTTTGTCTGTTCCTGGTGTTATATTACCTTCCGACTGGGTTTTCTCCAGTTATCTCCCACCAAAACCTCTAACCCGGAGTATCAGAATAAAGATACCCCCTGTTTTGGTCCTCACTCCAACTCTAACCCCTTGTCCATGAAATAATCCCTTTTCTCGCCCTTTGAAGGAAACAGGAGGGTTTTTCCTCCCCCACAAACCTTACATTCTGTCCCTCCCTCCTTTGCCTTTTGGGATCCCTCATAAACTATATAGAATCGTCCCCTTTTCCTTTTGCTGCTCGCTCCAATTAACCTCTCAACCTCTTTCCGCATTCCTTTTCTAGAATTCTATCCCTCCCACCCTAATTCCCCACACTCTACGATCCCTTGAAATGCTTACTTTTCCATCCCTACCCTGCACCTCGTCGTCAACTTATCACGACACCTTTTCCCGTCAAAGTGCATATTCACATATTTTATACGAGGTGAGTTCAATAAGTATTACAACATATATTTTTTCACGAACAAGTTTTTGGTTGAAAAAACTTGGCATTTCTTGTGCAACATTTTCAAACATTCCCGCTGCATTGACTTCCGATCGCGCAATTTTATTTATTATAGTATTCTGCCCATTAAGGTATGTTTCCATGAAGTACTGTGGAAGTAATCTTGGAGCACCCCTTTCCTCCCAGTACTACCTCCTTCAATTCACTATAAGGCCTGCTCCCTTTCAATCTATCTAAAACTCCTATTCTCTTCATTCCCCTCCCTCGTTTACCTAACATTCTATCCACTAACACTGTTCTCAAAACCAAAGACACCAGCAAACCTTCCTCATTCCGTTTACGAAATCAAAATATTGTTGCAACTCTCCCCTAATAAGAATATGTAGGGATTACAATACTATATGTAAACATTTTGATTTATCATGAGATAAAAATGTATTTGTATCTCAGATAAATATCATAATTGTGAATAATATGTCTTTGTAACCTGCAAAGTATGCATTGTTGAATTTTATTTAATATTTTCTTTGAATATTATTATAATATTTCAATGTAACAGTGTGTTTTTAACTTATTTTTACATTTTCTTTTGGTATATCTTTTGTTAGGCGTTTTGTAATAAGTTTTTTTGAAATGTTTTCCCTTGAGTTATTGGGAAAACGTAAAATAAAATAAAAATAAAATGAAAATAAAATGAAAATATAATAGCAATAAAATGAAAATAAAAAGTAAATAAAATTAAAATAAAATTAAAATAAAATGAAAATATAATAGAAATCAAATATAAATAAGATAGAAATAAAATAGAAATGAAATAAAAATAAAATAAAAACATCCTCTCCCCGCTAAGTACTCGCTCCATCCATAACTTCCGTATCCTCTGTATCTCATCAAGAAGCTGCCTCTCCTCACCCACCATGTCCAGCACTCCATCGCTCCTCCTCCTCTCCGTCCATTTCACCCTCTCCATTCTTCACCGCACCCACATCTCGAATGCCTCCATTCTCCTTTCGTCCTCCTTCCTCAGTGTCCACGCATACGCAGCGTAGAGAGTTGCACTCCAGATCAAACTCTTCACTAACTTTTTCTTGAAACTCTTACATAACAATCCTCTCAGAATCTCTTTCCTGTTCATGAACGCCTCCTTTGCTAATGTAATCGCTTCCCGATGTCCTTACTACCGAATCCCTTTTTCTGTAATGTCCTGCCCAAATAGTTGAATTGCTCTAAGTGCTCAAGTTTTTCCCCACCTACCTTTATCTTGAGTCTCACATTCCTCGCTCGCGAAGCTTTACAAAGGCGCGTTACCTTGGTCTTCTTGTGATTAATTATCATCTCATACTCATCGCATCACTCGCCTAAGGCATCCACTTGAGCCTGCAGTCCCCTCGCTGCATGGCTAATCAGCGCCTGATCATCCGCGAACATTACCGATTTAAACAATATTCCTCCCACTTTCCTCACACTCCAGCTTTCCAGCTCTTCCCACGCTTCTCTTACCATCTCCTGATCGCGCTGTGCGAATATGTTAAAACGGCGTCTGTTACAGGGGTGCGTTCCAAATGACAGGCAGTGATTGAGTTTCTTTTAGCGGAAATCATGGTATCTCTCATATTCATAGGGCTTGCATAATATCTACAGTGATCTGGCAGTAGAAAAAAGCCCGGTGAGTCGTTGGGCAACGCGTGGTACATCATCGCTGCCAGGGGGATGATGAAGAAGTTATGCCTCGTTCAGATTACGATTGTTCGAAAGATCATCCTAAGGATAGTTGGCCGAACTAGCAGTGTGAATGCATGTCCGGACAATAGTTCACGTAGTTTCGAACATTGCCACTTTACGATGGTTAGTCGCTGGGAGACCGGAAGAGAAAGCGACAAGAGAAAGACGAAAAGTTCGTGAAGCTCCCTTCGCTCTATTTTTTCATGGATTTGTCCAAGCAAGGAAGAATATGGGCGGAAGAAAAATTATTCCTTAATGACACGTTGAAAACAGTAATATCTTGGCCCTGCATGCCTCAACAGCTTTGCTAACCCAATCTTGTTCAATTTTGATGTCAGCCCTAGAGGGCAGCACAGGTGTTAACCATCGTTGTGTGAATGCACGATAGTTCGAACGATTGCTGGGACAATCGTAATCTGAACGAGGTATTATTGCTGCTGTACAACGTTGGCTCCGACATTGACCAGTGGAATAGTACCGTGCAGACATACAGGCCCTCTCTTCAAGGTGGCGTCAAACCGTAGCATTTAATGGAAATTAAATTGAAAAATAGTGCCCTGTAGCTACAAGATTGGGGAATAACAAGGTGTATTTGGATGCTGAATAAAGCAATCTTTGTTTCAGAAAAACATGTGTTGCGTTACTTATTGAACTCCAGTGAGCTCGGTATCGTGTGCGTTGAATTGTGCTATATGACCGCCACGGATGGTGACGTACTAACATTATTCATTCACCCGTCTCGTCGTCTCCGACGGCAAGTTAGGTGTATAGAGAATAAACAGCTCAGCTTAGCTCAGATGAAGTACCCCATATTAGAAGGCGTGCGGCGGAAAGGTATTATATATAAAGAAGTATATTACGGTACATCGAGGATAGTAAAATGTGCTACCCTCCCAGTAACTGATGTTTGTATCTGACACGCGTAGATTGAGATGATGAAACGCTCATATCTGTGGTTCAATCTCTAGAGTGCTCGAATCTAACGCATTTAACCAATTTTCGGATAGAAGATCTGAGTGGGATCTCTTCGCTTAGCTGTAAAATAAACATCACAGGAGAGACTATTTCCGTTGACTAATAATCTTACATTTTTATTGATTTTCATAGTAATCGCCATCTAAACTTTGATCCTCAGATCTTCCTTCTGGCTAAATTAGTCAATTGAATCTTTGCTAATTCCACTCAACTTCATTTGGTAAACCTCGATCGGTTCCTACTGTTAATCGCACGTCATTCTCAAGAGGAAATAATTGAGGAAAGAGGTTTAGCAATTAAAGTTGTGAGGAACTTTCAGTCCCCATATCATTAATTCCAAGTTTCACAAAGTAAACTCGCAAATCATTGAAGATACCTTCCTTCTGTTTGCCGTCTGGATTCGTAAAATAACTGAATAGAATAGTGCTTATCTACGTTGATATTTGTTCCGTTTTCTCGTCTATAAAATTTTTCAAGGCGTTAAAATGGCGGGGATACTGAATGTCTGACAGTCGACCCAAGTTTCCCGTCCACTGTAGTCCGTTCACCACGTGTGGACAAGGGTCTGTCTGTGTGCGTTGACTTAGGTGTGAGAGAGACCGTCAACCCCCTCCCCCTGCTTTTTGTCTCGGGGTGGGTGAATAATGAAAAAGCCGGGTCTGAGGGGAGAAGTCGTTGAGGTGTTCTTTGGAATGGTCCTCGCATCCCTCAAAAACCCCATCACTCTCTTCCTCTTTGCTCGTTTAATTAAATCCAGGACTTTTTTTTCTCCTGGATTGTGTGTGCTTGCAGTCCGTCCCTTCTTTCCTCTCGGGAAGAGATGGAAGGGTGTCAAGGCATGGGGGGATAGAGTGAGGTTGAATGGCGCAAAAAGTGAAATGGGACCAAAAAAAGGAGGGTTGAATGAGGCAAAAGATGTTGATAGGGACGACCAAAGGTAGGATGGGATAAGAGAGAGAGAGAAAGAGAACATTTTATTTCGTAAGCTCAACACGGAATCATTATATATTATTAAATTATTCTACCGATTAAGGCGGGTTTCCATGGAGTGCTTCAGAAGAATTCTGGGAGCCTTCCTTCCATCAGACATTTACCTCTTCAATGAACAATTTGGCCGAAAATGAAAAGGAGACTTCGTTGATTTCCACTGATTTATTTCGCCCGAACGACACGTCAAGTACTTGATAATGCTATGGTTCGAAACATGTCGCACGGACGAAATAAGTCAGAGGAAATCAACGAAGTCTCCTTTTCATTTTCGAGTATTAACTTCCACATAGTTGAGCCTAATACAAATGAACGAACAATATGTCCTACTACCTTTCATCTTATCCAATAATCTACTTCTTCTGCCAAGCACCTTTTTAGGTAACTTGTGGGGTATTACTTATATTTAGATGAAAATTTATATAATGCTGGCCAAATTGTATGCGAAAAGAAATTGATATAAAATATATTTAACTTCCAGGTTGAAGCAAAAATTTATGAATAATTATTCCCTGCATAATACCAGACTAAAAATTCACGCTCAATAGGCTGGTTCCCTATTTTTTTATTACCTTAATCGAAAGATTGTTACTCCTGGAGTACATATTTCACGCTTTTAGATTTTTAAATGACGATATATATTTCTCGCGATTAAATGAAAAGTGAAATTTTTCGAGCACGCGAAAACGCGACGGCTAAGTATGAATGCTGGAAAAAGCCCGAGTGATTTCATTTATGTTCCGGCTGCCGCTGTGTGAGGCCATCTTGGTGCGAGGCTATGAGTGCTGCTACCATGCTGCTAAGATGCAGAAGGCTAGCAGGTAGCAGAGTACCCTGCTAGCAGGTGGCGCTTGGCTATATAAGGATTATTAATACCTTATCAAACGAAGGAAACTTTCCGACCATGGGCAATTTTATTAGGTGATTATTAAGAAATGTTTACCTGAGCTCTGTGCCTCATCCACGCATTGGTAATCTCAGACGATGTAAAACTTCTATCTACTCGTGTAGAAACTAGGTCCCTCTGACGTCACGTGGAGTGGCATCGCATGGGCGCCAATCTGTCCTTTTTCAAATGAGGTTAGAATTGACCATTAACATTCGCCTAAACTGGGATTTCTAAAACCAAATAATTTTCATATCATTTGTTTATTATGAATACGCTAATGGCGGGTAGCGAATCGCAATCAATGGCTTTCGTTTTATTTGATGAAGGAAACTGCCCTATTCCCGACTTTCCTTGTCGCTGGACAGCCTGAGTGTGTAGAACGAAAATTCGTTTCATTTTCTCTCTACTTCTCCCCATTTTCCCGACCTTTACGTTCGATAGTTCTTTTTCTCATTTGATTCTTGCTGTTCCTCGATCCCCATCCCATCTACTGGGCTTTACGGCTCTCATCCAGTCTCCTCCAATCCGAGACAAAGTGTTCTCCTTTTGTTTCCCGCATCTTCCTTTGTTTTCACTCCTCTTTCATCCCTTGAGCGCCCTGCGCCTTTAGCGGTACAATCCACGAAATGACTTTAAAAAGAGAGGGTTAACGAAATTTTAAGGGGATGTTGTAAAAAAAAATTTGAAGCTCTATACCGTCCATGCGTAGGTAAAAGATTTTTTCTTTGTTTTGTATTTTCGCTTGGAGATGGAGAGAAAGGAAATTGACCGGACTTTTATTTGATTTGCGTTAAGGTTGGATGTTTAAGGAAATAAACGAAGGGCTCAATTCTCCGGATTTGTTTTCGAAGAATATTTATTTCCTTATTTTAATTTTTTATTTAATTTTTTCAAGGAGAGGCGTACATTTACCTTTCCTAAAAATGATAAAGAAAAATGAAGGTGAATAAATAAAAATGTAATTGCCGAGATTAATACTTGAGAAATGAACTTAGCGGCATTATGAAAGGATCAAACTTGGATTTTTCCTTAAAAGATGGATTAGAGCTGATGGAGGGATATAATTATTTATCTATATTCATAAGTGACGAATAACAAAGTTGAGTCAGATGTAAGAATGGTGTAGGAGAAGTTTTTTTTTCAAATATAGGATACAAGTGTTAAAAGTATTGCAAACGTTTACACGTTGCGTAAGGATGGCGAGAATTCTCGTCAATTTTTTCCCGAGCGTTCCGGACGGATGACGTAGATTATCGTCATTTAGTCACGCCTACTAACAATTTTAAAACATAATATACGTATATTTTTGAGTGTGAATTTTCAATTGTTGTTCGTTACTTATTATGATTGGACGCATCGTTATGTTTTATAAAGTAAAGATATATTGTAAACATTAACATTAGCTTTTTAACCATGTTTAAACCATAGTCAGTTCATCCAAATTGACTCATATTTTCAATCTCCTCTACTCTGTTACGTCGTTCCTCTATATGTACCCGGTACGCAATGTGTTAATATTAGAAAGAGGATGGAACAAGAGCGGTATCCACGACAGAAATACACTGCTGTTTTCGAAAAGGAAAATTCTAATTCTCGCATTTTTCCGCTTATCTTTTCCAGTAAAATTTCCAACAAGAACATTTTCCCTTCTGTTAGAGCAGCAATACAATAACTGAATTATTTCATGGTAAAGATGCATATTTTAATAGGTACGTTCGTCATTATTTTTTATAATTTTCAATTTTAATCCAAGGAAAATAGTTTTTATGGCAATATTTCTATCATACTAAATCAACCCAAATTTTCAAAACGTTTTCATTAGCAGATTTCATTCGCGGAGGTAGGAAGCCTTTTAGCGATTGTGTTCCATAATCCTTATAATTAAAATTAAAAACGCTGTCGCGTGTGGCTGAGTTACATTTACCCTTATCTAAGCTAACAGTGTAAGTGCTAACCAAATTTTCCGCTATTAACGTAAATTAGTCTCCTCAGTCCATAAAATGTTTACGATCGTTTTTTAGTTATTTTAGGATAGCGTGACAGTCGAGTTAAATTTATTTATTTATTACTTTTATTTTTAATTTCAACATTTTTTCCGGTGAAAATATTTTATTTCAGTACGATTTATTTCAGATATTGGTTTTATGCTTTAATTTCAATGTACATTGCAATTTTGACAATGTTCTCACGAAAGCTGTACTGGAGATAATACCTACTAAATGCAAGAAAATTTCCTTCAAAAGTACTGCTAAGATATTATTTCTCGATGACTCATTCATTTAATGCTCTAATACCCTCATAACCTCATTTAATACCCTTGTAATGAACCCTTGTTGTTAGGATAAGAAAGAGCCATGTCCCGCTTTTGCACTTGCGGCCATGTTTGAAATGGAGAAAACCTTAATCTTTTAAAATTGTCAGATAGGGCGACCCTTTGAAGTAATGAATCAATTCTACTTTCTACAACTATGCAACAAGCAACAAGAAATTGTCAAGAACCTTAAGTTGAGAAAATTCATTTGTAAACAATAAATTACTTTTCCAAAAAATTGGGTATTGCGTTTTGTTGATTTTGAGAATTTCCAGATTATAGTCAATTAATTACGGTTAAAAATAATACTAACAGACAATTTTTCATAGCATTTTTAAGGTGTATTCATTTTTTTTTAACATTCCTTTAAATGCTGTACTATGCTACAAGTAGATGGTTCTCTGTAAATGGACACGCTTACTCTCTACCTGTTATAAATATATGATAAAAAATTACAGACACGCCCAAATTTCACAAATGTTCCTGTCTTTTTTTCCCTTTACCTTACTAGTCAACTATTCTATGTCTCTACGACTTGGTAGTGAATCATAAGCATTATAGCAACGTGCAAGTGACACTAATAAGTCAAATTTTAAAGGCGTAGGAGTGGTTCGGGTTGAGTGGTGTGTTTACTTCACATGGAATCGTCTGCTACCACTTTCCAACGGAAATAAACATACGCAGAATTACAATGTGAGGAAATAATTTGGGAAATGAACGAAAATATTATGACGACGGAAAATATTTTTTACCGTATAAAAATATTTATACACTTTTTAAATAAAAAACGACGAAAGTTTTCGCCCACTCTCTCCAACTTCCGAAGTCAAGTAAGTCATTACACTTTCCGCATTGAGTCATTCCTGGAGAACCTCCGCTAATTGAAGGAAGGAATCACTCATAGGAATGTGAAATACGAAGGCTTATTCACAATGGCGAGGAAATGGCGCAATGGCGTTACCCGCTCGGTATGAGTACGTGACGTCATAAACTTATTTGTGAAAGCCATCGATTTTTCATCGTGAATAGCGGGAGAGGAAGGTAACACGGTATATCAAAAATCGGAAGAATACAAACTACCTTATTTTTTCCAATTATATCACAATTAAAAGTAAAAAGAATCAATGAAATTAATTTAATAATAAACGCAATTAATAGGTGCGAGTCATAAAAATATGAAACGAAAGTGTTCGAGCCACTCTTGTTCTATTCTTGTTCTGTTATTTGATGTGTCGTTGATAATAATTATAGCATAAACACTTCAAATCCATGAAACCCATACATATTCATATTTAAACGCTGTATTTACTCTGAAAATTTCTAATAATTTATCCGCGTAAAGGGGACGTCTCACCATGGCTTGTGCACGAGATAAAGAGTAACGCGATACGAGACGGGATATCCTTTCGTTTTCCAAGCATTCCATTTCTCATAAGAGCGCGGAAAGGAATTGATGACCGTGTGTTAGGGAAGTTATTCCTTCTACGGAGATGCCGAGGAGCTCTTTCGTACACGTACTTCGCTTGCCCCCAAACCCTCTTACTTCCTCCATCCCTTCCTTCCCATCCACCTCGGCGTCCCGTTCATGCTGTCCATCCAATCGAAAGAGCGAAGACGAAACGGTCGGCGGAAGACCGTCGCGACGCCGGCGAAAGGAAATGTAATTTAGATGGACGGTCTGATTCCGCCGGATCAATCGCGAGATCGATTTCATTGAGTGAACTGAAAGAGAGAGAGCCTCTCTTTTTTTTGCTTTTTTGTTGTTATTATTAATGACTGTCCGACTTCGAGAGGCCAAGGGGATTGGTTATGCCCAAATACGCGCGGTATTTAGTTTCACGAAATAATATTGAATTGGGGTTACCACCATACTATTTCTTAAAAATCTTTTCCTCGGCAGCGGCTGGTGAAGATTTATGAACACTTTTTTTAAAACTCTAATTAAGGAAAAACAATTGGGATATTCAAATATATGTGTTCTGTACAAGAGTTGAATAAATAAAAGAAAATTCAAGAATTATGCCAACTCTAAACTGCAAAAACTGAAATTCTACTGGTAGGAAATGATTTATTACGACATAAACTCCTCAGACCCGTTATCCCCGAGGGGGTCATAAGACAACAACTTTTTAAAAAGGCGGTTTAATTCCGTTGGATCTATGGCGAGATCGATTTCATTGAGTGAACGAATAGAGGAAGTCCACTATTTTTGCTTTGTTATTGCTATTATTAATGATTGTCCGACTTAAAGAAGCCTAGGGGATTGGTTATGCCCAAATATGCGCGGCGTTTATTTAGTTCCACGAAATAATATGCTGAATAATAATGGGAAGAAATTTTTCTGCCTCTGCCGCCAACGGTGTAGGCGGGATTAAATTCCTCGCCTGCCGACCCGATTGTCGCGGGTTCGAGTCCCACCTGTCCCATGGGTGTTTTAAAATGCATTACCCAATTATATTAAAACGATCGTAATTGGGGGAACCTGTGATCATTACAGGAGTTACTATTAAATTATATTTATTGTTATTATTGTTTTTGCCATTTCAATTTTTATTATTTAATGCTTAATGTGGCACCTGCTGACAAGCCAATTTCAACTTGGCGGGACCAGAATGAACACTAATTAAAAAGGAAACATTTAAAACGTTTTTATAAAACATGATTTCTTGTGTACACATGTACTAAATAAATAATCACCAAATTTTAATAAAATTATTATTATTGTTGTTGATATTATTATTATTTTTAATAGAATTCGGCTTTTTGTAAATTGATCCCTTCTCTACCATCTTCCCCATCCGGCAGTGTTAGGTTGGTAACTGGAGTAGGACTTCATGCATGTGCAATTAAATCAGAATAGTATTTGTGTTTAATATTTAGACTGCTGACAGACTAATAAAGGTGAAATCAGATATATTGGAACACTCGCGGTATTGAATCGATTGACACCGGTGAGAGGCCGGTTTTTCACTCTGCTTTTATCAATTACTACGCGACTGCTACATGTAAGATTGGTTATCCCCTAACATACATTGCATTTAATTCCACAAAATAATATGATCGTGAAAAATGATTCGAAGAAATCAAAGTTTTGTGGAGAATTACAACGATTATGTCACGCTCTTCACATTTCACCGTTCAAGTTTGGCAAACGGGGCAGGATTCCACTTTAATTCCATTGAAGTAGAATAATTTCAATGCTTTATATTGAGAATCTTGATAGATACGCAATATTCTAATCATATATATCTATCCACTCGCGGTATTGAATCGATTGACTGACCTGAAAGGCCTGAGTTCCGTAATTTTATCACAACTAGCGCCCTAAATTCTTGATCCAAGAATTGTTAGGTGTGAAGGAGATATTATGCCTTGTATAAGGTATCACGTGATAGTTATCGTGAAAATATTCCAATGAGTTTCCCGTTCTTTTATATAATACGTACCCTTTTACTACTCAAGTTCCCTTTTGGAAATGGAGAGAAAACAGTATTATATGCAAATACTATTCATCAGAATAATTTGAGCATAAAATTTCTAGACTAGGGATAAATTAATGTAATTCAAATCAAATCTACGGATCCTTTCCCTGGGCCCAGCGTGATATTGAGTCAGTCGAGAGCAGGTTTTCTCTTGGTTTTCGTTACTAACCTCTTTATGTCTCGGAGTAGAATGGGCTTGGATAATAATACAAGTTATATAATATATATAAGAATGAAAACAGAAATACACGCAGTTTATGGTTTTTACCCTGTGTATGGTTGTCATTCAGTTCGTGAAATAATATTTATGAATAATATCTATGCAAGGAACAAGGTATTAGGAGATTAGTAGAGTAAATGTAAGTAATAAAGTTGGAGTCTCCATTGCCATCAATAAAAAATCAAGTGGTCATATGAAATTTTTATACTCTTTTAGACTTATATTCTAAAGTTTTCAGCGTAATTTAAGTGAAATTTGAAAGAAGAAACCTTGTGGTTCCTGCATAATAATAAAATGGACGCTTGAGCACATAGAAAAATCTAAAAAAAATATAAATATATAATAAATCTAGAAAAATGTGGCACTTTCAGTGTGTGACTCTTTTGTGGTATCAATGAATCGATGTGGATGTAATGGAAAAAGGAGCTTATAGAAAATATGGATTACTAGGAGATCTCATCAAAAAGGCGAGCTCACTTCAATCTATTTCCTGTCAGTTTGACATATCCCGTAGAATATTCAATACAGAAGCAATTTTCAAATTTCCATCGTAACTTAAGCATAGGAATTATTGAATGAAAAGATCTAATTTAGAATATGTGTTACATGCAAGTAAGGATTTGAAAAATTTTGAGTGTCTTAATAGGTAGAAGAAATATTCCAAGCTTGCAAAAGATATTAGGGAAAATTTAAAATTTTACACCATCATGTCCGTTATTGTATTAATATCCAACGATTCTAAGATTGATTTGAGGAAATCTTCGCTCTATTCTCGTTTAAGCTAACATTTGCAAGCACATTTAAATAAAAAAAAGATCGTAGCACTTTTCCACAAGATTTTTTAATGCGTACAACGCGTTTCGGCTCATTGAGCCATCATCTGTACAAGACACTGCAAAAAGTTTGAAAATCTCCGTTATTCCCCTGAGAAGGGGGTGGGGTTGCGGAGGATTTGACATCTTTGAAGAAGGGGGTGGGAACGGGCGTACAGAGTAGAGACAGTGGGAAAGAATCATAGAAAAACGGGAGGGGGGGGGGGTTGAGAAGAGTGAAAAAGTTTTGTAGTGTCTTGTACCAGATGATGGCTCAGTGAGCCGAAACGCGTTGTACGCATTAAAAAATCTTGTGGAAAAGTGCTACGATCTTTTATTAATTTAAATATGTCTAACTCCCACCAATTGAAACCTGAATCTGTTAACTTATTTGCAAGCATACCTATAATAATCATTTAAAAGTAGTAACAATGAATCGATTGCGAGGAGTTCTAAAAAATAAATTCCGGAAAATCTATCCCAGAGGAATTCGATGAATGAATATTCTCTTAATCGGAGCTGTCGCATTAGGGATTTCCGTCATTCGATAGAAAAACTATGATACTGTAGCAATGGGTAAATGCTGTGAAAACGTGCAATTTCGCTGTTTTAAAAATATAGCCTTAATTACATGTGGTCAGATCTCTCGGAAAGTTAATAACGTGACGAGAATATCTGGTTTTCATTCAAACCGTGGTTTTAATTCAGTTTATAATTGAGGGGGAATATCTCTCGCGTCATTATTCCAAGGCAATTTATCACCCATCATTTTAATTAGACGCGTAATGGCCGGCAAAAAATATTATTCAATTAAGTAACACTTCCCTTTAATTTATTCGGTTACACAAAGTGGAGGTCATTTCCACGCCGCTTTAATTATCGAATTTAATTATTAAAAAAAAAAAACTTTTCTCTCCTATGCATAGGATATTAAACGCGAAAAAAAACCGAATTCCATCCTGGCATGACAAATTAAATTGCCCGTTGGCGTTAGAATAAAGTTAATCCACCGATTTTTTTGCAATACTTTCAAATTATGCCACCCAATATTTCTTAGTAATTAAAAGTTAACGAGCTGTCCACTTCAGAGCTCCCGTTCTCCGTTGAAGCAATTCATTAGGTCGCCATTTTTCGTATCGCCGAAGTGAGGACGATATTTTTCCCCCCGAAGAAGTCAGGTGAAGGTACAACACGTAGGAGTGTATATATATTCTCCTTGTCAGAGAATTGAATGACAGCCGATACTGAGAAATTGGCTAAAATTGAATATAGTATGTACATTTGATGCTCATGTACATGCACATTGAAATTTTTCCCTTTGATCCGGCCCTGTTTACAACTCGTTATGAGAATGTTAAAATTTATTATATGCTCATTTTCTATTTGAGCATGAGCTGACCACTTGCGAATCCTTTATGATAAAGAAATGGAACAGAAGAACATACTTTCACCATTTGAATTCTACCTTATAAAGGTACTTACTCTACTAAACTAATTATTATTCCCTTCTAGCTGGCGCCGAGAGATTTATGTCTCTATTGGACTTTCACAAAATGTGGAAAGAAGGATACATCTATATTTTTGTCTATAAACTCTTCCAAAAACTTAGGCCATAAAAGTAGGTTTCCAATATCAGATATAAGATTCAAGGTTAGCGGAACGTGTTGCGCAGTTGCAGCCCATGTTGGGGATTTTCGAAGCACGATTCTGTCAAGAAAGTACAGTAACGTAGGAAGCCTACGTCCCATTGGGTAATAAAGTGATTGGGCAACTCGAAGTGGCAAGTGAAATACGGACTGCCCGAAGTAACTTGAAGCTCTTGGGATGCAAGGAAAAACATGAGAAGAAGAGAATAAGTGTTTCCTCTGTTTCGAATAAATGAAGGTAATCAAATGACGAGTCCTAGGTATATATCCGGAAATGCGATTCTTTTTCCAAGAGTCAGAAACTAAAACGTACCCGGCTCCTATTCTGAGTCTTTCGAGAATTCGATGGAATGTTACACGCGTCTTTTTACTTCACGAGGTGTGATTTTATATCGTTTCCACCCGTATTGAGTGAGTCACGAATGCGATCGGTAAAGCATTTTAGATGGGCAATTGTAGTATTATTGGCGAAGAGAGTTTCTTTTATCGCTTACATTCAAACCGTCTCAAACGCAAAAATTTTGTGTCTGCAACTAGTATAAGAATAGTTGTAGCGCTGGTTGCAGTCACCAAGGTCCTAGTTTTGCAACAGTCATAAAAATGCGATATACAGGATCAAATGGAATCAAGGAAGCCATGCCGGTGTGGTTGTACGTGGATAAAATTTTGGAGCATGCTTAGTATTTCAATATATGTGCTCACACACAGCACACATAATTCAGGATTTTTCGTTGCATTTTTCATTATGCTTTATTCATTTATTGTTTATATAAATGCATTATTTTTGTTAAGCATTATCAACCCCTTCAGGACTAAGAAATCCACAATAATGAATGTTTATTATTATTAGTACTGTTATTTTGTTCTTTCCATAATTCTTCGTCAGCACATTCAAAACCTTCTGTATTCTCTCTTCAGCAATCCCTTTCAATTAAATAATGGGAATGGCTTTCACTGTTGGTATCAAATGAGTTAGCGTGTAATATTGGCGATTATAACCCGTAATTTATTCTCCCGCGCTCTTACATGCAATCCTTAAGGTCATGTGACCGGCGATAAGATCTTACTTACTGCTTACCCCGTATATTCGCACGCCTAGTTATGCCTGCGCTACAATGATATGACCCCTAAACTGTGATAGAACTGAGAACAGTTGTTTTAATTGAATGACAGTCGTAAAAGTGGCGGGAAAAGTGTTAAAAAATGGGAATGACCGCGTGATTCAGTACAAAATGGGTCGAGCGTGTGATTCAGGATTCAGTGATTAGGGACCATCGTGATTTGGCATTTGCGTCCATCCTTACTTTCGTCGGAATAAAAATCCACTCTCACGTTACTTTCCAATGACGATCCATATATTTATATCTAATTTTTTTTGTGAGAAGATTTCAATTACAGTAAAACTCGCTTATAATGATCATGCATGTAACGAAATCCCACCTATAACGAGGGGAGCTTCCGGTCTCTTGGACTTTAGTATGATCGCCAATGTTAATTTCCCGGCATGTAACGAGATCGTATGATACGAAATCCGCGCTGTTACGAACTATATTCTTTGGTACCTTCATCTACATCTACATCTACATAATACCCCGCGAGCCGCCTAAAAGGCGTGTGGCAGGGGGTGTTAGGACACCAGCCATTTACAACTATAAAAAAAAGAAGTGCTCTAACGAGGTTGGGACTAGTGTTTATTAAAGTCCTTTATGGTTCGGGGGAAAAACGAATTCCCATATCTATCCGTTCGGCAAAACATCTCTCTTAATTTATCGCTTCTATCGGACCTGGAGATATAGTGTGGCTCTAATAATATGTTCTCTGTGTCTCTCTTAAAGATATCCATTCTCAATTGTTCAAGCAATCTAAGCCTAGCGCGCAGCCTCCGAGTCTCCAACGGCTCCCAGCCTAATTCGCTTAACATCTGGGTAACACTGTCTGTACGCCCGTAGCAGTTTTAATTGTTTCATCTTTTATAAAGAAATTAAGGCCATCTTTGCAACTTAACCGTTCCTTACCTTAAAATCAGTTGTTCTCACGTGTGGCCATCATCATAAAGTTCTACCGTTAATCTTAAAAAACCTCTCTATACAGCCGTTTGATGGAAAGTGCGGACGGTTAACTGTTACCGACCTGTCGCTTAAATAAAAACGATTTACGGAATATAAGCCGGAAATCCTATGATTTAAATGGAAAAATGCTTGATTATTGATGCAACAAAATTTACAACAATATATCACGTTTATCATAAAATATCACGATGGTCCCCTGAAATTCGTTATAACCTAATTTTACACTCAGGGTCGGCTCACGGTAAAATACTTACCCGGGAAAACCTCTGTTGTGTCGTCCCCTAACCGGTGGACTTGGTATAGAATATTCAAATAAATAAAAGATCGTAGCACTTTTCCACAAGATGTTTTAAATGTACGCATTAAAAAATCTTGTGGAAAAGTGCAACGATCTTTTATTTATTTAAATATGTCTAACATCCGCCAATTGAAGCCTGAATCTGTTGAACTTATTGGTATAGAATACCTACCAAATATAGGGGGGGTTCTGGCGTTTGGTGACCCCCCTACGGCCTCCCGGGCAGTCACCCGGGTTATCCGTACATTAAACCGGCCCAGTTTACTATACCTTATAATCATCAGAATTCATCAACCTAAGAATCCCCGCGCCGGCAGCGTTGTTCGCTAGGTGGTGGACCACCTGACTCCCGTGGTCGATGCTAAGGAGGCCTTCCTCGCCGTCCCCCTCTTGCGACCGTATGAAGATCACCCACGAATCAGTCCTCCATCCCCACCCACGTATGTCCCCGTCGAGTCCGCAGGGTCTCCGCCCTCATCCTTGGGGTCCCTTTGGAGAGGAGCGACAGCTTCGTCATATGATGGATGTCGCCAACCCCCTCCAGCCTCTCTCTCTCCCTACGCTTATGGGAGAAGGATTCTGACGGGTTTGAGGGGTGGCGTGTGGGCATAAATAAATGCTTCTGGGAGATGTCGGAGTGGAAAGGCGACGGTGGAAAATTGGAAGGGCGCTGTCGGATTTGGAGAAGGAAGCGGGCGGAACGGGAAGGGAGTGCGAGAGTGAAAGTGCGTTTCCATCTGGACTTGAAGTGAAGCAACGTAGTGGTTTTTATAACGTGGAAAATTTAAGGTCCATGGACCTATTAAGTCATTTATGACTCAGTCGTCATCATAATCAGTCAACAATCTTAAGACAACGTTGATGAAATGGAAAACTTTGCTGTGTTCCACCAATTTATTTCAAGGTACGACTAGTTTCGACGCAGCGGCGTCATCCTCGGGTACCCATCGACGTCGTCCACACCTGCCGCTACGTCAAATTTAGTCGTGCCTCAAAATAAATTGTCGTAATGCAACATAGCATTTCATTTCATTAACGTTAAATGAACGTCCACAATGTTGAGCATGGGACGATAGAGATAATTCTGAGATAATGTAAAAAAGTGTGATGCCGCTAAGTGAAAACTAGTTGTACCTTAAAATAAATTGTCGGAGTACAACATTTTTTTCATATCATTAACGTTGAAATGAACTTCCACAAAGTTGAGCTGGGGAATATGAAGATAATCCTGAGATAGTTAAAACATTTAGAGATGTGTTGCAATCACATTCCTTACGTAATTTCTATGCCATATTACATAACCTATCCATGAGACTCTTCTCTGGAACACACTGCTCCAGTTTCCTTTTTTGAGAGGCTGAAATCTTTGATAGTGTGTATCCATTGATATTATGCGATGTCTCATTCGTGTGGAACCACACTTAATAGGGTGGTTTCCTATTATTTTTTTATTGCCTAAATCGAAGGATTATTACTCCTGGAGGACGTATTTCACGATTTTAGATTTTTAAATGACGATATCTATTTGTCGCGATTAAATGAAAAGTGAAACATTTTCAAGCGCGCGAAAACGCGACGGGTAAGTATGAATGCCGGGAAAAGCTCCGTGTGACGTCGTTCTGGTTCCCGCTGCCGCAACTGAGGTGAGCTTGGGGCGAGGCTCTGAGCGCTGATACGACGCAGGATGCTAGCAGGTAGCAGAGTACCATGCTAGCTGGTAGCGCTTTGCTTAAATAAGGATTATTAATACCCTATTAAACGAAGGAAACTTTTCAACCATAGGCAATTTTAATAGGTGATCAATAAGAGATGTTTACCAGAAGTCTGTGCTTCATGCATGCATTGGTAACCTCAGACGATGTAATACCCCTATCTACTCATATAGAAACTAGGTCCCTGTGACGTCACGTGGAGTGTAATCGCATGGGTGCCAATCTGGCCTTTTTCAAATGAGGTTAAAATTCACCCCTGCCATTCGTATAAACCGGTATTTCTAAAACCAAATAATTTGTATGTTATGAATACAATAATGGTGGGTAACGAATCGCAATCAATGCCTTTCGTTTTCTTTGATGAAGGAAACTACCCTATTGTGTGAGTAATCGTCTCACAGCATTCTAATATGTTTACTGATTATCTCGTCTCTTACTGAGAGCCACCACATTTTTTAGACCTTTTGGGAGAAACTCATATTACTCGCCCATTAATGTAAATATTTTTAGCAGAATTGTCTCATTTTCAAGGAGGAATTCCAGCGCAGTACCAGCCTAAAATCTTCCGGGATCAAAACCAAAGCCCTATCTTTCCCAAAGGATCTTTTAAAAATCTGGGATTTTAAGCTATCTCCTTGATATTTCCAGGGTATTCATAGTAGACCAGGTATTCTGTGAGGATTTTCCCGTATCTCACATCAGAAAATTTTGTATATGAAAAAATATTAATTTAATGATTTCAAATTTGATGTACAGGAAAATTCTTAAATGAGTTCAATGCATCTTTAGAATTTTAAGAGGATTGCTTAAGTTTTCCGTACAAGATGGACGTCATGAGAAAATCCAGTCAAGTCAAGCGGGCGTGGTACGTACTCCCAACATCAATGAAAGGCACTAATGAAGAAAGCCTTTTTTTATCAAAGTCAACTTTTTCCGGTGAGATATCGTAGAACAGCATATTAAATTATACACAAAGATGTCGTACTGTAGGTATCTGATGATGTTTGCAAGCCAATCAAAACACCTGTAGTGGAGTTTGTGAAATAAAATTAAGTTGATAGAACGATATCCTTTTTTATTTTTTTATTTTATTCCTAAACCACCGAATACAGCTCATGTTGGTCATTTCATATCGGGGTATTTAAAAAATTTAAATATTATACGTACAGGAACAACCACGCCCTAGATAAATGAAACCTACACGGGGGGGTCTCGAACCCACGACCTCCTCTTTACAGGCGAGGACTTTAACCCGCCGCCGCCGAGACCGATAATATCTTTGTTCATTACTTTTTTTCAATTAATTACCATGCGAAATATAATAATAATAAAATAATAATTTGTTTAGAGTTGCGAGAGATTCAGATATTTCAGCTGCGTCGGTAACTCCACTTAAAATCCGTGAAAACGGCCTTGTCCTTCCGTGTCATTGACCCGCTTAAAACCCTTCGCGTCGCGTCTTTTGTCGTCTCCAGCCAATCCCCTCTTTCCCTGCCGAGAGATTTCTCCGTCGCCTTCCCCCTCTCCTCGCCTCGATCGCCTCGACGTTTTTAGTACCCCAAAGATAAAGGGCTCCACATTCCCTGCCCCCATGTACACACTCCACATACCCCACTCCCGAGGCGTTATCCCGGTCGGGGTAATCCAATGCACCATTTCGCGCTCCCTCCGGCTCCAAATGCGCTATGTGGCGATGAATGAAATTTGGTCTCTCTCCTTTGCTAGCCGGGAGGGGGGAAAAGAAAAAACAAAAAAGGACCATTCGGCGTTTTCTCACCCAGTTGAAAAGGAAACAAGCTTGAACGAGGAGTAGACGCTGCCCCTATTGGCATAGTGATCCTAGGCTTTATTGACTCTGTATTTGCTTCGGAGAGGTGTGGTAGCTTCATTGATATTGTAGCCAGGGTTACCCAGAGAAATATTGCGTGGAGTCTCATGATATTTGTGTTTTATGCAGGTCTTCATTTGTTTTGGCTTTTATTCATCGCCTTGACGTTCAAGGGAAAATGATTTCCCTTGTTGACATAACACCTAATTTAGTCACGAAAGATTTTTTGTAGTCTACACATTCTCTCTCCCTTTTCTAGCCGGGAGGGAAAAAAACAAAAAAAGATCATTCGGCGTCTTCTCACTCAGTTGAAAAGGGAACAAGCATGAACAGGGAATAGATGCTGCTCCTATTGACATAGTGATCCTAGGCTTTATTGACTCTGTATTTGCTTCGGAGAGGTGTGGTAGTTTCATTGATATTGTCGCGATGGTTACCCAGAGAAATATTGCATGGAGTCTCATGGTATTGTTTTTTCTGCAGGTCTTCATTTGTTTTCACTTTTATTCATCGCCTTGACGTGCAAGGGAAAATGATTTACCTTGTTGACGTAACACCTAATTTAGTCACGAAAGATTTTTTGTAGCCTACACATTCTCTCTCCCTTTTCTAGCCGGGAGGGAAAAAACAAAAAAAGATCATTCGGCGTTTTCTCATCCAGTTGAAAAGGAAACAAGGTTGAACAGGGAATAAATGCTGCCCCTATTGGCATAGTGATCCTAGGCTTTATTGACTCTGTATTTGCTTCGGAGAGGTGTGGTAGTTTCATTGATATTGTCGCCAGGGTTACCCAGAGAAATATTGCATGGAGTCTCATAGTATTGGTGTTTTATGTAGGTCTTCATTTGTTTTAACTTTTATTCATCGCCTTGACTTGCAAGGGAAAAGTGATTTCCCTTGTTGACATAACACCTAATTTAGTTACGAAAGATTTTTTGTAGCCTACATGTTCTCTCTCCCTTTTCTAGCCGGGAGGGAAAAAAACAAAAAAGATCATTTGGCATTTTCTCACTCAGTTGAAAAGGAAACAAGCTTGAACAGGGAATATATGTTTCCCCTATTGGAATTGCGATTCTAGGCTTTATTGACTCTGTATTTGCTTTCGAGAGGTGCGAAAGTTTCATTGTTGCTGCCGTGATGGTTGTCTCGAGAAGTTTCGAGGTATTGCATGGAGCCTCATGGTATTGAGTTTTTATGCGGGTCTTCATTTGTTTTAACTTGCAAGCCATTTTATTCATCGCCTTGACGTGCTAGGAAGACGGACGGGGGTGCTCATTTATCCAACCCCGAGCTTTGCCATAAAGGATTGTTTGTTGCCTACAAATTAGGATACTATGTGTTGAACTATAATTCTGGGTAAAATTGCCCGTATCTCCCTGAATCATGCTTTGAAAATAACTTGTGTGAGATGCGCAACAAAAAAATAGTAATTTTGGCAATTATGATTAGCGGATTTTCAATGCAGTACTTGGGTTGATTAAAAAGAAATGAAGAGGTAGTATCAACGTAAATGATACTGATAGAGGCTGTATGTAGCATGCGTTTGTTTTGCTTTGCTAAATTATTTTTTGCGCATTTTTTTTACTAACTCACGTTGTGCTTCAACCCAAAAGTAGGTTTGGAAGTTAGGAAAAGTTTATCCAGGCACGAAATAGATATTTAATTAGCATGTTGGAGCGAGTGGCCAATGGATCGAATGGTAGGGGACTATAAATTCATAAGTAGTGCCCTGCAAGATATTCCATGAAGAAACTGAATGCATAATTAACAGTATTTTAGTTATTTTGTGAGCCACAAGTCCCTTGAAAAATAAATGAAAGGAAATATAATTCGCTTACTATAAATCCAGTTTTTATGTTCCAAATGCTAAGTGTTATTAGTTTTATCATAAAGATATTACCTGGTAAAGCCAACGCTTTGATTCCAAGTGATTGAGTTAATTATTCTCACAGTCATTTTTCCAAACCAATTTCACCTAATTATTACAACAACTTGCTATTGTTTGCTATTGGTACGTATTTTTTGATTGCGTAAGGTTTATGATCACTAAAATACGTCGATTTGATTGAGCATAGCTACCTACTTAATACAGCATATTATCTACCTTTCAAGTTTTCCACACTTCATTTAGTAATATTTTGTTTTACTTATCATTGAGGAAAAAACATTCAACTTTATTGGAGCATAATATATTCACCTTTAATATCCTCCGTAATGTTCTGTGAATGAATCTTTAAAAAATGTTCGTGGAAACATTTCTGAAAAAAATAAACTCTTGTTACACCTATGGTTCAAAAGCCGAGATGTGTCTGGCCATCATTTCCGCTGAGCACGTACTAAAGTAGGATCAACGCGTTATTTCTCGGGCATTTCGACTTCGCGCCATCACGCGGGGAGCAAGGAAAATTATTTCTCCCGTCGTATCCGTGGACTATCTCAAACTTTGCTGGGAACATGCCCGAATGTAATTCTGCCGATGCTGGTAACATCGAATTGATAATGCATTTTCATCTCCGGCAGAACTACGGGGATGCATATTCAGAGGAGCAGATATGAAACAATGCGAATGCAGACGTAATATGCCGTCCGTGCATTTTTCTGGGCGCACCTACCGAATATCGTGACTGTCGCCTCTCGCGCGGACATTGGAAGACGTGTGTGGGATACACAAGTACTTGGAATGCGTCCGCAGTGGTAATCTGCGTTCTTCAAGGAGTTGTTTTTGGGCGAAAAGTACAACTTAATTTTAAAACTAAAAAATAACTGACTGTTGCAGGAAATATTCTACTATTTTTACCAAATAAATATTACGTAAATGTTTGATAGCCATTGGCAGATTTAGGTGGGAAAGGTCGCAGGAGTCATGACACTCTCCGAAATTATATCAAAAACTTCACATTTTTATTGAAAATAAACGAATTTTTGGTGCTTTTAAACGAATATCATCCATTTTTAAGAATAAAAATATAGTTTTTAGGTTCCAAAATGCCTGCACAATGGATATTTTAAAATATTTTACATCAGAACGCCCCTCTCTTGTGGTGGTATTCAATACTCCCCGGACACAGGTCATGAACCACCTCCCCCACCAATTTAACGCTGAATCCGCCCCTGTTGATAGTGCCCTATGATATTAATATTTATTCCATTTTTACCAGAAGCGTCATTTTTAGACCTGAATACGAACTTGAGCTTCTATAACGCAAAACGAAAGAGAAGTTATTCCTAGAAATAGAGCCTACTTAATCCAGATCAATATACCAAGGATTAAATTCGCCTTAAAAAATTATTTGGGTACGCTGGGATCCAAACCCGGGTCTCCCGATTTCCGGTCCGGTATACTACCAGTTTCGCCAAGCCTACCACCTAGCTGTAATTGGTAGAATACCTTACCAAAAATCAAGAGATCCAGGTTCGAATCCCGGCTAAGCCAAATTGTATATTTTTTATCGAATTTTAACTTTGGTGTATGTTTTACGAATTCGTGACCGTGCGCGTGACTGCGTCCAAAGTTACTTGTTTCAAAACTCTAAAAACTAATATTAATCATAGGTGCTGGCACTACGGAGCCAGAGGCAAAGAATATTGAGCCAAAAATATAAGAAATAAGGAAATAACAAGGAAATAAACGATTGATTAGTTTTTCAGTTACTTCCGGAGCATTATTCCAACTACATATTTCCGCTCATCTGCACGCATGAGCATTTTTCATTCGCTCGGTTTCACTAGAATGAAAGTTCAATCAAATCCATTCTAACGATTTATCTATATTTTTTACTTCAACGCCACATAACTGGTTATTATATTCCATTTGAACTATATTTCGTACATGCGAGAAAAATAATGCCTTAGATATTTGCTTTAAAGGGAGAGTCAAAATGAAAATGAACTGTAAGTATTAAGCTGAGTTGGCAGAGTAAAAAGATTACTTAAATAATTGAAGTAATGTGTTCTGAACTAATATACCCTACGAAATACAATCGTAGTCTTCCTGTTTCTCCTCCATTATTTCGTTACCTTCACTTCTCCACTCAACGTCCTCACCCCAAATAAAATACTGGAAAGCGTTCCTTGGGCCAGATAAGTTCTCCGAGGCCAAAAGAAATTCCTGAGTGCGTCTACAAAGTGTAAAATTTTCAGTACGTAGTAGGAATTATGAAAACAAGAATAAGTTGTGGTAATTAAAACGATAAAAGCCAGATATCTAGGAATTTGATAGTGGTTTTAAGAATTCCCGTAGCTCAGAAATTTTGATTTTTCAATACCTGATCGGAATCATAATCTCGATTACCTCTGAGTATTCGAAATGTTTGTTACGTCAAAATTGATCTACTTTTATCACCTTGCGTGCTATAGGCGTAATATTATGCCACGGGAAATCCTCCGATTTTTGCTGCGGGCGTAATATTACGCCATCCGTCTTTTGGAAAATCATAGTTTGCCATTTTTTAAACAAAATGGTAAACCTCTAAATAAGCAAATGTAAAAACAAAATTCATTCTCTAAAATGATACCAAACACCTATTCCTCGCATCAAAGGTTGGTTGTTATGAAATAATTCGATAAGTATTGAAAATGGACATCATTGAGGTACAGATCCAGCGGCGCCGACTCCATGGGGCCCGAGAGGGCCCCCTCAAAAATTCGTTATGGGTGTGAGGAAAAAATGTATCAGGCTTGTCGATTTTCCCTGGAGTGTCCAGATATCGAGATTCGAGTTATCAGGGTTCTGATGTTGATCATATGACTATTCTAAAATGCTTAAAAAAAACTTAAAACTCACTACTTATGAAATTTCCTGGAGTAAGATCCCCGGTTTGGGCCCCCCCCCCCCCCCATCTTTTTTTGTAAGTAGGCATCCCTGTACAGATCTACAGTGCTAAGTTAAGTGTTAGGCATCATTTTTGGTCCAGGCGTCTTACATTATTTACCTAATTTTGGAGTGCTGGTTATTTGTCTGATGGTGACCGAAATGGCCCTAGCTTTCTCAGCTGATCTTCAATCTCCGTGAAGGCGCACGTCCTCTCCGCTTTGGAAATGTTGGGTGTGGCTGGTTAGCCAGCGGTTTTGGGAGGCCTTTTTTCCCTCGGCTAGCGTAGCAGGGAGGAGGGTTAGAAGTGACGGGTTGACGACACGGAGGAAGGGCAGTTCAATAGGGGAAGTGTAAGTGGCACTGAAATTGTTCCGGGTCGGAAAAGGGAAACGTATATCCGAAGCGGTATATATATAGGATGTTGGTTGGGTGGGAGACTTTTGGGGACGAAATGAAATAATGTCCACCCTCTCACGAAGGAGGAAGTCGATATTACTTCTGCTGCAACGCTTCCGACATTCATTTTTTTTTTTCATTGCTCCATTTTTTCCTCATTTCACCGAAGATGAAGGCGAAGCGAAATCACAGTGTCGAGTAGGAGAGCGCGATTTTCAAATTCCAATATGAGGTCGTTGTGCAAGTTGGGGATCGATACATGCATCGTACTATACCCAATGTATACATCGAAACGAATTGTGTAGTATATGTAAGAACATTGTTCATACTCCGCCTAATTATAGTTTTAAATCGTTTCAGGCTCGACTTGGTTTAAATGCGCTGTATCCGAAATAAAATATAAACAGTAAATGGTTATTTTCACTCTTTAAAGTATTACTCCACTCCGACCATGGTTTCGACATTTTATGGCATTTTCAAAGTGAAAATAAAATTATGAGTCGAAATCATTGTCTGTAGTGAAGCTAAATGTTAAGGTGTGGAAAATACCATTTGTTGTTCATATTTTACTATGAATAATAGCTTTTCTACAGTCACAGTAACTGTACTTGGCGAATGTTGTATTAAAGAGGACGAAATCGACCGAGTAAGTAACGAGGAAGTCCTAAGAAGAGTAGGAGAGAAGAGAAGCCTCATGTAAACCTTAACATGAAGACAGAACAACCTTATAGGCCACATCTTGAGACACGATGGCCTGATGAAGACAGTCGTCGAGGGACAAGTGAAAAGCAAGAACGGAAAAGGAAGACCTAAACCCAAAATATATGGAACAAGTAAAGAAGGATGTGAAAGAGAAGAAATACGTAGCAGTGAAAAGTTTATCTGATATGAGAACTGAGTGGAGAGTTGCGTCAAACCAATCCTAGGATAGTTGACCAGTGATGATGATGATCGTGTGTATGGAATGAATTACTTTTGAAAGAAAATAAATGCTGTGACTTATTCATACGCGCAAAAAACATGAAGACCTTGGGATAAACTATCTACGGTGGCTTCGGTCATCTTACTCATACCCGTGGTTTGGGTACGATAACTAGATTTGGGTGGTGAATATATACGCCGCTGATGCAATGATTATAACGAATAGTAATAATTATGTTTAACAGCGTAGAGCAGTACGCCTTTCCAGTACACCAGATAGCTTGATCTAAACTTTGAGATGGCTGAAGAAAATGGAGAATTATTATTTAATTTATGGAAGCTGAAGATGGAATTTGAGGATCTGTCAAGATCGACGTGACTGATGAAAATATTTTCAAGGAATGCACGTCAACTCACGTCGTTAAATCTATTTTCAACTCATGTGTTATTTCCATTTCCGTATGTAACGCTAGTAAGAGCGATCCATAGTAAATTGCGGGTCCTCTATTGTAATTACTAAATAAACATTTATGTTCAAATATCTTCAAATTATGATGGGTAAGATGTAAGCATCAGTCATACAAAGCCTATTCTCTTTTATTACTCATTATTTTCACGTACCTATTGTTGTATCAGAACACCACTATTTGTTTTTAATAGTTTCCCCTTACACCTGAAGCTGAATTCACATTCATCCTATGGTGATGGTATCCTGCGTTATTGCGTGGTGTTGTCAGCAGTGGAGGTACTCACCTGGAAAGAGAGAAAATAAATGGAAATTATTACATTTATTGCATCACAATGTTTCCATGAAATTTTTACATTTTTATAAAGATGTAAAATCTTTGTGCTAAAAAGTTATCTCTATGCATTATGCATTTTGTTATATTTATTATATTTTGCAAATTAATTATAACAATTAAGCAGCCAAAAAAACAAATCAAACGACATTCAGCAGCCCTAAGGATGAGCCCCGAGTCGGAGCTCGAAACATTGGCTACCATAAATAGTATAACCCAGTGGGAAACCCGAGAAAATTTTATGTACATTATTAGCCGGGAAAGAATCAAATCTTACTTCAATATATCTCCGTATGCTCAAAGTGTCTTTCATGGATAAAGGCCCAGAAACTCTCGTTGTAAATATGATGAAAATGACCATTTTACTATAAAAGCTATGATGATACCACAAAACGGAAAATACGGTAATATTGCCTTGCCATATTGTGCCTTGTAAAGGTCAGATGGGCTGAAGAATTAATTTTTAAATTACACCCTGAATGAAATGAGTTTGGTAGAAACTCCCTTTTACTCGCGCGTGAATATAAAATTTCTATCAAGAAGTGTCTCATTTTCACAGGGAAATTCCAACGTAGTACGAGCCTGAAATCTTCGGGAATCAAAAATCAAAGCCCACGTCAGATAACTTCACCAATTTCTTCGATTCGTATTCCGCGGCTCTTTATGCACTTCACAGGTCTTTCCTCTGCGCACCGCCTTGAGTATACCAACTGCTTTTCGTACTCAATCCACCTTATACCCCAAGGGCCTTTCCTTGCGCCGCTGTATTTTTTTTCGAATTTAAAAAAACGTAAAAAAAAGGTGTTGCGAGGGAATGAATAAAAATACAACCCCATCTCCTTTTCCACTTCGCACTGAACCGCTTTCATCCTTTTTTCGGCCCCCATCTCAACCCGGGCAGGGGTGGACCGAGTCACACGAACTCACGCAAACATTCGTACTCTACCAGAGAGAGAGTCGGCGCCAAAACCTCTTCCACCAACACCATCGCAATGTGTGGGGAGTTGGGGGGGGGGGGGGGTGAGGTCCCCCAGTTTTTGAGGGGCAGTGGGAGTATAAGGCGCTGGGGTAGGGGTTGCGATGAGGGTGTCTCTTTGTCGGCTGCGGTGACTTCAATCTCTCCGTTGGAAATTGAATTGGGCCGGCGAGGGTGGCGTGGTGGTTCGCGCATGGGGCGGGCTGAAGTAGGGGCGTGGAATAAAATGGTGTGGAGGGGTGCAAAGGGTGGGGGGATGATGCCCGGGCCACGGGTGGGACAGGGCCGGCTCGTGAAATCGTGAACCCGTTCCAGGCTCCCAAAAAACGGCGCACAGTGGGCTGAAATTCGATAAGGGTGGCCGGAATCTTCCCTGGGTCTCATTTCTTGTGAGTTACTGTAAAATTTGATTTAAGATGCATTTTAAACGTGTCAGGGGTCTCATTAATGGTGGCATAGGGTATAACATAATAATGCGCGACAATGAGAGCTAAAATTTGCAAAAATAAAACTTGCAGGTCGTATAAATCATAGGGGCATGCACAAGTAATATAAACATACTATTTCTTGCATTTATTAAAATAGTTAAGCTGATAAAACAATTGAAAACGGCTGATGAATCAAGAGCCACTCCGATTTCATACATTTCGTTCATTTTTTCAACTAAACGAGTTGTTTTTTCCTTAACCTGTGTTTTCGATTGCGTCAGTTTATTTACTGAACACTACTTTCAGTTGAACTTTTTCTCCTCATTTGCCTTGTTTGTTTTTGTCAGCCACAAATGTTTTATTAAAATTTAAAGTCCCGTATTCATTAAAGACTAGTTCTCCCTAGTAGTACTCTACGTCATACTCAAGCGCAGCTGCGATTGCCAGTTGTTAACAGTCTGCCAACTCCATGGCAATTGCGCTAAAAATGACGTATAATTAGAAATACGTGAAAATACCAATTTCATTTCATTTCACTAGTAGTTGCGACAAAGTAGGATGAATACATTTACTTGAAGGAATGCGGAATAGTTTAAATAACTATGGAGTATAACAATAATAAATAAAGGAATAAGATATAAAGTAAATAATTAAAAATGATATTAGTAGCCTGAATATCATTTACACTAGTTGAAAATCAACATTGAACAAGTTTCGACACTTTCTTCCTTCAACCGGTTGCGTCTGTCGGTCACAACTAGATTGTACTGGCTAAAAAACCTCTCTGCATCCGCGATGCTAACTGGTGTTCAGATTGTGTGGAGTACAGAATTACCCAACTCAGTTTTTTCATGGCTGATGGCAAGAAATATTTGCTTAACATCGCAGAATCTACCAGGGTTTTCTCTCAACCTCTCTAGTAGCTGCCGATGAAACTGCATCAAACCATCTATGAAGTAGTAAGGTTCAACTTCCAGTGGCGTAGCGAGGGGCGGGCTCAGCTCTAAATTTACGAATTTTGCCATCTGTACGCGTTGGGTACGAAGATGTATGTTTCGAAGGACCAGGCGGACCACGATCAATGAAAATGCAATACTTCAGTTAGATGATATATGACAAAAAAAGGAGAACTCTCCAGTTCAACCGTTCTACATGGCGACCAAAAGCTGACTGTCTGCCCACGGCACCGGAACACGTGGGGGCAGTTACACAATTTGACTTACTTATTCAACACAAATTTGACTTACTCTGAAACAAAATAATAACGAATAACCTTAGGCGAGAATTCAAACTGGAATACAAAAACTTCAAACACCATCGAAATGGCAAATTTGCTGTTTAAATATCATAAAATTCCAGTCATCGCGCCTATGTCGCATTTATTCACGTGTATCGCATCAATATCGCATATGCGAATTTCACGAATCACTACGTATAATACGTCGAAACCAGTTTCCCTGTATTGAAATAAGTGTGGAAAATACAAAGCTCATTAATTATTGTCATGCACAACTTCCACAAAGTAAATTGACCCACTACCGACTACATCAGAGAGAATACATCGAAACCCAGATGCGGAAACCTTCCACAGGATTTCACGATGAATTCCCCACGAATTTCGCCCTCAAAATCTTCACTTTTCCCAGCGGTGGGCTGGATTTCCTCACCGCGGACGTGAGAAGGGATGTTTTGGGGAGGAGAGACGTAGTCCTTTCGGACTGGGTGGCCCGACGTCTTGGGCCACGTCGGTCTGGGATCGGAAAGAATGAACGATTCCAAGAGAGGGTTTTGTGGGCCGGGGTTTTTGAGAGATGCCGTGAAATAAAGTGAAAAAAGGATCCCTCTGGTGGAAGAGGCGAGAAAGCGTTACTTTATGACGCGTCCGCAGATATATATATCCCATCGCCCGTTGTTCCTTCCTTTTTCCGAGTCCTCTTACTTCCCATCTCCGGAGCCGGGTGTCCCTCCCCTACCCAAACAATATCGTCCCATCCCAGCGACCGGGAGATTCCGCTTTTCCGCATATAAAAGCGAGCATCCGAAATCCTTTTGCATATTGTTCTTCCTCCAGTAAAAATCCCCTTCACACACGCACACAGGTGCACGCATCATGGTCTTGCTGTTACTCCCGCCCAGGGGCGTTCTGGATAGACCAGTAGCGGATACATATGAGGGGCGCTGGGGGCGACCCCCTCCCCTTTCGGGGCCGCCCGCATTGCCGAACATTGTAGAACCACAATTGTGACTTTTTTACATCGTAAGATGACATTATCTAGTACGTATTTGTGTAAAATCAGTTTAAATAAAACTTTCTTAAACTTTTCATGAGACTTGATTATTTTTTATTACGATAAAAATGAAGAGAGTTCAAGATACTTTTTGCGCCCCCTCCCCCCACCGAGTTTTTTTCTGTATCCTCTACTGGGCTAGGGTGACCAGATGCTAAGAAGTGAAAAAGAGAACAGCACCCTATGAAAAATGATAGTTAGGGAGAAAATGCATGACACATGAAAAATTACGGCAATTTCATGATTAATAGCAATTTAATTGCACTATGGACTTGCTATAGGAATTACTAACTTTTGCCAAGTTTTGTCTTTGCGTGTAGTATGTTTTGCTAATATGCATTATATTTCAATGACTGCGGTGTGCATGTAGCGGTCCTCTTTAATGCTTCATGTTGGTGATTGGTCACCCCCCGCCAAACACCCTTGCATGGTATTATGTAGAAGAAGATGTAGATGAGCGCCATCCGAGGGCCCCCAATCACCCCAAACCGCCTCTCCCCGTCACAGCGAAGGCCTCTGCGATCTATCTTTTCCTCTCCCCGCCAGAGTCGACGGAGGATTTTTCGTCGGATAAATCCGCACGCAATGTGACGGTCGTAGTATACTTTTCGAGTGAATCTGTTTTCTTCTCAGGGCTCGTATTCATGGACGTCAATTCAATCCAATCCTTCTAGATGGGTAAGTGTATCAAATTCTTCGCGGGCGCTGTAAGTGTGTAGTCGACTCGATGGTGTCTTTTGATCGCTGAACTATGAAGCGATGGAATTATAATACCTTCCACCAAGGGAAAACAAAGAAATATCGTCAATATTACTGACGACATAATTTGGTATCAGATCTGGAAATCTTGGAAGGACCTCCTAGAATGACAATTCGAGGAAGAATGGCGACCCTTTTAAAAGCATGAAAAATCATCCACCTTTGAGTAATATTTTTTACCCAACTCTAAAAATGCTTATAATGATCGGTCATTATCCATGATGAGGTCTACGGTATCGGAGAGGAAACTTTGGTCATTACAAGGGGGGTACCCCAAAAGCCATTAATATTGATGAACATGGACCACGAAAGCGTTCGTAATTTCAACAAATATAACTGTACTTGCAATTTTGGGATATACCCCGCGCATTGTTTCAGTTATTTCGCAACGTCTCGAAGCGGTTACTAATACTATATTCGTGGTAATTTGAAGTAGGAATGGGTGATTTTGGGATTCCTTCAGAAAAAGTGACCAGCAATGGTCACGGGAAATCCGGCAATAACCAAATCAGCACTAGGCGTAAGACCGAAAATAAACCTGTTATGACCCGTGATAAGTTTAGCCGAAAAAAAATAAATATCACGTCTAGAAATCTTGGAAAGATCTCTAGAAAGGCGCCCTTTTCAAAAGTATTGAATGTCACCCACATTTGATATTTTATCCTTCGCTCTTAAAATTCTAATGAGATTACGATTGGGAAGGTAAATTATAAAGACATCATAACCATTATTATTTGTCAACAATCTTAAAATTGGTTTGATGTAGCCCTCCATTCATCTCTCCTATCCGCTAGCCTTTTTATAGACACATTTCTTCTCTTTTACATCCATGACGACATGCCTTACATAACTCATTCGAGATCGTCCCTTGCACTTCTTCCCGTCCACCTGTCCTTTCACGATCCCATTCAAAAGACATGGTGGTTTCAAGGCCCTGTCCGGCGTTAGCCCCGCACGCTGTGATATGGAACCAGCATTGCATTACCTTGATTTCAGTAATGACCAACGATTTTCAACGGTATTGCCTAGAGAACTCCATGGAGGAGGCCTAATTCCATCCCACAGAATATTGATTTCTGTTGCCACTTCGGTCGCATTTTAATCTGTTTTCAAAAATGTCCGCAGCGCGGTGGTGAGTGCAATACGATCCACTTTTTCACAATATTTTGCAGTAAAATGTTTGTAATTGCGAGGAACAGCATTGAAAAGTTATGGATTTGATAAAAAAATTCATCATTAATGTACATTTCTGTTTATAGCCCTGGTTATACCTTATTTCCCCGTGAAAGTCGGATCTATTTAAAGTCAGCGACGCCAGTGAGGTGAATTCTGTGAACTCATTTAAATGCGCAATGGGAGATAACACATTTAGAGGACTTGAGGATCCTCAACTGTAATATTCGTGGGTACTTCATTATCGATTTTCGAGGCCATGTTTGTTACTCATTTTGATGGTTATGGTTTACCGATTGCTTATAGCCGCCTACAGTCGATGGTTCATTTGTTCACTCAAGAAACTATCCTCTTTTATTTAAACCAAGAGTCAACAACCCGCGTTCCGCCAAACAAAATACCCGTTAATAGCGGTAGTTATTTCGATATGCATCTAGAGTGCTAAATATACCCCCTGAATATACTGATATTTCCATGTTGAAAGCATTCATGAGTAATTTCATATAAAAATTTACGACCACATTGACTTATTCCTCTCCAATTCAAATTTTTTTTGATCTTATATATGGGCTTATATAAGCATGGGCAGGAGTTATGATCCGTGAAAGGAATCAAATCAGCAATCAGTTAAAATTTGCGTTCTTGGAACATAATTTTTTTTTTTTTAGATCGAATTGATTAAATTGGAATTTCCATTAATAATTCAACTGCGGAATTATTTGTCTTCGCGTTCATTTTTCAGATTGCGAAATGGTTATTTCATCTCCCTCAAGCCCTTAAAACTCGATCAGTCTAATTCTCTCCACCGTCATTTAAATTGTCTTCTTTATTTGGAAGCAATCCGTTGATATACAGTTTTTGTGAGTAAGGGGGCATTGTAAATCAGGCCGTAGCCATAAAGAACGATCGTATAACAGCTCCGTGATTGTGTTGAATTCCCTGCTATTAAATTTGCCAAATATTTCTGTCGCCAGGATATATTTTTTCCGCGAAGAAATCTTTCTGGTGATATCACACCCTAACGCGACTCGTAAAAATTTGATTACTTATTCAATTTGGTCGAATCAAAATTTAGATCGAGCAACTGTGATTTGTTCTCCGCTCAGCTGCTGCGAGGCTCTGATTGCAACGCGGCGATTTGTGTACTTAAATTGATTTGTCGTAGCCTTGTCGTGACCTGCGTGATAAATTTTTCTCCATTCTTTCGTGAACTATTCCGAAATATTTAATCGCTGTGAAATCGAATTCTGTTCGTCGATACATGCGATTTTTAATTTAAAAAATCGAGGATTGTTTGCAGTTTTATTAATATTTGTAGTCCATTTGTCAACGGCAGCATACTACTCGGTAACCCTTATAATGAACTTACCTTCCTTCTTTAAAATTTATTCCATGCATACCTTATATGGATAAATTGAATAATTAAATTTTTATGATGGATTGTATAATTTTTAGGATGTATATGAGGGAGTGAGAAGCTAAGGGGTACACGTGACTTTTTTCTCATTAGAGTTAGGTTAATTGTTAGAATAAATACACTAAAATTGGTTGCCAAGGGATACGAGTGAGTCTCAGTTCTCTACTAACATCGAGTGGAAAATCAAATGCACTACCAAGTATCTAATTGATCTCGTTTGTTTTCTATGCCTAATTTCTGTACCTAACTGTGTATAGAAAAAAGAAATCACCCGCACCCCTAGGCTTCCAACCCACTCATATATGTACCTTTTTGTTGTCGTACTGGCATAATTGAATTTAATGATTTAACCATAACTAGGTGCGTAGCTTGGTGATCCATCAAAACTAAGAAATAATTTGCAATCCGTAGGTACTTGTCAGGGGTAGCATGAATATTATCTAGTTATAGTAATGGCCGTTGATTTTAATAATTTAATGACTGAATTTACGTTTGCTATTTCGCATATTTATTTATTTTAAAATTTTTCTTATATCCTGCACTATTTCCATCAAATCGACGGATACATTCTTCCATCCTCATTCCTTCGAATAATACCGTAACCCAAATAATCGTCGCGTCGTGGGGCACATCATCGCTGCGATGCATCTATCCTTAGTTTTCCCCCAATTCCAACCGCCTCTTGAGGACGAGAGGTTGAGAAAATGTCAGACTTGAAGACCCGATTTCTAGTGTGTAAACAGCCTAACTAAAAAGCTATAACCAAGGACCAATCAGACGGGACTTCAGGCCCCTGCATTGTTACATTGGCGACCACTTTCTGAGCCCAGAAATTCAGCCCCGAGTTCCTTGTGTAGGCTTTCGCGGAGTGGCGAAGATTCAGCGAAGAGGTTTACGAGGTTTACACCGCGTGGGTGGATACAGAGGTAGTGTCTACTCAGATGGGTACACTCGGTGTACACTACTTAACTCTCTGTGGTCCAACGTCGAGGCTGACTCGACAGGCCTAGGTTATTATCAGGTCCAACGTCGACTTGAGCTCGACATCGCAAGACGCTGTTTGCGATGTTTCAAGAGATATCACACGTGAAAATTTTCATTGATTGAACTTACATAATATATCAAACGGTGAATTTTTACTTTTAGCAATAAAACAAAAAATTTTGAAGGTCAACAATCAACTGACTATTGTTTCATTTTCCTAAAAATTAATTTGGACCAGGCTACTAGAATTGTAAATAAAACTGGACCGCAAAGAGTTAGGCGTCTTCGTGGAATATTCAGACCTGAAGATGGAGTAGGATTCGCGCTCTGAAACGTCGGCAGCCATGGAGGAGATTATCCGGTGCAGCACCCAAAAAGCCTTCAATACCACTACAAGTACGTCGGAAAAGCGTCATATCTTTATTCTCGCAAGCCATTGATTTCACGTGCAGACTAGATATGAAATCAATATATGATCTTAGGTTTTCCTGGCATATCAGGTGCAGAAAGGTTTCCCAGGAGACATGGAGAACATTAACCGGTGGAGAACCCGAGAAAACGCCGGGAAACCTAAGATCATAAATTGATTTCATGTGAGTGGGTTGGATGCCCAGGGGTACAAGTGATTTCTCTTTTCTATACAGAGTAAGGTACAGAAATTAGGTATAGAAAATTAACGGGATCAATGAGATACTTTGTTTGTACAATGAGAGAAGTGTTTTCGATTTTCCACTCGATATCAGCGCAGAGACAGAGACTCGCCCGTTTCCCTTGGCAACCAGGTTTTTGTGTATTTATTCTAAAGATTAACTTTACCTAACTCTGTTGAGAAAAAAATCACTTGTTCCCCTTAGCTTCCAACCCACCATGCCTAGTTAGTGGAGTCTTCGACTGACTGTGGAGCATAGGGGCATTGTTGACAGTGGCGTGGTGAACTTGGAAGAAGAAAACGATGACGGTTGCGGTCGGAATGGAAAAGATGGGTAGCGGAACCGCCCATTCGGGGCGAGTGCTTCCTCCCCCTACTCCCTCGCCACCTCTCCACTTCTTCCCCCACCCCTCCACACCCCTCTCACCCCCAACCCCTTCCAAGCCGCGGCGCTATCCATCCTGGCCGGAATCCCATCCCGCAAAACTGTCCCGCAAATCTCCGGACCCTTCCACTCACAGGGGAGAGACGCGAACCACACCACTCCAGCCCCGCACCCCCTTTCATCCCTCCTTTATTCCCTATTTTCCATCCCCAACAGCCGCCACACAACACCTCCGCAGAAGCCCCTTTCTTGAACACGTCGAAATAACCAAAAATGGATTTCTTTTTTTTACGACCGCTTTCGGGTGCATTTATTTTGCTGATATATGCGTTCGTCTTCTCAGAGAAATAGTCTGAGGGGATGGGGAAGTGTTTTGGTTTCACATAGATTGATAGGATTTATATTTTTGCTATGATCATTGCGCTTCAAATGCCTGTGACAAAATAATATAATTGTAAAACAGTTATTTAATGGATGGAAAATTACCTACAACAATAATTTTCAGCGGTAACCTCTATATGCCTGGACCAGCTCTGGCTAAACGAGGATGTAGTAAGCTTAAAATCTTCCCACCCTGCATCCCTACGACGTAATGAAAAGGAGAAAGCCATTTTCTGATCTTTCTATTGAAATTTAGCCTAATACTGCATGCTCTGAGAGTGGTTTTCACGATTATAAGTAGACGAATTGAGGCAAGGGCAAGCGATCACGATCAATTTATTTTTATTTATCTTCAGCGCCCCAAAAACAGCGCATTTGAGGTCTTTAATCCATTATAACCCAATTTTGCTTCTAATCGACATCAAAAATGTATAAATTTCCTGTTCTACTCAGGAAATATTTAAACTACGCATTGTTTTGTTGTTTAAATTGTAATGACGACATATTTAGCTGCCACGATAAATATGATTGAGAGCAAAATTTTCCAGTTTTCAAAGTGAAAGATGGTGAAATTTGATTTCTCCCAGAAGTAGCTCTAGTTGGGTTAGAAAGGGTTAAGTAGGGAAAATTTAACTTACAATAATGTAGGACGATCATTAACTCCTATTTCCTGTATGGGGCATCCTACCCAGGCGGGATTCGAACTCGCGACATTTCGTATATTAGGCTAGGACTTTACCCCGCCCCCACTGAGGCCTGAGCTTTGGGCGGCATGTCAACCTGAAGAAATTTTTTCGGATCATCGCCGCAAATATTACAATTTTTTCGTATGAGCGTTCCACAATCCTTGACTTCTTGGGACATGATTCATTAGGGAGTGTTGTAAATCTGATTATTTACTTAATTTCATCTGTTAATACCATTTTATTCGCAATTACTTATTATTGTATTCTATAGGTGTATTTCCTGTTTCATTCCTTTACTCTCAGGTAGGTAGGATTTTCCTTCATTTATTTTAATCTCGCGTTATCACCCGGTGATAGCCTACTTGTACCAATTTTATTCCGGCTGTGGCGCTGTGCGCACGAATTGGACTGCTTGTGGCATCATATGCTCAGCAGTCCAGCAACACCTTGTCCGGTAGTGTCCGAAAATATCCACAGGTAGCTTAACTGGCTAAAGCACTCGACCGGAAATCGGGGGATCCGGGTTCGAATCCCGGTCAAGGCGAATAATTTTTTTCTCTGTGGATCTTTCGCAATACTTGTACCAACATGGTATGGTATTTACAGGACGAGACCAACAGCTGAGGTCATTTGCGCCGTGAGGGAAGGGTATGGAAGAAAGGGTGGACTGAAAAGCCGGCGTCGGCATTGGCCTGCCCTTAACGAAAAGCGCCAAGGGGACCACGGCTTAACGTCTCATCCGACGGACGGAGTGTTGCGCTTGGAATGTACTCCACACAACATTCTAACAGGGATCGGGTGGTCTCTGAAAATTTTCCGGCATCGCCATGATTTGAACGCGAGCCCACGGAGTGGTAAGCCAACACTGTAACCTCCGCATGTAGCAATGGGTATTAAACAAATCAATAAATTCCCACTGAAAGGACTGACAGCCGGAATGAGTATGGTATTTAGAGGAGGCGACCGACAGCTGGGGTCTTTTGCACCATGAGGGAAGGGTAGGTAAGGAAGGGTGGAGAGAAACCCGGCGTCGGCATTTGCCTGCTCTTAACGATAGGCGCCAAGGGGACCACGGCTTAACGTCCCATCCGAAGGACGGAGTGTTGCGCTTCAAATATCCCCTACACAATACTCAAGCAGGGATCGGGCAGTCTCAGTAAATTCTCTTCCACTGCCGTGATTTGAACCCGACCCAACGAGGTGGAGGGCCAACACCCTAGCCATCTCACCAACCCGATCCTCTGACAACCGGTAATGAGTTAAATGGTACTTGTAAATTAACAAAACTTTTTGGGTTAACCGGGGACATCTTCAGGTGCCAACTCAAATTATTTCTGAATAGGCGAAGAAACGTTGACTTTTAAGCCGCAAGACGCGGGTTTATTAATTATTTTATTAATTAGTTTATATTAGTTGTTATTAATAAGTTTTATAAATTGACAACATATGGACCGTGAAAGTTTTAACAACTTCATCAATGGTATATGTTCTTGGGGAATCAAATGAACTGCTCATCAAAATGAACGGTTTTTGGGCTCACCAACCGTGCATGCAACGGAATCGCAATCCCCAACCACTTTGGTCGCATAACTCTCTTTCTTCGCGGGCTTCCCGAGGAGGGAGGTCATCGGCTGGGACGCAGCCAACCCCTCTTCGGTGCCCTCAATCTTCCCACCGCGGCGGCACGGATTTCAATTTGCATTCCACGCGATAGGCCTAACTCAAATACCCATCTCGTCCGTGCGATGCGAGTCCCAGGACCCTCTTTCCCTCACTCCCCACAACCTCTCAGGTCGCTGGGCGGTGGTCCCTTCCTCTGCGCATATACACCGTCCTTCAACCCGGAACCGAGAGGAACCGCTCACCGTAAAAGGAGAGATGTACCCCACTCCCTACAACAGCAGTCCCATAAGTTCGCGGAAAAATCCTCCGCATCGAATTCTTTTTGCCACAAACAACTTAGACCCCTTATTCCTATTTTCCATCCCTCCGCCGCCATACAGCCTGGGATGGCAATTGAAACGAAAATGTTTCGTTTCTACCCGGAGGAAAACCAAAATAGGAGGCCTAGGTTTAGTTTCGTTCCTGCACGAAATTAATATCACCAAGGAGTATAGTTTCGACCTGGGACGAAGCTTTACTCCCTGGAATGAAACAAATTAATGGAAACTCCGCTAATCATATTTAAGTTTCGATTCCAAAAGTCGAGTGGAGTGGGATAAGAGAGAATACTTTCGACCCATTACGTTTGACAAACGTGTAGAGAGGTTAAAAAAATTGATCTCAAAAATCGAATGGACAGTTTGAGTTCACCGTTCTGTTAGTGGTAAAAAATGAGTGCCCCATGCATCTATAGCGGTAGGCCGAACCTCTACTTCATTCAACCATACTTCGCACCCGGTGTGTCGGTCGAAACTTAACCGTTCGAAGGTGAAGCACGTGGTCCGTCCGGTGCGAAACATTACCTGTGTTTCGTTTCATCCCAGAGTTTTAGTTTAGTTTCGACCCCAAGTAGTTTTGACTCCGATTTCGTTTAGACCCCGAGTTTAGCTCTCGGGGCTTAAATCCATTTTCGCCTCTACATTTCGCTCTCGGAAACGAAACTATTGAAATTTTACTGGTTTTGACTTTCGTTTAGTTTCCGTTGTCATCCCTGCTCTCGGGTCGCTGGGCGGTGGTCTCTCCTCGGCGCATATACACCGTCCTTCAACCCGGAAACGAGAGGAACCGCTCACATTAAAAGTGGAGATATACCCCATTCCCTACAACATCAGCCCCATACGTTCGCGGAAAAAGCCTCCACATCGAATTCTTCTTGCCACAAACCACATCCACCCCTTATTCCTATTTTCCATCCCTATGCCGCCATACAGCATACCACAGCTTCGCGAAAGAGGTCGGGTTGCTGCTGGCTACCCACCCAGTCGGTCCCGGTTCAAATCCTAGTAATGGCAGATATTGTTCGTGGGCTACCTGATACCTAATAAGTTTGGATTCAGTGTGAGAAAGAAAACCAGATATACGAAAGCTAAAAAATATTCGTAATGTTATTAGTGAGTTGAGGTTGAATAATCTCCGGCCTCGTCTACCAAGCAAGTGGTCGCGGGTTCGAGTCCCGCCTGGATAGAGCGCCTATCAAGGGCATTGTTATTCGTGCACACGTAATTGTTAACTTGCTGGAAAATCCCCAGGTAAAAGGCCTGCATGTGCTGTTTTTAGTGATATGGAAATAAGTTAATAATCAAGGGTGCCGGCCAATCTGGTTAGGCGATTTTATACCCTCCACAAATTGTTTAATCCCCCCACCGAAAAGCTCAAAAGCATTTACATTGTCGTCTTCTTGCCACAAACCACTTCGTCCCCATATTCCTAATTTCCATCCCTACGCCGCCATACAGCATTCCACTCCTCCGCGTGGGGTAACGGATTGCTGTGGTGGCTAAAGAGTTGGATTCCCACCCAGTCGGTCCCGGTTCAAATCCCAGCGGAGGTAGAAATCTGGTAAGGCATAGACTGCCTGGTGCCTAACCAGATCGGATTCAGGAGAAGAAAGTTACCTCGAGATACGAAATCAAAAGATATTATTCACGTAATTAGTGAGTTGTGGATGAGTTATTATATGTGCTGTCCATTTGGAATGGAAGGTTTAATACCCTCCAAAATATTTCGTCTGCTCCTCCCCTTCTCCCAAAAGTCCTTACTTAGTCTTCTTCTTGTCACAAACCACGGAGAGTTAGCTTGACAACCAGTCGGTCTCGGTTCACGTCCTAGCGATGGCAGAGATTTTTCATAAGCTGTATGATTACATGAAACACCAAGGATGAAATTCACCGTGAAAAAATTATTTTGCTTAGCGAGTATTCGAACCTGAATATCCCGATTGCCGGTCAGGTATGCTACCCGGCTAGGTAGCATTCTTGGTGAATTTAAAGCTTTAATCCTTAACTTTGCACCCGTACGCGAGACTGCGTATAAAGTCACTCGTCACATGCAGTGCTTTGGAGACTTTTTGATGCCTACTTAGGTGATTTGTGGAAGGCACTTCAAGTACAGCACTCCGTCTATCGGATGGGTCATTCAACCGTGGTTCCCTGGCGCCTTTTGTTGAGAACAAGCTAATGCCGTCACGGGGTTTCTCTCCAACCTTCTCTCAAGGCGAAATGGCTTCAGCTCTAGGTCGTCTCCTCCCCATCGTATTCAACCCGTCGAATTAAGCGGGAGTGAGTACAATTGTTCGGTCTCCATTAATCGTGTGCATGCTTCTGTAACATATTATAAAACCGTGGATAGCACAGATTATTATTATGCTTTTGCCTCATTTCGCATTCGGCGAAAAATTCACAGACGAAAATTATTGATAAACAGAGAGAGGCTAGAGCAAATGCTTACTCAGGCGGCTCTAAGTTCTATTTCAGGGAGGTATTGTCAATCTGAGATACTATCAGTGACGTCATGGCAAAATAGCAGTGCCGGAACGCACTTTCCTTAACTTTTTTTAGAAGTGTAATATTACTCTGGGTGTTTTTATTACAAGTTATTATTTACATTTTGCTACATTTTTTTGCTTTTGGTTACGAATGTATAAATTAGAAATTTAGTGGCAGCAATATTGATAAAAATGTTATTTGACTATTATGTCTTTTGTTATAACAGTGACCACTGGTTATGTCCAGTGCCGGCGTTCCGGCACCATGAAACCTCTGCATACTATGGCAGTAATGGGTACCCTGGTGAACAGAAGGCTAGATTGCAATCAGAACGTGAAAGTTTGCTCTTTGATTTTGGAAACGCATTTGATCGAGAAAAGCTATTTATCGTTGTTGTGAAAAGAAGTGACGATTGGAGAGATACGTGACTCATTCGTAATCTGCATAATTGGCTCACATTTCATGAGTGAGGATAGCCAACGGAGACTCAGGATGTGCAAGAATAGGCTTTGGTGTGAATTAGGCAGCTCGCTGTCGCTGACGTGTATCCATACGCGCATTGGGCTAAATTGTTTAGTGTAAGCATATCCTAACGAGTATAATTCGTACTTCTTTTAACCCTCCCTAATTACGATGGCAACGTCGTAATGTAAATAGTGTGTTGAGGTTGAGTAATCATGGGTGCCAGCTAATCTGGTTCGACAGTTTTATGCCCTCAAAAAATGTTCAACTTCCCCCTCGGCCAGTGACGTAGGCAGGGGGAGAACAGGGGCACGTGCTCCCTCTCCCAAACCAATTGATTTCAAAAGAAAAATATTAACCTAAAAAACAAATTTATTCTATTCCACCAATATGATTTAGCAAAACAGCTTCCCAACGATCCATCAATAGTGTAATTTTAAGTGTCAAAAAATGTATTTTCAAGAGATAAAAATGTTCACGTTTTCCACAGAGGTGGGTCCCACCCCCCTGACACCCTGGGTCATGCTCCCCCCTTAACACATCGTCATGGCTACCTACGCCCCCGCCCTCGCCCCCACCTCCTCAAAAAACAAGACTTTTTCAAAATCAGTCATTTTTGAAACGCATTTCATTAATATACTGTTTGTAACGTGCACCGGTCTTCATCTATTCTGTTAATTTTTGTGGTAATATATTTTATTTCTTCTAATTTTACTGTTATCTCCTCCAAAATATGATGTTAAGAAAATTTCGATTGCTACTGTTCACCACCTCGTACCCTCCTCAATGGTCACCCTAGGAGTAAATCACTTTTACTATCTCTGCTAGGAGAAATAAGAAAACGTGAAAAAGTGTTTACATAAATTTTAAACTAAGGAAACATATTTTAAAGGCGTTTATAAAAGCATATGTTTTTCAACTTGCTTTCAAGTCCCCATATTCAGTTTCGTATTCTCCGCCTCCCTCAGATTACTCTCGTAAAACCATGTCGTGTGAGCAAAAGGTAGGGTGAGCAGCCAATGTCTCATGAAGAGGGTACGGAGGAGAGATGCTATGTGGGGCGAAATGGATGTTACAACCTTTCCTTACCCTTGTATATCCCGTAAAAACCCCAATTCCCCTTCCTTTTCAAGGATAAGGAGGGAGTTGCAGAGAACGACGATACGTTGACAGCATCTCGATAAGACTGGGATTTTGTGATAGCCTACTTAATGAAGTTGATAGTTTGAGGCGTTACTTTATGGAATTTATTTATATAGAATGAAAATTTAATAGCCCACTTAATAGAGTAGTGCGCATAATGAAAGCATTATTTCGGCTTTGCGTCAAAAATTACTTGTTCAAATAGTACTTTTCTGCAATTTTATTGCCCATTACATCACTTGAACCCGATCTAATTGTGTTTTACGAAGGCTTTGATTGCTAAACTTATATTGGAATATTTTCACCATGACGTGGAAGCTAATATTTTAATCGCGCTGTTTTTGCGCGTCTTATATACCATTACGTTTTCATATTATTATTTATTTCTCCTGCTCATAGTACCGCCTCCTTTTTTCATCGCACACTTATGCTGTATCTGTTCGCTAACTTCGGCATAAATTTATCATCCTTCTTTTATCACGGTCTTTAGAATCTCGCTGTGACTCAGTACTCGGTCCATCAATACCTTTATACTTTCTTTCCATTTTCTCAAGCAATGTCAAATACTTCTTCGTTTTCTCTTAGATCTACTGTATCCATCCTCCTTCCAACCGATTCATTCATATGCTATTATTTTTTTATATATATATTTAACGGCAAATAGGTTTGTAGGTCTATAGCCTATATGTAACAAATATTAGAGGTATAAGGTCTATAGCACATTCCAGATTTTAGTTTTGATGCTTTTATGCCTTACTTCTTACTATTAGATTAAGCTGTGGTAGTTCGAGTCCTCTTCGTGGAATTCCCCTCTCGACGAAGATATTCTATTGATGATTTTTTTCATACTCCTTCCACCGCTAATTTATTACTTCCCAGATAAAGGAATTTACCTCTTCAAGTTTTATTTCCCTCATTTTTACCTTAGTCTTGGTATAATCTTCTCTTCTGCAGACATTTAATTTTTATTTCCTTATTTGAATGCTTCTCTAGACTAATTCTCTACTGCCTCTAACCAACATCTAGGTTTCTTCATTTGATTCTCAGCTGAATTCTTCCCATTTTTCACGTTTTACTTGAATCCTCATCAAATCCTTCCATACTGTGATATATTTTTTTACTGTGCGAAAATTTCACATGTATAAAGAAATTCGGATCCACCGTTTAAGTGCTTAAGCTAGTGAAGCTACCGAGGCGTCATTCCACTTCGTTGAAATTCGTGGGTTGACTTAGCTTAATTGGTTAAATCAGTCGACCGAAAATTGCGGGATACGGGTTCGAATCTCGGTCAATGCGAATAATTTTTTTCTCTTTGGAATTTTTTCATACTTCGTGCATTGCGGGTGACTCCGATATGTCATCACCATTCTTATCCCCGGTACGCTAAAAATAATTTTTGAAATTTTCATAGGTTCCTACTTCAGAACCATCGCGATATTGAGGTCTGAGGACCTCCTAAGGTCTCCAAGCCAGTCATTTGGGCTGGACTGGAACTAGGAGTTTTGTCATGGGTGGGACGAGACCAGTTTGCCGCCTCCCCTCCTCTTATTCCCCCCCCTACCTCCGTCTCTCTCCCCCCACCACGAAAATATCATACATCTGTAAGCTACTTTTTGAGATGCGGAGATGAAATTACGCACTGTATGATTATTATTATTATTAATACATAATTTGTTACAAGTCGACAATGATGTCGGGTGGTAACATAAAGATATGAAGTACATTAAGAGAAAAATTTGAAATGCAAAAAAATTTTAAAAAGCCCTCAAAATACCATTTTTTACACATTTTTTATTGTGAAGTTTTATTAATATTATTGTATAATAATGTATGGATTAATAATTTTTATTAAATAATTTAATTAGAAAAATCAAATAAATTTTTAAAATAAACTTTTCAAATTTTGTCCCCCTCACCGAAATCTGCCGGCCGAGACGCTTGCCCCCCCTGCCCCGCCCTATTTCCGGACCTGCATTTGGGCATCTGGAGCCCCATCCATTCTGGCAATCTCTCGGATAGTTCGTGGTTAGTTCTCGGAAAGACGTCTTTATTTCGGAATCAGCTATCCGCTAAGGTCTATCTGAACTATCCGTCACAGAAACTCGTCCGAGAGGGACCGAAATGACGAAGGGTCTCGGAAAATGACTTTCCGTTTCTCGGAATTGGAAAAAGATGCGCCAGCTGATAAGTTATGGAATATTTTTAACGCGTAAGTGGTGCTACAGAAACTGGTACGAAGTCACAATTCATTTGCAATACTGGTACGGTATACATCCTACAAATTATGGAAAATGGGTGATAGGAGTTAGGAATTAAATAACGTTACAAACGACACCAGTGGAAAGCATTAGCGCTTTTCAACAATGCAGTAAATTTAGCATAAAAGCGCTTCCGAGAGAGGGAAACGGAAAGCTTAATTCCGAAATATCGGAAACGGGGAGACGTATTTATTAGATAGGGCTCCAGCTCGGATTCGGGAGAAGAAAGCCACCCCGAGATAATAAAACGAAAAATATTCGTCACGTAATTAGTGAGTTGTGGTTGAGTAATCATATGTGCCGGCCAATCAGATTCGAAGGCTTCATACCCCCCAAAACTTTTCCAACTTCCTCTCCCCTCCCCCCAAAAGCCCTTAGTCTTCTTTTTGTCACAAACCACGGAGAGTTAGCTTCCCACCCAGTCGGTTCAGGTTCAAATCCTAGCGGTGGCAGAGGTGACGACAACGGAAATTTCGATTCCGAAATCTCGGACACGAGGAGAGGTAGTTACGGGGTAGGGCTCCTGAGCAGTTGGTGGGACGGTGCCACGCCTTACCATAACCTCCTCCCATACTGATCCCTCTCCCCTGTTGTCCCGACCGCTGCTCTCAGGCCCATCTTATCCCCACCCACAAACATTCACGCACATGACATCTCCGAAACAGGAAAGAGAAAGAAATCTTGCCCATCTCCTCTCCATGCAACCATCTTCCCAATGTATATTTATTGCCGGCGGGGGGCCTTAGCCGGAAGGAGAAAAATCCTTAACGTCCCCCCAGGGGGGCCACGGGGTAGGACGCGTAAATCTATAGTCGCGATACGTGTTCGCGCCCTCTTTTCTTCTTCCTATCGTTGTATATGTGTGCGTGCTTACGTATTTGTGAGCTTTGGGGAGTGGTTTGCGTTATGGGCGATACGCGTGATTCCGAGGATTTTTATTCTCCGTGAAAAACCCTCCCACACATTCGGTCTCCACGTTCCCGATATCCACGGCTCTACGCCGCCATATATTTATCCCCATTCCCGCTCTTACAGGATATCGTTATTCTTATGTTTTTGTTGATTTATTTATTCGCTTGTTCCGCCCCGTGGCCACACCCCCTACCTCTCTCTGAACTCCCATTGCTTCCATCCCCGTCTTCGTGTTCTTATTTCAATAGATATATATCGTTTTTCATTTTTCGTTTCTTTTTTTCCCCTCTGCCTCTTCTTTCCTCATACGTTTCTCGTTTCGTTTCCAGTTTTCCCAGGTGGCCGCGAGATGGCAGCAGGATCGAGGTTTTTTTTTTTTACTTCGGTAGGGGGCGCCTCCTGTAGGATCTAACATCCGGAGGAAACTTTATGTGAGTATTCCGGATTGCTCTTCTTATTTCCTCCCTCCCGTAGATATATATTTTATTTGATCCTCGTCCCGGGGAATCGAATCCCTTGCACTTCCATGAGAATATGCTGATTGCCCCGGCTCGACTGCAGAGTGGATGACTTTTCTTCCTCTGCCGCGTGAGGGTGCTGGATTGCTAGTTCTCGGCGTGGCCGTTCATAATAATATTCGCGTGGCCGTTATTCACGGCTTCGTCTCTCGGAATATCCTGTATACGTCAGCCAATCAATTTAGGAATAAGCTGAAATAGTTTGTCACTCGAAAATAGTGAAGTTATGACTTCGTCTTAGGTAACAAAAATTGAATTTTCGTGTTTTTGGAATTCAAACATGTAACTTAGCTAACGCAGATATTCGATATATCATGACGTGTTGCCTCCCCTGGTTCAGGGGCGCAGCTAGGAATTAAGGCTGGGAGGGGTTTTAGGTGCAACTAATATGTTGGTGTCTGGGGGTTTGGCATACCCGCCAGGGTAAGCCTGGAGGTGCGGGGGCCCTCTCAGAAAAAAATTATGATAAATAGTGAGTTTTACGACTTTCTGAGGGATATTTTATAAGTCCTTACAAAATTCTATAAGTAATATTTACGCAATTAAGTAAAATGGGTTTAACTTTAAAAAATGCTGAGCTCTGGGGGGGGGGTGGGATTTTAACCCCCAGAACCCCCTCGCTGCGCCACTGCCCTTGTTAAATAACTGTGCATCTAATAAGCGGTGTTGAAGCCGATATTAAAAACTTCCAAGAAAAAATTTAGACGGGCCACTTATACATTCAAGAAATTAACTTCGAAATATTTGCAGATTTCTCAGAATACCAATACGAACTTAATTCCTGATAGCATACAGTTTTTACAGAAGATCGTTTGAATTCAATATTTTGCTAAATAAATGTAATGATGTAATGTTTGGTTCTTTACCGGCGAACAATATAAGTAAATATTTCGCGGGTTTTACACCGGGTCAGGTTCTCCATGTCTCCCTCCTCCTCTTCATTCGAGAAATTTTTACGTCTAAATCTAACGATTACAATCACCATGGCGCTCACAATACTTTTATTTATGTTGTAGAGTTATTTTTTTAGACTATATGCTGCCAATAAGAGCCTGACGGTTACTGCATAAATAATCCCAATACCTTTTTCTCTAGGTGAAATTTCTAACGGTACTCAGTGCAAACATCCATAATTCGACATTTTAAATTTGTTTACTGGAAATTCGCGACTCAGATTGGAATATCACTCATTCATCACATATCAGATATTTTCTTGAAATGTGTACCGATGAATCAATTGACTGGGCACCTGGAATATAATTACCTGTCTGTTAATCTTCACCCATTTCTCATAGGTATTTTCTCTATAAGCAAATGCCACCTGGATTTGAGTCCGTTAAGTTGCTACTTTAATTGCACAACCCCTACAAGTGGTACTTTTTATAAGACCGTGATAAAAAAATTGAGGTACTTTTTTAATTTAAATTTTTTATCGGTAGAAACTCAGAAAAAAACAGGAAATTATTCATTTTTTTCCATTTTCCCTTCTAGTTATTTTGTTATTTGCATGCAAACTAGAGAGCATATAATTTCAGAGCCGTGTTGGGTCGACTGTCGACTCCACCATTCTAGAATCAGCACATGGTCATATTTGCCTGACGACTGATGTCGGAAATGGGAAATATTATATTTAAGACCCTGTCACGAATTTTAGTTTTCACCACTAATAATCCTGGGGTAAATGATAAGAGATTGTTTATTTATCTACATTTTCACTCATCCATTAGTGTTCATGAATATATGGGGCAAAAAGTGTTTTAGTGTGTATATGTATAAGCTAGTTCCAGGGTCCCGTGGTCTCCTTGAGCAAGCATTCTAATCTCCCTCCTACAGATTGCAAAACCTTTTCCTCTCTCTCTCTATCTCTCTGCGTCCGACGACGTTTAATGGAACAAATACGGTTAAATGTGAACTCGCAAAATGTGTGTGCAAGGGAAAAATGTTTACCCGTGTTAAGGGCGTGCGGAGAGAGCTTACATATACCAGCTCTTTTCAATGCAGGGCTTGATGGATGGGCTCAAGTCTTGCTGTTTTTTTCTCTTTCTCTCGGCCTCACTCTGAACAAAGGTGTCCTCTGAGGATCCCGCGCACAATGGGTCTAATGCATAGGGAAGGTTTTTCACGTTTGTTTGAAAACTCGTATCAAACCCCACCCCCAACCTCTCCTCCTTTTAAAGGTTCCCGGGCAAAAGTCGTACGTGTGTTATGTATTTTTATTTCTTCTCCTCCGCGAGACAAGTTGAGGATCGTGGTATTACCATCAGCCTCGACGAAAATGGCCATCCCCGGTGATGTGTCCTCCGTTTCCCGAAATTCACGAATCACGACAATCACAGCCACGAATATTACAAAAGAGTATCCTCAAGTCGGCCTCTAAATTCTTTGTCACCCACCGCGCATTCAAATGGGTTTACAAAAGTCGCCACTCGCGTCGCTGACGGACAAATTGATCCGAGTTTCACGGGGAAATAAGATGTAATTAGGGGTGTTGAATATGCACATGATGATTTGATCCATCGAATTCATAACTTTTCAATGCTGATCCTCGTAATTACTAAAACCATACTGCAAAATGTTGGGTAAAAAAGTGGATCACATTGCGCTCATCACCGCATCGCGGACATTTTTGAAAGTCGATTAAAATGCGACCGAAGTGGCAACAAAAATCAGCCTTTTACGGGATGGAATTGGGCCTCCTCTGTACAGTCCCCTTGATTACAGCAGAGGATTCTCCGGTCAGCCGTTAATTGTCCTTCTCCTTAATAACCATATTTGGAAAAAATGCATAAGAGTTAATACTATGATGATGACACCAATGAAATGACCAGCTTTCAACTTCCATCTCACCGATCGTCGCGGACGGTCTCTTGCAGCTACGTTTGCGAGGGAGTATCACTATTTGCCACGTATTATCCAATTCAAATTCATACGTAAGAAGTTTTAAGCTCTTAATGATGATATGAAGTCCTTAATAGTCAGAGTTGTTATTGCAAATTTCGCGGTCCATTTTTGCCATCCTTAAGTCTTGGCGCGATATACCTCGAAAATCCATTATTATTGACAATAACAGTTATGTTTAACGGTTTCCGTCATGTTATTTTATATTTGTATTAATCACTATACATATACTGATTTCTATTTTTTTGTTATTCCATTTTTATTTTTATTGTTTGATTTTTTTAGTTTTCCTGCATTTAATCTTACCACATTCATTGTAATTTTTCTCGATTTCCCTCTATACCGACGATTACAAAGCATGTGTATGTCGTCTTACGTATTTTGAGTTTATTAATCTGTACAAGTTGAATCCTGAAGTGGGAGAAGAAGAAGTGACGAGGGCGATTTACCGTATTACCAAACGATTGTACACTTGAGGTAGAGCGCCACGATAAGGTAACTAGAATTAGAGGAAACTTTGGGGCAAATATTCTTTGAAAGACGTACTTTCACTGATTCAAAGTAAAAGGGATTCCCATGTGCCGTTTCTGAGATATTTGACGGTAAAATCTGGAATATTTAACATGGGCTCTTATCGAGAAATACGGTTTTTTGAAGCCAGCGAAGCTGTATGTAACAAGAAGTTGTTGAGACGGCACTCATTAGAAGCAAATATTTGCGGGAGCTCGATATAAAATAATAGGCCCATTCGATTTGGGCATATCAAAAATTGACAGTCTTAATAAAACTTTGATGAAGGTATTTACAAAAGTATTGTGTTATAGCTATGTAGACTCTCTTCGGTGACAGAATCACAAATATTAGGTATAGTTCAAACAATTTTTCACAACTTATGCTCGCAAGGTAGTGGGGTAAAGGAGTCTTTTGAAGATTGGGCGACAAGGGGCTTTGAAGGATGGATATCTCATCATTCGTACAGCCTTCTTATAGGTCTTAAATATAACATGAGCAAACGGGAAAGGGTACCAATAAATAAATACGATACAGGATTAAAACTACCCATTGAGAGTAACATATCACTATTAATTATCGACCTAATGGTTCGGATTTAAACAGACACTGAGCTATGTTCATTTATCAGATTCAAAGGAATTGATTGGCAAACATAATATTGAATAACTAATTTTAGCCACTAATTACCTACGGAAAAGTGTTAGAATACAGGAAATTCAAGTACCAATTTAAGTTGGAAGAAAAAATATCTCCGAACCCTATTTTTCGATTAACTAAGGCAATCATCCATGAGGAGGAGAGCTAGAATTAGCCCACGGAGAGTTAAGCTATGAGTCATGGGCAATCGAAAAACGGTTTTCGGCTATCGTGGAATGTTATTCGGCATTTCCAGCGAGTCAGTTTCGATGAACGAGTCAGGGCATGATGACAATGGACGAGTCGTTTATCGAAACGTTGGCCTTGATGGAGAAACCCTGACCCGCTAGGAATTCCGAATAACCGTCCACGATATGATACGCCGGGAAAGCCTTCGATCATTTGGTTTTGGAGATATTTTTCCTTTCGCCTTCAATTGGGATTTGAATAGGGTAGTTTCCTTCATCAAAGAAAACGAAAGGCATTGATTGCGATTCGTTACCCACAATTAGTGTTTTCATAATACACAAATTATTTGGTTTTAGAAATCCCAGTTTAGGCGAATATTAATGGTCAATTTTAGCCTCATTTGAAAAAGACCAGATAAGCGCCCATGCGATGCCACTCCACATGACGTCACTGGGGCCCAGATGCTGTACGAGTAGTCAGGAGTTTTACATCGTCTGAGATAAACAATGCTTGAATGAGGCACAGAGCTCAGGTTTCTTAATAACGTTTCTTACTAATAATCTATTAAAATTGCCCATGGTCGGAAAGTTTCCTTCGTTTGATAGGGTATTATTAACCCTTATTTAAACAAAGCGCTACCTGCTAGCAGGATACTCTGCTACTTGTTAGCAGCCTGCATCCTAACGGCGGTCATAGCCTCGCACCCATGTGGCCTCACACGAGCTTTTCCCAGCATTCATACTTAGCCGTCGCGTTTTCGCGCGCTTGAAATTTTCCACTTTTGATTTAATCGCGAAAAATAGATATCGCCATTAAAAAATCTGTAAGCGAGAAATACTTACTCCAGGAGTTATAATCTTTCGACTTATGCAATTTAAAAAAATGGGAAACCACCCTATTCCATGTCTTCGGCAATATTTACTATCAAGAGGAGTAACGCCCATAAAGAAGCGATTATCGTTCCTTGGAATTGCTGCGTCTTCAAAAGATCGTCGTGGAAAGATCGATACTGGCAGCGGGAAGAAATATTGTGGGATACACATGCATGACGGACACTTCTCCCTCTAAGGGTCGCACTGCAAAATAGGGGGATAGGATTGATTGACACCGAGCTGTTGGTTCGAGGCAGAAAAATACGTAAAAAGAGGACCAGGGAGATGAGGATTCTGTATTCTGAGGGCGAGGCATCTCGATAAAGCCAACAAAAGGTAAAGGCGGAAGGAACCTGGCTGTGTTGGTGTGCAGGCGAATGAAGATGCCGGCAGCGGGGGAGAAAGGAGAAAGAATTCTGCCCCAATTCTTCGATAGTCCATGAATTTTTTAAGCCGACCAACAAAAAAGTTTTATTAGAAGAGTATCGATTGTGCGTCAAGAGTCCGGTTTTATTTTTGTGTGAGTGTGTATGTGTGCATAGAATGAACGGGGGGCAACTTCCTACCCATTCTCTTTCAATCTAACTCGCCTCCACCAATAGGCTTCCCAACCCCTCGTCCTTCCCACCTCTCCCCCGGCCCTGTGTATAAGTGGAAAGGTTTGAGTGATTCCTCAAAGGGAAAATAAGGAGGCATGCCAATATGGGACCGGATGAAAAGTAAACACCCGGCGGCCAAGAATTATTTTTTATTTCCTCCCTTGACCGTGCGATATTCAAATTATTGTATCCCATACCTTAGGTAGCTCTATGAATCGATAAACTGTCATTTGTTTTTAATTCATCATCGAAATTGTGCAATAGCCAATGGATGGTATTGAATTAGGTATTTTTGCTGCTCATCGGTTGCCCATTTTCGAGTTTCATTTTGATTATATATCTCGTCTTGTTCTCCAATTATGTGATTGGGCGTTTATTCTGGTTATTATTGGCGTCGGCTAACTCAAGTTAGCGATGAAATTCGCATATCCGTGATAAGTAAATATCCCGCGGCCAAGATTCATTTTTTCCTACCTTGACGGTGCGATATTCAAATGATTGTATCCCACAACTTAGCTTAGCTTCACCCAATGAATCGATACTGTCATTTGTTTTTTTTTCTTCATCGAAATTGTGCCGTAACCTATGATGCCAATGGATGGTATTGAATTAGGTGCTTTTGCTGCTCATTGGTTGTCCATTTTAGAGTTTCATTTTGATTATATATCTCGTCTTGTTCTCCGATTATGAGACTGGGTGTTTATTCTGGTTGTTATTCGAGGTGGCTAACCCAAGTTGGCGAAGAAATTAGCTACGCTTTGGGTGTCAATTTCCTTATGGCTACGTTATGTTAGCTGTAACTAATCCATGACAACGAAAGAACCGGATCATCACCCAGTAGATACGTTGAGTGAACCAAATATTTGTCTAGCAATTAAACCTTAGGAGTTATGAGGAGTTTGCCGTAGATTAATAGCATCATTCTTATCATTCTGCAAATGCGCAATCCGAAACAGTTTTCTTAAAACCATTTCATGAATGGGCTTCTTCGGTGAAAATACTAACAGTGTGATGCTAATAGTCCAGGATGATGTTGTATTGCTGCCTCAGCGGGGTAGACCTCATCGTAACTGTTAAGGTGGGTGATCGGAGATCTTGTTTGCATCCAATGCACCATCGACAATACATGGTAAACTTACCGCTGACTATCCTGATCGGGGTAATAGCTATCCCCCCCCCCCCCCCTCGATCTGTAACTTTACGTATGTAGATGCTGGGGTGAAGAAATGTAACCACGTAGGATCTGCCGGGTTTTGGTAATTGATTTATAAAGAATGAATAAATACAGTTTTTCTCTTTTTTTTTCTCCCTCGTCAACCGCAGAATTGGAAAATCTAACGCAGTGCGTCCACTTTGACGTGAGGCGTGGTGGGAGGGGTAGCAATCAGTGCGAGGCATCTCAAAAGCCGCTTTGCGATACTGATTTTTCTTTTTTCGCTTCCGTGAAAATATTGGCACATGGCCCTCCACTACTTAGCTCTGGGGACTTTACGTGGTTGGATTCTTCGAGGGCAAAGAAAAGACCATAGTTTTTTCATGCTGAGAATCAATAGGTTAGCGAGTATCCACTTCCTCTTTCTGGCAGTGCTATTTTTCGGCAAAAGAGCTTTCCAATTTTCGGGATCATATCCGGGAGGTATATGCCTTTGTGTCAGCCAACAGAGATCAGTGTTCGATATTCCATCCTTTTGCGTGGGAGTAATTTTTTTCCATGGGCTGGCAAAGGAAAGATATCGTTTGACTCTAAAATGACAAAAATCAATTTCCTTACATCGATTATACATTTCCGTGTGGGTTCTAGGATTCGCAATAGCTTTACTGTATACTTTCGCATGTTGCCAACGCTTTATAAGCCTAAATAGATATGTTGTCAACTTTATTTGAATGAACGGTATGCTAATTTCAGTAGGAAATTTTTTTAGATTCCTTTTCATTTGAGTTATTTATGTTGCGAACGTTTAGTTCCTTTTTTGGATTGTGTTCAGGACACTTCACTTATTTGCAAACGAAAATTGACGTTCCCAAATATTTTTCTCCATCCAAACTTGTTACGGTTATTAAGTCAGTTTTCTGTTTTAGCTAAGTGGTTACTTGAGTTAGTTTATGGAATAGCAACCCAAAAATAATTTCTTATGCTAGTCCATCTCCAATAATGTAACGCCATTCGCATGGAAATGCAAATGTCATTTTGTCCGTTATTTTATATTAGTATTGAGCTTTTTCTTGCCGATAAATTTAGTAATGCACTTTAAGTAAATATTATATCATTTACTAAATCAACTTTATAAGAACACGTTTCCAAAATAGAAGATCCTACAGTTACTCAGGCATTTTTCTGTGAAGCATGTTAAAATTAAATGGGAACTTGGATCGAGCGGTCATTTCCCTTTGCAGATACAGATTAATTAACATATATGATTAGCTATATTAAAAGAGATAATTGTGGCAATTTTGGTGAAGCGAGTGATAAATACACAAGCAGTGGCGTAGCGAGGGTGGAGGTCCAGGGGGTCCGGACCCTCCCCCCTCCACCCGAAATATAAAAACGCATTTACTTTGCTTCAGTAGAGAAAACAAAATATTTGAAAAATCATGAATTAACAAAAGATTTCTTTGAAAAATGAAGTTTTTTCCATAATGAAAAGTGTTAAAATAAGTTTTAAACCGTGCGAAAAATCCACAGAGGAAAAATTATTCGCCTTGACCGGGATTTTTTCTCTGTGGAGTTTTTGCACAATTTGTGCATTGCGGGTGACCCCGTAAAAGTTATCACCGCGGCCAGTCCCGGTATACTTAAATAGTTTTAAACCCTCTACTTGGTACCCTGTTTTTCAAAAATTTTCCCCCCCTGGTTTTGGACCCCTCCCCCTCCGAACGAAATTCCTGCCTACGCCACTGTACACAAGATTCATTATCCCCCAGTAGAGTCGTGCACACTTCACTGGGACGGTATGCGTAGGTGATGGTATTTGCGGCCAAAATTCCATTTTTGATTTTTATGAGGAAGTACAAGAATTCAATGCACAGATACGGAGGAAAAATTCGTAGCTTCCAAAAAAAAAACAGGATCTCACTTACGATTCAAGTCGATTCAAATTATTCTCACGCGTATTGCTTCGTTTTTCAATCCGCGATGGCATTTGATGTGACGCAGCTGCGTAACACAAGTTCCACACTGTCTTTCAATCCGTGTTTCTCGAAGAAATATTTTCTCAGGCAGAGGGCGTCGCTAAAATACTATTTTCTTCTCCGGTACTCCCTTACAGCTTGGCCCGATTCTTTATTCGCCCTAAAACTCGGCATTTTTAGCCTCCTCCGCGTAGGAGAAATACGTAATCTTCTCCTCAGTGCCTGCAACATAACCCCTTTTTGGTTAGGTAGGGTGGGACTAAAACCCGGATGAAATCGGTTTTTCCGAGGAGATGGAATAATATGATTCGTCTTCTCTCCTTCTTCTCACGCGGCCAAACCCAAAAGAGATCTTTTTTTCTCACCCCCCCAAGAGCGTTGGCAAAGGGCGACATGCCTGCTAGACGGCTGGGAACCCCTATACTACATGCTCTTTCCCTTTCGTTCCCTTGGAATGGCGAGAATTGGAACGGAGTGCGGAAGATAAGGGAATGGAAACGTGGGAATGACTATGAATGAAAGGAAGGATTGATGTAACGCTGAAGTTGCTGAGTCGGGATCGTTCGGTGGCTTGGAATTTGGTAGCGGAGGCGGTGTTGTCGCCTGTGGGATGTGTCATGGGGTTAGGAGGTTTCTTTTTTTTATTTATTTCGGACGGGAGAAAAAAAGATGGAACTGTTGCCGGGATATGCACAAAGATGGCGTTGATGTCGAGTCAAATGGGGCGCTCTGCTTAGGCGGCATTCATAAGGGCGGGAAAGGAGGAGTGATGGGGGAGTTAAGGAATTGGCCCATCTCCACGGCATCGCGTTCTATCCCGGCGCAAAAAATATGACAATAATGTAAAAACAAATAAAGAATTTGGATATGGAAGGTGAAAGTTCAAGGGTAACGTGAGCGGGATTTCTGTTTCCGAAGGAACCTGGGAATTCGGTCGCAATTTATAGATTCTGAAAAGAGAAGGCGGATATTTTTGTGTCGGGGGTGATAACCCCCCCCGATCAATTATTCTTCGCCTCAGGTTCGAACATTTTCCTTTGGAACTCTCTTTTCGCGTTAAAAATACTCTTGAGATCTTCCAACGTGGTATCAGATGTAGCTCAAATGAAAGAACGAGTGTGAAATATTACTCCGCACACACTCAACCACGTGATATGATACGTCAACCATCACCAAGCCCCCTAGTGAGGAAACTCTTTTGAGGAAGTTAACTTTTCCTACGTGTTTTACTATTAAAGTTTTTTATGCTTTAATACACATTATATTTGATGTAAGAAATGTACCACATGTTGAGAGAGATGTGCATGAACTTTCGTACGTTCAGAATAGAATGACCTACGGGCAGTTACACGAGATATAAATTAATTTCTCTTGTAATAAGTTTTGCTTCGATTGCCTCTCTGAGCTTCGTTTTGGGGAGGCGTGGATGCTCAGTGACATAGAGGGCATTGATGTCTGGCCTGAAGAATTCCCGAGTTCGAGACAGGTAAAGACATCAAAACCGCTCTTGTGAGATTTTATACAATACCAGTGCAAAAAATGGCAATGTTAATATTCAATATCGAAAAATTCCAATCCATCGAGAAATATTCTGTCACACGCATTTATTTTTTCACCCTTAAAACCATTCCCTTCTATTCTGAGTTCGAGACTGTCGATTGCACGCGAATATCAGTGTCTACGCAAATTAGCTAATTGTTCAACTCATAGCTTAACTATGAAATCAATGGTATGCAAGTTCACTTCGTGGAATGGTGACTAGAAAGATTCAAAAATAGAAATGATCTGGTATATAAAAAAATTAATTTTTGAAAATATCGTAGCTTAGCTGACAATATTATAAAATTTCTCCAACAAGCGAAGAGTTTCTTTTGACTTCGCAAAGGTTCACCTCTAGGCTACTCTGTGGTCGTTCCTAAACGACTGGGTGGTCACGAATCGAATAGTCGCTCCGGTAAAAAAAAATAATTCCTCCCTCGATTGAACTCGTTACATCTGCAGCCATTAGCCCTTTCAACACAACACACACGTATGTATGTACTCGTTGACTCTCCGTGGCCATGCCAACACACTCGCTACTCCTATTTCTTTCCAGCCGACCTCCCCTATTCCTCCTCGTTCCCCATCCACCCTTTCTCCTTCTCTTTCTTGCGAGGATAAGTGCACAAACATTCGCTAATGGCTTTCACCTCCCCCTCTTGCCCCCGAATGCGCCGAGGAGCACGTGATCCCCAAGTGAAAAGCAAAACCCCAGTGCCCAACCACTCTCGGGCACAGCAGCCTCCTGTATACCCTTCCTACCCGGCCCAAGACCCCCTCTACGAACTCAGCGACCTCCCCCTTGCGAGTGTCTCTCTCGTCCATTAAAAATCCTTAATTGGCCGCTAGAATAACGACTCTCTGGCCAGGAAGCCAATAGCCCCCCATGGTTGGTTCTTCTGATAGGTAATATACGTTTTTCACCGCCCTTTAACGATCTTGCCTCCCGCCATCCCTTAACTCCTTGTTAAGGTTTTCAATGCTTGTACGTATGTTCGCTTCTTTAGCTATTTCCGCCTCCTCCCCATTGTGTTTTCAGTTTGGTGATCCCAATTGCGTCTTCTCTCGGAATTTCTTACAAAACCCACGCAAGTTTCGATAAATTACCCCCACGTGAATATCGCTGAGATCGTCGTCGAACCACCGAGTATCATCACCTTTGTATATTTGGCATGTTGATATTTCTAAGTTTATTGTACCGTGGTGGCCTGACGGTGTTTTACGAGTTTCCCACCGTCCTAAGGGTGAATTGGAATTAAATTATACTTCCAAATTCAAAGGCAAAACTTGCCAACTACTCATTAAGGTAATCGACCAACAAAGCTAGAACAAACAAAACATGCTGTTAGAAATAATAAGAAAATTCAGAAACATGTATTAAGGAATGCATAAGTTATTAGACTACACTACAAGTCACCTAATCCATTTGTGAGTTCTAACGCTGCCGTTATAGTCTCTTGTTCGTCGTGGAAAAAACGACATTCTGAATCTATCTATTCTACAGTCTACCTCTCTTATTTTATTTGTATGATCTGATCTACCGTAGTGTGTTGGCGTTCGTAAGATATGGCTAACTCGGTCGGAAAATTTGTGAACTATTCCAATACATTTTTGTGTAAAAGTTATGGGGCTCATCATTCAATCTATTTTTTCAGATTTGGATTGGTCTATCTTTCTAGAGTTGATAGTTGTTTATTGAAATTATCAAAGTAGGAGCACTGGAAGTTATTCAATGCTTCTCGCTTGTCAAGTGATGATGATGTAAAGACGTGAAACCGGTAGTGTTAGATTAAATTGAGTACCATAATTAAATACAATAGCGAAAATGCTGTTACTATTATTCAATACCAAAAAAATCCATCCATTTATAACTATGCAGCCACCCGCATTATTTTATTCACACTTAAAACTATTCACTTCTATTATGCGTTCGAGCCAGTCGATTTGATGTGATTAGCAATGAGTATATAGTTTAGGTTGTGCTAAACACACATTTAAGCCGATCTAGCTAGGTATAGAAAGTCTTACAAAAAAGGTCTGTAAAATATTGAGAAGATTGATAGGTGTATTCACCATTGTAAAGTGTGCCTTGTTTTTCAAAATTAAATATTTATGCTGAGTCGTGTCCGATTGTTTTTTAAATCAGTATTTAACACATTATGTTCGCTGTCTTAGGTAAATTTAGCAGTTTTGAAGCCTTCAAATTCTATAAATAGATGCGTCCTCAATCCCTAAAGCTGAATCAGTTATTATGGATTGGGAAGGGAGGGTTATCAACATTATAGATTGTGCTGAGGATGCTGGAAAAGATAGGAGAAGTAATACATAGTCATGCATATCGGTATAGTAGTTTGCGGAACAATGATCGAGTTAAAATAGAGGTTGAAGTTAAAACGTTTCGGCTCTTCTACATAAGCACCCTCATTAATGACAATCTGTCTTCATATGTACAATGCTGTAGAAAGTTTAGATTCAATTTTTTATTTACGCCAAAGAAGAAAAACGCCATAAAAAAATCATTTGCACAGTACGCGTAACTACATACAAAATCAGTTGTTACAAAGACTGCTCAGGGTGAATTTATAATTTATTAACGGTAAATTTGCTAAGCTAAGTGGCCTAACTTTGATTTTTACTAGTGGACGATATTCAGTGCGAAAGCAATATTTTTTAGCGTCATTTGCAAAACTTATGAAAAGTTCTTTGCTGTGAATAACAAGGTCATGATCAAATTTCTATAATGGGGCTGAAGTTATCGTGATAAAGGATGCAATGACTAAGTAAATTTTCTTACCTCGGGATCTACCTATTTGTCGCTTGGAACGCTCTTTTCAAATACTTAAATTTTTGCAGCCCGCCTCCCCTTTGCATGTCTCTGTGTTTCAGGTGAAACTTCGCGCATCCTTCCTCGACCTCCCGAAACTCATCTCAACCCACCCATCTTCCTTACTTTTCCCATTCAAACCCCCTTTGCCTCGGCCATTATCTTGTCCCGGTCAACAGTTTTGCAAACTCGCTCTCCTCCTGAGCGAGTATCGTAAGTGCGCTCTCTCGGTCAGTCCTGCTCCGCCCACCCCGTTAGCGAAAGCCAAACAAAAGCACGGGAAGGGACTGAAGTGGGCAGAGAAAAGACGGGAGAGGAGGACTTGAATGTTTTGAGGCCAACTCAGGCCCGTCCACCTAACAAACACATAACCCACAACAATTAAGAGGAACTTGCGCCAGAAAATGTTCTGCAAGGACTTTCTTTAGCATCTGTAAGATTTGAGGTAAGACATTTTTAGCCCTTTAGTTACACGCTAAGCGGGGATTTTGCCGCCTTTTTCGTAAATTTGGAATAGCTCGTCTACTGCGTATAGATCACTGGTGGCACACTTTTGTATTATATTTGTGTCCTTTTTCCTCGACCAAGAACAATACCGTCTGCAAATCCTTAAGAAAAATTATTCAAAGTATTTATCAATAAATTTGCATATTAATATGCTTTATTTTTGTGCGTAAATGAAAGAGAAAAATATTTAATCATTATGAGTTACCCAAATGCGTTAAATTACGCTAAAATTTCAATGTATATTTAGGAATACCAAAAATATTAAAGTGCGGAAAAAAGCCGCAAGCGTGCAAAAGCGCTAACCTCGCGGCTGCATGTGGCCAAGGGTTAAGAAGGTGAGCCGAAAAGAATAGAAATATGACGTGGTGCTTTTCCGGCGAAATATATTCTGAGAAACTTGCTTCGGAAAATGTTTTGCAAGTACTCCCTTCACTTCTGCAATATTTAAGGTTAGACATTTTTGAGAAGGTGAGGCGAAAGCAATTGAAATATGACTTGGTGCTTTCCCGGCGAAAGATATTCTGAGGAAATTGCGTCGGAAAATGTTTTGTAAGTACTTTCTTTACGTCTGTAATATTTGAGGCTAGACGTATTAAAGAAGGCGAGGCGAAATAAATTGAGATAAACCCTGATTCTTTCCCGACGAATGATATTTTGAAAATTTCATTTTGGTCGTTGTGGTTACGTAGTGAAACTCCTCTTTCGGGAGTAATATGATGAACGAGCTTTATTTCCTTTTATTTTTCATGTAAACGGAATAACTAATTATCTAACACTATCAAATTCGGTCAAAATTGTTTATCTCAATGAAAACATGATGTCAATCATTAACTAGTCAAGCAACCGGAGAAATAGGGTAGACCGCGAGTACAGTTGTAAATCACAATTAAATACATTTTACTATTTTCAACTTTGAATCTGCTATTTACAAAAATTATCGTTCACCTTTTTTTCCTTGGATGAGCAATCAATTTTTCTATTTTTTTAAATAAAAACTTGTTTGATCATAACTTTCTTTAGCCCTTGAAATGATAAAAAAGAGTGGAAAATGTTGTAAGCTTGTTTAGGAAAATATTGTAAGCTCCTCAATTTTAACTGCGGTCCAATTTGGATGGATAGTAAAAAAAATATTCTTAAATTCTGCCTGTAAACAATCTTCTGATCTGCATATCTATATGCAGTATCTACTCATTTCGTAGTTTTAGTCTCGGTTTTCAATCCATGTATGTATATCCCGTGTCGGTGCATGCTTGAAATACATTGCCTTAAGCAACTTTCCTGAGAGAAGCAGAGTATCTTTATTTCTTTATTTATTTCCATACCTCCGAATATAGCAATTGACCTTTACATCGGGGTTTATTGCACATTGCAACAGTTATACGTGCTCGAACTACCATTTCCTGGATAGGCGGATTACCAAGGCGGGGATCGAACTCGCGACCTTTTGTTTGGCAGGCGAAGACTTTTCCTCGCTGCCACCGAGGCCGGCCTTATTCTTGGTGACATCTACTTTAGAACAAAGGTATAAGACCTCGTTCAATTTTTTCATACCGACCTATCGCATCTTTCGCATCCCCTGCCCATTACCTTTCCCCCTCCCTCTCTCTTCCCCACCACTCGTGATGACGATCCGCCAAGTGGATGCGAAAAACTCATTTCATTTCCTTCGGAGCTCGTTCCATTTAAGATCGTCATCTGACGCCAGCTTAACCGGAAGCTATTAAAAACGCTACAATTTCCGGTGTTATCAAGACTCCGGCGCGCGGTCCATGCCCCTTCCTCCCAGCCTCCCACGCCCTCCTCGTCCGCTATAGACCTTCTTACCTCCCTTACCAGCTCTTCCCCTTCCAAAGCAACACTCCTTCATCTCCTTCCATTCTCCAAATATCTCCCTTCCTTTCCCCTCTCTCACCTTCTTGAAGTGGTTGTTACGATTTCATCCCCACGCACTGATTAGATCTCTGTCGATGGCGAATGAATCGTTCAAAATTTGAACGATTCGTAGGTATGAACCGTGTCAAATTAAAGATTTGCGTTATTATTTACTTTGAATTTTTTGCTTCGTATGGATTTGATATTTTAATTTTCCCTCTCAATTCTGAATATTTCTGCAAGTGAGAAATTTTTCAGATGTAACGCAATTCAAATTAACCTTCATACTGTAGTGGAGCGCAACAGTAAAAATCATTTACTTTATTATTTCAGTTTTGAATCATCTTACACTTTCACGTGCGTCTTCCTGAAAATGTACTCATTCTGAGATCGGGTCCCAGTGAACTTTCCACCTATTTGTAATTGGAAAAAAATAATTTCGCTTTTATTTATCAGACATTTTTGCCAAGTGCTTGGAAATCTTTTTTTTTATTTTTGAAGGAGGTGAACATATAATTAACTATGCTCATATTACCATATTGCTATTCTATTCCAGCAAAAAGGCACCTAAACTATTCAAAAATATTGTTTTTACAAATTATAGATAGATCGGCGTTTTATTTTATCTAATTGCCAATGTATATTGTTAATTTTTGTTGACAAATTGTACCAAACAATTTTTAGGAACGATTCGTGAGTGGCAGATCCAATCGTTATTTGGGGGTCCTGCAAGAATTAAGAAATTGGTAATGGATTCTCAATTTGAGCTCATGAATGCTGTACTTCAAAAGGCAGTGAATTGGTTGCCGATAAGGCTGGTTTATAATTCCAATTTCCAATGAAGCCACTGGTGGCATTTGCCTTGAATCGCGATCAAAAAATAAATATAATATTTAATATATATAATATTGAATATATTGAAGAAAATGCGCTCATGGGTTTTTTTAGACGCAATCGCCGATAGATATTCTATGAAGGGCTGACCGTGTAAAAAGATTTATTCTTCACTTCGCAATCGCTGGACGATAAAGGAGGCATTTCTAGGTAATTGGGGTCATTGAAGTGATTTTATAATCCGAAAATATTTGTGGTAAGATTTCAGCTCTCGGGAAAAATCATTTCATTGTGATATGAGGAAGAAATTATTTCAAATTTGAACTGCATTTACATTATAACCTGCTGACCACCTCTAGAGTGTTTTGCAGAGGGTGACCAATCATAAACATACGATAAGTTCCCCACATGCACAATAATGTGTCGTAAAAATGCAATAGTTGTTTACAGTCGACTTTTTAGCTGTAAACTTAGTCGTATTAACACAGAAAACGATTCACACACCTCTCAAAATTAGAGCCATATAGTTATAATCGACGATACACAATTGATCCTACCTTCAATTGTCGATAACTATTGTTGCCTCAGTGTAATTTCTGGTGACCATGATGAAAATATCAATTTTTAATAGTTTTTCATCTAAAGTGAATATCAAAACTACGCCATCAGTCAAGACCACTTCAGGTAAATAATAGTTGCAATTAAAAAGGAGAACTTGTGACAACTTGCTAATGCAGAATTCCGTTCTGAAAGAAAAAGCCTTGCGACCTACCCAAAACTATTGCCCGTTTCCTACTAGTTTCTTTCCACGGAAAATGCGAGAGTGCTAACGAAGTACCACTCCAAGGATAAATCTCTCTCTTGGCTCCTTCCGGTAGAGATTAACACCATATCACTGGAGCGTCGATACTAAACCAGTCCAAACTTGTTGATGACAAGCAAGACTGCCGGAACACGGTACAGGCTTATTTCTTCACTGGCTTCCTAGCAATGTTTGAATCTTTGTATAGATGGGTTTTTATCCATTGAAATCTTATTTATGTTTACAATCCTTTTCTTTTAACTCATTCACATTTTCTCACTCGAACTGTGTTCGTCATCTCTTTATAAACCGTATTTTGCTAGGTTTTTGTGGTAGGTCTGTCTTTTTTCTGGTAGAAGAAAACTTTTTTTTCAATTAATATTATGATTAATACATATTTTTATGACTCGTGATATTTCAAAAACCACCTTAATGCCTCCAAATCCCAAAAATTTCTGCATGTGAGTAAATTTTCAGATGAAACACAACACAAATTAACCTTCATATGCATAATGTCCTGCGAGCTACCTCCAGGGTGTTTGGCAGGGGGTGATCAATCACCAGCATGCCGCATGCAAGAGGATTCCCACATTCGCAGCACACGGACATAAAAATGTTACGCATACCAATAAATTATACTTCCACATTCATGCAAAGGTAAAACTCGCCTACCACTCAATAAAGGCAATCCGCCAATGACGCTAAAATGCCCAAAACATGTTGTTAGAAAAATTCAGAAAAGTTATTTGGCTACACTACAAGTCACCTAATCCATTTGTAAGTTCTAACGCGGTCGTTACAGTCTATTATTGATCGTGGAAAATAAAACATTCTGAATCTATCTGTTCTACACTCTATCTCTCTTATTTTTTATATTATCTAATTTGCCGTGGTGTGTTGGCGATCGTAAGATATGGCTAACTTTTTCGGAAAATACAATGCTCTTGAAAGTACGCAGTATATTTTGTCTATTTTGCATCCTACGATCTGAAGAGATGCAGCGGGGTGCATCAGTGAAAATATTTTTCCGCTATTGTTTTAGTTTCACTACATCTTACTCTTTTACATGCATTTCTAGACAAATTTGCTTATTCTGAGATCTGATCCTCTTCTATCTATTAGTCATTGGAAAAAAATAACTTCGTTTTTATTTATCAGATATTTTCGTCGAGTCCTTGGAAAGTCTTTTTTGCAGGGGCATGAATATAAAATAAATTATGCTGATATTAGCTTTTTGCTGTGTTCCATCAAAAATGCAGCCACGTTATTCACAAGAATTTTTATAAGTATGGCAGTCTCGGCGTTTTATTCCATTAAATGTCTTGTGCATATGCCGTTGATATGGACCATATTTTATTTTTTCTTTCAAAAGAATATTCTAATTATTACTGAACACGTTATTCGTCTATTATATTTATATTGCACAAGAAATACGTAAAATTAAGGAGCAATTTGTTCTCAGTATATTTTGAATTGTAAATTTAAAACCATCAAAGCCTTAGCCAAAAGTTAAAATCATTTGAAGAAACGCCAAGGCTTGGTATTATTAATTCTACCATGTATTTTATACACTTTTCTTTTGTATATACATACAAGAAAAAGCACGTTAAAATCCCCGGTCTCCAAATTAAAAAATATCTGAAACAAAACTCTTTTCTATGTTCCACTCAAAAAATAATCATGGGTAGCCACAATAAATTTGGAGAAAACTAAAATCGGTAATGATCTTGCAATCCAACTTTATCCTGAATTTCATCATGATATTTGTTCGTAATTTGTTCATAAACGCGTAAGAACTTCTCTATTTTTTTCCTTTTTTCTATCTTAAAATTCTAATAATCGTGCAGGTTCTTTTTTCATACTCTAATGTTCACTTATCTACATCTACATAATACCCTGCGAGCCACCTCTAGGGTGTTTGGCAGGGGGTGATCAATCACCAGCATGCATTTGGACTCCCACATGCACACCACACCGTCCAAAAAACGTCCCGTATAATAACAAACTATACTACTATATGCTGTTAGAAATAGAATATAGAATAGAAATTCAGAAACATGCATTAAGTTTTACATAGGTAAGAAGGCTACACTACAAGTCATGCAATCTATTTACGAGTTCTATTGCTGCCGTTATAATCTCTTATCGATCGTGGAAAAAATGGCATTCGGAATCTGTCCGTTCTGCAATCTATCTCTCTTATTTTATTTATATGATCTTATCTTCCGTAGTACGTTGGCGTCCGCAATATATGGTTAACTTCGTCAGAAAAGACACTGCTCTTGAATTTATCTAAAAGGTTTAGTCTATTTTTCAATCTACGGTCCGACAGAGATTCCCATCCGAGTTTATGTAAGAGGTCAGGCACACTAACAAGACTATCGTAACGACCTTTCACATACCTGGCAGCTCTTCTTTGCACGCGTTCTAACTCTGTTATTAAGCCTTTATGAACCTTATTATGAACCTTGGCAAAAAGTTAAAAATCATTTGAAGAAGCACCTACGGGATACCGTATACCTACATTGAATTTTTGTTATTATTATTTTCACCCCGGTATTTTGTACACTTTTTCTTATTTTTTGGGCACGCCGTATGTATATACAATGCCTTCATAAAACTCTCGGTTTTTTTTAATAACTCCATCTCTCGCCAATAACTGGAACGAAAAGGTCGTCGGGGCGTAAAGAAATCGCGTGTAAATCAAAGTCCGGGAGGCAGTCCGGATTTTCCAATATTCGACGAGATAGCGAGAAGTGGGGAAAAAGGAAAGGGAAGAAAACACATCATTGGTATCTATGCGATAAAAAATTTTTGTCGCGACAACTCCCTGATTCCCGGAGCTTAACAAAAACCGTTGAAAGGGATTGTAAAAAGGGGTTCTGGTGAAGAGGCATTGGCTGACGACAGATCGTAAATTCATCACGAAAAAAATGAAGAACTATATACTAGCGCGGGCATATACGTAGATGTGTTTTTCTTCACTTACTCAAACACTCTACTCTCGGGAAGTATCGATGCGTAAAGTACCTTATTCCAGTATCAGATTTCGCGTTCGTCTGGTTCCTTATTTTAAAAGGAAGTTAAAGAAACAGCATCTGTAAACCCTAGTGGGTGAAATTTGTACACATAAATTGCCACGAGAAAAAATTCCATGGACCGGGAATCAAACCACGAACTTTTTTATTCCCCAGGCCACCGCGTAGAACAATACACTATCCTAATACTTGGAAACTTTATGTCAATTCCACTTTGAGCTATTGTCAGCAATAAATATATCCGATAATAATTTACATAGTGGTTGTAGTCTGTTGCTACCCATTTACCGCTATATTTTCAATTTTTTGACTTGAATAACAATCCTCAATCCAATATCTTTTGCTTGCCATGAAAATTATTTCAACTCTTTCATACTAATCGTTCAAGTCCACCCTTATGAAAAGTATCGAATTTCATGTTTTCTCATGATTACCGTTAGTTGCGACGATTGCGTTTCTTGATTAATGAAGTTGCTGAAGAAGTTCCTCAAATTGAAAGTTGCTAAGGGAATGGGTGAAGGGAAGAAAGGATACAGATAAATGATTGACGAGAGTTTTGAAGATCCAATATTATGGTAATCACAAAAGCCATTACTTATCAAATACTAAATAGATATCAATAATCAAATACTTACCTCAACGTGGGAAATTTTTTATTTATAAGTACCTAAATATTAACAACAATAGAAAACATCATATTTCCTGGGGCGATGCAATGAGATTCTAATTATTACGTCATGGTATCGCGCAGTTACAGTCATCGCATTGAAAATATTTCCGGAATGAAGCGTGCAAGGTGTTGCCATAGGGCCCACGAGGTAGGGTGGAAGGGTAGACGGGACGAACCACCTGCCAAACACCCTTACGTTCACTCCTCGATCAAATCCTCTTCATTCCTAAATTGCTCGCTCATTTCGATGCAGTTCCCATCCATTCTTATCTCGGCGAGAGATTTTTTTTGGAGGGGGCGACCGCGGAATTGGGTTGACGGGGAGAGTATGGGTTAGTTCAAGGGTTGTTGGTGCTGGAGAAACCTGAAGGGTAGGAAAGAAAAAAAAACGGAGACCATGCTGCAATTTTCCCATTTGTTTCGCCGGCCCACCGCAGTTTTGGCGCCACATGTAACCGCGCCGTGGTGCGGAAGGGGACGAATATGAGGGAGGGGGCGCTCACGCCAAAATCTAATTTTCTCTCGACGATCCTGTTTTTTTATATCGAAATCTTTATTATTTCCCCCTCTCCCACCTCGTGGACGCACCCCTTCCAGACCTCAGTCCCTTTTCCCAAAAAAAAAAAACCTTCCCCTCCCAAGTTACCATCACTGCCGCCATATACACACATATCCCTCTTCTGTTCTGGATATCAGTTTTTTCAATATCCATCCCCCTTATTTCTCGCGCGTCGGGACTCCCCCGTTCTCTTAACTCCAAAATAACGCCCCCTATGCGCCCAAGCCAAGCCTTATACCTTCGCCCTTGTCGACTCCTCCGACGTCGTCTGAGAACTAGAACATCACAACAGAACTCACATAAAAATACCTATCTATCTACCCAGCACCGTTTCATGTTGCTTATCACGGCACAATTCAACTATAGGGGAATACTTTTTATGAAAACGTACCGAAGTTTCAAGAAAATGATACTTCTACGTAATACCCAGCGAGCCACCTCTAGGTTGTTTGGCAGGAGGATATCTATCACCAGCATGCAGTATGTAAGTGGACCGCCGTGTGAACACCACACAGTAATGAAATTTTACGCATAATAGCAAAATATAAGCGCACATTCATGAAATGGCAAAACTTGACAACGGTTAGTGATTCCGATAGCAAATTCATGCAATATTAGAACAATGGAGAATGTTATCGTTAGCAAATGAGGCATTTGTGAATAGAAAGGGTACTCTTGGGTCTAACACCAAGTATTTTTCGTTATGGTCTTTAGCTTTAACGACATGAGTGCTTCCACGAAAATGAACAAATGGATTCATGGCTGTGCGAGCGAGAAGTGAGTTGCTGAGCTGCTGAGAATAAAGATACTTACTTCCTCTTGGATGTGTATACTAATGGGTCTAGGACCGAGAACTTTTCGTTCGAGTCTTTATATTTAACTGTATGAGGTCTTCCACAAAAATAAACAATAAACAATGGGACTCATGGCTGAACGAGAAAGGAGCGGCTGAATCTAGACGATAAGCTGCAGAATCTCCCCCGTTTGCAATTACTCATGTGTCTTGGAACAAGTATTTTTATTTCGAGTCTTTATATTTAACTGTATGAGAGTTTCCACAGAAATAAACAATAAGGAATGAAATTCGTGGCTGAACGAGAAGTTAGTGGCTGAATCTAGACGATGAGCTACAGAATCTCCCCGGGATGTAATTATCCATGGGTCTTGGACCACGTATTTTTCGTTTGAGTCTTTATATTAAACTGTATGAGGGCTTCCACAAAAATAAACAATAAGGAATGGAAGTCGTGGCCGAACGAGAAGGTAGTGGCTGAATCTAGACGATGAGCTACAGAATCTCCCCGGGATGTAATTATCCATGGGTCTTGGACCACGTATTTTTCGTTCGAGTCGATACATTTAACTGTATGAGGGCTTACACATATATAAACAACGAGGAATAGGATTCTTGGCTGAGCAAGGAATGATTGACATAATCGAAACGGGTTTTGGGAAGCCACTTTGAGCAGTCGAATCGGAGTCGATGGGTGCTGGGGGCTGAAATGGCGTCGGTGGTGGATGTATTCGGGTGACGACTTGGCAAGGGAAGGGAGATGGCGAAGTAGTGGCGGCGGTGGTGGATATGAACGTCATAGAAATTTCATCAAGAGAGGTCTTCTTGGATATTGCAGTCCCGGCAAGAGAGAGAGAGAGAGAAAATGTGAAGAGTGTGAGTGGGAGAGGGGGTTGCAGGCAGGGAGAGAGTGAGGGATATGAAAGATGAGAAAAAAATTGCAATAAAAAAGTGGGAGCAGTGAACACAAGAAATATAAAGTTGTGCATGAGGGCAGGGAGGGAAAAGAAGGGAAAACAGGTCCGTCTGCTGCGCCACCATGCATCGAGATCGGCCCTTATCTATCGATGTGTCCGTATCGAAATTCGTGACGATCGGGAATTAAAAATTTGAACGGTCCTTCGAGAATAGAGCCTGGCCGCCAAGCGATCACCAATTGGTGTGCCCAGAGGATGGAGTACTGCATTGCCCTTAGCGAAAAAACTGTTGCAATTTCAACTGTTAATTGGGACCATTGTTGAATCCAACAGTAACTGCTGAATTCGTCAATAACTGTTGGATTTATCTGTTACTGTTAGAGTTAACAGTCACTGTTAGTTTTAACAGTTACTGTTAGTTTTAACACTAGCTGTTAGTTTTAACACTTGCTGTTAGTTTAACAGTGGTCCCCATTAACTGTTGAAATTTCAACAGTTTTTTCGCTAAGGGTGCCTCCGAAACGTGGACCAGGTTTGTGAATAGAGACAACTCGACGCGGTTTCATCCCGAAGGCCACGATAGTGAAGTGATTAATAAAAACTTGTTCACACCAGCAGTGACCTCGATGTACAATGTTAGAAAGTGAACAGAGAAGAGAATAATAATAATAATAAATTGTCTTTATTATAAAAGCGAATTTAGGACAGCATTGTCCTCTCTTACAATTAACTTGTTAGACATTCACAAACATCCATGGTAGTCAAGCCACCCAGGCGGGATTCGAACCCGCGACCTCAAGGTTAGCAGTCGGGGACTTTACCCCGGCGCCACCGAGGCCGAAATCAAGGCACCTGAAAAGCCGTTGCGATAGTCTTCTTATTCTCCTTGCACATTATACGTTTTCGACCCTGCGGGAAAAAACAGCACGGGGCTTTTTCTAATAGTCCACTGAAGAAGTGTACGAAACCTTTCACATTGTATGGTTAAAACACGAGCACGATTTTTGGTCGCATTGGAGCCGTCCAGTGCCACTGGGGCCACACGGCTACCGCATCGTCTTTCTGCTTTGTGATTCACGTAAACAAACGCAAAATTTCACACTAGGTTTCAGTCGTGCGAGAACTGTCTCCAGTACTGTTGATAACCTTTTTGTACGGTTAATTTTTACACGTTTTTTTCTCGCACGGGCGTAAACGTGTAATGTGCAAGGAGCGTATGGAAATCAACCGTCACGATTTAAAACCGTGTTTTAAAACCGGGTTTTAGTGTTGCTGACCGTATGTCTAGCTCGAGAATACTTCACCCAAGTTCTTCCTAATTTGAAGCGAATTCCAAATATCCTAAGAATGCTGAGTTATTTACGCAGGTTAACGTTGAAATAATACAAGCAAAAACCAATTTCGTCTCACAAATCATGACGAGACCGTAAAAAAAATTCCTAAAATTATGCGCAAAGTTTTTATTTCACCGCGGAGGTCGAAAAATTATCTCTGTTAGGTCAGTGTAATTGATAAGTTCTTAATGAAGATGTAGTAGTACAACTAAGTAGTCGTTCTCATACAAAAATTGCGTCGATGATGCCATGACGTGAAACTTCCTCTGCTCATTGGTAATGGAGTTGCGCCTGGCACGTCTAGTCACCTCCCATTCGATGAATGAGAATGGAAATTGAAAGGACGACGGCAAAGAAAAGAAAACCTTTTCGTGACTCAGCAATTGCTGTGATTGCTTAATTTTGGGATATCCTTTGGAGAAATTACTTCAGGACGTAGGCTTTCATCGTTCCCTGCCAATTTTTGGCTCCTATTTTGTGCCTGAGAACCCGTTTTCTTCCGCCGATGCTCGGGGCATGAAGATGAATGAACTACAATCGCGAAGGGAGGGTTGAGATAATTTAATGCACTGTCAGATGACTAGCGAAGGTACTTAGTGTTTTCATATCACTAAGCCAACGCGAATATGTTTACTCATTGTTTACTGGTCTCTAATCTTGTGTTCTTTAGATTAACCGGAATCCTAACACCATTTTTATCATCACTAGGTGCCTTAGCGGTCAGTTTTCATTCACCTGTATCCATTTTGTGAAAATTTTACCCCATTTGAGATAAAAAATTTCCCATTTGAGATAAAGTTTATTATTTATTTCCTCAAAAGTATTTGTTACGCTTATTTGTAGTTTATGAGACCATTTAACGTCTTTTTCGTGGGCTTTTTCGCAAGCATGAAAAAAAGAATTTTTTATTATGTTACAGTTTGCCGAGCTTAAAATGAAATTCTCCTTCAAGCAAAACGGATATGCGTCCTTTCTTTGCCACCAGTTTTATGAATCCGTTCTTTGGCTGAGAACATGAAGCAAAGTGTATGACTTACCCAGTATTACTCTGTATGCCCTGAAACTTTGGAGATAATGGCGAAAATTATAACGAGTAATATGTCAGTAAATCATGAAAAAATACGACCTCTTGAGTGTTGGTGGTGCGATCTCGTAAGAAAATATTTAAAATTTAAAAATAATATTTATTAAAATATAGTATATAATATATAATAAATAAAGTAATGAAGGCTCAAAAGGGGGTACGTAACCCGGGAAACCCCCTAGTGGTTACGCCAGTGGACTCTCGTTACATAAGAGACGAGAAATGCCAGTTGTTATCTGTAATAATCTCTCCTCCACAAACTTATTTTTTGGACAGGCAATCGTAATTTTCGTAGGTAACGTGGTGATAAATGGTGCAGCGGCTTCGACTATATTGATGATGTTATCCTAACCCTCCACATGAAACTAGTCGTCACCGATCTATTCTCTCCCATTCTCATCATGAATCAGTACATCGCCACGGTGGACGAGCTCGGAAGCCTCGATGATCCCTAGAGATGAACTGGGAGGCACAGATAATTGACCCATAATAGACCCATCCGTGCCTGTTGGCCCAAGGGTAGAAGCCAGTTGCATGGATCGCCGAGCAGCTTCTGTTCATCAATGAGACGTCTGTACCATATAGGTCGACCTTCTTATTAGATACCGTCGCGCCAAAATGGATGTAGACGATTCAGACTCAGTCACCTGCCATGAGTACCTTCCGATAGTTCACCGTGAATGCTTACTATCTAAAGAGTAGGTATCTGGTTTGTAATAGCACGCCAGAAATCCTAATAATTTAAAGCTTTCCCGTTGTTTTAGTAAAATTGTTACATATATTGAAATATATTTCTTGATAACTATTAGTTTTATATTGATTTACTAAAATCATACTAGTTCAGCTTATCAAAAAATACATGGGCCAACGTGCCCCAGCCGCTGGGCCAACTTGCCCCGATGTAGGGGCAGATTGGCCCACCTGTTATATGCCCAGTATTTATTTATTTTTTTAAATTTATAACTCAAATATTCAAGTTTAATTATTGCCATCCAGATTTAGAAAGACTGTTCTATAATTTAGCAATAATTTCATAAAGTTAGCTATGCATAAATTAAAAATATTTAAAAATGTAAAAAAATCGGGCCAACGTGCCCCGGTCTCCCCTACACATTTTCCTATTTTGAGCTCCTGGTAACGATAAACTCTAAGTAAAAATTATTTCCAATCACATCACTCAATAGGTTAAATAAACCTTTCCCCGTACGGGTTTGAGATATTCATTGAGGTTTCATCGGGCATTTAGTGCGTACATTACTTTAACATTCCCGATTTCTCGCGATATTGCATTTAATCGGAAGGATATTCGTTTGCACACGCTGCCCGTGAATAAAAATGGTATATCGACAAGAAGGCTTAAACATTGTACGAATTTATTATGTATTATTACGTTTCAAAGTTATCGCGACATCCGAATTTAGTTGAAGTCTGATTGTTTTTGCTGCGGTAAACTATAGAGAATTCTTAGTTTTTTTTATTTCGGTACCCCATTGCCCACGAAAGTATTTTTGTCAAATGTATCTTTCAAAGAAGTTTACACTTCGCATTAGTTTCACGAAATGAATTAGTTGAGACAAAATACATGCTATGCCATGAGTCCAAACACCTACCTGCATTATTTGAGAACATTTAACTTTTAATTTACAGAAGTTTAAAATTGAAATCCTCTTTCAGGCAAAACGGATATGTATTCCTTGTTTTCCCCCATTTTATTTATCAATTCTTTGGCTGATGCAAAGTGTCTGAATTACTCAGTGTCTACATTCAGGCTGTCATTCGCCGATATTACTCACCTCTTTCGCGTCAAATAATGAGGTAGTTTCCAATTGTGCCGGCTTACCTCCGTTGCCTACCTGCAAGTGACTCACATTCAGTCAGCTCAGCGACACAAATTCCTTTGGAGCCATATTGCCATGTAGTACATTGCGTTTAATTTTATGTTGTACTCAAAGTACCTTTGGTCTTCTTCTCTCAAACTCATCATTATCATTAAACAATCCTAACAATCCCAGTACTGGTTAGATAACAATCCTAATACTGGTTGGACGTTGCGCTTTCTTAATTCTTCTATCAGCTAACATTTTCATATTTGAGAGTTCCTTCTCCTTTGATACATACTTGATAGCATGCCCTATATGAGCCATTAGAAGTCCCTATCGTTTTCTTTTTCCGTCCTATTGTCCTTCGAATATTGTTTCCGTCAAGCCTTCATGCCTCCTGATGTGGAAATACAATCTTCCCATCTTCTTAATAGAATTCTCAGAAGTCTTCTCTTTCCTCCAACTCCTCTAAAGACTACCTTCGCCTTCGGTCGACAAATTACATCTGCATTATATTCCCAGTGCTTCCACAGTAAACCTTTATGCTGCTGTAAACTTTTATGTGCCGCTGTCTTTCGAACAACTATTAACAGGTACTAATAGAAAGGTTTCCCCCAGAAATAAAGATAATAAGCATATAATTAAGAAACTTATTCTGAATTAAATTGAATCATGCATGTGGATGTGTACGCGGCATACCTTGATCCTCAATCGTGAATACCATTTATCTTACCTATTTTTTATATTTATAATCTACATCTACATAATACCCTGCGAGCCACCTCTAAGGTGTTTGGCAGTGGGTGATCAATCACCATCATGCAGCATGCAATTGGACTCCCATCATGCACACCACACATTCCAAAAAACGTCACGCATACTAACAAATTATACTACCATATGCTGTTAGAAATAATAATAAAATTAAGAAACATGCATTATGTTTTACATAAGCTAGTAGGCTACACTACAAGTCGTCTAATCTATTTATGAGTTCTAGATAATATCATGGAATGTTCCACTGTTTATGCCAAACCAATGTTTATAGTTGCTAATAGTAGTCCCTTAAGGGGGAATGAGGGAAAAAGACCCCCCACCCACACCGAACTGGGGATCTATTCTCAACCGCTGATTTACGCAATAGAAACCGCAGCCAAATGGACACCTACGGAGGTGTATGGTGGTTTAGATGCACTCCAGTGGAACGCCAAGCGATGGAGAAAGACGGATCGACAGTGCAGCAGTACCACCAATGTGCTGTATGATCCCTCCAAGTTATTTAAAGTGGCGAGAGTCCTTCCGTGACGAATTGGGGAAGAAGTTGCACAGGAAGGAGTTGGTTGAAAGGGCCGGGGGGAAGGGAGAAGGAGCGCATTCCATTATGGTGATTGAAATCCGAGTCGTTTAAAAAAATGAAATAGGGCTCCGCGATGGTTGATTTCGTCAGCGTTATTGCTTCCAGGCGCATATGGTTTCTTTTTTCTTACCTTGCCTTATCGGAGGCGAGCGTTATAAATCTCTTAACCCTCGAGGAGGGATTATTCATTCTTTTATTTTCACTCTTATTTCCTCTTTTCCGTCGGAGCCAAACTCAACATTTCGAGGCTTTCCTAACATGGCCTCATGCATTTAAGTTGGCTGGGCAGGTGCCGGTGTTGGAAATACCGGCGGGAAGGGATTCCCGTAAGAAGACCAGAACAACAACGACTCATTCCCTCTTGCTGTGTATAATATAAGGGTTAAGCAATACAAATCTAAGCCTAGCGCGCCGCCTCCCAGTCTCCAGCGGCTCCCAGCCTAATTCGCTTAACAACTGGGTAACCCTGTCTGTACACACGTGGCAGTTTTTGATAAATCGCGCAGCCTTCTCTTGTATTTTATTCAGTTCACGGATTAAGTCTTTCAGCACCGGATCCCATATGCTCGCAGCATATTCAAGATGCGGTTGGAGGAGTGCGAAATAGTACCTTTATTTTACTTTCTCATCCGATAATCGTCCCACGATACGCTTGACAAATCCTCATTTCTTCAGGGCTATGCCGCAAATATTCCTTATATGTGTTCCCCATGAGAGGTTCGAGGTTATCCTAACTCCCAGGTACATCTAAATCTACATAATACCCTGCGAGTCACCTCTACGGTGTTTGGCAGGGGGTAATCAATCACCAGCATGCAGCATGCAATTGGACTCCCACATGCACAACACGCGGTCCAATAAACGTCACGCATAACAACAATTTATTCTACCATATGCTGTTAGAAATAATAATAAAATTAAGAAACATGCATTATTTTTTACATAAGTTAGTAGGCTACGCTACAAGTCATCTAATCTATTTATGAGTTCTAACACTGCCGTCATAATATCTCGTTGATCGTGGAAAAAACACATTATGATTCTGTCTGTTCTACAGTCTATCTCTCTTCTTTTATTTATATGATCTGACCTTCCGTAGTATGTTGCGTTAGTAAGATATGGGTATCTTCGTCGGAAAATTAAATTAAATTAAATTAAATTTACGTGATAGGTTTAGTCTTTTTTTCAGTGTATGGTCTGACAGAGATTCCCATTCGAGTTTAAATAAGAGATCAGTAACGCCAACAAGACTATCGTAACGGTTTTTCACGTGCTGGAAACTCTTCTCTGGACACGTTATAACTCCGTTTTTTGAAAATATTTCTAGAATGAAAGGGAATTGGCCTTATTGTGAATTGAAGAGGGCAGCACGAGAAGGAAGGGGAGGCTGTCAAAATGCTTCCTAAGTACTCCATACAAACTTATCCTAACCGGTAAAATACTTTACTAATAATTTCGGATTGATCGACCGATCGAGAAGTCTATTCTGAGGGATGACTTCCCTAACCCGTTCTAGCCTTGCACCCTGGAATAGAATTCAGGGACCGAAGAATGACATTTAAAATCTCTTCGTTTTGCATTCCATTACCTTCATTTTCTTTCTTTTTTATCCTTCTCTCGTTTCTCCAGCGAGCTAATTTTATCGTTTATGGGAAAATATTCAAGGCTATTTACTCGAGATCAGCAGACCTCAATCTCGTGGATATTTTTGTATGGTGGCACCTGATGACAGAATTCTACGCAGCCCCAGTCAAAATGTCCAGAGGACTGCGTCTTCCAAGCATGCCAGAATTTACAATAAGATCCGGGTTTATTTCAAAAAGTGCCTACGGACATGAAACGTTACGCCTTAGGAAAGAGGGATGCATTGCCATTGACCGACGTCACATTGAGTTCCTTCTACGAATGGACGTATTGCAGATGAACGTATCCTCAGACCAGTGTACAGCAGAAAGTGGGCGTTTCCGGACCGAACATCTTCAGCCGCTATGAACAAGTATACATGACTTAAAAAGTATGCGTTTATGGACGGAGGTTTACTGGACTTTTTTATCTTGTTTTTTTTTTGTACTACCACCTCTCTAAGTATTGGACACTTTTTTCGATCACCCGTTATATGTCAACTGATAAAACTAAAATTTAATAGAGGAATATAATAATTTTTAAAATTCTCGTACATTTGTTTCCTGATTACATTTCCCCCTTACGATTCCCGAAAGTTCCGATATTTCGGGAACGTGAAGTAAAAAACCTTGGCCGACGATGTGTGAAGCTTTCGTGTGCGCGAAATTTCATAATTTAATGGAATATCCTCCTCCTCTCTCTCCCTCTCTCTCCGCCACTAACTTTCCTTCTCCGCGTGCCCACGGTAGCAATCTCTCAGGCCTGGCCAGGTTTTTCGGGGGGAAAACCTGGCTATAGTGGAGGGGGAATTGTGAAATGAATTTCTGCCGGAGAAGTGAGTGGGTAGAATAAAGAATTATAATAGCACTGACCTGGGAGACAGAAGGAGGGAGGTAAGAGGGAGAGAGGGAAAGACTCATATCGGAGATTAAAACCGTTATTGCGGGCCATAAAAATCCCTTTCTTGCTAATGTGATGACGGCGTGCAATTTCGTTCCTTCAATAAAAGCGTGGAGGTTGGGGAGAGAGAGAGTGGGAGATAGGGGAGGGGCGGAAGATGAAGTTCGTGTGCTCAGGATTGGAACCAGAAGTCTTCGATCATCGTTTGGGTTCTTAATGCTGCGATCCGTTTCCATACCCTTCCTTTGCCGTGGGCACTGGATAAGAAAATAGATCGTCGGACTGCGGCTGATGGGTTTCGACGTGGAATTCGTGCGATTTCGGTAGAAAGACCAATCGCTAATGCCGTTTCATACTATTAAGAGCTAGGCCTATATCCGTACCTCGGATACTCCACCCGTTTTCCTAATATTTCAGGAGAGTAGTTTGAAGATGATTTTTTAATTTCAATTAGTAATTAATTGAAGGTTAGGTAACAAGTTAACAATATTTTCATATCACAATTTTTATTTAGGTGAGCATTTTTAATTATTTTATTTGACTAGTATTTCCTAGAATTTAAGGTAACAAGTTTACAATATTTTCATGCCACAATGATATTGGTATACCATGGAATTCGGTTACTACGGCCTCGGCATTAACGTCAACACGGATATAACTTCGTTCGTTCCTAAGTCCCGCCAAACTTAAAGTGTAAGCATTGATATGACCTCAGATTTATCGTCAATGTACTCCAAAACCTCGTACATAACTTCAAAAAAATTCTGCTGCAAGCAGCAACGGAGTGTCCAAAATTAAATTGCAGATTTATTTCAGCAGTAGGACTTCATTTAAACGTGCGCCTATTTTCTATGCATTAAATCGCCTGAATAAAAATTCTATGAAGATGCCCAGAATATTACGGAGGCAGAATAAAAGACGATCTTATTCAAATTGACGTAATATTAAGTTTCCCGCAGTTCCGCGAAGTTTCGAGAGAACGTAATATTTCGTCATTAACACTGAGAGGCGTTAGTAAAGCTTTATGGAGTAGTTCGAAGGTGCATTCGTGTGCGAATATTTAGCAATAGAGAAATATTTTTTTCATTTAAACTTTAAATTCTTACTAATAGGTAATTGCTGCCCGCATTCAATCTTCCATTACTGGCCAAACTTGCGCCGATTACAGTGGCATTATTCTATATTTCCGATTAAAAATGATCATATAGAGATCGGAGAGATACCAGGTCTTCAGATAAACCGTTCAATGACTCATGCATTGATAGAGTCAATATTAATCACACGACGAAAATCAACTGTTCCCGATGAAGTGACCCCTTTAAGTGACAATACCCGAATCTAGATATATTGGATCTGAATCTGAATATATCCGATAGTATCTGGATCCGAAATAGAGCACAGAATTTCAGTTTTTCCTCAAAATATTTCTTCCGAGTTAAAATAACCTGTACCTACTTGTACCTGTACCCAATTTAGGACAAAGTTTGATGAGATTCTTTTGAGAAACAAATTAAGAAACGTTTTTCCATTAGCAGAGTTATAGCAATAACAAGCATGTATTTTTCCCGAAAAAAAAAATTACAATGCTTTGCATGTAATCTCAGGCTTCCGATTCCTCAAATTATTTAGGTGATGGATGCGATGGTCAATCGGTGCTTGAGTTTACTTGGAAGAGTAGGTTATAAAATGTCATTATTTCAATTCCTTGGTAAGATACTGCAGAGAATGAGAACCCAGTCACATATCAGCCAATGACTTATTGATTTTGGCACTGATTTTTTATTTTCGTCCTTAAAAATTTACTCTCAACCTGATGTAAATTAAATTAAAACTTAAATATTTGGTTTTCAAATTCATCCATGTTTGATCTGATTGTTCGAACACTGTTGATTCCGCGTATTCATAATAAACAACGATTATTTTATGGACAAGTAGGCTAATCGCAGTCTCCATGTGTCCACATCAAGATGTATCAGAATCCGAAGAATTGCGAAAATATTAGATGAACTCTCAATCACTTTAACTTAATACTTCCAGCCCAATTAATTTAAATTGGCATAACTTAAGTTTCTTAATCTTGCTTATGCTTTCAACGCAAAACATTTAACCATTACCTATTTAAGGGATTTATTTTAGTCCTGTCCTTCAATTTTTCGTATTTTAAACGTTTTTAGAATTATATTTATTGAGATAACGTTAGTTCAGTTTTTATTTATTCATTGATAGTCACACTTGAGGAAGGTACTTCCGTTCACCGCAGATAGTTTCCCCATATCGTGATGAAGCTTGAAACTTGGATAGCATTGAGGCACCGTGAGTTGAACGTCTGGCTACTGATTGAAGTGTCCTTGGTTCATATCCCGGAAGAAGCCTTAAATGAATACTTCATATCGTGAAGTGGAGAATTTGTAAATATCACACGCTTTAGCTTAGTCCGGGATGGATTCCATCCTATCCAAACTATCATCAGTGTTGAGTCTCCTTAAGCTTACTATCTTAGTCAATACAAAATGAAGTACACAAGGAGAATTACAAAGTTTTTTGAAGCATCACTACTCTATTTCTTTACTTGAAACGCTTTTTTACATATTTTAAATTCATTAGGTACTCTGTAAAAAATATTATCTATGCTGAAATTCAAATCTAGGCCCGAGTAACAGTATATTTTGATCACTCACATACAAATTTAACTCTCCTCAACCTCTCTCATAAATGCAACTGTAGTCACCTTTCTGAAATCAGGACAATGCTATGGTGTCTCATAGCCGCCTGTTTATTGTTTCCTTGTTTCAAGCTTTCTCACATTATTTTCCCTTCTCGAATCCGCCCGAAACCCATCATAATGCCTCCAAATCTTTCTTTTTATTTGAAATCAGCTGAGCACTTTTTCGGGAATCCGCAAAAAGGTTCGAAGCTCAGGGAAAAGGCTTTTGCTTTTTTTTATCGGCGTGAAAGAATAAGAGAATGTGGGAGAAAGCAAGTCATTGTCAATCAATCGATCCTTTTTTGCGAGAACCAATCTCACGGTAATTCCATCGAAGCAAAAGCACTCCCAATTTTTTTCATTAATAATAAGCTGCGACCGAAATTTTTATCCAGTATTCGCCATTTATTTAATTCTGGCTCTTTCCTGTCCTCCATTTTCGTCTCTCGGCGTGAATGAGACTTAAAAATGTCAAAAAAAGCTGTTTCAAGGGATACATTCTATGTTACTTGCATCGATACAGACACGGAGAGTATACCGATAGCAATGATGAAGTTTTTAATGAGAAGTAGTAATTACTTTTAAGCCTTGCAAGTGTAGTATTGTACTATAAAGCTTTACTCAATTTCGCATTTTTTCTTTACTTTTACCTAATTAAAGAACAATAAAATTAGGAAGACTTTTTTCTTCGAGACTTATCTTCCCTTTCTATTTACCGTATTCTTTGAACTAATTGTGTTTCTGGGTATGAGTGGACCACCCAATTTTATTGTATCCTCATGGTGAATTTCGATTAACTGTGGTACAAAAGAATGATGAAGATTAAATGGATCGAACGAGTTAGCAATGAGGAAATACTAAGAAGTGTGGGAGAAAAGAGAATTCTTCTAAAAACCTTAAGCAAAAGACGGGACGACACAGTTGGCCACATTATGAGGCATGATGGCCAGATGAAAACAATCGTAAAAGGACAGAACGAAGGGCAAGGGACGGCCCCGAATGAGTTATATAGGAAAGGTTATCAAGGATGCTAAAGAGGAGAAATTCGTCACTATGAAAAGGCTAGCGGGTAGGAGAGAGGAATGGAGAGCTGCGTCAAACCAATCTTAGGATTGTTCACTAATGATGATGACGGTGAATCACGGTGGACGGTGATGATCGCCTCCACAAACATTGGTATAATCATCCCATTTTATACTTTGATACGATTTTCGATATGAATTTCCAAAAATTATCGTGAAAATAATTTTCAGAAGAAGCAGCATACGAAAGCGTTAAAGAGCGACATTAACGACATTCCATTGGCTAATTTTGAATTATAAAATAGTTATCAAATAAGTCTTCAGTGCATTTACAGTTTCAAACGTCGCCCATTTTATCTGATAATTGAACAAACATTCAGTGTTTCAGCCAGTTTAACTAATGATGATGATTGTCGATATTTCCATCGCTGTATCGGGCCGGTCTGAAGAAGAATACAATTCATTTTCTTTAGACCGGCATCTTTTCCTACATGCTCCATTCCCACCATACCTTCATCACGTTCCCACTAATATTCTCTATATAATTTCCCCTTTCGTCGCTTCGTTATTTTTCCATATTCCCCCTTTAATAATCTCTTTTATATACTCCCACACTTTTTTTGCGACTCCCTCTTTCCCTTTCCGAAAACGGATTATTTTCCCGCCCAAATTGTTTTTTCGCTATGGCCACAGTTTTTTTTCTTTTACCCCAGACCGCCATCTTCACACCCTCGATTCCAGGGCCGATAAATGCCGGAGAGAATCTGTATGGGATAGCGAGAGATTAAATTCTCCCGAATTTTTCTCGTCCTATCCTTCAAAATGACAATCGAGCCTTTTTGCGAGAAATCTACGCATTCATACTATATTTATATATCGTCCTCTTTTTATAATGCCCAAGCTCAAGGCTTTTTTCCAACACTAAGGAAAAGATGTTATTTTATGTAAACCGTTCAATGCTGTTTTGCTCCGTGCTTTATTCCCGTACATGGAGGAGAAAGTAAAAAGAAAAAAAACTGTCGCCGGAAAATTTTTATTTTGGCACTCGTTGAGGTACTCAGACGAAATATAATATGTTTAATAAACTTTAATACATTATTAGTAAATACTACGTGAAATCGGCCGAGTACTGCTATAAAAAGTAATTTCTAATAATTTAATTAAACAATATATTTTAATAAAATTTCTATAGTCGATGACATCGGCCGATATTATGTTTTGAAAATAGACACTTTTACACGTGTTTCCCCAAAATAGCATCACGGAGGAATCAAGGAATAGCATTGGGGCATATAGCACTGGGACGGAATATTTTTGCTAAACAGGCTGCGCATAGTGATTCGCCGGTTTAAATGATTAAATAAAAATAGCCTTGAGACTGCAGTAGGTAAAATAATTGAATTGCCGGATAAATTGTGGTATATTTATGTTGCGCATCACCAAATGCCTGTAAATATTCACGTGAATACTTACTTGGCGGTTTTTTCCGTTAATTTAAGCAATTTCAGGTAGGCGTCATATAATGAAAACATTTATATCGCGACTAAGCGCATTGAGAACTCGATGGTATAGGAGGGTAACGCTATTTATTTCGCATTCTCTTTTTATAGCTTAATCAGCATAAAAAGTGGCATCTCGATGGGTTCAACAAAAGTTGGATAAAATAGTTGTTTTGAAAACAGAAACTTTTCACATATATTTCCGCAAAATAGCATCACAGAGGAATCATATTTTTTAAACTCGCTATCGCTCACTGGGGTGGCTATGCCCCCTCAGGGCCTCCCGCGAAAAGACGGTTCTTCTCAAATCACTCTGCCTGTTATTACAATTTTTGTCCGCCGTTCGTTCCTTAAAGATCGTTTTTTTATTGTTGGTGAATGACTACCTTAGCTGGATAACAGATTGAAAATTTGATGTTTCGCCAATTTTCACTGGGTTTCAGACACTCTCTCGCCATTGTGACATCTGCATCTACATAATACCCTGCGAGCCACCTCTAGGGTGTTTGGCAGGGGGTGATCAATCACCAGCATGCATTTGGACCCCCACATGCACACCACACCGTCCAAAAAACGTCCCGTATAATAACAAACTATAATACTATATGCTGTTAGAAATAGAATAGAAATTCAGAAACATGCATTAAGTTTTATATAGGTTAGTAAGCTACACTACAAGTCATGCAATCTATTTACGAGTTCTATTGCTGCCGTTATAATCTCTTATCGATCGTGGAAAAAATGACATTCGGAATCTGTCTGTTCTGCAATCTATCTCTCTTATTTTATTTATATGATCTGATCTTCCGTAGTACGTTGGCGTCCGCAAGATATGGTTAACTTCGTCAGAAAAGACACTGCTCTTGAATTTATCTAAAAGGTTTAGTCTATTTTTCAATCTACGGTCCGACAGAGATTCCCATCCGAGTTTATCTAAGAGGTCAGTTACACTAACAAGACTATCGTAACGACCTTTTACATACCTGGCAGCTCTTCTTTGCACGCGTTCTAACTCTGTTACTAAGCCTTTTTCATGAGGGTCCCAAACACTGGCAGCGTATTCCAAATGTGGTCTAACGAGGGAAAAGTAGCTAATTTCTCTCACTTTGTCTTCGCACTTTCCTAATATTCTTTTAACAAAACCCGTTTTACGATTAGCTTGACCGGTTATTTCTCGAATATGTTTATTCCACGATAGATCATTATTGAGTCTAACCCCTAGATATTTCACGGATTCAACTGCCTTTAACTGGGTGCCCCGAATGATATAGTTACGCTGTAGGGAGTTATTCTTCTTCCAGAAATTCATTACGACGCATTTTTCCAAATTTAATTCTAACTGCCAAGCATCGCACCAAGCTTGGATAGCAGCAAGGTCATTCGTTAGTTCATCTATATCTTTGCTGGAACGGATTTCTCTGTAAACTACAGCGTCGTCTGCAAATAATCGTAACTTACTCTGCACTACCTTGTGACCAACACGTCTGTCTGAAAATTGGTTTCTCGACGTATCACATGGTCTAGTTTCGAAAAATGAAAAATTTTAAAAATAGATTTTTTTTACCCCCCTTTCCCCCCCAAAAATTAGAGGCAGAGATAGGCGCTTGAGAACACTAAGATAAATGTAAAATTTTGTGCTACGACAATTTTCCCTAGGGGTTTCAGACTATTTTATATGGGGTCGAATCTATGACTTTTTGTCGTATCGGTATGGTATGGTATTTGGAGGAGGCGACCGACATCTAAGGTCATTTGCGCCATAAGGGAAGGGTATGGAAGGGTGGAAGGAATCCGAGCGTCGGCATTAGCCTGCTCGTATCGAAAGGCGCCAAGGGGACCACGGCTTAACATCCCATGCGACGGACGGAGTGTGTGCGCTTGAAATGTCCTCCACGTAGTATTTAAGCAGGGATCAGGTAGTCTGTGATAATTCTCTGCCACCGCCGAGATTTGAACCCAAGCCCACGGGGTGGGAAGCCAACACTCTAGCCACCACCAACAGCACTAGCCACTAGCAACCACAACACCAACCCGAACCCCCATTTTTGTCGTATCTCGTCTCGTATACAATCGCTTCAGGCTTGACTTTGTGGAAGTTTGATATATCCATGATAAAAACAACAATTGGTGATTACCACAATTTAATTAAAAACTCAACTACCGACCAAGGTTTCAACATATAATGTCATTTTCAAGGTGAAAGTTTTCTTTGAAATTGACAAAAATACCTTAAAAATTACATAATATTCAAAACCCTGGTCGTTAGTTGAGTTTTGAATTAAAGTGTGGGAATTACCATTTGTTTTTTTACTATGGATATCTCGTCTCATTCACCCCGAACATTCGTATAAGTGAGTCAGTCAGTCACTGAGTGATCGGGAGTGAGTTTTATAGTAAAATATGGATTAACTCATAATTCTCAATGTGCAGCCCATGCTCCACACTAATTGAAAATTTTTCATCATTTTCGGCCAAAATTATTTTTCGATACACCTAATTAATCGTCGCAAAAAATTTTCCCGCATGGCTTGAGGGAAGTTATCATTGGGCCTTTACGAGATGAGTTCTCTGGCAGCAATGTCAGCTGTAAGCTCTAAGCATCCAAGGGATCCCAGTGCAATTTCATCTCGCGAACTTTTTTAATAAAAATCCAATCCTCGTAGCTGCCCTTCCTCAAAATGAAGCATTACCGGAGTGTAACAAAATTAGAAGGTAGCCTGCATCAAACCTAATCCCAGGGCAGGCACAGAAGTAGTCGTCAGCGCTGTAATAACTGCGACAACCGACGTGATTACGTGGATATAAGGAAAAATGTAATCGTGTGGCGGGCTAAAAGTCATCCACTTGATCTTGATACAGGTTATTTTTTCATATATCAAACCCACATGGCTTGAGTAAAGCCACGTCTGTCGTTTCCGAAAATATTAAAATATTTATATTGCGGTGATTTGTATCATTTTTTCCATTAGTAATCCTCTCCGTTAACTTTTTTGATTTCCTGGGAAGGTACTTTCTTTTTTTTCTAGCAATAATGGGTTAAGTCTTAATATATATTACCTTAAGTTAAGTTAAGTCTTATTATATATATCTCACATAAAATCCTGACCTTTTCTTTCATTTTTAATCATATAAAACTTCCTTTCGTGACATTCAAGGCTCATTTCCTTCACAAAATGGGCATCAATATTTGTACAATTTTACAAATAACCCTGAGAGCCAAATCTATGATAGTAGGTCCAATGCTGCAGTGCATCAATAGGTTGATTGTCTTGTGAATAAATTGTAACCTTACTTGTGAACATTGAGAATGGAATATTTTTGGAAGACAACATAAATTTAATCTTCCCAGTTTCAATGGCAATATCGGTATCATTCTGAAGTCGCGTGATATTAAGTTCACGGCATCATAACATGACGAGAATGGGATTGAAGACTCAAAGAGTATGTATTAAAAAGACAGATCTCAATTATGGATAGTGTTTAGTTGAGAAAAGCTCAAATTATAATTCAAATTAACCTGAAGCTGGTCAGATAGTTGTGCCTATACCGTGACAAAAACGACTCAAACGACTTTATCCTGACTCAAACTCGAATTGTTTGCCACATTTGTATCACGAGAAATCTCACAAATTCCAAAGCTTGCTCAGACTGCACTTCACAATAGATACGTCGATTCCCAACTCAAATTGAGCGCCAAATTCCTAGATATCCACCGCCGTAGCCTCACTCACTAGGTGATTTAACCAGTATGGTTAGGTTAGGTGAGGGTCGAGCTCACCCCGGAATAGACCACAGGTGTGCGTGTGTGTACACGCATTCACGGTAGGGGGACTATTTCCTTTCCGTGTGCCACTTCGCACATCGAAGATAGGTGTGCTTATCCATCCTCCTCAAACCTTAAAAATCACGCAATGGAGATCGTCACAACCTTGCCCTCAACATCTCCTAATAGTGATAGATCTGCAACCTCGTGGGGGAAAATACCATTCCTTGGCCCCCTATCTTATCGGGTGACTGGAATGTTTCCGAAAGATAAAGTAAGATTATCGTTTTATAATATGACAACAGTAGGACATTTTTTATCTAATTCAAAGCCAAAATTTATTGACAAGGACCAAAGTGGTGTATATAAATTGTATTGCAATATGCCTGATTGTAATTCTGTATATGTTGGTCAGACTGGACGTGCCATAAAAACTAGGGCAAATGAACACATGAAGTGTTGGGTAAAAGGCGATTCAACCTCTAATTTTGATAAACATCTGTAAGACCATAGCAGTGATTTCAATGTTAAGCATCTCCACAATCTTTGTAAAGGAAAAAAATTGGACTTTCTTGAGCATTTTGAAATTTTAAGAGCATGTCGCAACAAAAATGTACGGGTGGTAAACGACCTTTTGTACCCCTCCCACTCCTCTCCTTTATTATCAGTTCTCCTGGACTCAGAAAATAAACCCACTGACCTTGACGAATCCATTTCCTCGTTAGCTCTTCCCCCTCCCACCATCACCACCTCATCCCTGCCTGGTATGTATAAGCTCGCAAGTTTGTGTATAGTCACCTTGAAAATGAAATAACGTATTGTCGAAACCTGGATCAGTCATTAAAACTTCTGTGGTACATACAACACTGTATCTTTATTATGTTTCTTGTCACCAAGTTCCACCAAATATCGCAGTCCAGCCTTAAGTTCTTTACGCAGGCCAAACCAAGCTCACAGTGCTAAACAAAATAGTTCGTTGCGCTCCTTCGTACTGGTTGTTATTTTGTATTTATAATTAATGTATTTAGCTCGATGGCATACTCAGGAAGACATCACACGCACCTTGACGACGGGAGCGCATCCTCAGTCCTCCTTCGTTCTCGGTCAATCCTTTCCGCTGAAAGCCCTTCCATTACCCCTTATCCTGGAAAAAGGGGTTTCAACATCTGGGGGTGAAGGGGCTTTGGGGTGGAGTGTCAGGGTCAGGGGTAAAAGGAAGTGGCATTAGAGTAGGGGCGAGACAAGGGAGTAGGGGTTGTATTTGGAGTAAGGGAAGAAGAAAAAGGAGGAGAAAAAAAATAGCCTCTCCCACTAACGCTCCGTCCCCTTCTTTTTTTCTACACACCCACACGCACGAACTAACACAAACGCCCCCTGTGTAACGAAAAAAAATAATGATGAAACTAAACCTGCCACCCACCACCGACTCCCGTTCGTTCCTCTCCCTGAAGACTATTCCTCTCCATGGTCCCTGCTAATAGAGGTTACAGCCCAGTTAATGGAAAAATTATCGAAGTGAAAATTTCTCATTAAAGTCAGATGTAGTGGGAAGAGGTGGTGGAATGAGACAGGGTTTGGACGAAGGAGAATGAGGGAATGGTGGAGAATAAGGTCCAAGGGAGACGAAAACTCGGAAGGATTTAGAAAGTAGTGGAGAGAAGAGAGATACGAACACGGAAGGCGGGTAAGAGATTAAGACACCGCTCGAGAGCCCAACACTATAGCCGCGTTGCTTTTTTTTAAGTATCACACTAAGTGTTACATAACTTATTGGCAGAAATCCGTATGTTTAAACTCTCTTTTCATGAAACCACAAGTAGAAATCAAAATTGTAATAAAAATTACTAATTACGCTTATCTTTATATTATAACTTTTCGGAGTGGAGTGCAATTCGTGACTCCTTATGGCGTGCGCTGTCGGCCAGACCCCGGATATTGTACGGCGAACGGAGGGTACGCGGCTAGTGTTGTGCTCTTGAGCGGTGTCTAAACTCTTACCCACCTTCCGTGTTTGGACAGACTAAAAAGAAAGATATGGTGCTTTCCCGGCGAATAGACTGCGTGAAGAGTTCTCGGGATCGACACCGGGTGAGGAACTGCATCACTGCCGACCCACAGTGGGCTAAAATCGAAAAAAGGTAGACAAAACCTAAAAAAAACGATTTTTTTGAGTGCGGAATTTGAAACTTTGCACAGTTGTAGTCAATAAAACAGTTCATTTTTGATGCCGTTTTTCATAGGTTATTTTCGTAAACAAATTACTTGGCCTCAAAGTTGAACAAATGTTAAAACTAATGCCACACATTCTGTAATGATTCAGGAGAAACAAAAATTTACAACATTATATGCGGTTTATTATTGTTAATTCTTCGCAACTTTCATGACTCAGTTGTATTATTTGTGGCCGATACGATACAAAATGGCGGACCCTTTTTTTCGTCGTAATTTTGTGTTCATGTAGGATTATAAAAAAAAGGGTCACCGAGATACCTCGAGATATTTACGTTAAAATTACATCAAAATTTTTAGAGTCCAAAGGAATCAACTACGACTGTTTGCATCAAGCAAAATAACATCGATTTTTTTTACCGCGCGCGCGGTACGCGTCAGCTCCCTGGCGCTATGGAATGCTGTTACGCAGCCTAAAATATGTGTATCCTATTAAGTAAATAATAAGACTAACGATACACCCAAAAAAGCCTATATGACCATGCATAGCTAATTGTAAAGTACGCCGCGTCACGGCAAAAATCACTTCAAATCTGAAGACGCCTGCGGCAGCTCCGAGGAGACTATCGTCGCGAAGATGAGTCTACGAGGAGGGCAACCCGAAAACTCCGCATATTTCCATGAATCCATCATGTGTTGAATGAACAACCCCAACTTCGAATTTATGCCGAGTGAACTATGCCATCATCATCGCTAAATGAGCAGAATACCTGCAGTTTTCACTAGATAATTTTGCATCAGAATGAAACCTTTATTCTATATTTTTGACACACTTTCCTTTTTCCCTCTCTTTACCTCAATAATAATTGAGTTTTTGTCAATAATTTGCTTCAATTCTGTAAGCGGGCTGCGTGGTTGAAAATCACATTTTTCTACAAATTTGAAATTGCCTCATAAGACGGAGTAGGTGTAAGAGTTAATCTTTTTTCAAAAAAAATTATGAGCTCGAGAATGATGATTGAGTTCCTCGTCTTTTGTACCGCCTTTTCTCTTTTCCGGTGCCCCTCCGTGGCCCGGAGATTGGGCAAACGCCCTCTCGTCTGGAGACGAGGGTTTTGTGAGATATTTTGCATTTGATGATGGCAGGGCTGAATTAGAGGCGTGGAAGGAGGTTATCTCCGAATAAGGGAGCAGTCGTCTTTAATTTCCGCACGATCATCCATCATTCGAGTCGAAATTAACACGATGGGGAATGCAAATGAGTATGCGAGCGTACCTCCATCCGAAACTGAAGGAATTAGGAATATGCCATGTCAATCGGTTTCATGACCTTAAAGCTTCAATTCATTTATTTTTTTTCAGTTCTCGGCCTTTTCTTGATAATCATTCCTTTGAATGTAAAGCGTGTATCTGTGATCCCACTTACTCCCAAGGTCCATTCTGTAAGGCGCTACGCAGTTTTTAATTAGGAAAAATAACAAAGTTTGCTTTTTACATATTAGCTTTTAATCGTCGACTAGTTTCAATACACTGTATCATTTCATAGGCATTTTCTTACTGGTCTTGAAAATGATACAATGTATTTAAACTAGTCAACGATTAAAAGCTAAGTTGTAGAAATCAAAGTTGTTATAATTTAAGTGCATCGGGACTAGACATGGTGATAACTTTACGGATCCCCGCGCAGCCTTCCTTTGTATTTTATTCAGCTCACGGATTTAGTCTTTCTATACCGGATTCCATTTGTTATCTGCATATTCAATGAGTAGCCTGACGAGTGAGAAATGGCACATCTCTAATTTTTTTATCCGAAAATATTCCCGCAATACGTTTGACGAAGTCTCTTCAGGACTCTGCCACAATTATTTGTTATACGTATCCTCCACGATAGGTTCGAAGTTATCGTAACTCCCATGCACTTCACTTCATCCGTCGCCTTGTGAGCCTGGCCTCGAAGAGTGTTTCCCTGCGAGCCCGCCCACTTTGTTTTTTTCGTGACCCAGTGCTTTTTGGTGAAAACTCAAGCTTAACTAAAGTGATTTAAGTACATCGGGACTAGTCTCGGTGATAATTTTACGGAGTCACCCGTAATGCAAAAACTGTGCGAAAAATCCACAGAGAAAAAATCGCCTTGACCAGAAATCGAACCTGGATCCCTCTATTTCCGGTCGATTGCTTTAGCCTGTTAAGCTTCCGAGGCGTCATTCTCTTCTATGGAAATTTGAGGACTATACCGGACAAAGTGGTATGGACTGCTGAGCATATGATGTGACAAGCAGCCCAAATCGTGCGCACGGCGCCACAGCCGAATAGCAAAGCCTTAACTTTGAAAACGTAGAGGTGTTCGCCCGTTGACTAATTTAAGTATAACGGAACTAGCCACCGTGACAACTTTACGGAGTCGCCCACAATTCACAAATTGTGCAAAAAATCCGGTGTAGTCCTCCAATTTCCACAGATGTAGCTTAGTAAATTTTCGATAGCTTAACTGGCTAGAGAACTCGGCCGGAAATCAAGGGATTCGGGTTCGAATCACGGTCATGGCGAATGATTTTTTTCTCTGTGGATTTTCCGCAAATTTGTTATTTTTTCCTTGCTTAAAATGGAATTCTACTATGTTAATGCCTCAACAATTCTATGCAGTATTACTCCTAAATCGCTGCTAAGGGAACGATTATGGAGTGATCAGGTTGATGTGGTGGATAGAGGGTGGGCTCCTAGCCCCAGTGGGGCTCGGGTTGAATTCGACATTTTTATTTTAAATATTCATGTATCTCTACTATCCTAAAATTTGCAGGAAATACGTAATTACAGAGCGATTAGTGATGCCAAGAATATGAACGACTTTCGAATGTATATCTTATTGCTGGAAAATATTGAAGATGGGTTACTCGACTTGTGATCTTGAATTCTGAGAGCAAGCTGGAGGTGTTATACTACCCATTGTTACGCCAGATTCAGACGGGTTGCATCTACTAGGAATGGCGAATTTTATTTAATCCGATTGGATCACCACCAAAAATGTCTCTTTTCAGTGGGTAGGTACTTCGTTACTTTTCGGTACAAATATTTCGCTGAAACTTAAAGTATTCATGTTCATTCTCCTAATCGGTATCCACACATTCCACCTTACTTCACGAATGCAATTATAGAGGACTAAGTCTCAATTTCCATAATACCTCGATAACGAGGGCAAATTTAACGTCTTTTACTTATAAGTTTTAACTTTTGACATTTTCCATTATAGTACAGCATGGATTTGCAGTGAATGTTCAAATTTTAGGCGAGAAATTCGTTTGCGAATTTAGATTAAATATGACCGCTCGAAAGGACATGATGAGAGTTCTCTTCATTCACAGAGATTTAATTTATCTTTTTTCTGTTTCTTGGAAGCAATGGGGACACCTCATGAGAATAAGATAAAGCCGTCGGAGCGAGACTTTGAGAAGAAAGTGATTAGAAAAGGAAGGGGTAAAAGAAGCTAAGAAAGAATGAGCCATTCCCCCCCCCCCTTCCCCCCCCCCCCCCCCCCCCGAGTGAAAGAGCAAAAATGAAAAGGTGAATGAGAACGTGGACTAATGAACGAACACGCGGTGATGGAAAAGGTGGATGACGCGGATTTGTCAAGGGTTTTTGTGGTTAACAGGCGGGAAGGAGTGGTTGGTCTTTTCCTCAGTGGGGATATTCAGACGGTGGTTATTAGAAAGGTTTCCTCATTCCTGTGTCTCTTTCTCTTTTGCCCCTCCTCTTAAGGACAGATTAAAATGGAATAGGAGGGAGGCGAAGGAAAAGGTAGGGCAGTGTGGAAGGAAGCGAAGAGGGAATATGGACCAAAAGAAACTGTTGTCGCACCGACTATCTTTGTTATTTCATAAAAGAAAATCCTAGTCCGTATAATCTCAATTAAACTTTCATGTTCCTCCTGCTCATGGGCTTAGATATTTTTGGCAGCAAATATGATGGAAGGGAGTGCCTCTACTATATCGTAATATTACGCCAGGTCCAGCTACTCTTATTTTTTTATCTATCTATTAATTTTTCTCTACGGAGGTGCTGCATTGACAATGACAGTCGCGAAGATATCAACGATAGAGGCCCTCGAAATTTGGTTCAACAAAAGAATAATGAGGATCAAATGGATCGATTGAGGAAGTCTTATGAAGAGTAGGAGAGGGGAGAAGCCTTAAAAAAAGCCTTGATAAGAAGATGGAACGGCGTTATAGGCCATATCTTGAGACGCGATGGCCTGATGAAGACAATCATCGAGGGACAGGTGGAAGGCAAGAACGGAAAAGGAATTCCTCGAATGAAATATATGGAACAGGTTAAGAAAGATGTGAAAGAGAAGAAATACGGACGTTTGCTAAGATTAGCTTATTGGAAATATAAGTGTAGAGCTGTATTAAATCAATCTTAGGATTGTTGAGCAGTAATTATGATCGCTACAAGTAGGCTATTAAGTACAATTGGTACATTTTTAAATGGGCATCGGCATATGGATCAAAATAAGCGACTTTTTCACTCGATATCTAATATACTTATATTAGTAATTCCCAATCTCAAAAGGCATTTACATATACGAACTACCCCGCAAGCCGCCTCAATAGGCGTGTGGCAGGAGATGTTAGGACACAATCTGTCAACAAATAAAAAAGAAATTCTCTAACGAAGTTCCGCCAAGCATTATGTTAGGTCCTTAACTGTTCAGAAGAAAAGCGAATTCTTTTCTTCGAAAAAAAGCTTTTTCAGTGGCCATTTAATATGAAACTATGTTTTTTTGTTATTTTATGAGGGAATCCTGTACCTTGCGATGACGATGGACTTCTTTTATTTATTTCATTAGGGCTTTGTCTGAATGCACAAGCAAGAATAGCTCACGCGGCTGGCATTAAAGTTATTACTTCCCTATTACGTCCGAAGAGCACAGCTAGAAGACTTCGCGAAGAGTTCGCAATACTTGAAGATGCGTTTGGAAAACTGAAATTTTTTATAAGAATCCTTTTCAGTGTTTTCTATCTTTAGCTTGCATTACTTGCTATGATCGTTTGTTCACTTATACTTGAGATATCCGGTTATTTTGTTCATACATGTGATTTTCAGTGATTTTACTTGTCCACGAGAATTGGCTTTCATGAGTACGTACACATCTGGCTGTGATAGTTGGTTCAATTTTATTGCATGATTTTTTAAATTTAGTTTTCCGACGACAAAAGTTTGGTAAAATTATATCCTTCATTGGAAATTTAATTTTTCTTTTCTGATTTTTCAAACATAAACCTTCATTTACATTGTTTCACATCTTATATTTGGTCATTTTTCTAGGTGATATTTCCGTGAATCACATTGTTCGACATTTGACGCCTTTACTCGGCCACCTTGCTCATCCTGCGCATTCTTTAACTTCATATTTTTGATTGCAATTAATAATAAATAAAAATTACAATATTCATTCAATTATCATTTATGACTATTATGAATGGAGGTAGGTGCAACATATTTTGCTTAATTTTGGAGTATCATCCATTTTTAACAATTTGACTTGGAGAAAGGTTGTTTTTTCCACCTATATTCTAGGATAAATTTCATTGCATAAATTTCCTGATCTTTTGCCCTTATTACACCCGTCGAAAGAGAAATGATCATTCCGTGTCCTGTCTCAGGATGGAATTGCCGACCGAAAGGTTATTCTTTTATTTTTGCTGCTCATATATCATGTCTCTTCCGGCGTTCATCTTTTCAAATTTCCCCTCTCAGAAATTTGAAGGGACATTCTTATTTAACGGTCAAAAGTAATCTCATCGTTTAAATGTCTCGCTCTCATTTCCGGTTTATTTCAAAAGGTTAACGAAGTTAGGGAATAATGTATTTCAAGGAGATGGAATTTCTTCTCTTCGCATAAAAATCTTCGCCAATGACAATGAACGAAGTGTTGGTGGTCATTCGCGAAGGGCAGGTAGTTTTTGGGACTTTTTTTCATCGATATTGAAATAATTCCTGTTGCTCACGAAATGAAGGTAATTGTTTTATTTTTCAATTATTCATACACAGTGCAGGCCTTTTTTGCATTCTTCCCTTCATTATTGAAATGTGACAACAGTGTTTTTATTTTTTTAGAGTTGTATGGCCACTTATCATAATACATGATAGACATATTACATTACATAATAATGGCCGATTTATTGATATAGTTGATCACCAATTCAAACTCAACTCGACTTATTCATTACTTTTTCTCTATTTCAACGACCTTTGCAATAAAATTATAATATTTTATTCAATAATATTTATTTTATTTATTTTCGGTAGTTCTTAGAATTAGCTCCCTTCTAGTGCTTGATATGAATGTAATCACTCTTTACAAAAAAACTTCAATTGTTTAATTTAATTTTAAAGTAATATTCCCGTCAACGAGAAGAAGGAAGAGGGATAATGATTCATTTCATTGCGAGAAATATGGGCTTCATCAGTTCATATAGACGTATATTTCCGCGTGAAAAGGACAACACGACGTTCCTTTGATGGTATCGTAATAAGTCGATACGTAATCCGCCCATTTCTCCGCGACATTCCTTGTTACGTGGAAGTACGTAATTTCCAAAAGATTTCCCCTCCCCGTGCATGTATGCCGCTGTTCGGGAAGCTGGTAGCCTCCCTCTTTCAATTAATGCCCGAAATTGGAATTCCCACCCCCACCCGCTAGGAAATGGGAGTAGCTGCTTCTGCTGCAAACAAGAAGTGGCGTCGGAGGAGGCAATGCAGTTAATTTTATTTTCCGATGAATTATTCAATGCGGCAAAAACTTCCACTTTTTTATTGTCATTATCAAACGTTATAATCTTGGGCCATTTCTTCTCCTATTTCCTCCCCCCTTCCCTCCACTCTTGGAAATTAATTCCGTTCCATCGGAAAAGAAGGGGGTTTTTTTGGCGAGAGGGGAAAAACGCCTCAGATTACATTTCTCCTCTTCTTCTTCTCCTCCTCCTCCTCCTTCAGCGAAACCGCATTCTTCCTCCGTTCTCTCCCACCTAACCCCTCACCCCCCATTCCCATCCAAAAATCCCGCTCACCCCACCCCCTCGTTGAAGAGGACTCCTACCCCTTACCCTCCCTACGCGACCCACTCTCCAGATGCGGCGAGATTAGGAAAACAAGAGAAGAATGAAAAAGTCATTTTGAGTTGTAAAAGAGAAGCTGAGGCGGTTATAACGGGGGCGGAGAAAGGGAGGGAGGGGGTAGAGGGAGAAGGGGGCTTCTCACTCAGTCGTGCCAACCTTTGGGAAGTGGGGGTGGGGAACGGGCAGTAGCACTACCATGGGGTGTGGGGAGGAATCGGTAGGGATGGTAAAGCGGTTTCTCGGCGTGAGTGTGATTCGGGAAGGAGGAAATGAAAATAAAGATTTTCGCCGGCCGAGTCTCATCTTTTTTTCCTCTCCCCCACCCCACCCCTCTTTAGCTTCCCCCCCCCTCTTTCCCCCACCCCATCTCACCGATGAACCCTCCCGGTATCCCATACCCTCCTTATACTCGTGCGAGAAGGCTTCATTGGGTATTCTTACCAGCTGATTGGTGCATTGTTGGACAGTTCCTGCTCTTACTCTCCACTTTTATTGGTAATTTCTTCACCCTCATACGTTTCGTATTTTTTTTCGCTTGTGGCCATAATTGAATGGCTTGCAAGCACTGGAGGGAGCTTGATGGAATTGATTCAAGAAACACGGAATTAACGCAATTAATTTTTATTCTTATGAGATAAAGATAGAATGAGATGAGATGTTTAAAAGGAGGTAGAAATGAAATGGACAACGTATTAAAATTCTTATTGGGATGGCAGCCTAGTAGGAACAAGATAGCCATATCTGCATGTTAGTGAGAGCGGCATTGACCAAGGATAGGTCCTGCTGTTATTGGTGCCAATAACAGCTCATTTCTGTTATCTACGTATTGGCTGGGTTGGCTCCCAGTATTCACCCATTGTATTTCATTTCTTATTTCATTTTCTATTTCTATTTCATTTTCTATTCTACGCATATTTCTGCAGCGTGATGAGTTAGTAGATTACTTGGCTACTGAGCCAAGGATGCCGGGTTCGATTCCTTGATGATGCTTTTGAACAGTCCAAAATATTGTGACTTGAAGTACGAGGTTGCCCAGTGAAAGAAACTGGTCCCCAAAGGATAGGAAATTCATTACCCTGAGGATTAGTCCAAGGTGGCCTCTACCATCAACTATTCAAACCAACTTTTGGGTTGAATCACTTGAGTAATTGAGTTGACGTGGATTTACCTATAAATGGGGTGCTATTTTGAAAGTAAGGGAAGCTTGGATCTCATTAAATACGAGTAGGATTTGACTTAAAACAATTTTGACAAGGGTGAAAATAAGAATGGAGACAGTACGGTGGACGTGAAGGAAAACGAACTCTGGAATGCTTGGCAATAATAATTAGTTAAATACACCAACGGATGAAGTTCGCCATGAAAAAATATTTGACTTAGCCAGGATTCGAAAGCGGATCTCCCGATTGCCGGTCTGGTGTGTTAGCCAGTTACACCACCAAGTCAATTTCTTAGAGTGAATTTCAGGATAGGTTTTACCGAACAAGATGTTGTAGTCATAAGTCCACACTGTGGCACATGTGGCAAGGGTCGTGCTTACTAAGCCACTGTAGGGGTGAAAAACCCTTATTTTGTCGCTGGTCTGTGACGACGAATTTCTAAGCACTAAGCACGACCCTCACCACGTGTGCCACAGAGTGGACTTGAGACGTCAGCATCTTGTTCGGTAAAACGCATCCCGATGTTCGCTCTGAGGAAATGGCTTGGTGGTGTAATTGGCTAACACCCCTGACCGGCAATCGGGAGATCCGGGTTCGAATCCCGGCTAAGGCAAATATTGATTCATGGCGAACTTCATCCGTTAGTGTATTTAATTTTGCATCCGTGCGCGTGCCTGCATACTTAGTCACTTGTTCCTGCTGCACTTTAAGAATAATAAGCTTAAGGTTGAGTAAATATATAGCATAGATAGTTTATTGACGGGCAATAGCAGTTGAAATCCGTGACTGAGGGGAGAATACTCGTAGTACTTGGGGTAGTTGAGGTTGATGGATTGGATGACGAGAGAAAATATTCTTAGACGAAAAATGAAATCGTGAACGAAAGGATTACTAGTAATAATTGAGACAACTATAGTATTTTTCCACACTTATTTAATCTTACTCAACCGGTTTCAATGCTTATGCAACATTCTCAATACCTGTCTAACCTAAGAGTAGCAAGCCTGGTGTTTATATTGAAGGTAGGTGTAGGTGGGGTAAAAAATAGAAGTAGGAAAGTGGGGGGGGGGTTGAAGTTTAGTACTCATTCGCGGGATGTCACCTTAAGGTGAGAGTTCCTCTTCCTCCCTTGAAAACCTTGTCCAATGACCCTGAATAGACAGCTCTTGAGAATGATGCGTAAGCATTGAAACCGGTTGAGTAAGATTAAATAAGTGTGGAAAAATACTACTGTTGTCTCAATTATTACTACCTATGGACTTCCACAAAGTTAACTCGTCGGCAATAAGACTGAAGGCATCACTTTCTGTAGCTCATCACGGTGATTCGCGAATGTTATTCACTCAGTACTAATGGACGTGGTAGAGAATGGGATGTTAGGCATCTTTTGTTCTATGAAAAAAGAGTCGGACCCTCTTAATTTAATCTCTGGTAAAGTGATCTAGGAATTTTTAACTCCTATTTTAAGTAGTGAAACCGGTACAGTTATAAATAATTCGCTAAATCTAAATCATTTTTGAGATAAATCATGAAAAAATTGCGATTGATTAGCGACACACAAAAACTGTCGGGGAAATGGTATAGATTCAGCCTATTCGGAGCGGCTACGAATTTTCTTTCATATTTAGACGTTTTCCATATCAAATCCATATAATGAAGAGAAATTCAAGTATGAACAAGTCTGAAGAGTGGCTGGGAAGATAGGTGCCCCGCTCTGCATGAGTCCGTGACGTCTCCCGCTCAGCCATGAAACGTTTAAGCCCGTAGATTTTTCGTCGCAAAATACTCGTGAAGGAGGCAATGGAATGAAAAATGGATAAATAAGGGATCCCTTCATTTTTCAAACTCTTTCACAATCGACAGTAAAAGAAAACTGGCGAATGGGACTGTCACGTGTCTCGCGTAATACAGCCATAAACAAAGATCGAGTCACATCCGTGAAGTTGTGTCAATTGATCGGGAAAGCCGGAATGAATTTACCTCGATATTCCATTCCCCTTGCGAGGTCTGCCTCCACAGCCTTGTGCCCGTCCTTGTAGACGACGGGCCACCCTCGGATATTTCACCGTGGACCTCGTTGGGGGCAGAAATGGAACATGTACTACGGACTCTATCTTAATTAGATCTCGCAAGAATGGGGTAGGGGTGCGTAAGGGGGTGACGCGGGGGTCTCCGGAGGAGGTGGAGGGGTGGATTTTTTTCGCGTGGCTCAAGGGTGAAGGCCGGCAGTTGTGGCCAGGAGTAGGGTTGCAGGGTCAAGGGTTCGGATAAAGGGCGCGCTCGTACAGACCTAAAATCCATCACTCGCATGATAGATGTTCGTAAAAAGAAATTCAGTTTTTTTTAATATAGTCTAAAATTTTGTAAATTAAAACGATATTTGCTTTTGACAGCATTAATTTGATGATTTCCGGGATTTGTCTTTTATATACAGAGCGTTTCAGGAGAAACCTGCAACACTTCAGAAGAAGGTAGGGGAGATAAAAATTAAGCATTTTTAGTCCATAAATATGGGGTCGCAACTTCATAGTTTCTGAGTTATGGCAACGCATACATTTTTTGGATTTGCTTTTTAGTTACTACTATGAAAACGGTTTTTCTTTGGTATCCAGCCTTGAAGACATTCCATGTAATAGTGTGGAATTTTGAGGACAAAAAAATTACGGTTGAACGAAAATATACTATTATAATAGTCTTAAACAATTAAACATTGGTCTTAATTAGACAAGACCTTGGAGCGAGTATAAACAATACGATTGCCCAATCCCGCCCATCCCACCCTCCAGAAACACCCTATGCATTGTTTCAGTATGAGAGATGAATTTTTTCTTAATCATAGCAAAAGGGTATATAAATAGACAGAGAAAAATTAATACACGATGAATTCAAATGAAGAGATGAATAATAAAATGGTGAAAATAAATGAGGCGACGGTGAGAGAAATAAAATTACCAAGCCTTCATCCCACGTTAGAAATAACAATAACTAATCTCGTTAGCTTTTTTATCCCATGAAGCCATACGTCAGGGTTCAGGGTAAAATACTTTTTTTCGTCAAATTTGATCTATTTTTCTTCTCATTTTGGGATCGAATCAAGGTGATGGCATGCACTATTTAAATTTGGGAGGAAATTCATGCTTAAGTGGATTGGATTGGACCGAATGGACCGAAAACACTTAAGTGATTCGGTCAGTTTGGGTGCGTATGAACTCATATGGTGCAAACTTTCCAGCTAAGTGAAATCATTCGCCATACCTGGGGCCCTATTCAGATATTTTGGGGCAATGACGTAGGCATAATTGTGAAGTTAGGAAAGTGAATTTTTCCGAAATGCCATTCCAAAAATTCGTCCGTATTGAAATGTCACGCTCACGAAAATTTCTGGATTCCATTTCTTCGACTCCCAATAAATCCGACCCCTGGGTTCAAACCAGAAACTCCGTAAGCGAATTTATGGGGATAGTTTTTTCCGAGTCCAAGTCAAGAAAACTTTATTCTCTGTTGAATTTTCGCTGTAAATTAACTCAATAAAAGACACAGTTTCCGGCGTGATGCGGTGGAAATCTTTGATATATAGCTTATTAAAACAACTTGTCTGTTTCCACACTATTTTATTTTTACCGACCATGGTTTCGGCAGCTTGTGCCACTGTCAAGGTGTCAAGGTGCCTTGACAATGGCACAAGCTGCCGAAACCATGGTCGCTAAAAATAAAATAGTGTGGAAACAGACAAGTTGTTTTAATAAGCTATAAATTAACTCAATGGTGGTTCCATAAAGACTCCGTCCGTGGTGAGGTTATGAATGGAGGGCACTCAAAAGTCTGGTCATGCTGTCCATTAATAGAAAAAAAGATGTTTGTATACCCGAGATCAATAGAATCCGAGAACGTACATCGATCACCCTCAAAGTTGGTACGTTAAGTTCTTTTGAAGAGGTTTTTACACCATCTTACTTGTTGTTACTGCTCCTCAAGTGGTCATGTGAAAAATGATGGACTATCCTTATTGATGCATTTTTTTAAAATACTTTCACTCCAGATAAAGAGATAGGATTATTGTGTTAAATGGATGAGTAAATTAAGTTACGATTTCTCTCTATACCTTTTCTTTAGCGATTCGTATTTATCTGAAAGTAATATTTGTCACATTTTGAAATTCCATATTCTTCTCCGAGATCAACACAAGCAGATTACCTTGACCACCAGTAATAGTAATGATGAAGAGTTTTGTATACCATAATTGGTCATTTCTGAGTAATTTCTTTGTCTAATACCATGTTCACAGATATTGTATTGCGTGCTGAACTGAAAGTTCCAAAGCATTGTTTTCTATCATACTCTGACTTTTCCTTCCCCAAGGGATGTCAATGCGTAGCCTAAAGCGGGTCTTCTTAATATTTTTAATATGTGCGAGGGAGGTTTTTTTCAAACCTCCGATCTCTCAGCAAAAACAGCATAGAAGCCACAGGCGGGAACCGCGCATCCTCCGCACCACACGCTCAAGCTATTTCTGACCGTAAGTTTTCAGTTTAAGTAGCAATCTCATTAACTACACTGCCTCAATTGATTTTCCCACTGTCCCTATATTGGGATTTTTCTTCCTCATAGAAAAATCTCCCCGGGATGGTGGCAGAGAAATAGCTTCGCTTGGTTTCGCTAGGTAGGGCCTCCTTTGCTTCCATAGCACTGGAGTGTTTTATCCCTATTTCCCTCCCTTCCAACCCTTTCCTTTCCCTGGAGGCGTCGGCGGGCTCCGATCGCGACGGCGTCTCCATCCTTTTTCCTTCCTTTCTTCCCCCTCCCCGGGTGCGCGGGCGTATAAGCTTCGTGCTTGGTTCCCGGCCCCGGTGCGTTGTACCCTTGGTGAGGGTTCGCCCAGAACCCTCGAAGTCTCTGCCTCAATTGATTCTCCCGCCAAGTGTGCACTGCGAAGCGATAGCCACAAAACTCGCAGAATGGCTTCCGCATTGACATGACTCAACCTTACTGCCGATAAAAGAGAATTTTTTAATTCACTATTGGCTAGAGTGTAAAGAATTACGCCCAATCCCATTCAAAACAAAAGAGGAGACATGCTGACTTCTGGAAGTGTTCAGATCCATGACAACTCCCGTCATCTCAGCGCTGATGCAGCCCAACCGCTCCTTGAGCAATTTCAATGGGACATTTTCTATCACCCCGCCGTTCAATGCCGACCCAGTGCCATGTGACTTCCATCTTTACGCTGAAATGAAAATGTGGCAAGGAGGGAAGCGTTTTCAACCGTACGATGAGCTTAAGGACAAAGGTAAAATTCATTGGAAGTCCTTGGGGGCAATATCCTATGAAGAAGGTATCGTAAAGGTTGCCCACAGGCACGACCAATTCCACAATCGCCGAGGCCATTATGTGGAAAGGACACTAGAAGTATGCTCAATATTTAGCAATAAAATAATTTATTATCAATCTCTTCGCCTTCTGTTCATGACCCATCGGAGGTTGAAAAGAAAACGTTCTCGTATACGCAGCCCATTGTTGTTCCGAAACGCTACATGTCCTCTTGTCCAGCGAGTTCCTTTACACCATTCCAGTATGAAGGTTTGCTTGTACTTCGTTAGACCTGGCCTTCTTATATTTTTATCTGCCTCGTGGAATTTATCCCCGAGTTTCATATCTATGACGTTTTTACGTTTGATATTACTGCAAGCTAATTTATCGATAGATAATTGTTCTTCACCGAGTAACCTCCATTTTTTAACCATTTCTTTTTAGTCCTCTCACACAGAATATAATTAGACGAGGGATTGAATAATATTGGTGGCGTGAATTATTCCAATAAAGGGAAAGTCTTTTTATGCATGTCCTAGAGCCTAAGGTGTAATATTGCTCGTACAAATTGCCTTCAGGCCCTTTTCAAGGCTGTACTTCGGCAAATTCATTTTCATGCCTGCAAATAAAAATGCGGAAATTAGGTCAAGGGATGTAGTTTCCCATTTTTATTCGATGAAATATTCCTCATGTGTGCAGCCATTAATTGCCTGCGTTCAACGTCGTCGTCCCCTCCCACCGAAACCAAGTAAGGCTATTTAATTAATGAAAGCCTTCCATACGTAATGGATTCGGCGCAAAACTCTTTGCCTGTCATAGACCCAGCTAGCTCCCTTGACCGTAAAAGTTTGTCGCCGTCGTAAAAAAGTGTCGGAATTGGACATTTTTATGCATTTAAGTGTTTCACTTTTTTGCAAGAACGGTGGCGATCAACAAGAAAATTAAGGGAAAAATTGCATTTCTGCCTTGAGCCCTTCAGCTTCTATTTACTCCAGGGAAACTTTATTTTTTTTCTCCTCCACGCTAAGGAATTATTTCAAAGCGAAAATTCAACGCCGTCCAAAAGTTGGGAAGGCCATTACTCAGTGATTAATGGTTAATTTCCCACTCCGCGAAATTAGTTTTCTCCTCATGCATTGGCAATAAAACAGAGAAAAATAACGATGGTGGGCTAGGGTGGAAAAGCCTTTCGAAATTTTTGGATGAGAACCAGCGGAAAGTCATTAAGAGAGGAGGGGGTTTTTCGGTTAAAGTTTTTCATTTTCGTTTTTTTTTTAATCGTTAAGGTCTAAAAACTAATTACGGTGAGGCTGTGTGAGTTACATATATATTTTTTTTTCCCTTTTTTATTGTGCGATTTTCTGGAAATTGAAGCTGTGATCAAAGCGCACCAGCCAAAATTACTTTCCTGGAAAGTATTTTAAAAGCACCCACGTAGGTATATATGTATGGAGTTGGTGGGAGTCTCGTGAAAAATTGTCATACCGTGAGAAGATATAACGCCGAAGGCAATTAAGGCGCAAGTAAGGTGCCGAAAAATGTATGTGTTTTTCCGTGTTATTTGAAGGTCGCAATTTGTCCGAATTTTTCTCCATTTATCTTCCAACGTGAAGGATAATTGTGTGTCAAAATAAATAATCCGATAGTTACACTTTGTCCGCGGCAGAAAGAAACTTTGCAGAACATTGCTAGTCATTGCGAGGGATATTGAAACTTTCAACTTCTTACTACTATGTAAAAGTACGTCGAACTTCTAGATCTCGAATAAAAATAAAATGTGCTCATGTATAAGCCAAAAGTAGAGGATTAAGTTGAAGTTATTTGGCTTACTATATTTCACATTTTCTTCAATACGAACCACCCACCTTTCAAAGTAGGTACACAATCTTTTTCAATGTCTATATCAATGTCTGTATTAGTTGGGACCTATATTGGTGACATTAAACTTTTTTGCTATAGGTATAATACGTTGATTTAATTTAATCATAATGAAGATCCACCTAGTTGACTTAACATAAATAAAATTCATTGTGATAGATGATGAATAATTTGATAACTTGATTTATAAGGTCAAGATGAATGATTTTTTTCTTGTTATTATTTCTACGATGTGTGCACTTAAGGATGATTCCGTAATGATTCTCTGTGCCTAACCAAACCCTACAGACGATCATACATTTTTCACGATGCTCGGTGTTAGACTCGACGTAAGATAATGCTCGATATAAATGTTAGCAAATCGTATCAAGTTTCTCATCTCAGCATGAAGTCTATAAGCAATTGCTTACTCGCTATACGGTTTCATGCTTCTTATTCACGCCGGTCAACTACCTCAAAAGACTGCCCTTTCTCTGGAAATTCATTACGATTAAAGTTACGTAGAGGCAAGAGTTTTGATACGTTCCGAAAATCCATTACTCCTGAGTTCCTTCCGATGGTAACGAAATTTGAAGGTGAGGAAAGGAGTCCATATTGGTTAGTAAAAAAAACTATATTTTTAGAATGCTTGCATTTTCCGATAACGTTGTCATTTCTGCATTGATATGCGTGTTAGAAACTCCAAAATCCGCAATATAATAAAAGTTTCAATTAATAGTAACCATCAGGAATTCCGGTCGAAGAACACGGCGCGGCGTTAAAATGTCTCCAAAAATACGAATTGTTCCGTTTTTAAATTCATGATTGAGGTGAAACGGAAACTCTGCTTTGAAAATCTCTTCTCTGTTAGAGTTTACTCCTCTCCTTGCGTGAAGGTATTTTCGTGCTCCTCTGCATTTTGCTCATTAATTGAAAATACATGTATACCAATGCATTTGTTTACTACTGAAATTCCCCAAGAGAAAAAAAAAGCTTCCGTCGTTCCGTTTCTTAAATTTACATTTTTTGCAACTTTTCGACGGAAACAATTCATCTTCATGAAAATGTGCTTGGGATGCCTCATGAATTATTTACACTGGCAGAAAGTTCGCGGAGGTATGGGTGGGCCGTGGAGTGTGTGTGTGTGTGTGTGTGAGTTTGAGAAAAATAAGTACACCCCTTGCCAAGTGAATTTCAAGAGAGACTTTCTTTTTCAAAGAAAATGTGCGGCAGGAGCGGCCACTGGAAAATTATTTCACCTTTTTGGCAACACATTGGATCTTCCCGTCTATCTCTAGTCCTTCGATATTCTTCCAAAGCCTCTTCGCCGTAGTTGGCGCTTCCAGTTGAGAATCGATCCATGCTAATTGTTTATGGTGTAACGATGGACAATCGTTTTTTTTTCAGTATTTATTCTCTTCAAATTAATAATAATAATTTTGTTTGTTTCGTCAGCACTGAGGCACTCTTTTGCCTTCTCCGTGCATCAAAAGGAAGGGAAGGTTGAAAAGGAAAATTTTCCTCTCGCCAGCTCCCATTCGTATTAGCGGAGCATTCAATAAACTCACATGACGCCTGATGTGATGATGAACTTTCATGGAAGGTGAATAGAGGGAGTTTGACAAGAATAAAGACTGATTTATGATATTCGATGAGCGTAAAAACGACTTTTTCTGATACTCGAAATCGTGTTCAGAGGTTACACTTAATACGCTCCATCAAAGCTTACGATGACACGCTGATCAATACCGGTTACAGTGTCCACATTAAAGCTATTAAAAATGAAACATTTTCAATGATCTTTCTCAGCTAAAGAGGAAGATTCCCTCGAGATTTTTATACAACCTCCAAAAACTTCGTACATCGATATCAAAATTGATAAGGGAATACATGATCGAATTTATGCAAAATATATACTCCTATATACTCCTTGAGGAAGTACTCCTCCATATATATATACTCCTTGAGGAAGTACCTACTTATGGGGTCTCCCCATCATCAATCTTCGTTTTTTACGAAACAAAATTGAGATCTGGTTGCAATGAACGGTCAAATTCAAATTTCTTATTGGTGAAAAAACCGACAGTTATGCTGGCAGTAGCTATTTTGTAAGTTCACCTTGCTTTGCTACTCTCTGTACCGTAAAAATTAACGTCATTAAAATAGACAGGGGATTGTGAGTAATCTACTTGGAGACTAGCGGGCGTGATTAGTAAAACAAGTACCGTATGTTTGTCTGGGAAAATTACCCCCTTGCCTTTCCCCGCCCGTGGAGTAAAGCGCTCACACAGATTCCTGTGACTCCTGGTGTGCTAGGAAACCATCATCCCTCGCTGGCGTCAGCGTGAAAGGGTCTTTGTATTTCAGAGAGGACCGTGAGAAGATCCAGGACTCAATGGAACGGTCCGTAAAAAAATGTGTGATATACGCTTTTAGGGATTGGTACATTAGAGGCTTGAGGAGAAAAATCGTAATGAAATTTATGAGTGAGGTTTTAGCAGAGTTGAATCGATCTACAAAAATTCATGTTCTTACTGTGGTTGTATCCTTATTTGGATATTGCCCTTAACTGGTCGGCCTTCTAAGAATGCGATCGTGTAAAACGCTGTACTCATTTCTTAATTTCATGCATTTTCCATGTAGTACTATCGGATTGGTAATTCCGTTCGTGAGTTCAAAAATACCCTCAAGCGGACCCGGATAGCGTTGAGGTCCTCGTGGTGGCCCAGAAAGCTGATGGTCCTTGGTTCGCTACCAGGTATATGTTTCCTTTAGCTTTTAGCATTGAATGTATGACTATTTATTCAATGACTACTTATCCGATCGATATGTTTCTGAAATGACAACTAACAACTCAGGGATGTTTGAAACAATGGACAAAATCTTGTAAACATTTACTTACGACCTAGCAAACCAATTCCTTTAAATACATTTTAATGTCATTCATGTTTTTCCTGCAAACTCTTTAAAACAGAGAGTACTCTGAACTCTAACCTAATGAATGACTTATCCTTCAGTACACTTGCATCTATGTATAATTTCGTACTGTTTATGATGTCATGTGAGTGGATTTTTTTGCTGCAGCTACAGCTTTTAACAGCCATTTTTTTGTTTGTTTCTTTATATCTGCCGATCTCCTTGCAGCTTGAGATTCAAACAACATCACCTATAAACTTATTTATCACCTTGCTGATATTTACTGTAGCAAATTAACTACTCAATGAGACATTTTCCATATTACAATGAAGATTTATTCTGCTATATTCTTTTTTCAACTCGACTGACGAACCTCCGCGACAAAGCGGTTCAAATACGACCTTTCCATCCGACCTAAACAAATGACGGAAGACCTTGAGACGTAGGGTGATGACGATTATGAGAGAGTAAACAGAAAGAAAGTAGGCAAACCTCTATGAAGAGGGTACGTAATGCCGTAGACGAAAGGCTAGAAAGCTTTTTTTCGACCGAGCGCATCTCAAATATTGGTGACCGCTTACATTGCATCCGGCATGAGAACGAAAAAAAAAGATGGAAGTTTGTTGAACCAATTGTGTTCGCTTTACGTTTGCTTAGAGAGGTTTTATTTTCATTTTTTTTCAGCTCCTAAGAAGTGTGAGATTCCCTCGTGGAAGGAGAAGATTTCCGTTGTTCACATAGATGTTCTCTTTACGTCCGAAGAGTTGAAAGAGTATCCTCATTCTATGTGACTTAGACTCTCCTAAGTGTCAATTGCATAAAACAACGGAGAGAGAATAAGAGTCAGTTTATTTTCTTGTTTGTTTCAAACGTTTTTAGGTCATTTCGTTTCTTACTTTCTTAAAAGCTGCTCGAAACTGTTTATTGGAGATGAAGAAACATTCCCCACTGCCATGAACATATGTTATCTTACAAATTGATAATGAAACAATGCAAGTTTTTTCCTTCAAATCGATGGTTTCAACTAGTTCTGTAAGGCAAAGGAGACTTTTCATTAAATCTCTACAGGAAGCAATGCAGCATGTTATAAAATTCATAAAAATTGAAGCCGTGATTTCCACAATGGCACAAGTTCATTAATCGCTATGAATTTTGAATAACAATTTATGGGCTAACTTTGGGGTTATTAATACGTAAATCTTCGATACTTCCCAACGAATTGATGATATTATTGTGTAAAATATCTATTTTTGAAGAAAAGTTGACACTATGGCTTCGATGACCGGAGTAGTGCTATTATGTAATTCACGGCTTCGGTTATTATTATTGATTATTGATACTTTGATAACTTACTCCCGAATAATTCACTCTAGTCCATCAATTCCTGCATAAGCATTGTCTAAAGCGCAAAGTTTCGGGAACTTCGCGCTGTTTACAACGCCTCTGATAACGAGGAAATTTGAAAACCTTGTTCGTGTTTGAGATTTTTTGATGCCTATTTCTAGAGTAGCATCATAAATACCTACGTCACAGCCTCGATCTTAAATTAGTCGCCAATAATTGGGCCACGAAAATTACCCTGAAAAATTAGTGACCGGTCGGTTTTAGCTTACAATTTTACGTATATTACCAGGGTGATGACCAGTGTCGCTAATCACCCTAATTTGTAAGTATGTTAAAGCAGGCAATCGTCGTCTTTAATGTTTGTTTTCTCATTGATGACGATATTTACACGTAGTTGTTACCAGAAATTTATCCGCAGTAACAATCTGATTATGTTTGAATTGGAGACAGCGACTTTTTCTTGATGAAATCATTTTATAAATTTTTCTACTTAACCTAATCCCAATAAGACCCTCTCACCATTAGAATTGAACTCTGTGGGGATGCCATTGAAATGTCAGTATTGTATATAATAACGATAAGTTTATTGTACAATCACTTGCAATGCCGTGAATGATTGGTGAAGAGTACATATCTCTGCAAATTAATTTATCATTCGGTATTCTTACTTCATCGTGACATTCGCATCAATTGTACTTCGAGAGGAAATAAAAATTATTTTTAGCACCACTAATTGCGCCACGAGTATGAGTGCCTACTTAACGGTCACCATCAGGGATATTGCCTCCTATATAAATGCGGCGTTCAATAGCACTTACATAAAAAGTCGCATTTACCAAGTCTCGGAGGCAATAATATAATTGATCGGTGAAGAGCCAACTTGAGATTTATCCCCTTCATAATCAGCAGTACACGATTTTCCCGCGCTTCGAAAAGTCGTTAGAACGATAAATGATGGCTCTGTTAGTATTATCACGTCACAATCAGCGAGGAAAATTGCCAATCGGCACTTCAAATACACAATGACTCGAAAGCGGAGGGTATTGTTGAGTCGTTAAATTCACGTGGGCGATACTTCTTCTCCTAAGAGACCTTTTGCACCCTCATATAGCCAGATGAAGGCCAAAGATGAATGCCATTTGAGAAATTGCCGCCGAAAGAATCTCTATTCTTTGACATATCTCCTTTTATCGTCGCTAAATAGTCCTGAGGCATTTAACCGATTATAACTCAACGTTGCTTCCAAGTAACATCAACAGTGTATGCATTTTCAGCTCAATTCAGGAAATATTTAAACTACGTGTTCTTTTGTGCTGTAAATTTTAATGGCGAAATATATAGCTGCCACAATAATTATGATTGAGTAGAATTTTTTTCTTTCTTAAATGAGATGTTTCAAAATTTAATCTATCCCGGAAGCAGTTCTGGGTTAGAAAGGGTTATTATCTCAGCCACGGAAAATTTTCTCGAATATAAAAATAATTCTGAATATTATAATATTAAATAAATTCTAAATATGTCTTAATCCTTTCCTAAATTCCAATATCTCATTAATCCCAATCTTACAGCAATACTATGACTACAAATACCAAAATACGTGGCTATAATATGTAATGCATGAATTCACATTCTCCAAAAACATCCAGGAGACATCTATCCGACTGGTAACAGTGGCTAGAAAAAAAAAACAAAAAGCGATAAAACGTCTTGGTCTAGGCCTAACCTTTTTAGTGTTCTCGCATGGGCGACGTCCTAACCTCTCCTACCACACGCCTGTAGACGTGGCTTGCAAGATAATATTTAATTGATATTTAACTACTTGAGAGAGGATTTTGGTCGATTGTAATACTCTATGGATCCTGATCAGCAATTTTTCCATCTGTTTATTTTCAACTCGAGTTTTTGCATTCTATTATATACAACGCTTTCATCTACTTCATCTTGTACTGAACATATTTTCAATACTGACATCAATATTTAAAATCAAAGTTCATGTAATGTAATTTGACCATTTTTTTTGCAGCAGAAATGCACCTATTTTTCCCACCCAATTCTCAAGGGTAGAGACAGCACTGGACTGCGGGTAGAAGTCATTTTAGAAGAAGAAGGATTTTTAGAAGATTTTTTTAGCCTTTTTTTTACTGTGAGCCTCATCCAGTTCAGTTAATTATAATAAAAAAGTATCAAAGTGTCCCCTCTTCATTCTATGCACTTTGCGTGTCATATTTTCGCTTTTTCAAAGGATGCGAAATAATTTCTCTCCTTCATAATGTCATCTCCCATTTCACCTATCCGTTTCTCAAAATTGCGACACACCTCTTGAGAGAGGTATTTACTCGGGAAGGAATGATTTTAAGGGAAACAAATTAACTATTTTTAACTTTAACCCCATCGTGAAGAGCAAATCAGGCGCTGACTGCTCCGAAGCAAACCTGCATCGCAGTGCGGAGTTAATAGAGCAAAATTCGGACGCCCTTTGCAGATTGTAAAGCCAAAACCTTTAGCGCTCAAACTTATTAACTCGGGCTGCCGTGAGATTTTGGACCTTGGGCTTTGTGAGGGACTGCCCGAATTAGGTTTGCTGGAAGGCGAGGATCGTCGGAGAGGAGTCTCACACGTGAGCGTGCTTTAAAGTGAGTTTACAGGATATGGGATAATAGGAGAGTGGAAATGGTGTTAGTTCTGATGGTGAGCTATCAGATGATGAGGTAAGAGTCAAAGGGACGGAAGGGTAAGGATTAAGGGGATTGGGGTGGAGGTCACTACATCGGCGAAAAACGAGTTGCTCGAAAATTAAAAGCTGTGATTGCTCATCTATCTTTCGTATTCTTTAATGAAAGTATTCTACCGATCAGCATTAGTTTTCATGGAGTACTTAAGAAGCATTCTGGGTGCCTTCCCTTCCTTCAAGCACTTCCCTCTTCAATTCCTAATAATGTTTACCACTTTTCACTCTGTTTAAAAAATCCTTTAGAACCTACTCGCACCATCCATACTTTTTGCCTCCTCCATATCTCCTCTAAAAGCTGCCTCTCCTCACCCACCATATCCAGCACTCATCGTCCCCCTTCCTCTCCGCTTACTTCACCCTCTCTATCCTTCTTCAAATCCACATCTCAAACGCCTCCAGTCTTTTCTCGTCATCGCTCCTAACTATCCACTTTTCTGCACCGTAAAGAGCTACACTCCAGGTCAGAATATTCACTAAACTTTTCTTTAAACTATAGCGATTCCCTCATAAGCTTCTTTCTGTTCAAGAATGCCTCTTATGCTGATTCATTCTCTTCCTGATGTCCTTACTACAGTATCCGTTTTCCCCTAATAGTAATATTTCTCTGCCTGTTCATGTTTTTCCACACCAACGTCTACCAACTTCTCACATTCCTAGCTCACGATGCTTCAAAAAAACCGCATAACCTTGGTCTTCTTAACTTTTTATAAAGGAACAAACAACGTTTTTATTTCCTTTATGCCAATGATACCATTATTTTTATAATTTTAGGAATAACAACCATAACTTTCTTATTTTGAGTAAAATTCGGTTGAAATGAACTTTCTTTTCGTTACTCGATTCATATAGTACAAGGTTGACTGGTCGTTTAGCGCACTAACTTATGCATTCCATAATGCATGTTTCTGTATTTTCCTAGTATTTCTAACGGCATGTTCTAGCTTCATAGATAAGATTTAGATTAATCTCATAGCTTGTGTGTCATATGTAGCGTATTTTATGTTCGTAGAAGTAAATTTTAATCCTCAGTAACATATTGGTTATGGTTCACCTTCGTAGACGGTATGCAGGGAAATATGTAGGTTTCTTAAGGTACTATTTATGAAAATATAACTTATCAATTATGATATTTTTTTCGCTTTACGAAATTGAAAGTTTAAATTCTTAATATTTATTAGAAATATGGTAATAGACTTTTATTGATGGATAGTCACATAAGAATTCCAGAAAATTTTCCAAATTTCGCGTTCAGTAACCATTTCATCAAATCTTTTGAAACTTAAAAAACTAGTATTTTACATTCCTTCAAAGTCCTTATGTTCGGTGAATTTTAAAGCCCTCGAAGTCCGATCCGGATCACGCTGACAATTTTAATTCATTGACGTCGAATGACCCTAATTAATAGAGAGCCTGGATATGGGAATGATTGCTGCTGCTTTAGAGGGGTGATTGTTGGAGAAGTGTCCTCAGCTCGTTTTCGGGGGATGGAAAGTTGTCTGCATAGAAGAAGGGGAGACGAGTTCCCCATCCTCTCTCGCCGAGAAAAAAAGGGGGGGCGGTCCCTAACCGCCTTAATGAGTGGTCGAACGCAACGTTCAGTCTTTCCCTTAACCCAACTAATCCCTCTCTCATCTCGGGGCCCTCTCCTTCGGCCAACACGGCCTCTCTTGCCGTCCCTGCGTTAATTAGCGGACAAGGGAAGGGCGGAGGGGAGAGGGAGGGGGGATTTTCAGGGGTGGGGGGATTGTGTGGATGGAATCGGAGGGATGAAAGGTGTAGTTGAAGAGGATTGCTGCTGCTGTAGCATGAGGAAGAGAGTGGGCTGGTGGTGGTTGTTGAGGGGAAGGGGGTGCGGTATTTTTGCGCACAGAGGGAGGTGGGCGAAAGTGGGAAGGGAGGAGGGGTAAGGCGAGAGTAATGGGGAAAATTTTATTGCTTCACATCCTGAGTCCAATCCCTCCTCAAAGGATAAAGCTGCAAAGTTATTGCTTGGACCTCACCTGATAGTATTCAACATTACGTCCTTACCCTTCTTACCCAAGTTCCCCGTTTTTTGAGACGGTAAAAGTCATGTAATGGAGAGCGTAAGTATTTATACAAAACTTTTACAAAAAGCGTTGAAAAAATTATAGAATTCGTTGTTTTTTCCAAGTGTAGGAAATAAATAGTTGCCAAAGCATTGAAAAAGCATGGATACAGACCATTTAATATAGTGTGTCACGTAAATTTGGGAAAAAATATATACAGACCATTTAATATAGTGGGTCACGTTGCATGTTCAATTTGGAAGCGATAGATGGTGTCTGTGATGTTGTTTAAAAGAAGGAAATAAAAAAGTGAGTTTTTAGAATTAGATATGAAATTGGAGGCGAGGAATTGTGCGGTAGGCGAAATTGGGATGGGGAGAGTAATGGGAAAAATTTTATTGTTTCACATCCAGTAAGCCCGCCCTTCTGAAAGAGTAAAGGTCTAAAGTTATTGCTTTGACCTCACCTGAGAGAATTCAACATTCCGTCTTTATCCTCCTTTCCTAAGTTTCCCGTTTTTTGCGGCGCTAAAATTGAGCTAATGAATAATAGCATGAGAACTTACATGAAAAAGTTCGATGAAATTCATAATTTTTTACAAGTGTATGAAAGCTCTTGTGGCCAAATCGATAAAATATATCGATATTGAAATGAAAGGTAGTTCTACTTTTCCACAATTATTTAATGAGTACGACGCGTTTCGGCTCATAGAGCCATTCTTGTACCAGATGATGGCTCTTTGAGCCGAAACGCGTCGTACGCATTAAATAATTGTGGAAAAGTAGAACTACCTTTCATTTCAATATCACCAGAGAATATTCAGGATTCCGTCCTTAGGTTCCTACTCACTTTCTTAACCAAGTTCCCCGTCTTTTGCGACGCTAAAAGTCAGCTAATCGATAGCGTAAGAAATAACGTGAGAGAATTCTAAAAACAACATAATATTTTACAATTATAGGAAATTTCTTGTTGCCAAAGCGTTGAAAAATATGGATAAGGCCATTTAATATAGTGTTTCATATCCATTATCCCCTCCCATCTCAAAGAATAAAGCTGTAAAGTTATTTCTTTGACCTCTTGTCAGAGTATTCAACATTCCGTCCTTATCATTTTCACCTAAGTTCCTCGTTTTTTTTGCGACACTAAAAGTGAGCTAACGGATAGCGCAAGAAATTATATGAAAGCATTCAATAAAATACAGTGGAACTTGGTTATAACGGCATCGGCTGTAACGTCAACTCGGGTTTAACGTTACATTTTATACAGACCAGCCAAAATTGTGCATTTTATGTTGAACGAAAACCCGTTTATATCGTCAACAAATATTGCGACGCTCGGGTTTAGCGTCAAAAATTTTGCGATTCTTAAGGTTGCAAAAGTGGTGGTGTGATTGTATTATGCCCCAAAGTTCATAGAAACCATGTGTAGAAACATCAAAAGCAAAAACAGGTCATAAGCTGGACGTTGAGCTGATGACGGGATGCAACTCTTTTGTTTAAAGAAGATCACAGATTTTTTTCGACAGTAAAGTAAGATTTTTATTAGGCTATAAAATATTTAATTTTGAATATCATTTTTTTATTAACGTTTTTTTATTATACATATTCCAATGCACCAGTAGATTTCAATAAATAGTGTTGTATATAGCAGAAAATTTGTGTTTTTACTTTGTCCTTTCACTCAGGCTGATTTTTTATAACGTCACTCGGATATTACGTAAAAAATCTCCTGGTCCCTTTGATGACGTTATAACCAAGTTCCACTGTATATCATAATTTACAAGTGTAGGAAATCTCTTGTTGGCAAAGCGTCAAAAAAATATCGAGAAAGACTTTTTAATACTTTGTGTCACATTGCATGGTGCGGATGTATGGTCAATGTGGAAGGGGGATGAGAAGCGACAGCTGCTAGGCAGAAAGAAACGTATGTTAGTTCTGGAAAAAAAACTTCTAAATTGCTAGGTATACCTTAAGAATCCTGTAAAAAATTTTAAACCTGGGCTATTTTCAGGAATAATTTTTGTTGGTGAAACATAAAATCGTCTCCAATAGCAGTAAAGCAATTTTCTGTTTCACGTTTGAGGCCGTACAGTTCACCTAACCTGTTCTAATTCGTTGGCTATTTACAAATGAGGGCTGTAATTGAAGTACAATCACGATATTTGCATGAAAATGGCGCTGCGATCAGCACATATGCCTGGAAAATGAGTTAAGTTAAAATGTATATAAGGATCAAATTTTCGGTACCCTTATATTGCTTTTAACCTCGATGGATATCGTCTATGATAGCAAATATTTTTTTATGAAATAACACATTCGAAAACTATTTGTATTGAATAGAAGAAATTGATTGTTTGAGGCGTAACTTGGTGAATATTGGTGAATATATAAAAAGCGATTCATAAATTAAAATAGAAGAACTTTGTGCTTTCACATTAATATTTATTCACGACCATGGTTTCAACGTTAGACGTCACCTAATGATGACGTCTAACGTTGAAACCATGGTCGTGAATAAATATTAATGTGAAAGCACAAAGTTCTTCTTTTTTAATTTAATTTCAGTAGAAGAGTCACAAAACTATCTCCTTTAAAAATAAAGAAGAGGCTGTAAGAGGGAGAGGAGGATAAGACGACCTAACGAGACAGTGTAGAAACGGAGGGAAAGCTGGGTGGTTGGGATCCATTCGGAGGAAGTAATCATTACGGGCAATTAGGAGGACACCAATTACGCTAAGCTGGTCTCTCTCTCTCTCTCTCCCCTTTCATTTTAAAAATCCCCCACTTGCCGCGGCGTACTTTTCCTGGACTTAGCGGATCTGACGCAGGGCGGAGGGTTAGCGGAAAATGGGGTTCTCAAGGGTGGGTCAGACCCCTGAGGGCAATAGTGCCGGGAAGCATCGGGAATGCCCAGGGCCTAGGTCCAAGAGGGGGACTCAGGGATTTCCGACTGGGCGAAGGGGTTCGCTCCCTCCGGGGAAAAAAAGGTCATAACTCGCGAGCTCTTACCTACCGCGGGATTTTGTCCGTTTCCCCGAAAATGATGGAGGAAGATTCATTAGAGGCATTTCGGAGGGATTGCGACAAATTATAGGAGGGTGGAACTTGTGAACGGTGTAAAAGGTTGGTTGCGTCCCTAGGATTGGGCGTTGCCGTCGCGTTTGTACCGCCTGAGAAGTGTGAATTTTGAGCATTGGTGAGTTCAGCCATTTTAAAAGGGTATCAATAACACGGTAACGAGTATAACTCTAACGGTAACGCTCTATTTGGAATATCACTGATTCTTCTTCTTCTTTTTCTACGAAAACAATGAAAACTGTGTTTATAGTACATATACTATTATTCGGCACGAAATATGCCGCCGCGCGTATCTTGATTGCTTTCGCTTACTTAAGGTCGTTTCACACGGAGAACGGAATTGCGCAGGTTAGAACTGCATTAATTTCTAAAATGGCGTGGAATTGCGCGAATTCATGAACGAAATGAGAACAGGGGCTATTTTGCCATCTCACGTCCGCGCATTCTCGCACGTGTTCTAGCAATTCACCGCTTTACACGACGCAATTTTGACTGCGCCTTCGTACACACGTCAGATTGTGCAAGTACGTGCCCCGTGTAAAACGGCGATTAAAGGAAAGTCGGCTTCGGTAGCGGCGGGGTCAAGTCCTCGCTGCCTAACAAGAGGTCGCGGGTTCGAGTCCCGCCTGAGTAGGTTACCCCAATTCAGGACATGGTTGTTCGCGGCGCGGTGATGAGTTCAATGCAATACACTTTTTTCCATTATTTTGCAGTATAATGTTTGTAATTGCGAGGAAGATCATTGAGCTATTATACATTTGATAGATAACATCATCATTCACATAAATTTTGGTTAAAGCCGCTAATTATACCTTATTTCCCAGTGAAACTCGGATCAATTTGTCCGTCAGCGACGCGAGTGGCGACTTTTGTAAACCCAATTAAATGCGCGGTGGATGACTATACATTTAGAGACCGACTTGAGGATCTCTTTTGTTATATTCGTGGTAAAAGGCCAATATGTGCCGTTTTCGGTGGTATGGGAATGAAAATAATTTGAAGTATTCCTTCGCGCATTCCACACGTTAGATTTATGTCCATTATTTACTACTGTTTTCGTACGAAAATAAAGGGCCAGTCATCTTAGCTATTACGAGATACCTTTCTGTCCGGGGGGTTAGTACTTCCATCAAGCTCCCTTTTCCCAAAGGATTTCGCTCATGCAATTATAGACCTACAGTCCTAATATTCGTATACTGCCGTCCTTTAATTTCTTTCTTTCCCAAGCAAGTTTCCTCAGTTCCCTGATATTCTTCTTCCCAGTGTCCATCTTTATCCGCCACAATCTACTTATCTCTTGCACTAAACACAATTACTAATCTCTTGTACTTCCTTGTGTCACTTTTCCTTCAATGTTCTCTTTATTATGATTTTCACCATTACACTTTATTGTAAGATATCGGGTCTTTCTTTGACTGTACGGATCCTTAGTCTCCTCTCTTGTCTAATTCTTCGCTGGGACTCTTTAATTCTCACCCCATCTGTTCATTTAATTTTCAACGCCGATAGCTAAGTATTCTTTTACCGGACGCAAATAATTCTATTCCCTTCTGTTCGGATGGATACGTTGACTACTGGCGCAAAAATTATGTGTACGCGATTTGGATAAGAATAACTTAATAATGGAAAGGATCAAAGAAAACCAATGACAACATAATTTATCTGGTTTAATTATACGTTGCTTGAGACTCAAATTTAACTTTATAAACGCATTGCATTAGGTTTTGTCACTGTTTTAGCGAAAACATTACTTGTTTTTTAGGGTATTCGAGCGAAGCGCCAACTTAGGTGACCCATAACTTAAATACAAATCCTTTTATTGCACGTTAATTTTAGTACTTGATAGATACACATATTATCTTTACTTTTTTGAAGTCTCAATGACGTGAATGTTACATTTAAGAAGAGTTGAAGTCATTTTTATTGCGGAGTAGTGACAGACTCAAGCATATTCTTCATAAAATTTAATTTTATTACTCGATAGATGCATATCCTTTCTATATTTACTCAAGGTTTTAATGACGTCTATATTACATAGAAAGAGTTGAAGTCATTTTGTTAGCAAAGTTGTGAAAGAATCAAACATATTCCTTATATAAAGTTAATTTTCGCACTCGATAGATGCACATTGCACATCCTTTCTATATATACTTAAAGCTACATTTATTTGTATTTTACATTTGAAAAGAGTTGTAGTCATTTTTAGCGGAGTTGTGGAAGAATCAAGCATATTTCTTATACGGCCTTAAGAATTTCGTTCCTAAACAATTTTAAGTGTTCTTGAGGTACTTAACCGAAGTTTAAGCTCACGGTTTTTTCCTTACCCCTCCTCCATCATGAGATTAAGTGGCTCGGACATCTAACTCGCCGTTAATTAACCTTAGCAATGCGTTGCCTTTCATGCTCGCACGATCGCCCTTCCAAGAGAAGGGTTTAAAAGCCTCTCCCGGCCGAAGGGTTTAAGAACCTTGCGGCGTGTGGTCGGCCCATCCCCTTGGGAGCGTGCCTAATTAACTCGCATTCAACTTTGGAGGGTAGAAAACGTAATCTAGGAATTATACCGTTTTACATCTACGTTCAAGAACGTCTGGCAGGGCATATGAGGAGACCAGCCCTAAACAAGGGATTGAATAAATGAATTCTATTATTATTAGGGGAATATTAAGGAGAATGGAGTAGGCTGGGGTTGCCTCCATGTTACACCTAGAACTTTTTGCATGCACTTCGTTCAAAAAGATAAATTCCATTATTTGAGGGATATCATGGAGAATAATGTAGTTTCCTTCATCAAATAATCACTTACCTATTATCATTATCTTTATATTATTACTTATATTATTTACTTAGTATTAAATCTCAATAATCTTAATAATCACTTATTAAAATTGCCTTTGGTCGGAAAGTTTCCTTCGTTTGATAGGGTATTAATAATCCTTATTTAAGCAAACCGCAACCTGCTAGCAGGGTACTCTGCTACCTGCTGGCAGCGTGTATCGTAGCGGCGCTCATAGCCTCGCACCAAGGTGGCCTCACACGGCGGCAGCCGGAACCAGAATGACGTCACTCGGGCTTTTCCTGGCATTCATACTTAGGCGTTGCGTTTTCGCGCGCTTGAAAATTTTCACTTTTCATTTAATCGCGAAAAATAGATATCGTCATTTAAAAAGCTAAAGCGTGACATACGTACCCCAGGAGTAATAATCTTTCGATCTAGGCACAAAAAAATAGGAAACCACCCTATTGAGTAGGCTGTGGTTACTTAAATGTTACACCTCAACTTTTAATGTACGTTATTGAAAGTAATAGTCTCCAAACTCTGCGTAACACCCTTCTGAAAGACGAACTATTAGACTAAAAATGAAGAATGGAATGTTATGAGGTAAATTTAATGAGTATAGATGAGTATAATACAATCTCTAGTTATCAAACGAACGAACGATATTCTCTTGTATTGGCATTCCGTAAGGTTTCTCGGCGAAGCTCTTTTACTGGTGATTTAAATGTGCCAGATATGTTTATGCTTGTTTTTATTTTTTTACCAGCTTTTGCTGCCGGCGAAAAGGCCTGCAGACTTCAGAACAATGTTGAAATTAATGAAATGACTGATTCATTAGGAAATAATATCATTTTAATCATTAATATCGGTAATGAAATAAGTAATTTATTGCTCAAAGGATTACGCCACTTAAAAGCAATGTATAAATTCAAGTTTTAAAATCAATACAGCCATGTCATGATTGTTGTGCATTCGTCAAAGGTTGGAATCAAAATCGCGAATCTCAGGTCCGCCATCGAAAACGCTTCATACGTTCACTTTACTTTCTCCGGGGCTAATTGCGAACGGCCTTTCACGACCAACCTGAATAATTTGTTTTTTCTCCCGAAATTATTTTCTAAAAAAAAAGCGAAGACGACTACCCATCTTGAATACGACATCAGTTTTCATAAAATCTGGCGATTCAAGCGGTATGGAGTGGAATTTTTCTATATTTAAGTAAATAAGAATGCAATTTTCCACGATTGCAAAAATTATTACGACCTGGGTTTCAATGTTACATCATCATCTTCGCCCTCACCTTTTATAATCGTTGAAAATCGCAGGTATTAATTACAATATTAGTGTGCATAATTGCTATTGAAGTTTTTATTTTAAAAGTATTCTGCTGATTACGATAGCTTAACTTGGAACATCCCCTGAGTTCCCTTCCAAAGACGACTTTCCATAGTTCGTCACAAAGAAGCCAATTGCCTACCTTTCTGTCTATTAATCATATTCTTTTTCTCACCCATCCTCGCTTAACTAACATTCTTTCCTCTAACACAGCTTTTATCGACTCCTTCCCGACTAATACTCTCTCCATCCAAAGCCTTTGTTTTCTCCATATCACATCTTGAAGTTTCTTCTCCTCGCCCACCATGCCTATCGCTTCATTTGCCCTCTTCCATTCCTTCCTCTCCACTTTTCTATCCATTTCATTTTTCTATTTGCATTCAGTACAAAAACAGTCTAGAAGACCTTTTACATTGGATTTGTAAGCAAGGGATTACTGCTCCATAGTTGCATCTTGAGCACCTGCAGTTTTTTCATGTCCTCCTATCAAAACGTTCGCTTTTCCACAAAGTTAAGCGCTAAACTCCATATCAGGCCTTAGCTAGCCTTTTCTGTAGACGACTATATAGCCATCCTCTCATTGCTATTCAGATATCATGTTTTCATTTACGTACGGTGGCCGCACAACTGAAACTTGTATTCATCGCCATCGCATTTCCGTAAAGCGATGTAATTATATCATCCGAGACAGTCCTATGAAAATATCATTTTCCTAAGAGCTTCCTGCGTGAGGAAATACAATGTCGCCCAGGGCGGAGCAGATGTAGGTACATTTCGCATTCAATCCATCAAACGGCGCACTTCTGAATCCGCACGATGTTTTATGCGCCTTATGTCACAGGAGCCGCGGTCATATCTTTTATGGCACGGCGCCATCATTCAGCTGTCAGCGCCACACTTGGAAGCGGCGGGCAGCCATTTACATGATATTGGAAGTTTAATCTAATCGCTCGTAGCCATGGAAAGTAGAATATTACTGTAATTTTATTTGCTCTCGTGAGTGGATGATGGCACGGTGTAATAACCATAAAGTCATGCATTCTGGGATGTTGAGCAGCTGTCAGCGGAGAATGAAACCGGGATCGTTTTTATACGTGTGGGGCTTATTGCTTCGCTCCCTTTTATGATATATCATCCGGTTTCAAAGCGTTCATTGAATTGGGATCTATGTAATGATGTCAGATTTCTCGCTGGTCTGAGCGAGGGAAAATGTGATTGAAATGAGTATAAATTGCATAATTCTTAATAAGAAACCTGAAAAGAAAACTAGTCACAACACAGTTCCTTGGCTTCCTAAATATTTTCCAAATTCACGATCGTCTAATTTTTTTTATATGCAACTTTTAATCTTTTCCATGGGTTTCGTGAGACAAGTCATGACACAGGTAATTTTTAATTTCATGAAAGTATTCAACCGACTAAGGTAGGTTTCCATGGAGTAATTAATAAGGATTCTGGGAGCTTCCTTCAAACATTTCCCTCTTCATTTCACTATAAGGCCTACTCCTTTACATTCTATCTAAAAATCCTATTCTTTTCCTTTCCCTCCCTCATTTACCAATCATTTTACCCTCTAACGCCGTTTTCAACATCCCCTCCCTGAAAAGTACTTCCTATATCCATACCTTCTGTCTCCTTCGAATGTCATCCAAAAGCTGCCAACCCTCACCCACCATCTCCAGCACTTTGTTATTTCTCCTCCTCTCTGTCCACTTCAACTTCTATATTCTTCACCAACCACACCCACATCCCGAACGCCTCCGGTTTTCTCTTGTCCTCCTTCCGAAGTGTCCATCTTTCCAAACTGTATAGAGCAACATAGGTAATAATGCATGTTAAATTGTCGCTCAATTTCTCGACAAAAATGAAGTTACATAGTAAGCGTGCTCTTGGCATCGTAATCCAAGACTATAGCTAAATAAAAAACCTAATTCCAGTTAATTTACTTGACTGGGTATTATTTCATTTCCAAATGATAGTCCTAAGATGAGACATTAGATGGAGAAAAAGCCTGTGGCAACAAATTGAGTAGTAATTGCCAACTATGTTTTTCATTTAGTGATGAATGTCGATGTACTCCAAAATCAAATTTTAAGCAGAAAGAAACAAATCATTATCAATGTATCTAATTCATGCCAAATTTTTCGTGTGCTGAAATTAAATGCTACTTTTTTTAAACCCTTTGACTTTTTCTCCATTAGGATGACGTCCCAAAGTAGATAACTTTTATCAAATCAATAAAATGTGAAAATTCTGATATTGTGAGAAATGGAAACTTACTTATGATGAATAAGTAATGCGAACTAACATCTCATATCTATACATGTGTTCCATTTGTTTCCTCAATTTGTAATGTTACAATTTGATAAAATACGTGTGATTAAAAATGAAAATTTTAATCTTTTCATGTGACATAATACCGCGAATGATTACCATAAAAAACTTTGCAAAGAAATTACGAATATAGAATGCATTTAGAATTTCAGAAATGCTTTCCCGAACATAATGTTTGCCTCTCAAGTTCACGCTAAGGCTCCCAAGACGGTATTCGTGCTTATTAAGCTACTCTCGGAGTAGAAAACATTCCATGGTGAATCCACAGAAAAGTTTCCCTTTCGAGGTAATATATTTCAAAGCACGATTTGACCGAGTCAAGAGAAATTTTTGCTACACCACTGCCCAACGGGAGTACATGTAAGGAGGCCTAAGAACATGGTGGTCAATAGTTATATCTGTTGCCGCGCATTTTATGCGGCGGCGCCACCAGGCAGTTGTATTTCGTTTACCGTGACTTTCGCCATAAACCGAAGTTGAATTGGTCCTTTTTAGTTACAAATCGTCTCGCGTGCGTCTCGATATATATGCCTGGTAGCGTCGCGAGTGGCGATTTTGAAATATGAATTTAATGCGCGCGGGGCGATAACAATTCTAGCGGCAGAATTGATAATCCTCCGATGTAATATTCGTGCCACCGTCCTTCGTGGTTCGACAAAATTGTTTTCATTCTCTACCAAGAAGACAAGAGAAAACCGTTCATCGCACTGTCTCATGTTAATTTTTCCATAATCTAACGTTCACTCTCGCTAAGTCAAAAACCTCTTTGCAGTTCCCACATTTTTTTCCACTCTCATCCTCGTCCCTATCTTTGCTGGTCCTATTCAGTTACTTTCCACCGACCCCAAACGCACTTCTCCACAAAGGTTACGTTGAAAAAGAGCTTTCCTTGAGTAGGGGTCGTGGTGACAGGTCGCTGATTGAAAATACGCCCTAGAACCTCCCTTTTCATTCCCCATTTCAACCCATCCATTCCTTCGCTCAAGCCTCCACTAACATTCAACTAAGACTCCTGGCTCATTTACCCTCGCTCAGTGTAGTATTCTTTTCAAAATTGTAATAAATAAACATATGAAAAATGATGTTAGAAAATCCTTCGCAAAATATTTGAATGGCATACTTTGCTGCATGGTAGTGGAAGTCGGGCTGTAGGCAAATTAGAAAGGAGTAGACCTGAGCCTGCTGAGATATTAGTATGGCGAAAGTGGAAAAGAAGAAAATTGAACGGAAAAAATACCTAAGGTGGAAGTTTCAAGGGAGGTGCGGTAACAGAGAAAAGAATACGACGGAGTTGGAAAAGAGAAAAGAAGAATGAATTAGAAATTTCCTCAGACACAATTTATTTATAATAAACTCTCCCTGAGCTCAATTATCATATTAACAGCTAAATCTCGGAAGGGGTAAAATTCGCGATAAAAGTGACGAGATTAATCTTTGACGAAAAATATTCCTTGGAAGTAGACTCGCATAGGTTCTTCTTCCATGTTGAATGCAGTGCAAATCAAATGAGCAATAACGAGCAAAACAATATCCCAAGCATGAAATATGAGCTATGGATATTTTTTAACTTTAACAGTGGTTCCATCTTCTAGAATATTCATCCCCTCTTTTATTTTTCAATGCATGAGATGCTACCAAATTTATGCTGTGTTGAATTAATTTAAATGGCTATTGCAGTAAATTCTCGAAATTTTAGAGAGCACATCTCAGCCATTGTTGTATTCCCTTAAATGAAACTGCTGAAATAATAACAATTACCAGGTACTTCGCTATCAGTGAAGGTAATGTGGACATCATGAATAATACCGCAGGTTAATCAAATCGACATTTTAGCCCACCTCTAGTTAGCGGGCTTTCTATCGCGGTGGCGCCACCATCCTCTTTTCCTTCCCTTCGCCATAACGTAACGATAACCCACAAATTCCCATCCACCGGACTTGTGCCTTCAATAGTTCTTTCGTAGTAAATGGTAGCAAATTATGGAATACCTTATTTAGTGAAATACGTAGTTCCAAAAATAGGCGAATATTTATACAAACACTGAGTTCACGCTCTGATCTGGCCCTACCATAATACATGTAATTTAATGCAATGTTCAAATGGCATGTTTGCACAAAATTCCGTTTCTCTGTTATCAAATGTATTTACATAAAAAATGTACTTTAATTTATTGTTCAAATGGCATTTGTTTTACAAAATTTTCTTTTTGTATAAGTATATAAATTGTCTTGTTGAGCTTCATGTATCACTTTATCTTTTCTTGTTTTTTTGTAAAACTTAAAAAGAAATGGTCCGCTAAATACTGGAATATTTGCACAATATGGACGACTATTCACTTGCAAATTTATAAAAAGCTCATTTGAGGCTGATTAACCTCCCAGTATGTTGCAAATATTTGTGAAAAATTTCTGCATTGGGATTACGAAAAAAATTATCTTTGTCTCCTCCTGGGGTCCGGGAAAAAAAGCCTCGGAATAATGACCCTAACCCAAGGAGTGTATCCCTGCGGCCCCAACCAGGGTTTCCTTTCGGCTGCCTGAGCTCGGCCTAGCATTTATTTAAGCCAATCACTGCTCAAAGAAAAAACGCATACCGTCACCTATCCGTTCCACAAAAATATCTCTCCGGTTTCATCGTTTCCAGCGGACGAGGAAATATTGTGCGGTTCTAATACGTGTCGTTCTGATAAAAGCTTGTTCTTACTAGCTTACGTGGAGTTACAGTGGTTGTTCGTTTACAATTAGGTAAATGGAATAAGGGAAGCGTATTTTCACAGACGAAGATAGGTAACAGTGTACATGAAATGGAGAGAGAGGCCGGCTGAATTGCTTTGGAGGGATAGGACAAATGAAAGGATCGGGGAGAGACGTGAGTATAATGAGACGCTTTAAAAACAATAAACAGTGGGGCTAATTTCATCTACATCTACAAATTACCCTGCGAGCCACCTCTAGGGTGTTTGGCAGGGGTGATCAATCACCAGCATGCAGCATGCATTTGGACTCCCACATGCACACCACGCCGTCCAAGAAACGTCCCGTATAATAACAAACTATACTACTATATGCTGTTAGAAATAGAATATAGAATAGAAATTCAGAAACATGCAGTAAGTTTTACATAGGTTAGTAGGCTACACTACAAGTCATGCAATCTATTTACGCGTTCTATTGCTGCCGTTATAATCTCTTATTGATCGTGGAAAAAATGACATTCGGAATCTGTCTGTTCTGCAATCTATCTCTCTTATTTTATTTATATGATCTGATCTTCCGTAGTACGTTGGCGTCCGCAAGATATGGTTAACTTCGTCAGAAAAGACACTGCTCTTGAATTTATCTAAAAGGTTTAGTCTATTTTTCAATCTACGGTCCGACAGAGATTCCCATCCGAGTTTATGTAAGAGGTCAGTTACACTAACAAGACTATCGTAACGACCTTTCACATACCTGGCAGCTTTAATTTAAAGCGGTTCCATCCAGCTATCCAGGAGGATCTCGGTGCACGGAAATTTCAGCTAGTATAATCTCGTTAGATTTAACGTGTAAATCGCCTGCACCAATAGAAATCGGAGTTGTACCGTTACGACCGCACTAAGCTCACAAAACGTGTGGGGGCGGTCAGCTTAAAAGCATCGCATTTCCAGGTCTGGCAGCCTCACATTCCCTGCATGCATTGAGAACATTCAGTTGTTCAGTTCTTGTCTCTTCCTAATGAATTCCTCTGCGATCTTTATTCACGCAACTGCCCAAAATAAGGTTTATTGCTACCAACGCCTGGGTATGGGTGATAATGGTATCGAGCCTTTGAATGCGCAAGTTCATGGATGGTTCGGCTACACCCCGTATCCATTTAAGATTTTTATTTTGAATTTGTGTTTTACATTTATAAGTGCAACAAAAAATTTAACACCAGGCATATGAACTCAACTCCACGTAGAAGTAGTAATTTTCAAATGTATTTGATTGCAACAAACAACTCAGCGAATTTTGTTTTATCATCTGATGATAATGTTACGATCATATGAAAAATCGTTTACCATACTACTAGGAGTTTATATTCAGTCCTCACTTACTCGCGACATTATTAACAATTCTGCATGTCGCCGTATCAATTGTATATTTTTCCGACATCATTAAGATAATATCACTCAGCATGGAAAAAAGACTAAGATAAGAAGTAATTTTGACTCAATGGCAGAGAACACATTACGTGTACATAAATATTGTAAATTCAAATAAAAAAACTACAAACTTGTCGCGATATGTCCCGGAAATCCAAAAACCGATTTCCGGTCCAGATGGTTTTATTTTGACTCCATCACGTGAATTTATTTCATGATTTTAAGCGACAGTAGGAAATTATTTATGATAAATTTAGTGATGGCCCACTTAGATGTGAGACCAGTTTCATCCTGAGTTCTTACCATATAAAGACTGGGAGTACTTCCAAAAGTTATATAGCGAGAAAGTACTAAATGTATGCCTTGTAAATCTGTTTTCGTATAATTAAACAAAATCATAATAGCATTATTGCCACGGTACGTACTTATTCTTCCACTTAAATGCCTTTTCTCCCAGCTTAGGTGGATATTTGCGTTGGCTCAGGGGCAGGGATAGAATACTTACGAATACTTCTATGCATCGCTCCGCGAGAGAGAATGAATTTCGCGGAATTAATTAGCGAGTATTCGAGGGCCGTTACTTCTCCCGTGTAGTTTCCAGTGCGTTTTAATTAGCGCTCTCGACGAGGGAGGGATAAAGTAGACGGCGTGTTCGGTACGCAACGTTTTAGAAAATCGTTCTCTCCCAAGAATTATTTTAATGAATACTTAGAGAGGGGCCTCTTCGATTGGGGGATGTGCAGAGCAAATGTGCAGCAGCGTGGAGTATGGCGAGGAGAAGAGGGGGATTCGTTCGCTAAATTTCAACACTGGTTTCACCTGTAAGCAGATTTAAGAGCTGATAATGTCCTCCCATCAGAGTTAACGAATGTATTTGAATCTGTGGTCCTTCTAACCAACTAGCGATGGGAGAAGCAAGAAAAAAAATATCAGCAGAAAAGCCCAAGCGAAGAGAGATTCCACCAAAGGAAAGATCTACTCATAGCAGGAAATTTTAACATGAAAGTAAGAAAATAATTTACAAGAACCTACATTTGGAGTATTCTTCTATACGGAAGTGAGGCATGGAAAACGACAGCAGCGGAGAAAGCAAGGATAGAGGCCTTCGAAATTTGGAGCTACAGAAGAATGATGAAGATCAAATGGATCGACCGAGTAAATAATGAGGAAGTCCTAAGAAGAGTAGGAGAGAAGAGAAGCCTCGTGAATACCTCAATAAGAAGACCGAACAACCTTATAATCTACATTTTGAGACATGATTGCATGATGAAGACAATTATCAGCTAAAAATAAACACAAAGAAAAACAAGATATTTGTTTGCTGCAGAAGGAAAGAAGTCAAGAATAGCATTAAAATAGGGAGAAAAAAAACTGGTAAAGGTGGATGAATTCTGTTACTTGGGATGTAGGATAACTAGCGACAGGAGAAGTAAGAAAGAAATTATCAGCAAAATAGCCCAAGCAAAGAGTTCATTCCACCAAAAGAGAGACCTGCTTTCAGCGGGAAAGTTAACATGGAAGTATTGAAACAATTTATAAGAACTAACGTTTGGAGTATACTCTTATAAGGAAGTGAGACATGCACAATGACAGCAGCAGAGAAAGTAAGGATAACCCCTACGAAATGTGGTGCTAAATAAGAATGATGGGGATCAAATGGATCGACCGCGTTAGTAATGAGGAAGTCCAGGTAACGAAGGATATGAAAGAGAAGAAATATATAGGTATTAAAAGATTAGCTGATGGGAGTATTTAGTAGAGAGCTGTGTCAAACCAATCTCAGGATTATTGCCCAGTGATGATGATGGTTGTAGCTGCAGATTTTCAACTATTTTATTCTAATCAGAACAAATTTCCTTGCTCACATAATGTTTTACCAGTAATTATTGTTTATGATAATTAGATGTATGAGTGTTACCCACTTATTCAAGCAATTTCCAAGCTGCGCACATATTTAACATAGCTAGGTAAATCTCCATTTTGGGGAAACATAATTTTTTAAATCACCAACTTCTGCCAATGTACTAAAAAATATTTACATGGAAAGAAAAAATGAAAATCATAGTTTTAATTTTTATCAATCCTAAGGATAGAAGCCTACGAAATGTTATGCTACAGAAGAATGATGAGGGTCGAATGGATCGACCGAGTTAGTAATGTGGAAGTCCTAAGAAGAGTAGGAGAGAAGAAAATGAAATACATGGAAAAGATAAAGAAATTGTAAAAGAAGAAATGAAACAGAAGAAACACGTATAGGTGTGAAAAGATTAGCAGTTAGTAAAATTGAGTGGAGAGCTGCGTCAAACCAATCTTAGGGTTGTGATGACTTAGAGAGGGGGGCTCTTCGACTGGGTGATGGAATGGACTTGCAGCAGAGCAACGGTGCAAGGTGGTGTGTGGCGAAGAGAAGGGGAATCGTTCGCTTAATTTGAACACCGGGCTCGCATGTAAGCAGAATTAGGAGTTGAGAATGTCTTCGGGATGCAGAGTGCCCTCCCATCCGGGTTAACGAATATATTTAAAAATTGAGGTCCTCCGAGTTCTCTCAGCTTGACTTAAGATTAATAAGAAAAACTCACCTTCTTCTTAGCACTCTTGAGATATCCATTATTCTATGTTCTTACCTGCAAGAAAGAGAAATCATTGTTAGTAAAATATACGTGGTAGAGTAGCCACATGGGTAAACGTTGAAAAAGTGAAACCTTCCATGGTGAATACTAGCACCAAAAGATAAGCAGGACATGCAAGTACAGACGTAAACAGAGAAACGCGTATAACGCTCAAGCAGATACAATGGCTATAGCTCATGGCTAAAATAGTTTGTTATTATGGCAAATATAAATCTATTCGCGTATTTCAAAGATGATTCATTTGAGTGAGAGCTATTTTTACCAGCCCATAATGAATACCATCTTTGGCAGAACTTGCAAGTAAAAGATGTTTCAGTGAATTTCCTGCCGGTAGTTTTGTTTGTTCATGTGATAGCGACTTTTGACTAAGGCCTGAAATATATTCTACTATTTGATCACCATTTGATAAAGACCCATGCTCGGCTGTCATCAACAATCGCCCCTAACGACCGACCTGTCTAAAAGCCGCTAGGTGCTCGGGAAAGGAACTAAAACCCCTACCATGTCATTAGTCTGGGGTGAGATCTGCCTCCACCGATCCAAACCACCCTTCAGGTAGAATAATTGATTTTTTGGAGTGGTTTTTTATTATTTAGCTTTTGATATTTGTGTGATATTGTTGTTATAGTCTGTATACCGTGGGGTGGCGCACGGGCCCGCCCAGATTCCTCTGGATGGCAGTTCTCTATACTTCTCCCTCATAGGGTCTTCTATGTAGTGTATTATCGACAATCCAGAGGACTCTGAGCCCGACAGCTGCTTCAACCGCAAGCGCCGGGGGGAGGAACTAGGTAGCTGGCGGGGCAGTGCGCCACCCAACGTTAAGGCCGTTTTACACGGTACACGGAATTGCGCAGTCTGACGTACGTGTGAAGGCGCAATCAAAATTGCGTCGTGTAAAGCGGTGAATTGCTAGAACACATGCGAGAATGCGTGGATGCGAGACGGCAAAATAGCCCCTGTTCTAATTTCGTTCATGCATTCGCGCAATTCCACGCCATTTTAGAAATTAATGCAGCTCTAGCCTGCGCAATTTCGTGTACCGTGTAAAACGGCCTTACAGACTATAGACATTTTTGCTTAGAGAAAATACTCAGCGGGGGCTGAAAGACCAGGGTTTATGAAGTGGAGGATCTTAAGTATGGATGAGAATGTACGTCAATTTAATTATATTTATTTCCAAAAGTTAGCAGCAATAAAAACAAAAAAATGTGTCCAAGGTCCATGTGGTGCCACTTACAACCGCTGAAAGATAATTGAGGGGAATGAGAGGCCAAGGTTATAATTTAGCTATGTTTAGCTTCATATCACCAGTGATGTTTTCATAGATTTAAGAAAAAATTATTTTAATTTAAAGTAGTTGTTGGGAAAAGGTTTTGAAAAAAAATTCAATTTTCCACTTGATGTTAGCACAGAACAGAGACTCACTCGTATCCTTTGGCCACCAAGATTTTGTACATTTCATCTATCAAGCTGTTCCTAACTCTATTTGGAAACAAAATCGCTTGTACCGCATGGCTTCTCACCCCCTTAATAAGTCAACTTGAATTGTTAAGGCTCAGTATGGTGTATGGCCATTACTTTATTTCAGGGATCTTCAACCTTTTTTTATTCAAGGGCCAAAAATCAATTTCACATCGTCTGCGAGTTCATAATGTTCCTCGTCACTTTACCCCCACATCAATAAAATTTATAAAAAAAACATATAATTTTTAAAGTGCAATCTTCTTTATTGGTTAAAAAGTTGAATCAATTAATGCAATTTTTGACATAATATATTTTTGACGACTGTGTCAATATATAAGTATTTTACATTGTGTGGCGCGATCAAGTATTTTATTTAGTCTCTAGGGGTCGCGAGAAATTAACTTGCGGGCCGCGGGCTCTTGCTTTATTTTTCCTGCGCCAGTTCCGATGTAATGTTGAACTGGATACTATTATCTTTAGTAGGCAGACTGAGACGTAAACGAAAGAGCGCCTGTAAGCGCTATCGTTTGCCGTTGAGAATTACACAATTCGAAGGCGGGAAAGATTGGGAGGGGGTAAGGTAGGGGAAAGGAGGAGAGGCATAGATCAATTTATACCGATGACTCTGCAACAAGTGCTTCTCTTGTGCGTTTAGTTGTTCCGTTTCGCTCGAGATGGCACGCTAATCGGAGCGAAAACTAAATGTGAGAGAAAAACTCGTAGAGGAGGATGGGATCGTGACGATCGTACTCACATCTCGGCGAGTGCGAAACGTGATGACAAAAGAGTTTTAAAAAATACCGTGTCAGTGATCTTATTTTGCAGTAAAACGTATATTTTAAGGCAAACGAACGCAAAATTAATTACCTTCCAGATACGTATCAGCAACTGATAGTTGTTATGAATTGCGCCGGTGAGTACTCACATCGTTAGGTAGTTATTTGACTTCTTGATATAATTTTTTGCATTGTTTTTAATATGCATATTTTGGAGCTAAAAATGTCAAACTTATATTGGATTGATTACGGGTTTTAGTTCTTATCTTGTTTTTAGCCAAATAAATTTGAAGGAAGAAAAATTTGTAAAAATATTTAAAATATAATCCTTGAGATTCTTATTCTCGGTATCCGATGTAGTATTGCACTTTTTATTTGAGTTATGCCATGAAACAAACGCCATGCTTGTTTTTTGTGATTTCGTACCCGGAGTAATATTACCCGCCCAAAATTGAGGGAATTAAAGGCTCAGCCTAGCTTCCAAGGATACGTTCATAGCCCACGGTGTAAACCGGGTAAAATTTAACCATACGCGATTTTTCTGAAAAAGTTACCGTTTAAGATTTCTTTGGGACCGCTAACATAAGTCTATTTCTTTGCCGGTGCTGCTTTCCAAATAAATAGCGACGATTGACACACATTTGCTTTTAAGATATCTTTCCTCCTCATAATCTATTTTTTTCTTTAGTTATAATTTCTTTTATTTGTTTCTCGTATATTTAATCACATTTTTTAGTTTCTAATAAAGTATTTTCCTTAGAAACTAAAGTTTATTTTCTTATTGAAATCACCATTCTGGATCATCAAACTACAACACAAATACAAAATGAACTATTGTATTTTTAATTATTCATTCTTGCACTATTTTAGGGTAGGTAAAATAGGAAAATACACCTGCGACACATAATGTTCACATGAATACATATTTTAAAACTGATGTTTTTCTGCTGTCATTAACTTAAATTTTTCCGGAGGCGAATATTTATAGATCTAATCGTCCGTTCTATTAAGTCGTTTATAGCCCTGAATATTCATTAAACAAAAGCTAAACATTGGCTGCATCAAAGTATATTATATTAATGAGAAAAATTATCCCACTTACTATCCGAGAAGAAATGAATGATCACATTAATAAGTGGTCAAGGAAGAAAAATTACTTTTTCAGTTTCTCCCTTCCTTTCCACTGTCTTCTTCATTGCAAAATCTCATAGTGAGCCTTTTAAAAGTGCAGCGTGTGGGAGGCTTATAAAATAACATTCACTTCGACGCAGTTGCCCATCGATGCATTTCTGCAGTCCATCGCTTCTGACCTTTCTGACCGGAGATCGTTTATCCCACGACCTTTCTAGTATGTACTGTTTAAGTTGTCTACGTAATCTTTCCTTCATTAATTCTTCCTCGATGGTAATTCTAAGCGATTCCTTATATTGAGCGAGCGAAGCCAGTGATTAGGTCATCAAAACTATGCGAAACGACTAGCGAAAGATAATTCCGTAATGAGCTGCTTGTGATTGATCGGCTGATATCATGTCTAACATTGAATAGCGGTAATTGCGTTGAAGCATCCTGTGAAATCATTTGACCGATATATGTCTGTATTTATTTTTTTATCATTTGGATTACATTCTGGAAAGGAGTATAGCAGAAGTATTCATATAATCTGAGTTCAATTGAAAGACTGAGATATTGTTACCATGCGAAGAGCCGCAAAAAGAATTCATTCGTTAGATGGAGAGATTCTTAGACTGTCTACCCAAAAGACCAACACCTTTTCACCAAACAAGCCAGAGGCTTAGCACGAGCTGCGCTGTTCTCTGAAAAATATCTAACTTATAATCAGGCAGAAACACTGAGTGTTTGGTAAACTTCGACAGTCCTGACATCGTTTCCTTCCTCAGCATTAGAGTATCTTCCCACCACACCCGATCTACTTCTTTACTCCACATTCCTACACCCAGGCTATCTGTAATTAAGCGCTCACTTTTCCATAGGCTTTCCCTTTTAGTAAATACTCGACCAAGTGATATTGATTCGTTTGGTCTGACACTTAAAAATTTTACTCATCGGACATTAACATATTTATCGCATAAATGACTAGATAGCCCGATAAATGTTTGTTTTCTTCTTTTTTATTCTATTTAAATTTGTAACAAATAATTATTCTTTAATTATTTAATATTTGTTGTTATAAGGGCACTTTAACTTGGCAGTATTGCTGTATGTGTATCTCTTCATTAAAATATAAAAAAATTTAAAAATAAAAAAATCATCATTTTTCCAGGGCCACGATTTAAACGATAAATATGCTGAACACTTAATTGATTACTATTATACGAGTCCAAATTTTTCCAAATAATATCTTTAATGTGGCTATTAAATGCTTTCGTCTGCATTTCTGCTTCTCAGAAAATATTTTTTCTGGATAATTTTTGGGAATTCATATCGAAAATCGTATTAAAAGAAAACATCAAATAATTATTTAATGTTTACATAGGTTATAACGATCGTAAGCTATCTTTTTCTAAACTTTTATTACTGTGTCGACCATCTGAAGGCCACTACTAACCGCCACGACAATTCGACGAGAGCTGAGTTTAAGAAAACATTGTCCTCGTACCTAGCATAATTTCCCATGCTTCTGTTTTCTTTCATTTTGGAAGTGAAATTGGAACATTTTGAAACAGGAATAGTCCTGTGCGTGAACCAGATACATAAGTAGCATGAAAGTAAATTTTAAAAGATATTTCATATGGTAGTTCTTAAGTGTTTGGGGGAGAAAACGGTGGGCACCGTTCCATTTTTTTATTTCGTAAGGATAACTTGAAAAAAAAAAAACGATCGTGAGTTCATGATAGAGTAGCTTGCACGTTAAAATATCTTGTATGATATGCGCCGCGATGCGGTGGAAGTTCTTAATATTAGTTAAATGAAAAGTTGCGATCTCTCCACAGAATTCATTCAAATATTCAAAAATTCATACCACGACGCTTTTCCTTGCTACTACGACATTATCAAGTCCACTTAGCAACGAAACGCGAATTTTGTTCGAATTCATTCTGTGGAAATATTGTAATGTTTCATTCAACTAACAGTTACGTAAAAATGAAAGATGATCTCTAACTTCCACAAATTTTAACTGAAGAACGTTTAACGAGCCTTTATTTGTTCAAATGTAACTAATTATCTTATTCTTAACGCGCATGTTATTTCCCTCTAATTTCTCATCTCTTCTCATCTCTCTCTCCGAGTATGCCTATAAATATCGAAATGCATTTTGCTTCATATCTCCTCCGGTTTTACACGTTGACTTCCTTCTCCTGCGTTCTGATCGTGTTTGATCATAATCATTTGCATATCCTATTTTCTTTCCTCGATCCGAATTTCTTCCGTGAGACTGAATGGCATTTCATTATGGAATTTCTCACGGAATTCGATCGCCCTCTGTTTTATCCTCTTATGTTAGTATCCCTCGGCCCGGCCTTCGTTTCCGCACTCACCCGCCGAAATCGATCTGCCGTCGAGCAAGAAGCGCGAGAGAGAGGGAGAAAAATGTTTGGGTAGTTTCAAAAAACTAATTTTCTTCGAGTTGTTTACTCAAACGAGCGCGTGTGTACCGAGTGGTTGCTGTATTCACCGCAAGGGTGTGCTCGGAGCGCATGAGGAGCGGGAGTGGGGACTGGGCGATGAATGGGAAACAAGGGGAGGATATTTACATAGGAAACACGTTTAGGATCACAACTGCAGACGGGACACAAGCGTCAATTGCGGTTGGGAGAAACGAAAAAGTAATGCTGATCGCTGACCGTTCGTTCGCTAGGGTTCGTAAGAGACCTGTCATGACTCTGCGCAAGGAATTGAAATATTTATAACCTAAACTTTGAGAAATAATGTAGCTATCCGATGAGTTCCAAGGAGGGAATTAGGTTGGGCAAGCAAGTAAGGGGCTGGGAGAGAACAGGGCTAACGGGTAAAATTAGTATGAAAAGGTGGCATTCCGTTTCGATTAACTTATTATTTCAGTAATTCGTAAAATTTAAGTAAAAGTAATTCGTATAACGGCCGGCCTCGGTGGCGGCGGGGTAAAGTCCTCGCCTGCCAAACCCAAGGTCGCGGGTTCGATGTTTGCCTGGGTAAGTTATCCTTATCCAGCGAATGGATGCTTGTGCACGCTTGACTGTTAAATATTATGGTATGGTATGGTATTTGGAGGAGGCGACCGACAGCTGAGGTCATTTGCGCCATGAGGTAAGGGGTAGGTGAGGAAGGGTGGAGAGAAACCCGGCGTCGGCATTAGCCTGCTCTTAACGAAAGGCGCCAAGGGGACCACGGCTTAACGTCCCATCCGACGGACGGAGTGTTGCGCTTAAAATGTCCTCCACACAACATTCAAGCAGGGATCGGACAGTCTCTGAAAAATCTCTGCCACTGCCGAGATTTGAATCCGAGCCCGCCGGATGGGAAGCCAACACTCTAGCCACCACACTAGCCCGATCCCCTTGTTAAATATTATCAATCCCAATGGAAACGCCGATTATTGCTGTTTTCGGTGGTGTCTGAAATAAAAAAATAAATAAATAACTGCTATTTTAGAATGGAGGCAAATATGTTGTTTATTTACATTTCGAATTATTATTTCCTTAAACGTTAAGGTTCCTGAAATATAATGTGAGATTGATCAAGTCCACAAAGAATATATGCATGCAGTGAGCTTTGCGTGGTCTATATTTAAGTTTTTATGCACAAAGTGGCATTCCTCTTGAAAAATCCGAGTGTCACTCCGAGATTCTGAAAATATTTTTTGAATTAGGTAGATATTTCTCTAAAGCCATGCTACCCCTGTCAGTTCCTTCCAATTTTGAAAACACTGAATCTTTCATATTTAGGAGTTGATCTCAGAGAAAAATAGGGGTATAAATATACCATAGTTTGGTACACATGAATTAGGGTGCTCTATGCGACATTAACTTAAATGCTGTGCCGGCGTTAAAGATAGTCTAGAAAGCTACAACAACATATATTTTTCTAAGAATATGAATATATAATTTCTGTTTTTCTCTTGTTTTTCAATTTTTGTCTCTTTTTTCTTTTTCAGTATTACCTTAATTCCACTAGGGCGAAATTTTACTTGCATCTATGATTTGTAAGTACTTATCTTAACAGGAGGTACATGCCCTTCATGAAAATAGAAAGACTTCGAGGAGAATAATATTTTGTTGATGCAGTGTATGCAGTTGGGACACTGGGGTCATAGTCCCAAACTGTGTTAGCAGTGTATAACCAGTTGCTGAGCGACTCAGAGTTTATTTGTCGAAATTTAAACGTACTTGTTCGTAGCAGGGGCCATATTCTTCTGGATCTTCCTTACGTTTCATACTTCTGCTGCGGATTTTCTTTGTTTCCAGTATTATCTCTCGACGCCGTATTTTGCTGTTTTGCGAACTTCCGAAGATGTGATGCGATCGACCCTTTCATGTCTTTGCCCGCCAAAAAATCTCACTGGTGCAGCAGCGAGGGGAGGCGTTACGACGTGACAGTGGCGTCGCGCGGCGGGAGAAAGGGGAAAAATAAAAGAGCAGCGGAAATGGAATTCTCGAGCGATGAAAGATAGGGTCGGACATAAAGGGAGAAGGGGAGCGAAATAGTAAGGAAATGAATAAGGAGAGGCTTAGGGTGGGAGACAGAGGAAATAAGGATGCGTACAAAGGGTGTAGCTATAAGGGTAAAAAGAAAGGATAGGCAATGTGACTTGGCGCATTATATTTAGAAAGCGAAAAAAATGGCGAAAACAAGATTGAGGATTGTTCACATTTGCAAAAGTTTTATAAGTTCCATTTCCTTCGCCCGCAAGACGACGCGGCTGATTAGTTGACTGTTTTGTATTCGTAATGCCCACGATGAGAACTATAACAAAAGCAAAAATATTTTTGTGTTAAGATGAGACGGAATAAGATCAATATTCCGATAAGATAGCGTCGCCTGCTTTATACACAGAATTGCAAATGCTGGGTAATATTCGTGCAGAATTTTGCGAGAAATATTTCTCGAAATACAGAGGCGTAGCCCCACGTTAATTGTAAGAAAAGAGTAAGGCCTGAATTTTGGACGCCTGCGAGACTTGCCAACGATTTTTCTCTCTTTTCAATCATTCAGAGAAGAGCCATTGACGTCAACAACCGCTTCTTTTTCCGTGAATGGGTGGAGAATTTAGGAGTTTCACTTCAAACAAAATTTAAACTACGGTGTTCATTTATCTGCGATTTTTTACTCCTCGGAATGTTTGAATATAGTGTCTTTCAATTCAACACTTTTTGTTACAACAGCTAAATTGACTTTTTTACAGCAACTTTTTATTATCATCACTGGTCAGCGATACTAATATGAGTTTGACACAGCTGCCCTCTAAAGGCCGTTTTACACGGGCACGGAATTGCGCAGCTTAGAACTGGATTAAAGTCTAAAATGGCGTGGAATTGCGCGAATGCATGAACGAAATTAGAACAGGGGCTATTTTTGCCATCTCACGTCCACGCATTCCCGCATGCGTTTCAGCAATTCACCGCTTTAAGGCCGTTTTACACGGTACACGGAATTGCGCAGGTTAGATCTGCATTAATTTCTAAAATAGCGTGGAATTGCGCGAATGCATGAACGAAATTAGAACATGGGCTATTTTGCCGTCTCGCGTCCACGCATTCTCGCATGTGTTCTAGCAATTCACCGCTTTATACGACGCAATTTTGATTGCGCCTTCGCACGTACGTCAGATTGCGCAATTCCGTGTACCGTGTAAAACGGCCTTTACACGACGCAATTTTGGCAGTACCTTCATTAACACGTCTGATCGTGCAAGTACGTGCCCCGTGTAAAACGGTCTTAGTTTCGTATCTGCTAATCGTTTCACATTCTCGTCTTTTCTTTTACATCCATGCCAACTTTTCATGCACAACTATTTCAATTAAACATTATACTCCATATCCACTCGCCCCTGGATGATTCTCATCATAAGGCCATTATGTTTCATAATATGCTTGATTAAGTCACGAGGTGTGTTACGTGCCTTTTAGCTTTTTGAAAAAATAATATTTATTAATATTTATTAATTCGTCTACATTAATTTTTTCGCGTTCAAAATAGTATAGATATATAGCGTGGATAACATGCATGAGTTCTTACTAACAAAAATCGCTGTTTCTATTTGATTTTGATGGCCTGAATCCGACTTTGAGATTACACTTTAGCTAATCCTTAATTTTAAAATTTTTGGAGCTGTCATTGCTTAAACAATTTTTAGAAAATCTCGATGTCGAAGTCATAGCGATTGGCGAAAAATAGTTGAGTATGGAGGACTTAAAACAGTATAATTTTAAAGAAAAAGACGCATGAATTGTAGTTAATGGCCATGATAGAATTTACGACATGAAATTGACGGGATTGGAACCCACGACCATCAACATATATGGCGAGCTAATCAATTCGGAAAAACTACTACACATTCATTGAATCTTTTATTGAATACACATTTTTGGCTTCTTTATGTTTGATGAGTTACATCAAGTTAAATGAATTGACTGCTATTAAGGGTCATGAAAATAAGTTCTAGATTTCAATGAAATCACTTTTATTCAATCACAGAAAATAAATTCATAGATAATCATCGTGCGATGACACTACAACTGACTCATTGTCACTCCGGCGCGACGGAAGATCTCTACTTTCAGAATGTAATTGATACCTGATGCATGTACTTTGAATGACCGTCATCACCTTTATACATACATGTTTTCATATACGTTTCCATTCTTTTAATGTGTTTCATTTTCTGAAGTTCATTTGTTGCTTGTTGTACTTGATTTTTTATTTTTTATTATCTTGTGTTGAGTTGACGCCTTGGTTACGGAGAGAAAAACAAGGAATGGTTGTAGGATAAGCCATATTGATATGTGAGAGATATGGAAAGATAAACTATTGTGGAGTGGAATTTAAGTTTTTCCTTTATGCAATCGCTTTGATACGAAAGCAGCGCGATTCATCTAAAACTTCTGGGGGGTATGAACAGCGTTGCGCAGATGTTAAGCGAATTAGGCTGGGAGCCGCTAGAGACTCGGAGGCTGCGCGCTTAGCTTGGAGTGCTTGAGCAATTGAGAAAAGAAATCTTCAGGAGCGACACGGAGAGCATCATCTTAGAGTCCCTCTAACTTTCCAGGTCCGACAGAAGCGATAAATTAAGAAAGATATTTTGCTGAACGGATATATATGGGAATTTCTTTTTCCTCCGAAAAATAAAGGATTTTAATAAATGCTACGCGTAATTTTGTGCGAGCATTTACTATTTATACGTAGAAGGCTGGTTCCCTAACGCCCTCTCCCACACGCCTTTTTAGGCGGCTTGCGGGGAAGTATATAGATGTAGATTACTTCTCAAGTTTTATCGTCTTTGAAATAAAATCTCGTGCGCACAGTACTTCGAAGCAGAGGTTCCTCATCAAGTGAACGAATCGCTCCACTGAGAGTACCGGAATCTCTGGCCCGCAGCGTCGAGTTCGGATCCTGCACTACGGGATGGACGCTTACGAAAAACGCTAGGGGAGGTGGCCTCCTCCTCTCCAAGCACCGCGTCGTGAACTATTTCGGCTGCCGAGGGATGATGTGAGGTGGGTGCGGCATTCCTCGGCCACTGCTAGGATCTAGCGCGAAGGTACGCGGCTAGAATCAGGGATGCACTACGCGTATTCGCAAATTATTCGCTTGAAAGAGACTCTGTGGAGAGTAAGCCTGAATCACACGATCATTTTTTTCGTCGCGAAAGTATTCACTATTGCGATCACTTATCCCGTCGCGAAAAGCGATCGCTCTAGTGATCATTTTTCTGAATCACACGGTCACTACCGCCGTCGTTTTTCGCATCATTTCCGATATCACAGCTCGTTGTCATAGGACCCGCATCACGAAATATACAGCGTGTTTATTTATCTATGTCGTTCCCACGATTGTCAAACGTTGCGCTGCGATCGCTCCATACGGGAATGCGTTCCGATTGGCTGATATGGGGTTTTAGTGACGGTTTTAGCGACGGAAAAAGCGACCGGACTAGTGATGAAAAATAGCGGTGGGAATCCTCATCGCGATCGCGAAAAACAATTGCCGGAGACGATCATTTCGCCTAAAGATCGCGATAGTGATCACTTTCGCGACGAAAAAAAAATGATCGTGTGATTCAGGCTTAAGATAATAGTTGCGATGAATAGTATATGTTGGTGGCTAGGGACTAAGTCACGGTTATTTTTCTTCAGGAGAGGAGTAAACGTGTAAATGAATATTATGCAGAACTTTGTCAATGCATGCCGGTATCACAAAATTGAAAATTTACCACATATTTTCTCAAATGCAGGGATGGCAATCGAAACTAAACGGAAGTCAAAACCAGTAAAATTTCTATAGTTTCGTTCCCGGGAGCGAAATGTAGAAACGGAACGAAATGTTATTAAAATCGGGGAGCTATACCCAGTGTCGAAACGAAATCGGAGTCAAAACTACTTCGCGTCGAAACTTAACTAAAACTCTGAGACGAAACGAAACGCTGATTATGTTTCGCTCCAGAGGGACCACGTTCTTCACCTTCGTACGGTTTAGTTTCCACCCACACTCCGAGTACAAAGTATGGTTGAATGAATTAGAGGTTCGACCAATCGCCATTAGATGCATGGGGAACTCATATTTTTACCACTCAACGGTGAACGGTTGAGCTGGCCATTCGATTTTTGAGCTCAATGTTTTAACCTCTCTACACGTATGTCAAACGTAATGGGTCGAAACTATTCCCTCATATCCCCCTCCACTCAACTTCTGGGATCGAATCTTGACTACGAGCAGAGGAGTTTCGATTAATTTAGTTTTATTCCCGGGAGTGAAATTTCCTCCCAGGACGAAACTAAACTCCTCGGTGATTTAACTTTCTTGGAGGAACGAAACTAAACCTAGGCCTCGTATTTTCGTTTCCTTCCGGATCGAAACGAAACATTTCCGTTTCGTTTCACTTGCCATCCCAGATCAAATGTCAAATTTGGAGACTTGAGGTGATGGCAGATGCTGGCAGATCTCAAGTCAGATATCCTATAGACCTGAAGGTGATAATTTTAGTGCTATCACAAAAGTTTTGCGATTACGGTTTGACCTCCTCCTTTTTCGGGTTTTCTTCCGCGTCAGTTGACTTGTGGGCAACAGTTCCTCCGGCTACCCTGCCAGCGTCTCGTCTTCGTCACCTTCGACCCGAAGACGCTGGCAGGATAGCCAGCAAAAATGTTGTCCACAAGCCAACTGACGCTGAAGAAAACCCGAGAAAAATGCAGAGATGATACAACGTTAGTGATAGGCAATCAATCCGTCAAATAAAAGAGAAAATAGCTTTGTTGACAGGAAATAATGCGTCATCTTCAGAAGACTAATTATTTTAGCCGGTAAGGTACCGAGGTGTAGTCGGACAAGCTATTAAGGTCAGCTCTTTGCAGTAAGATATCGAATGATGAACAAAGATATCCTACTGTCCACTAATTTTATTTTATTTTAATTTAATTTATTGATTCGATCGCTATAAATACTCGTATATATACTATGCCTACGACAGTGGCGTAACTAGGAATATGCTTCGGGGTTGAATGGGATGGCCTGGGGTGGCGACGGGCTAGAAGAGTCAACGGCAAATTTTTGAAAAATGACATGCCTGGAAATACATTGTACATCATTTTGGCACTAAAGATTTTACTATAAGCAGATGGAGTTCTTGCATGTCAAAAGTTGACTATAGCTTTAAATATTTTTTCTGAGGGTTTGGGAGGGGATCTATCGCCTCATCCCCCCCCCCTATAGTTACGCCACTGCTATACAAGTATATATTGAGATGATGATTGTATAGCAAGCGAAACACGTGTTGTAGCCTGTTAAAATGAAATTAGTGTGCAGATATCTTTGTTTAAAATAAGTCACTATGATTCTAAATTTAATGTAGAACCGATGTCAGACTGGCTCCTATTTAACTCGGTGCCATAAATACATCAGATCAAGATTGCATAGCAAGCAAAACACGTGTTGTAGCCTGTTGAAATAAAATTAGTTGGCAGATATCTTTGTTCATAATAAGTCATTAAGATTCTAAATTAATGTAGAACCGTTATCTAAATTTGGCTCCTATTTTACTTGGTGTCATGAATACAACAGTTCAAGATTGCATAGCAAGCGAAACACGTGTTGTAGCCTATTAAAATTAAATTAGTGTGCAGATATCTTTGTTTAGAATAAGTCATTAAAATTCTAAATTTAATGTATAACCAATATCTGAATTTGGCTCCTATTTTACTTGGTGTCATGAATACATCAGATCAAGGATACGAATTCGAAGACACAGGAATAATGACTCTCCCTGCAAGGACACCAATGCCTCCCCCACATATCGCCGAGCTTCAAGATACAAGAGGGGATGTTCGCATGTATGTAGAGAAGGCTTCCTTCGAGATCTCCCTCCATGATATGCCATGAATAGGCTCCAAATTTACGCGACCCGGAGTCCCGGAATTCCAATCAGCGCTTATTTGAGCAACAATCTCCGCTGCATTCACTCCATGCCGAAACGGTGGGTCCCGATGGCAAGAAGGGGAGAGACGTAGAAGGATCTCCATGGCTACTATAGTAAGTACGTACATACAAATGCTGCTGTGAAGATTCGGTCTTGTTCGACTTCGGACACTTTTCCTTCCCTTGACAACCCTTGCTTTCCTTCTACGAATACAGGATACTCTTCAAGTTACTTTTAGAGAAAAATGGCTCTCTTTCCTATAAAAGTCCAATTCACCAGTAAAGTGTCGACGTACGTCTTATTTAGGGATGAGTCGATTCCGCTTTTTTCTCGATTACGATTCTTTCAAATCGATTCCACTGATTCTTATACGTACTAACAGGTGGGATATTGATTTTTCAGCAGCGTTGCTGTCATTAAAGTTAATAAAAATTGAATTGAATGAAATAACGAGGACAATTAAGTGGCCCTATAAGTATATTTATTAAAAATAGTGAATTGGTATTATATCAATAGATTATTTTCTTTAGTTAAATAATAAACGCTCAACCTGTTTCAGACATAAATGGTTAGCTTAATAACGTATTGTGCTCAATGGTTCAGGTGTGTGGCGGCCTTTATGCCCTCAGCTTATAGTCTATTTTCAAAATATTTATCTTCCTGGTTTCGGAATCGACTTTAGGTGATCGATTCTTGATTCCGATTCCGAGCCCGAGAATCGGTGGAATCGAGAATCGAAATTTGGAATCGACTCATCCCTATTACATGCATACAAATGCAGCTGGGAGGAATCGATCTTTTTCGACTTCGGACACTTTTCCGTCCTCGACAGTCTTCGCTTTCCTTATACGAAGACAGAATGCCAATATTCAGGTAACTTTAAAGGAAAAATAACTCTCTGTGCTATAAAAGTCTAATTTACTAGTACACTATACTATGATACAGGGAAAAAGTCCCTCTTTCTCAGTGCATATTATTTTGCTTGAGTGTAACAATCTCTATGCTATCAATTATTTGATAAAGACCTTTACGTACTATATTCCGCAAACTATAAGTTATAATTCCTTCCCTTCTATGATAAAATGTTTTGGAATCAACAGTTGTTCTCAATGTCGGGTTTGGAACATAGTTTTCACTATGAAAAAGAAGACAGTTCTCGATTCTCTGCTTTGCATAAGGAAGGGAAATAAATTTTGTCCATAAATGAACATCTGTGGAGTTTTTGCCATCAAAAATGATTTATAACCCGTTTGTCACACTCCGACAGTTAGTTTAATTCGTAGGTGTTAATGCGCGTAAACGCTTGGTCTCGCGGGAAGGCTTGGTTGAAGATAGGAATTCAAATTATCCTGCACACTTTTTCAGTCAAGAGTGACTGCTGTACCCAGGTCAAGGAATGCCAGCTATGTTACCCTTGAACAATCCTTGTCTTTCGGGAACTTAATCGGGGGGCGCTGCGGTCGTTGACGTGAAGAAGCTAGAAATTCGTGCATTCGTCTCCTGAAACTGTAGAGGTCATTCAGCTAAACTAGGCCACCCCTAATATATATGAAATGGAACGCTCTTCAATTCCATACATTATGATTATTTTCGAAAATATTTTATCACAGTGAAAATTGAAAAATGGATTCACACAAAATACTTCGAAATATAAGACCAGAATTTTCATATTTAATTCCAAAAATCACCCATTTTCAGTCATTCAAATTCATATTTTCCGCGTATATAGCTTACGACTGGACCGAATTACCCGATAGCGCCGCAAAACAAATGTGACTAATGGTAGCGAAAGTGTTTGATTAGATTGGCTCCCAGCAGCTCGATTCTGTAAATGTGATATCTGTGCTTCGCGTGCTTCGAACCACAGTGGAGTTCTCACGCCTCTCACCGTGAAAGACGTTCAAGCGATTCTCTAAGCCTGTGTCGTGAGATGTTTGACGGATTGCGAACGATCACTTCAGTTTCTTATGTTGGTAGCTGTGCGGATGCGAGGAACGAATCAGAATCTCCGACACAAACGTACTTCAGCGGCCAACTGCAACTTCAGTTACCATAGAGAAACATATACAATGCCGTGGAATATTCACTCCCAAAGTAAATAATACTTCTTTACTCAATTTTGAGTGAGGTCTTTTCTTTTAAAAGTACCTATTAATGATAAGTTACGGTTGATTAATTAGTTTGTAGCTATAAACTGTATATTACCTCTTTTATATGTTGTCAAGTGCTGCGTATCGAAGTCAGTTATCACGTAGCGGGCTCGGGCACAATTAGCTCTAATTTCCTCATAGTATGGAGCTAATGCTTACGCGGAATGATAGCAAGTGTTATTTTATTATTTAATAATGGTTCATTCTCGTATGCGTTTGAGCTGTTCTCGTCATTTCAGTACATAATTTTAAATGCGCTGTGGTGCGTATACATATATGTCTGATTGTGCAAGCACATGCCACTATTCACGATTTATACTGATGAAAATGTTTCTGGCGCGAATACGAGTAGATTATTAACAGTTTCTGATAGAGGACGAGATATTTACATGTCTTAGTATTTCTATTGTGTCAACAGAAAAACGAATCATGTTGGTCGTGTTACTGAACGGCAGCAATAATGCATGGAAGAGATGGAATAGATGATCAATGTTTATCTTAACGTACTAAAGTATGCCCCGGCAAGCCATCTAATCGTCTACGAATTAATCGTGGTGTGAACTCGGTGATCCATCGCCAATCTCACGTCTCGAAGGGATTGTTGATATCGCGTATCTGCCGCCGAAGTATGTGCATCTATTGCCTCCGTCGACATTGATGCTCATGCAAAAGTAGCGGAGGTATGTAAAGAGCCTCCATTCTCGTTAATAAAAACAAATCGAAGGCTTGAACTTACGAAACAAATATTAAATAAATCTGTTAACATTCAGTACTGCACAATACTTTTACAATTGGTTCTACTCCAAATTGTTATGAACATTAAGTTGTGAGTATTTTTCTTGTACATTCTAGAAGATGCACAAATATAAGATAATTGCCAAACCCTCAGCGCAAGGTTTAACTTCCCACCAACTTCAATCGCAATGAAGGCCAATCAATTTAAATACGACGCGAATGTAAATTTAACTTTACGCATTTCTTTTATTTGTTTTTAATACATATTACTTATGGGAAGTGACAATATGAAATAGCCACCATCGTAATTAATGAATAATGTGCTATTAATTATCAATCACAGCGTAAATTCATAATGAAAAATTAGAGCGCATTGCCGCGACGAAGCTACCACGGGCCCTCTTGGGCGTGAATACTTTCACGGACGCGGCTGTGAGAGTGACGTCACTAAAAAGTTTCAGAATCGCTCCAGCGTCAAAGCCGTGAATACATTGACGAAATCCGCTTGTGACGGCCATATCACATTTACAGAATCGAGCGGCAGGGATTTACGAAATATTCAATTAAAAATGGAGAAGAATCGCTTTCACAAGGTTACGCCTCAAACCACCAATAAATATTCGGTTATGTACTCTCCTACACGAAAACGAACAACTTTACTTAAATGCAATAATTTTGCGAAGTAATGCTGAATAAGAAGCAAATTTACTTTTGCGACAAGCACAAAATTACTGATTCATTTCTGTGCCTATAACTGTTGCCCGTATACGATCAGAGAGGTCTAGAGGTGTATGGGAAATGGGTGTAGTTAGAAACGTTAGGAATAACTGATTATCCCTTCCCATCCGGCCTGGTAATTGCCCCTGTGATCGCTTCCGCCAGGGGCCATAGAGAAAGGGAACATCCCTGGGGTGCATGGGTCGATGGTATGGCATACGTGGTGCAGGTTCGACAGGGAACCACAAACTGCAAGGGTAATACGCTGGCCTCTGGAGGGAGGACGTTTTGTTAAAAAGCTATTACAATTTGGCCACTGTTCTGGATAACCTGGTAAGTAAGAAAATTATATTACGTCTTCGAAGCGTGCAGTGTCGGGAAAAATCACAAATATGTGTAGAAAAATGATATATGCTGTAATAGCATAATATTAATAATATTACTACTGTTAATACTATAGTTACATTAGTGGTAATGGTATAGTGTTGATATTTTCCTCATCCTCTTATCATAGGCATATCTTCGATACTTAAATACCCCGTTCCCAACATGCCATTCAGAAGGTGCTCCAGAAGTGTTTTACATGTATTTTGCTGTCGCTATTTTACATAATTTTTATTAAGGTTGGTATTTCACCTTGCCACATTTTTATCATCCACATTGATGATTAAATCATTAATATATAACGTATTATTAAATTAATAAATACCGAATCCACTATATCAAGCCCGTATTCGTTGTTATTATAATTATAAAAATAAGGCACTACTTTAGGATTAATTAACTTTTGCTCGCTCAAGGGAATCCAGTGAGTGTTCATAGCACAATTAATTTTAATTAACGGCTGTAGCACAAGATATGTACGGACGGACCTTGTGAAAAAATCTAAAATATCCGATCCAGTTAAGGCTATAAACCAATAATTTTTCACACTTGACTCTACTTGAGGATTTATTTGGTGTTTTCTTATGAGGAGGGACTCAGTACAAGAATTTAGTTCATCTCTACTACTTAGTGGGACATCACACTTAATTACCTACTCTTGGAACAGTACTTTTAGTACAACCAGCCAAATTTACATCATTATAAAATACACTTTCACACAATTTTAGCAATAATTTCTAACAGTGGCGATAACAGTCAATTGCTATCTATCCTGTTTTGGGCCATTTTTATGAATTAACAGCAAATTCTTTTAATCCTTGAGTTCCATTTGGTAGTATCTATTTTGTGTCATCTCAGGAAATTTTCTATCTCAGTGTAAATGTGTATTCGAGACTTCTGGGAAACTGTGAATATCTTCAGTGAAAGGTGACCTTTTCAAGGTAGAACTATTTGGATTACTTAAGGTTGGTCAATACTGAATGAACGATCGGCCGAATGCTTATCATTGAAAGGCAAATTGCTATCCGGAAACGTAAAGACGTTCTCATTTCGGAGTTTCCTCCAGACGCTCTCCGTAACATCTCATTACTTCGGCGAGATGATGCTTCTTTGCCCTCAGTTGCTTCTTCAGGGCTTTGATCTCCTCAGTGCGAGATTCGATGATGCCACTAGTCTGTTTCTTTATTTTGCACAATTGCATTTTCTCCTGGGAAATAGCTTGCGAATAATATTCCCTCTGAGCCTGAAGTTCTTCCAATTCCCTCGCGAGCCGTTCGATTCTTCTCAATTCTTCATTCATGCTGTCCATCTCCCGTCTGAATTTAGCTTGTGCTACCAAAGACGTCTTGTACGCTGATCTTGCTCGTCGATGTTCGTCTGCGGCGCTGCTCAATTCCGCACTGATTTCCCCCATAATTGATTCCATGGTCTGGTTGAACTCGGCGTCTACCTCCGCTGCAATAACTTCGTTTGTGTTTTCCATAACTTGGCCAGAGTTTCTTGCCTGCTCATGGAAGAAATTATAAGTAGTTTAAAACTTGACTACCAGGCAAATTATGGGCCGAATTTTCAAGCATGAATACCGATTATCTTTTTAAATATTTGTTTCCCCTAACAGTCCAGGGAAATAAAGCTAGGCAGGCGACTAGATGACGAGTTGAACCAATACCACAGAGCTGGCGAGCTTCATTAAGTTCTTCTGGCTCTCTCTCGCTCATGAGAGTAAGATGGATTAGATTGGGAAAATGCTGGAATGTTCATTTTGAGAGGATCGTGCGAGGAAAAGTGAAAATTATATTATGGCAAATTCAGTTTTGGTGAGGCCATTACTTTATTATGATCAAATTTTACGGTATTTTAATCTAACTTAAATTTCATATCGTGTAAAATTGTAATTTTTTTCTTCAGCAAAATGTTTTCGATGAAGGCGCAGTGCCCTGCATAAATTACGTGTGAAAATTCAGCAAGAATTCTAAATTACCAATTATTGCAGCGGAAGCAATCTCGGCTGCACGATTCATTGCGTAAACATGCGTAAAAACTTACAACATTTTGATTGAATATGTTTATGTTACTTAAGGCTACATAGGTGTTAAACTACATAGTTCAGGATAGGTTATAGAGCGTATTGTAACTTTTTCTGACATAATGAACAACAACGAAGTACATATTGGAGTGTTAAATCATCGCCGTACTCCTGGAAACCTATATCGGTATTGCATCTTCCCCGGTGCAAAATTGCAGATTTTTCTTCCCCTCCGCTGCGAAAATGCTTCACCGATCACACCAAGTCAACACTTTATACTTTTTTGTTTTAATCTCATGTGCGAGGGACGGAATACGGAGTGACTAATAGTGAATCTCTCAGTGGACAAACAAAAAATTAAGGAATATTTACCTGGTATTCCTCCAGTTATTGATTTGTGTTTCGAATGCTAAGTCTGTCATCGAGTCTGAGAGCCTTCGAAGCGCTGGGATCATCCGTTACCAACCCAAATGTCAAATTCAAACCCGAGAAATATTTCTGCTAGATAAAATCCGGGGAAAACTGATTTTTTTTTATCATAACTAGTTAGTTTTTTTCCTTTATTTTATGAAAGGAGTCAAATTCATTAAGAGTGACATTTTTGAAATCATCTCAGACTGCGTAAAAAGTAGTACTAATCACCTCGTCAGACTGCGATCACCTTGATGAATCATGAACATCTACGCTTAAGGCTACATAGGTGTTTTTTAATAGCTCATAACAACTTGGAGAGCGTATTGTAACTTTTTCTGACAAAATGAATATCAACTAAACGCTAAAGGCAGGGGAAACTGAATTTCTTTAAAAAATTGTAACTAGGTAGTTTTTTTCTTTTACCTCAGGAAAGGAATCGATTACATCAAGAGTGACACTTTTGGAATTACCTCAGATTACGTAAAAAGTAGTATTGATTACCTCTTCAGACTGTGATGAGTCATGAACATCTAGGCGATGGTTCGCTGCTCCAACGGCTGAGTAAACCTGATCGCACGTGCAATCTTGTTTCTTAGACTTAAAATCGCCGTAAAAAGGAGGAACTCTTCTCTCCATCTCCCTCAGGAATTCCTCTCTGCGTGCCATATTCCGCTTCTTTACGATGATCTTATCCTGCAGTCTCCTCAGTAGTTTATCCCTTAGAGCTTGTGGCGGAAGTTCGGCGAGGGAAGGGTCCATACTCGTGTCCTCAATCATAAATCCCAGTATGATTTCTACATCAGGAATTGTCTCTCCTCTAATGGCACGCTCGACTTTGCGTATCAACTTGTCGTGAACCCAGCTGAGTTCCACCCTCGCTTTCGGTGGTCTCCTCTGTGCCAGCAAGCGCGCGGCGTATGTCTCGTTCATCCTGGGACAAGAGCCTTCGCGGTGGAGTCCTTCAGTTTTCGCCTGACTCGATACATTTCTCCCCTCGAGCTGTCCTTCGTTTCCAGCCGGTCGAGATTGTCCCAAAGCATCTCCTCCACCGATACCTCCCTCTTCATACTCCATGGACCCAAACTCACCGGGTGGGTTTGCCCCAGTAGCCTGGCAGGCTCTCCCATCTTTTGATTGATCCTTCACCTCAGGTGCCTTAGCATCTATTCCCGCCGATTCCTCGTCTTTGATTATGCTCTGCACACAGTCCGGTGTGGATCTGTCTGCATTGGAGACTTCCTGACTAGCCTCCCCGCACAGCTCTAATGTCGCCTGATGTGGCGGTAGTGGTTCGTCGGGCTTCGGTGGGTTGCTCTCGGCGTACAACCCACTAAGCTCTCCGAAGGTCATGTCCAACAGGAGCGAGGAAAAATGCTTGTTCCGCTCCTTCTTCTGCTCCAAGGTTTTGGCGTCATAGTCTATCAGGTATTTCAGCCACTTCCCTGCTTGCTTACGAATGTTTGCAGGCAACATTTTCAAGACCCACTCGGTGTGTGACAGGTAGAAGACGAAGTCTTCATGGAGCTCTTCTTCTAAACCACCACTTTCTTCGCAATTTCTCAATTTTTTCGCCATGCTCGTCGGCTCTGTGGATGCAGAATGTGTTGAAGTAATTGTTGATTCGCGTTGACAACGCTGGTCAAAGACAATACGGTTAATTGTTGCTAAGGAAACGATTTGCGCTGAATGTATCGGGTAGCATTGTTGGGTTGTGGGACCCTTTATACGTGGATATGTCTGCCTATATTTAGTATTATTAATTTAGTGGCTACGTTCTTGCCGAAAAATGTAGTACGCATTAAAGTTTTTCCGTTCCAGTTAGATTGAATGAAGAAAATAAATTAATGATCGTCGTTCGGATAATCGATTTTCTAACTCCGATTTTCGATTTAATCGAAGCCGAATTTTTGTTTTGAGAAATCGATCAAATTGATTTCAGCCGATCTATTTTCAATTTTTAGCTTGATACAGTATTCGAATTTCGCCTCTCCGCTTTGCTCAACAACAGTTATGCATTTCATGAGGCAATTTTTTACTATTAAAAAATATAGATTTCGATTTTTCAATTAATTTGGGGAAAATATAGAATTTTCAGATTCTCGACTTTAAAAACTAAAATTTAAATTCGATTAATCGAAATCGATTAAAATTTCATGTCACTAGATTGAAGGAATTAGTACAGGAAAGGAGGTAAAGGAGAGCTGCAGTATTACAGTCTTAAGGCCGTTTTACACTAGGCGTGTACCTGCGCAATCTGACATGTGTACGAAGGCGCAGGCAAAGTTCGGTGAATTGCTAGAAAACATGCGAGAGTGCGTGGACGTGAGGTGAAAAAATAGCACCTGTTCTAATTTCGTTCATGCGTTCGCGCCATTCCCCACCATTTTAGAAATCAATGCAGTTCTAACATGCGCAATTCCGTGCCCCGCGTAAAACGGCCTTTAGAATTGCCGTACTGTGAACCTGAGAGTCGGATGTCTGGTATAAAGAGACCTTGGACGCGTGAATGGCCAATGACTGCCAAGTTACTAGGTCACCATAGTGTGAGACGTGTCTCTTCCTTATATGCTATCATGAGGAATGACTTAGCATCGAGGCAGTGGGAGCGATAATTTCATCGAGTTACCAATTAATGTAGCCCGGACTGAGGTTATAAAAGGCCTGATGACGCCTTTCTTTCTATTCCGTACGAAAACATTGATGCGTATCTCAGAAACGGTCCATTGTTCGCCTTAATGAAGAAATCCAACCCATCATACCTAACTCGCAATTTCTTCTCCCTTCTCTCTCTCTCTCCCTCTCGCGCGCGCTTAATCACTCAGCTGTTTAAGATTCGCGAAAGAGATCTTCTTCGATAATTGGCGAACGTCATCAATCTACGTCTTTCCGCTTACTTCCCTGAGCTAACACCGCATGGGGTTGTTAAAAGGGGTTCTGAAATAGCAATCTCAATTATGAAGACGATGCATATGGCGTGTTATGCGCTCGTAGAATGGATACTAAACGCGATGTCACGTCTTAACGGCCGAACAAAATTAATCTTTAGGTGTAAGGTTTAGGAATCCACCACAAAAGTTTGTAATATGATTCATATGGATGATTAGCAAAAATGAATGCTAACGTATTCAACCCCGTCTCCTGCGGAGTCGCCCGTTTTTATATTATTATTAATATAAAAATGGTCGACTGGTCGAATGGTCGAAAAAAAGTCGCCCAAAATATTTTATTGCACATTATAAATATTGAATATATGAATAATTATTCAAATCAAGTTTCTGTGATGGCGGCACAAATTTCTTCAACAAAAGTGTTTTCTTGACTAGAATAATTTAAAATGGCTAAATTTAATATTTGATAACATTCTTTTTTTGCCTATATCGTGAGGTAATTTTGAATATCTAGTCGAAGAGTGGCGAACATTAAATCAATACCGTGACCGAGGGAAAGATATTTGGTGAGCGAGTAAGTGAGAGGGTGAAAACATGAGATATGCATATCATAAAGAAAGTTTTTGTTTAGTACTCCAGCCTCCGAGTTGCCATAACACAGTCTTACGATTGCAATTCTATGAATCTGAGTGTCGGATGTCTACAACAAGGTTTTCCAGGCGAAAGCTGCAATACTTCAATAGGTGGTAGGGGAGACATTTTAAAGAATTTTTTGTCCATCAACATGGTTTCCCTTGGGCTACAACCTTGTCGCGGCGGAAAGGCTTGCGCGTTCCTATGACCCCTAGAGCTGCACTGGCGGGATTAATTCTATATTCCCGGTAGGGCCACCCATGCCAGATAGGTCGAAGGGTAGGAGCCAGACGAAAGGTAGTCCACGTGATGGTGTCACGTGAAAAACGCTGTTGGAATTGAAGTGGGAAACCCTACCAACTATCTCTTCCCTGAACACATGGAGTACAACCAAATGAGCCTCGGAAGGAAAGGGAGGCTCCCAGATCGCTTCTCGAATACTCCATGGAAACCTACCTTAAACGGTAGAATACTATAATAAATAATAATAAATAACATGGGGTCGCAACTTTTAAGTTACTGAGCTATGGCAACGCTAACATATTTTAGGATGCACTTAGCATTCACCACGAAAACCATTTTGAGTATCCAGCCTTTCCGGCATTTTATTTAACGCTCCAGGTTTTTAAGATCGTTAAATAATTAAGGCTGGAAGAAAATGTGCGATTATAATTGTCTGAAACACTTAATCCTAAAATGGGTTAGGTGGCATAATCGTATTATTGATACTCGCTCCAAGCTCAAGTTTAATTTAGCTCAAAGATTAATTATTTCAGACAATTACAATCACACATTCTCTTCCAAACTTAATGATTTAATGCTCTTAAAAAATCCAAAATCCAGCAAAGAAAATGTTTTCAGCGATTAAATTTTGTCATATTCAAAATATTCAAATTTAGAAAACACTTTTGTTAAAAAACGATTCCTCCTGAAACACCCTGCATTAAGAGACCTTGGACGCATCAATGGGCTATGACTGCCTAGGTTCGATTCCATGTGATGGCTATTCATTTTTCTTGCCTGGATCGGTTGATCTGCCTTCATTAGTTTCCCTGAACGGGACGCAGCTATTTCTAATTTCAGCTTTCGGCCCACCCAGGTGGTCCGATCGGGTTAACACGCCGCGCACCGATGTCCTAAGACCCTCCGTCCTTTCCCCTTAATATATCGCTCTCTCCCCGTCTCCAACATCTCAGGATCTCCCTTTCAAACTCATCAACTCCCTCCCTCACCCCGTTCGCAATTGACCCCATGGCGATCTTCTCATCTTCCCTCCCGGGGTGGTCCTTCGCGCGCTTAAGCGATCACGAATTCGTAATCAAGGCCGCGCTTCACGTGGCGGAGGGGAAAGGGGGGGGTCAGAGGGCGATTCTCGCGATTTGGACCGCACCGCAACGGCTGCGAGGTTCAAAACAAGTGCGAAAGGATGGGCCCTAAAGCCTTTATTCCCGTTCAAAAGGGCTTAACGTTGCGCGCATTAGTCGTGAAGAGTTTCCCGGCCGAGGGGAAGAAACGTTCACTACAAGACGTGGATTAACGAAAATTTCTTATTAATTGACGAAATACGGGTCGCGAATCATAGCTAATATCAAGTAAACCGTCGATGTTCTCGCTAAATATGATTTTAAAAGTGAAGTTTAGAATATTTTCAACGTATTTATGGTAATTACAATGCCCCTATTAATAAATATGTTTTCGTGGTAGTGCAGTAATCAGGTCAGATTTTAAGGACTAATTTTTAACCCTATTATCGTTGTCTGTCGACGCTACTTTAATAAAATTTTTAAAAATTTGTCCCCTGTTACTAAAATGCTTTGCACGAAGAGCGTTTCAACTTTACTTGATCGTATTTACTTCATTTATCCGTGTAAATAAAACAATTTATGCATATTTTTCTTCTTCCACAGATAGTGAAATCTTCCTAATATGGACCCCAAATGGTTATATTTTAGCACTCCCAATGCGAGCGTTACGTGAGTAATGCGATTCTGACTGTGTGAGAGACGTGAGAGGAAATAATTGCTAGAAACTAGGTGCACACAACAACGTGTACCAATAGGGTGGTTAAATATTTTTTTTAATTGCCTTAATCGAAATATTATTACTCCTGAAGTACGTATTTCACGCTTTTTGATTTTTAAATGACGATATCTATTTTTCGCGATTAAATGAAAAGTGAAAATCTTCCAGCGCGCGAAAACGCGACAGCTAAGTATGAATGCTAGGAAAAGCCCGTGTGACGTTATTCTAGATCCGGCTATCGATGTGTGAGGCCATCTTGGTGCGAGGCTATGAGTTCCGCTACGATGCAGGCTTCTAGCACTTAGCGCTTGGCTCAAATAAGGATTATTAATACCTTATCAAACGAAGGAAACTTTCCGACCACAGGAAATTTTAATAGGTGGTTATTAAAAAATGTTTCCCTGAGCTCTGTGCCTCATGCATGCATTGGTAATCTCAGACGATGTAAAACTCCTGACTACTCGTATAGCATTTGGATCCCAGTGACGTCACGTGCAGTGGCATTGCATAGCCGCCAATCTGGCCTTTTTCAAATGAGGTTAAAATTGACCATTAACATTCGTCTTAACTGGTATTTGTAAAACCAAATAATTTGTATATTATGAATACACTAATGGTGGGTACGAATTGAAATCATTGTATTTCGTTTTCTTTGATGAAGTAAACTACCCTATTCTACCAGGCTACCACTCTATTCATACTACGATGCCCTGTTCGAGAAAAAATGGCTCTCGAAAGCGATGCGTGTGCCTAACAAAGAGAGGATACTTTGAGCTGGGAGATTGATCAACTAGCTGGCATAAGTAAAGCTCAATATGGTGACCTGCCTTGATCTCTCTGGTTGTCACATAATCACCGCGCCGAAGGCGTGAATATTGGTCAGTACGGGTGTGTCAAAAACTCACCCCAACCAGCCAGTTGAAAATGCAATTAATAAATGATATTTGCGTATCGTTGGCAGCATTAAAATATTCAGGCGGGGGCACGTGCCCCCCCCCCCCCCTCCCCCACACCATGAAAAAATACACACGATTTTTTAATTTGGTTACTATTACATTCGTTTAGTTTCGTGTATTACGCAGCCTAATTTTTTAAATTTCACATTAATAAATTGATTTTATATAAAAAAATAAAGAGAATATTTCGCACAGTAATCGTTGTGGTATGTTTTTAATTTCAAAAATGAGAAAAGTTTGCCTATCAGACCCTTGCGTCCTCTCCCCCCCCAGAAAAAAATCCAGGATGCACCCTTGGTTGGCAGTATCGTATATTGTTTGTGTGAAATAAGAAGTTTATATATAATAAATTGTGAAAAAACAGCGACAACAATGTGTTAGCACAATGCAATTGAATTTCAATTCAAAGTTATATATTTTACTCTGTTTTTTTCATTAATTTCTTTTTTATCGGCATATTCGCTGCGTTTAAATAGCCCTCATTCTTGCTGCAATTGGAACGTTCCTCGTTGTGATTGGCCGGTTTCCGAAACACTTTCTTACAAGCATTAGTTACATAAGTATTCGTCCTGCCTGTTTGAGTCGATAGAAAATTTTTCGGCATGTAATTAGAGAATGCGTGTTTTTAATTCCGCAATAGAATATGTATCCTAAATTCAGCAAGATATTAAACATACAGTCATCAGTTGAAAATAGCCCACGAATTATGCTGGGTTTTTTTAAACCAAAGTGTATGCCCAGCAGAATGAATACGGTATTGTGAGGGTATTGTAGGTAAGTATAGACGCGCGAAGCGGTCTGCAGCGGCGGAGTCCACATCATTCGTATTTTCCTAAATACTCGCAGGCGAAGGGATGTTTTGTATCACGACCATTGCGTTATCCGGCTCCTATTTCACTCCAACGATACCATCGGGAGCGAGGCATCTTTGAGTCCTTTATTGCTCCGTTCGCTGCGCCATTGTCGGAGAGCTATCCCAAGGGCAGGATTAAGACGGACCTCTGGCTTCCCCGAGTACTACGAGAATGGAGAGGTCTGTCGATAGGTCTGGCACTTCTTTCGCGAAACTGCGAGTCCACACGGTCCCAATCGTGGGGTTTTGTAATATTCAACGTTTTATGGCTAAGCAAATGCATATTATGTGAAAAAGACGAAATGAATACTATTTATTATTGAAAAGATTAGCCGATAGGATAATTGAAAGGAAAATGGTCCGACTGGCCGATCTTGGTATTTTTGACTAGTGATGATGAAGAAATTGTGTAAAAATGACCAAAATGCAAAAGAAAATTACAATTTAGGCATTAAGTTAGGAAAAATAACATACTTTGCTAGCTATAATTTAACTTTTAATCGTTGACTAGTTTCGATACACTATAATATTTTAAGACTGGCTCAAGTTCGGGACTAGTCTTGAAAATGATATTGTGTATCGAAACTAGCCGAAGATTACATTTTAAGAGGTAGAAAGCAAAGTATGTTATTTTTCGTAACGTAAAATGGAATTCTACAAGGTTAAGGCCTCAATAATTTAGGGCTTTTTAAGCATTACTATAGCACGAATCATTTTCAAAAATTATGAAGGAGGTGATTTATGCATATGATTTTATATTTATTATCTAAATATGAGATATGATCTTTACGCCCAGATGGGGCGGAAGCACATACAAAGGAGAGCAGTAGGAATGACGATTATCTTTATAGTTTCCCTTACCAATTTACCACATTTATTCCATCCGTTCATGACAATAAATTATGAAACATTCATACCTATTCACATTAGATTTTTTCACTTTTTACGTTTCATTGTTGACATCTTTTGAGAAAACTACATTTTCTGCCACCATTATGAAATAAGTAGCTTCCGCTTAATCACCCACTGATGTTGAACCTTGGTGAACAGCAGGAACTTGCTGTTTTATCATAACCTTTAGCTGGATTTTATCATCGTGGAATTTGTTTGAACATAGTTATGAAAAACATGAGTTATGAGTCACTGCCCCTAGGAATTTTTTTCCTTGCTAGCGAGCACTGTTTTGCTGCCATATTTTGAATATTATTTTATGTTTCCCACATCATACGGAGGACATACTCAGTCGTTAACACTCTGCAGCCCCGGTATTTTCATGTGCGGGTTGCGAAAAATCCAGGGCTTCTGTTTTTTTCCTCATAAAATAATTTCCTAATCCGAAAAAGTGCATTTATGAGTCGCTAAATGATGGCACCTTTATTAGAGTAAGACCAGATAGCTAGAAAAAAAGGGCTACACAGTTCCGGGCCGAGAAAAACGAACGGAATATTTTTCCTCGGAATCAAATACGACAGCCCGAGCTCTACTTGGACTCGGGACCCTGGCAGAAAATCCCGAGGTACACTGGCAGTGGCGCCGACTCCATGGGGCTTGAAGGGGCTCGGGCCCCCTCAAAAATTCGTCATGGGTTATAGGAAAAAATGTTTCAGGCTTGTCAATTTTCCCCGAAGTGTCCAGATATCGAGATACGAGTTATCAGGGTTCTAATTTTAATGTAATGACTCTTCTAAAATGCTTAAATAACTTAAAATAACTACTAATAAAATTTCCCGGGGCAAGATCCCCGGTTTGGGCCCCCCCCAATATTTTTTGTAAGTCGGCGTCCGTGTACACTAGTGCATGGGCTTCTAAGTGTTAATTACTCAAAATTAAAATTTATTGAACTATTTTAAAGACTAATCGTCGATGAGAAAAAAGGTGGGCGTAAATGGTCCTACAATTTTATATAACACCACGCCTAATTGTATCAAAAGAACATTTACGAATTTGAAACGGATTTATTTACCGCACTTCTCACCATCGGTCTAGGTTTGCTTAAGGTCCAGCCACAGAAATAGCCCATCGCCGATGTCTCCCCAGAGGAGCAGTCTGGATATAATTCCGGAGCGTTTAATTTGGCCGCAGATTTGAGTTTACGGTTTCCCGCGGTTCAGTTTCTATGTCCCTATAACGCGAGCCAGTCTAATGGGCGATAAAAAGGGGAGGTTGTAGCGTGCACCTTGGGGCCCATTTTTACACCTCGTGACTTCAAATGCGCTGCCCAAGTACTCTGGCGAATAATACTCTAGAGGAGAGCAGTTATCAAACGCTGGGCTCAATCCACTGTCTTTATTCTCCGCAAAGGCATTGTCTGCTACGTAATCGCTGCCACTTGGAAATTTAGTTTTAAAGTCGGCACTTGGAGACGTTGTGTCATTATGAATCCCCTGCATTGCCCAGCAATAACTATGCAGAGAGTGGATTTTAGAGCCCTATATAGGCTTGCGAGTTGAAATATACTCGTACTGTAGGAAGACGCGCTTGATGATATTCTTTAGTGGTCGAAATGCTGCCGTATTGGTTTGACTCGTACAGCAATCACTGCCAGTAATTCGTCGCTATATTGACTTGATCTCGCCCTTTAATTTAGTGCTGATTTTTTTAATTAATGCTAGGTTTTCCGTCAAGGATAGTTAGGGCCTCATTTGAAAGAAAAGGATGGAATGCTTCAAGTTTTACATTAGACGGAGCACATGAAGATTCAATACACGGATTAGAGACCATCAAAGTTCATTGGCCAATCTAGATTTTAAGTCTACGTTTGCGAAACACATAATTTATATTGATGTTTTTTTTCCTACCGTGTTGCATTTTGGGGACAAAAGTTTGGTTTACATCTTTTTTTATTTTTTGGAATTGTTTAAATAAGGACTCTTCACAGATTGCACAGGGAGAATAAGGTAAACGAAGTTGTGCCTTTTACATTAAGCTTTCGTATTTTTACAGCATTTATGGCCCTTAAGCGGCATCATCAGGTATATTTACATGAAAAAGTACGTTTCTGTAAATGTACCTGATGACGCCGTCAAGCGGGTAAACATGTTGTATAAGTATTAAATTTTAATGGATAAGTGCGAATATGATAATGAGTATAAATAATTTTCACGAAGTGAAGCCGGGCGTTGTTAAAATATGTGAATTTGTAACGATTAATTCTCCTCTCTTTTCTGAAAGAGCCCATCCTCTTTCCTAATCCTAGCACTCCTCTGGTTCGGGGTAAAAACGCGTGAGAACTATGGGTTCGGCGTTGAGTAGCCTCTCCCCACCGAATCCCACATCAATAGCCACTTCGACGGAATCGTTACCGAATTATTGTTTAAAGACATTGAAATTGCTTCATCCCAAAACCTTACGGATATTACTTCCCTCCCCAACATCTTCCCTAATCTCTCGCTCCTCTGTATCAAGGTATAAATGCATTCACACACATTTAAAATAGACTCACTCGAGCATCATAAATCACTTTCCCACATCTTCCTAATCGAGAAAGATGGGCTGCATCCCATCGAAAATTCGAAATAATTATTCTCCGTAAGTTCCTTCCTTTTATTTTTCTTTCATTTTTTGTACATAACTAAGTGCTTCTGTGTGCCCAACCTAGAGCAAGAAGAAGTTTAATTTATTTATAAATGCATATATATATATATATATCTATAAACTCACTCGATGACTATTCTTTGTTATTTATTTGTAAATACTGTTAAACATTTTTTGTTATTGTTGGTTACGTTGCTTAATATTATGGCATTGTTTCTCCAGTCCTCTGTAATTGGCCTCGTGCTGTTTTTGGATTAACTAAATAAATAAATAAATATTTGAAAACAGGGATTCACTACTGAATGTGGCTTGGTTGACTTATTAAATTGAATTTGTTGTTCTCGAGTATCGATTAGTTATGCTTTACCATGTTTTATTCGCTGCAATGGATGTTGCGGTTCTTGTCCAGAGCTAAGTACTGCCTCGTTGCGTGAGACTGATGAGTTCTACGTTTTGCAGCCTCTTAAAATAAACGCTATTTCGTCGAAACCAGTGAAGGACCATATAACCGTGTGGTAAAGCACTGCTTTTTCCCATTTCATTCCAAACCTTAAACGCACGATTTAAGGGAAATTCGTATATTTTGATCTGGTTCTAATTATTTATATAACTTTTATTGAAAATTTAGTTGTACTCAATTACATAGAAATTGCCGGTCTCGGTGGCGGCGGGGTAACGTTATCGTCTGCCAAACAAGAGGTCGCGGGTTCGAGTCCCGCCTGGGTAGGTTTCCCCAGTCCAGGGCATGGTCGTTTGTATACGTTTACATGTTACATTCGTTGAACATCCCGGTGTAAAATTGCCAATAAGATCTGTATCCGGTGGTTTGAGAATAAAATAAAAATAAAATAAAAAAATAAAATAAAAAATAGTTTAGTAATTGAAAACAGTGAGTTACTACTCCGTATGGTTCGGATGACTTATCAAATTTAATTTGTTGTTCTCGAGTATCGAGTAGTTGAGCTTTATCATGTTATAGCCGTTACAATGTATGTTGCAGTTCCAGTCGAGAGCTAACTACTGCCTCGTTGCGATCAACGAACTACCGTGATGTGTCGATAAGAGCACCTTCGATACTTATCCTCTAACTGACCGAAGAATGTAAGTGCGTTCCGAGTCAACCCTAAGGTTATGGTGCCATGAACCTCCTACCGCTCCTCTTTCAGTTGTCATGTTGGTCCTATCAACATAAATAACCGACCATAAAACGATATTGCATCAACGCTCGTAATGGATCTGCGAACATGCTTTGCTTCGAGACCGTGTCCATGGTAATGCCATCCGCGCTTATCGACGGGAAATAGTAGGGGCAGCACCTATCGAAGACACAGTCAGGCGTTTTAATGAGTGTAGAGAGGGAACGTCGAGCCATTAGAGAGATGTCCTTTGAAGGAAGTGGTTACTCGAATACGGCCTGCCTTGCGTTGGAATACCTCGTCCATGCCTCGCTTGAGACCGTTGACCACAGAAAAATAAGGTGCTCGGGCGCAGTCGAGACAAAATTTGCCCTTGCGAATTAAGCCCGTTGTAGAGCACCCAATTTTCTTTGCAACATGAAACAGGGCGGCAGACTTGATTTAAAATGGCTGAAGAATGCTTTTTCGAGATAAATTGAGACATTTTCATGGGGTTGAAAACGTCTAAAAAGAGTGTAAAAATTCCTCTGAGGAAAAAAAATCATTCGACGTAACCGCGATTCGAACCCGGATCCCCCGATTTCCGGTCGAGCGCTTTGCGGAATATTCCCGGAATTTGTGCATTGCGGGTGACTCCGTTTAGTTTTTATCGTGGCTAGTGTGCTTAAATTATTCGAAAAAGAGATAGAAGCGTACTATTTGGATGGGTAACAATACACAAGTGAAATGCTGACGTCATGATAGGCAAAACTTTTTATTTTGTGCGTAGAACTGGCGGAAGAATCAGAAATTTTACTACTACTCTTTGTTGGTTTTGAGGTTTTTTATATAAATAGGTTTGTATAAATGGTTTTATATAAATGAGGTTTTTGAGATAAATTACGAGAGATGTTTTGCCGAACGGATAGATATGGGAATTCGTTTTTCTCCCGAACCATAAAGGACTTTAATAAACGCTAGTCCCAACCTCGTTAGAGCACTTCATTTTTTTCAGTTGTAAACGGCTGGTGTCCTAACACCCCCTGCCACACGCCTTTTAGGCAGCTCGCGGAGTATTGTGTAGATGTAGATATATATCGAAGCCTCTACCTTTGATTTTTCCGCTGCTCTCATTGCCCAAGCCTATTATCCGTAGAGAAGCATTCTCCAAATATAATTTGGTAAAATTTAATTATTTACTTGAGTTTTGACGGTAGGTATTCACCCGAAGAAGCTTTAAACACCAATAATAGAAACTTCTCTAGCGGACTTGGTATCATTTTTTACGGCGAGCATCAAAACTTCTTTACCCCTTGATACATATTTTTGCATGGAGTAACTGTGAGCATAAAAACTAGCTGGTACCCTTCATGCACGCCATAACCAACCGCACCTCACACGAAAATAAACAATCTCTGGAGTTGTTGAGAGGCTTGGGACAGACTAGCAGGATATCGACCCATCAAAGAGCTAACTTAACAGCATCCTGTCCAAGTACTTTCACCGATTTTTAGAGCTTCCTTCGTAAAATTATAACTAACTTCAACTTTCTTCTGTCTAAACTACTGGACTACTGTGTTGATTGGAATAGAAATAAATTCAAAGAGCCACTGAGCTACGATATATAGTCTACGAAGTACTTTGTGATAAGAGAGAAACTACTGATAATAATCTCTATAGTACCTGAGGATGACGCCGCTGCGTCGAAACTAGTTGTACCACGAAAATAAATTGGTGG